>NW_024429189.1:83141089-83746089 GCF_017639785.1 Mesocricetus auratus
CAAACTCTGATTTTTAGTATGTGTTGTAAATTCTTCTAACAAAACTTTTGTTGATTGTCCTGATTACAACTCAGGCTTTAGGAAGTACTGTGTCAAAATGTTTTAACACTTTTGTTGTGCTCTTTAGCTACCAATTTCAAAACTGGCCACTTTTTACCTCTTTCCTGGTGGTCTAGTGGTTAAGATTTCAGCCTTCTTGGAACTGCTTTTTGCTTTGCTAAGGAGAGATTATTATAACTAAGTCTTTATTTCACAAATTTCTAAAGAATAAGAAAACTTTAAAGTCCAACCAGTTTGGAAAAAACAATTAACTTTGCACTTCTTCCTATCGCCCATGTTTTACCAGTTGAAGGGGAAAGTTGTGCTTACAAAAGCAAAAACATTAATGGACTTTTTATTTTATTTATTTTTTTTAAATTTATTTTTCAGTTTAAATTTAGATAAGAAACAAGGTTGCTTCACAAGTCAGTTCCAGGTCCCTCTCCCTTTCCCACCCCTCCTCCCGTGCCCTCCCCCCCATCCCCCCCCCCCGTTATCCCCTCATTTCCCCAGGGAGGGTGAGGCCCTCCATGGGGGTGTCCATAGTCTGTCATTTCATACAGGGCAGGGCCTAGACCCTCCCCTAAGAGTTCAGGGTGAGAGTGCACCTCACATTGTTGGATGGGAGTCCAAAGTCCGTGTGTATACACGGGATGAGTACTGATCTGCTGCCCAAGGCTCAGTGGACTTTTTAAATCTACAGTAAACTAAACCCAAAACAAAAAGCAAAAGAAAGAAAACCAAATACTTCCCCTATAGACTAACCTTGACTATCTTTAAATATTTTATTTATTTCCTGTTTATGTTTTTATACACAGAGTATATGTCTGTGTACCACATGTGTGCAAACTCCCACAGAGGCCAGAAAAGAGCATCAGATCCCCTGGGACTGAGTTACAAGCACTCATCAGTTGTGACTATGGGTCCTGGCAATCAAATTTAACTCCTCTACAAGAACATCAAGTGTTTTTAATCACTGATTTCTCTCTCTATCTCTGTGATTTGATTTTTAAAAGACTCAGTATGTAAACACATCTTTGATAAGTTAACTTGTCATCTTATGGTTTACATATTCCAATAAGCAAAGCAAAGAAATGTTTGATTTAATCATAAAGATCCATTTTTTCATGGTGTTAAAACAAACTACCTACCATATCTATACATGACTTGGGCCCTGGGACCCTAACTAGAGAAAAAGGGAACGGAAGAAAGGGCAGACACGCAAGGATATGTGAGCATAAAAAGGCTAAGATTTTGATGATCTGGGTTCTCAGATGGTGAAGCTTCAGCATACAGGAAGCTCAGTGAATTTGTTATATACAGTTGAACAGGGAGACAGTCTTATTTATACAGATGAACAAGAAACTAGGGTAGTTACATACAGCTAAAAAATGAACCAGGATTATTATACAGAGCTGAACAAGGAGGCTGTTTTAGCTAATCTCAATAGAGATGTAGGCAGAGTTTCTCTGTGTCTCAGCAGCTGCCTCCCAAATAACCACTCAGAGACTTGATAATATTAATTATAAATGTTTGGTCAATAGCTCAGGCTTATGATTAGTTAGCTTTTACCACTTAAATTAACCCATTCCTATTAATCTATGTGCTGCCATATGGCTTGTGACTGTATCTGTCCTTCAACAGGTCTTACTCCTTCTGTGTCTCCTGGCAACTCTTACTCTGCTCTTCTTCCTCCCAGCATTCTCTGTTTGGTTGCGCTCCCTTAATTCCTGCCCAACCAGCCAATCAGTACTTTATTAACCAATGAGAGTAATATATATTCACAGTGTACAGAAGGATTATTCCACAGCAGACAGTTTCTACAGGAGAGTAGCTTTCAGGCTGTAAGCATTCCAGGTGGGGATAAAGCCACAGTGGAGATTTTCTGTACACATTATGAATGTTCATACTAGGATCAAAGAAAAAAGGCCTTACCTTCCCTCTAAGTCTCACCTGACGAAGGCTTTGCCATTCCTGTGAGACAGAGGCACGGTGTCCTTGAAATGGCCATGCCCTTGTCACACAATAAATATTATCTCAGGACTTCACTGGCACCCTGTCCCTTAAACACTACAAAAACATGCCAAGATCTCATGCTCTCTCTCTCTCTCTCTCTCTCTCTCTCTCTCTCTCTCTCTCTCTCTCTCTCTCTCTCACACACACACACACACACACACACATACACACACACACTGTGATATCTTTACTAATTGTGATGCAATGCTACAAACTCAACAATCAACTGAAGTGGGATAAGGGAAACACAATTTGAGAGAACATATTTCAGTAGACTTGTTAAAGGAGCAGGGAGAGCTGGTAATGTTAGGTGTAACTGCTGCTTTTGTAGGTCAAAAATATGGTTGAATATCAGCAAGTTTATGTGGTTTGACTTAATTAGATGCTACATTTGTATTAAGCCTAAATTGAACATTTTTTTGAAAAAGAAGCACATAAAGTTGTTCAATGGTGTCTCAGCATCTGATGAGGGGGTAGTTATTACTTCTAAAGTCAACATAAAATTTCATTAAAAGAATTCAGTACCAACAGAATTCAACAGAAATCCCAGGAGTTTACTTACATTTTAAAAGAGTTGATATATTGCCAAAAAATGCAATATATCAACTCTTTTCATCGCTAGAAGAATAACCTATTCTCCTCCTCATCTTTATAAAAAGTACAAATGAAGTTCTCTCTTTGTCAACATTTTGGTTACATAGAAATTATCAATCAAGGTTTTAAAATAATAGTATGGCAAGGAATACACTATGGACTTGTGACCAACATATGCACACAGGATTTCATACTCTGAAGTTTCCTTCACTGCCCCAGCACAGGCATTGTCCTCAAAATGTCAATGAGTTCATTTTTATTAGCGATTATCTCTGATTAGCAATTATCTTGTGAGTGATGTCTGGTGGGATAAAAGATACTGTATCAGGGACTGGAAACTGGACTCCTGTCCAGTCCCACCTCCTGCCATCTCAGTACTTTAACTATATCTTGGACTGGTAAGTCCAGCATGTTCTCAGCAGGAGCACAGGAAGTACTGAATTGGGCACTATTGCAGACCCTTTCCTGCTGAGATATAAAGAAACGTCTGCTCACTGCAGATTAGGCACTGGCAACAGACCAAAGAAACAACATGACTAGATTCAAGTCTAGCTTATTGAGCCAACTGAGTCTACTTATAGGAACAAGAGTGACTCTTAGATAGCTGTACCACCTGGATCTTCTAGTCTGCCTAATTTTCCTGAACCTCATGTCATTACCTTCTTGAGTTTTGTGAACCTTCCCCCACTCTTCCAAGTGGGAATGTTTCAATTTGTAGGTAATGGTCACACAAGTATACACACCTTAAATATCCTGCATTCCAGTTCTGCAAGTTGTAGGTAATGCCTACACAAATTTACACATCCTAAGTAACCTACATTCTAGTGTTGGGTCTTGTGCTCTTTTGAATGTCTTAACTGTACAATGAGGCAACAGTATACAGGATTGAAAGGGGCTATGGACGAAGAGAACTTCTTTTCCTGCTTTTAAAACTAGAAGTCCTAAATTTTCATTTTTCAATTACTATTGCAGACAATAAAGCTAGGAATGAGCAAGGAAACTATATAAGGTAAAATGAGCCAATGCCTTAAAAGTTATCTTTCCTTCCTAATGTAATTAATTGAAATATCAGCATCAGAAAACAGGGTGGTGGAGGCAAAAGATGTCATTATCTTATGAGAGCTCAGCTGACCTGTCTTCTACTGAGAGTAAGAATCTGAATGCTGAACATTTCATCACACCCTAACTGAGAATGGAAATCTACTAATTAGAACACCTGCAGATCTTTCAGCATAGTTGGACCCTGCACTAGAATACAGATCAATGGCTGAATAGTTCTAAGTGTTTTTATTGATCCCAATGAACTTTTTCTAACATTGGAAGAGTCTCTTCAATATGTGTGTATTGTTCTAACAGTCCACACACATTTCTTGTTAATACTTCCATTTTCTTTTAACAGTAAGCTGAGATAGACAATGGGCCACTTTGTATTTCACATTATAACTATTTCCAAGACTGTGGGGGAGAATGCATATGAAAGGAAATGCAATGGGGTTCTTGTTGAAAGAATGCTTCTGGATAGAGAGTCCTATGCGTATTTAGTACTAAATCAAAATTCAGTTCTCTGAACATCCAGAAACAGGTCTTGTTCTTACTGTCAACATGTACTGTCATGATTTTAAGCTTATTTTTGTCCATATTTATTTTATACTATGAGTTGTTAAATGCCTTTTTAGTCAGTTTCTCTGGTAATGTAATTTCCTCATGGTAGATCCTCAGTAGGATTGTCAACTGATAAGTTAATTAGAATTAAATCCAACATCCCAAAGGTCTTGTCTGCAGTCTAACTTTGAATTTTCTTTCTTTTTATTTAAATTCGAAACAATCTTATTTTACATATCAACCTTAGTTCCCTCTCCCTCCACATCCTGCTATGGCCCCCACCAACCCCCTATCCTGTCCCTCTTCTACTTCCCAGGGAGGGTGAAGCCTTCTATGGGGTAATCATCAAAGTCTGTCACATTACTTGGGGGCAGGGCCTAGACCCTCCCCTGTGTGTCTAGGCTAAGAGAGTTTCCCTCTGTGTAGAATGGGCACCCAAAGTCCCCTTTTACACTAGGGATAAATACTGTTCTCCTATCAGAAGCCCCATAGACTTTCCGGGCCTCCTAACTGACACCCATGTTCAGGAGGCCTGGTTCAGTTGATGCTGGTTTCCCAGCTGTCAGTATGGGGACCATGAGATCCCCCTTGTTCAGGTCTGTTGTTTCTGTGGGTTTCCTCAGTCTGGTCTCATCCCTCTCTACAACTGGGTTCCAGGAATTTGGCTCATTGCTTAGCTGTGGGTCTCTGCTTCCACTTCAATCAGCTACTGGATGAAGGCTCTAGGATGGCATTTCAGATAGTTATCAATCTCATTATAGGGGAAAAGCATTTAAGGTAGCCTCTCTATGATTGCTTAGATTCTTAGTCATCCTTGTAGATCTCTGGACATTTCCCTAGTGCTAGATTTCTCTTTAAACCTATAATGGCTCCCTCTATTAAGGAATCTCTTTCCTTGCTCTCCTCTATTCTTCCCTCGCCACTCAATCTTCCTGTTCCCTCATGTCCTCCATCCCCTTCTCCTCTTCTCTGTCTCCTAACTCCCTCTCCCCTCCCCTGCCCTGTGCTCCCAATTTGCTCAGGAGATTTTGCCACGTTCCCATTCTCTGGTTGACCATGTATGTCCCTCATAGGGTCCTCCTTGTTTCCTAGCTTCTCTGGCAGTATGGATTGTAAGCTGATAATCCTTTCTAATATCCACATATGAATGAGTACATACCATGTGTGTCTTTTTGTGACTGGGCTACCTCACTCAGCACGATTTCTTCTAGTTCCATTCATTTTTCTTGGAATTTCAAGATTCCATTTTTTTTCCCGCTGAGTAGTACTCCATTGTGTAAATGTACCACACTTTATCCATTCTTCAGTTGAGATTGCTTCCAGGTTCTAGCCATTACAAATAATGCTGGTATGAACATGATTAAGAGATGTCTTTGTTGTATGAATGTGCATCTTTTGGGTATATGCCTAAGAGTTGAATTGTTGGGTCTTGAGGTAGACTGATGCCCATTTTCCTGAGGAATCTCCATACTGATTTCCAAAGTGGCTACAGCCTGTATGACTTTGAACTCACACAAGTAGTGGAAGAGTGTTCCCCCTTTCCACATCCTATCCAGCATAAACTGTCATTGGTGTTTTTGATTTTAGGCATTCTGAAGGGAGTAAGATGGTATCTCAGAGTTGTTTTGATTTACATTTCCCTGATTGCTAAGGATATTGAGCACTTTCTTAAGTGTCTTTCAGTCATTTTAGATTCTTCTATTGAGAATTCTCTAACTTTTAATTTTCAAACAACCACAAGTCACTGTGTCACTTCTTTGTGTGATGTGTCCATATATTTAGAAATTTTCCTTTACTTTCTGCCTACATCAAATTCCCGTTTGCCAAGATTCAAATCTAATGCAATCGCCTTTGTGAGGTTGTCAGCCAGTGAATGGTGCCATGGAACTCATCTGACTCTCTTTGCATAGCAGAATCAGTTTCTATTAAAGTAATGATCACACTGTCTTATTTTGTCCTATGGAAACCAACATTAAGTTACTCAAGCTGCTAGTGCATAAATCCCTATCTTCTTCATCCCTCTCAACCAGGAGTTCATTGTTCCTCAACATAGAAGCAAATTTAATTAATTTCTAATTGTCAGAGCTGTGAAATAGATGTGTAGGACTTATAGCACAGAAGCACTTGTCTAGTATATCCTTACTTGTGTACAGTTGAAAACATGATTCACTGAGTAGCTAATTAATTACTATTTCTGGAGGAAACCAAGAATGAACCTCATCTCCATAATTAAAACAAACAGAGCAATAGGTAACAAAAATGTCCAGTAAACAAGCTGTGAAGATTGTATTGCATTGCATCAACATTCAGACTTATAATAGTTAAGTCTATTGAAGTCATAGGACATCAGCCTTCTCAAACCAGAGGCAGTGTATCCAGTATTTTGTAAACAATAGCAAATTGCAATACTTCATTCTTTGTCCACAATGTCATCTTTAAATATACTTTTCCTTGGATGCCTGATGCTGCTGTTTAGACTTCAAGACCCAATTTTTTGCTTCTTACATCTGTTACACCTAATTTTACACTCTAATTATAATCTTCATTGACCTGTGGATTTTTCAAGTGAAAGGATGCTATCTATTAAAAATGTCTTCCTTTCTATCAGTTGGTACAGTGGCCACAAAGAACAATTGTTAACTTTTATAATTATAGAAAGTCAATTAGAAACTGGGGAAAACTCAGACCAATCAGAACATATTCCAATTTGTGAAAAATTAATAAAATAAAGGTAAAATATGGAAATGTTTTAGAAATGAGTCGGACAGCCAAAAGACATAGCAAATATAACATTCATTCACATTTTGAACTTAAGAAATAAAACACGAAGTTTGACAGACTCTCCCCACTGACTACAGGCATCCAACTCCTCCCTCCCTCCACATCCTGAGTAATGGCTGTCAAATATGGTTAACATCTCACGTGTCTTTGTTATGCTCAGGATATATTTTGGCAGAACCTAAAAATTAAGGTCTGAGTCTCCATGTTTTCTCACAAGCATGGTACTTCTTAGGGTTATGAATGATGCCTATGGCCCTAGTTTACTCATTTAAACTGCTATGTAATAGTACACTTTCTTTAGTATATTTTTCCTTTTTGGTCTGTTTTTCCATAATTTGTAGCGTTATTTTCAATATTCTTTTATTTGTCTTTAAAAGAATATATACCTTGACTATATATCTGAATTTCTTAAGTTTGATATTATTGATTTTATCAATTTCTCCTTTATAGTCTTTACTTTTAAAGCTATTCCATGATCTAAGTGAATGTATTTGATTACTAAAATTTAAAATATTTCCCTGTCAGTTTATTTGTCTGGCTTACTTTTATGCATGATATGATGCAATAAAATATTTTGATATAATAATCAACCCCAATCGTATTTAATGAACAGATTTTCTTTTCCCCAATGATATCAGAGAAAACTATGATCATTATTGAATATTTTTCAAATTATTTTTGGGTTTCCTTGCTCAATAAATTATTTTATTCATCTAGTTTTTCAACAAGTATTGCCATATTATATTAATTATTAGCTTTATGGGTCTTGAGATGTAATAGGAGAAATCTTCCAACCTGATGCTTATGCTTTAGAGATGTCTGGGCAGGTACAGTGGAGTTTTTCAGCAGGTTAAGATTCTGCTACTGAGTGGTCCTGGATTGACACTAGGACTCACATGATGGAAAGAATTGTCTTTTGACTTCCACACACACACACACACACCATGGAACATGTACCACACAAATAAATATATGTTCCTATTAGCTTTAACACATCTACTGTTGGCTTATATCTGTGGTTACTAATTCAAAGACTATTTTTAAATAGTATAGTCTGAGGCTTTTGATAGTATATAAAAACTGCAACTGATTTTTAAAACTATTTTATCATTAATTGTGTGTGTGTGTCTTTATGCAGCTATATCAGAGCCCTCTGGAACTTAAGTCACAGGGACAGCTGTGAGCCACCTCACATGGGTGTTGTCTAATCAATGCAGGTCTTCTACAAGGGTAATACTGGTTCTTAACTAAAGAGTCATCTTTCCAGCCCCATGTAATTGGGTTTTTGTATATTGAACATGTATCTAGCAACCTTTGGATAATATGTCAAGTAGTAAATGAGCAAAGGAGATTCAATTCTGGTGAAGTTGATTCTTTTACTACAGATAAAATGAGCTCAGCAAAACACATTTTGATAAATCTTAAACTCAGAGGTCTCTAAGGATCCTGCTGTGATCATGTAATAAATAACAAAATAGAAATAAAAAACAACAAAAATACTCAATTAAACACAAACTGAGGATTTTGATTGCAGTATTGTTGGGAAAGGTAGCATTGTAGCAGTGGCAAATCACATCAAGTACTGTTTGAAAGTCATGATGCCAACTTCATTTTCCAGTGTATCTGGGAAGATAATTCAACATTTTCTCTCAGGAATCCAACAACCTAGATATTTCCCATAATATGCACACATACAAGAACTATGCATGAACATGGGTAGAAACATTATTCATTTGAGTGCAACAGGGGGAAGATTAAAAATTTTCTATCAAGATAGCATATCCACCTGACTATTAAACAGCAGTGAAAGAGTAGCATGAAACCCGTAACAAGACCAGTCAGCACCAAAGCATAATGTTGGGTTAGGAAGGCAAATTCAAGACAGTAGTGTGTAATATTTGGCCACTATCATAGAGTCTGCCAAACCAAAACCTGAGTGACCTCATTACAAGCATCTAGTATGTACAATAAATCATCATATTTAAAATAAGAGAAATGGAATAATAGAAATGCTTTCATTGTTCCTTGAGGAAGTGAATCCAAAGGATATTTATGAAAGAAGAGAAATGGGTACCATGTGACTCATTGGAAATTTCCTAATTCCCAAACTAAATACAGAGCTTATGAGTCTAATTATATCCTGATGTTTTATTGATAACATTTGAATAGAATATAAAAGTAATGTATATCAAATATGTAATAAAATTTTAATATTTATCCTTAAGTGTTACAACATATCATATATTACACTAAATGAAAGAAAAAATTTTTAAATACCTATTCATTTTGAAAATACTTAGCAAATATTGCTAATTCCCAAAACTATTAAACATACCATGAATTAGCTATAGCATGCACCAATGTTAAACAAGAGAAACATGTCCCTGTATTCATAGAGTGTACATTCTACCATCTTCAATTGAGCTAACTTATTAAATAAAATTGCAAAATGTACACACCTACACATTTACCTAAAAGTGAAACAAAAATGAGTCAGTGATTCTTACTTGAAATCAAAAGGCATTTAAAAACTGTGAGCAATTTGGACTAAAGAATGATAATAAGCAAGGCAACAATACATGATACCAGAGTGAGCTAAATAACCATAAAGAAAGACAGTGAGACAGGGAAAGAAAGATAAGGACTATGAGGAAACTAGAAAATAAATATAAAATGGCTGGTAAGACTTTACCTGAAAATAATTACCTTAAGCGACAAAAGTCGTCTAGTGAGTCACATCTCTCCAAAATTTTCATCTTATTCCACTTATTCCACAAAAAGTATAGCTTTGGAGAGGACCAAAGGGTTTGATTTCAGAGACATGTTGAGTCAATTATCATTGTGGGTGTTTGAAGACGCTATTTTCTATTTAATTTTTATAATATTTGAAAATCCATTGAATTTTCCCATCGTTACCCAATGTTCATGTATCAAAGGTTTGAAATAATTGCTCTTTTACCTTCAGTGCTGGCAAAATATGGACCAGCTTAGCATGGTTATAAGCATCATGCTTCTGTCATCTCCTCAGGAACTCTGTCAGCCCCCAGCAGCCAACACTTGTTAGTGTTCACCTTACACTACCTCACAGTTGAGAATCTGGCATCACTGTACTCAAGGTGTTAATGAGTAAGGGCTCAGCTAATAACTGTGGAGAACTTGCTGACCAGACAGAAAAAAATTACTGAAGCAGCCACAAAATGGGTTTCTCCTAACACATAACACAAATCAATGTTTTTCAGTAGCAAGGCTGTCCAGGTATATAAATAGGGATATGGGGAGTAGAAAAAAATAGTGCCTAAAATAAAACTTTCAAGTGATTCTTACACCATCAATGTAAAAACTTAAAAACAGTGTATATTTCCTTTTATAATATTGCTAAACTTAAAACTGGCTATCCTTTAAAAATCTGAAATAAGATTTACACTGTTTAGGTATGAAATTAAACATTTTACAAAATAACTGATCTTAGATATACTGGAATCAAGGAATCAAGAAAGAACACAATATTTTCATCCATATAATTAGTGAAGTAAAATGTTTATAAAGAAACAATGTTAAAATACATTAAAAGGCTCTAGTTTGATCAAACATTTCCAAACTATAATAATTGAAGATGAGATGGTTGTTCAGTGGGTAAAGCATTTGCACCCTACCATGAGGACCAGAGTTCAGGTGCCCGAAACAACCAACTTAGAAGTCACATCAGTGGAGTAGTCTGTCTGTAACCCCAGTGGTGGGGAAAGGGTGAAAGAGGATCTCTGAGCCAGCAAGCTAGTGAGAGTACCAGCATGGCCAACTCTGAGTACAGCAAGAGACCCTGCATTGATGCATGGGGTGAAGAGTGACAAGGGATGACAACTGAAGTCACCCTTGTGCCTACACACACACACACACACACACACACACACACACACACACACTCACACACACAGATGAATCATCTACAATGTGTACCTATACATGTGAACAAGCATGTGTACACACACATATGCCATACACTATATACATAACCCACAAACAAATTGAGGTACAAACAACAGTGGAGTCATATATCTACTATGCTAATTATTTCAGAATCAGATGGCTTAAAGGAGTAAGTAAACATAGAAGGAGTTCACAAGAATCAAAGAAACAAACAAACAAAATGCTGAATTTTCAGCATGGTAGCTGGTGAGCAAAATCGGATAAGTGGATCCAGTGTGGTCAGCCACATTACAGGGCAGGTTCATGGAGAAGACCACTAGGAGTTTTGGTGTCCTCTCTTCTGGACACTTCTTACATCATCAGACAACACATAAATTATAAAATATCTGACCATGATACCTTGCTTATTATAATGAGTTCAGAACTGATTAACTTGAACAAAACAGAGAATTTATGTGTGTTAAGTGCACAAGATTTTTCCAGTAGATTCTTCAATGAAAAGAAAAGACATGAATCAAAACCCAGAAAGCACCTTTCTGAGGAAAAATATTAAAAACATAAAGGCATGGTAAAGATATCTGAAAGTAATCTTTATTTTATAAAATAAAACTCTCTCCAGACACTGAGATTCCATCGCCCCCATATGTTAATATAGTCTTTTCATAAAATCAAAATTAAAAACTAATTCTTAATAGAAAGCTTTTGTTAAAAGGCAACATTTTGAAATGCTGTCAGTAACTATCATAAATATTTGAGAAGTTAATATTTTAATCTTCAACTATAGCACAGAAAACACTTTTGGTGACAGACAGTGCTTCATTAATGGAGTTCTGTGTGTCTAATTGCTTTGGGCACAGTGAGCTGCATTATTTTGACACATGACACGCAATTAGTATGTGGTCACGCGGCTAACGGAAGATTTTACACCTTCCCCCGTTCTATGTTCAGAGTGAATAATTAGCATATTTTTTGCCTAGAATAATAATCAGAGCCTCAGATCCAGAAGTTGCCTAATGAGGTAAGATTCCAGTTGTTGACATTAATACATCTGACACATTTTTTCAGTTGTTAAAGTAAACCGTGTGCTATCACTTCATTTACCCTTTCCCAAGAACTCCCGGGAACCAGGGTTATGTTGCTCTCAGCACAAAGTGACTGAGGAGAAAGACCCCAATGGGTATTTTGTATCATTACTCACTGCTGTGCACACAGTAGGCATGAGATAAGTATCTCTGACAAATTGTAGGAGAGCACTTTTTGATATCTTTTATCATGACATCTGAACATCAGCATTTGAAGCAGAAATAGTCTATTTCATTCAGGTGACATCTTAGAATTAAAAAGTGGAGCACTCTGCAAGCCTCAAACAGTTATTTTCATCAAAACCACCATCAAAATATGCTACTAAATAGCTATCATTAATGAAAAGTCATCCAGCATCTACAGAACAGAGGCATGAAATGACTCTGTCTGCTCAAAAATTAGTCAATATGACTCTATAAGCATTTCAAAATTTGCACATTAACTCAACTGAGCAAGCACTAACCTGTATTATGAGTTGTGATCTGGATCTTCTGAAGACAAAGACTAGGAGAAAAAATAGAGTGTCATTGACAGGACAGGGCAAAGAATTACAAAGGCATCAGATATAGTTTCCTTTTCATAGTAAGTTTGTGTATGCTCAAATGCTTTGTAGATGAAATTAAGGTAACTGAAAAAAATCACATCATTAACTTCAGTGAATGAAAATTAGTTGTAAGAATTTTGAGCAATCAAGAAAAATTATAATTTTAAGCATTAACTGATAGTGTATAAAGTTAGTAGTGTCATAGTTTTATTATTATGGCCTAAAGGAGACATCTCACATGCTGAAGAGTTTATGAATATTTGACACATTCATGTATGAAACTTCACAGTAAAACTCAGTCATTTATTAGAGTTACTATGTGCCTATTAAGAAAATAGTCTTTGTCTGGTCAGCTGTTTCTGGGGGTTCAACCAGCCCAGTCTTAATCCCTTTGATCATCAGTCCTCCCTCTCTGATACTGGCTTTCTTGAGTTCAGCTCAGTACTTAACCAGCCAGTAAATGAAGTTTCTGTTTCCCAGACTCTCTGGCAATAGGATTGTAGGCTGGCACTCCCCAGATCTATGTCTAAAATCCATATATGAGAGAGTACATGCCATGTTTCTCTTTTTGTGACTGGGTTACCTCACTCAGGATGGTTTCTTCTAGTGTCATCCATTTGCCTGCGAATCTCATGATTCCATTATTTTTTTCTGCTGAATAGTACTCCATTGTGTAGATGTACCACATTTTCTCTATCCATTCTTCGATGCCTAGGTAATCTATTGAGCCTTGGACAGCAGATCAGTACCCATCCCAAGTATACACACGGTCTCTGGACTCCCATAGAACAATGTGAGGTGCACTCTCACCCTGAACTCTTGGGGAAGGGTCTAGGCCCTGCCCTATATGAAATGACAGACTATGGACACCCCCATGGAGGGCCTCACCCTCCCTGGGGGAATGAGGGGATAACGGGGGGGATGGGGGGGAGGGCACGGGAGGAGGGGAGGGAAAGGGAGAGGGGCCTCGTACTGACTTGTGAAGCAACCTTGTTTCTTATCTAAATTTAAAATGGAAAATAAAAAAAATATTAATAAAAAAAAAGAAAATAGTCTTATGTTTATGCTGGAGAGGTTGTGGAGAAAGGGGAACACTCCTCCACTGCTGGTGGGTGTGCCAACTCATACAGCCACTTTGGAAATCAGTATGGAGATTCCTTAGAAAAATAGGAATAAGCCTACCACAAGACCCAGCAATTCCACTCTTAGGCATATATCCAAAAGATGCACATTCATACAATAAGGACATCTGTTCCACTATGTTCATGCCAGCATTATTTTTAATAACCAGAACTTGGAAGCAACCTAGATGCCCCTCAACTGAAGAATGGATGGAGAAAGTGTGGTACATTTACACAATGGAGTACCATTCAGCAGAAAAAAAACAATGGAATCCTAAAATTTGCAGGCAAATGGATGGCACTAGAAGAAACCATCCTGAGTGAGGTAACACAGTCACATAAAAGCAAATATGGTATGTACTCTCTTATATATGGATTTTAGACATAGATCTGGGGAGTGCCAGCCTACAACCCCATGGCCAGAGAGTCTGGGGAACAGACTCTTCATCCAATGGCTGATAGAAGCAGAGGCAGACTCCCACAGCTAAACACTGAGCTGAACTCAAGGAACCCAGTGACAGAGAGGGAGGACTAATGAGCAAAGAGATTAAATTTGGCTGGTTTTATTCAAGGATTAGCTCTTGAATGCCAGACTGATGGCTGGGAATCCAGCATGGGACTGATCAAGACCCCCTGAATGTGGGTGTCAGTGAGGAGGCCTAGGCAATCTATTGGGCCTTGAGTAGTAGATCAGTATTTATCCCTGGCATACAAATGGACTTTGGGTGCCCATCCAACAATGAGAGATGCACTCTCAGCCTGGACTCTTGGGGGAGAGTCTAGGTCCTGCCCTGGATTAAATGACAGCCTATGGACACCCCCATGGAGGGCCTACCTTCCCTGGGGAAATGAGGGGAGTATTGGGGGATTGGTGGGAGGGCATGGGAGGAGGGGATGGAACGGGAGAGGGACTGGGGATTGACATGTGAAGCAACCTTGTTTCTAATTTAAACTTAAATTTAAAAATAAAAATAAAAGAAAATACAAAGCCAAAATTCCATTAAATAATCTATAAACTATAAGAACAATATCAAATCACATGTGAAGTATGGAAAGAAGTTCATCTATCATATTACTCCAACTGCAAAGTTAAACTAATGATATGTTAGTTTAAGCAACCTATCCATTCACAAAACAGACTAGCCAGTATTTGACTTGGTATCTGAGTAACATCTTGGCCTGTTGACTTCTTTCCTATCAAAAATGAATGTATCATTATATCACAAGAAAAAAGATGACTACTAAAAATGAGTAAGAACAATTTCAGTGACAGCTAACATAGTATGATCTTCTACCAATAGTAAACAATAGTAAAATCTACAGCATTAAATGCCTATTGGTATGGGCCATATGAGTAATAGAAATTATCACCATTAACTGAACATGTATTCATCACATTATATATCTGTGATTTTCATGGCACTCTGATTGATGAATAACATTATCTTATTATATAGTAAATAAAGTGTGTTTATTTTCTGTTTTGGCTTAGCTAAGGTATAAATAGAATTGTCAGAATTCCCTTCCCTTCCAGATAAACCATGGTCAAGGGGAAGTATTGTTGTTTGTACATATATTTAACTTAAACAGTGTACATACTATAGGCAAATAAATGACTCTACTCAAATATAGTTCAATCAACCAGTGAGTTTATTGAGCTTATATGCATGGATATGGGTGAGAAGGCACTAACAGGAGCACAGATGGCTCAAAAGCAGCTATGTCACTAAAACATCTACTAAGGAATGGGTAACAAATCACAAAAACTGTACCTAGAAGCTGTCTCCATGACTTCGAGGCAACTTGGCTAATTAGGGAATCTCTTTTTAAGCAATTGTTACTGATTTTATAAACATGGGATGAAGATCTTATGAATCCTGTAAAATTTAGGATCTGTGTGAGCTTTGTAAGTTTCTTCTACTTCATGAAATTAAAAGTCGTCATCTCTCCAGGAGTAAATGTTTTATATTTAAAAGAAAATATCTCTACAATTTAAATTTTCCCTTCAATTATTAAATTTTTTCCCAACTCTGAGTCTTGGAGAGGATGAGATACCTCATTATTTTATTTCATTTATGACTGGGCATTGAAAATTATACCACAGATACAGTTATTTATTCTCAAAAGGTTTACTAAATATTAATCTTGCAGTAACCACTGTCTATTATGAAAAGTAAGATTTATTCCACCACCAATATTGATAGCAGAAAATAGTGGTAATAAACATAAACATTTAGAATATAAATTGGCAGGTATATCTCATGTTGATCAAAAAAGTAGTAAGTCTCCCTCACTCAGGTCTCTTATTTTATCTCAGTCATAGAACATTGTTCAATAGTACCAGTCATGGTCACAGTATCATAGAGTTTAGACTTAGCAGCAATAGGAAAGCAATTACTTCTCTCTTTAACAGTCTTACCACTAATATATCAATGAACACATCTTTCCTGACATGTTGTCAATATAACAAAGAAGTACAATACCCAGTGAACTGCATAGAACCTTCTAGCACTATGAGTGCCAACCAAAATAGAGGCAGCTTTCAACTCAGTCCCAGCAGTATTTATCCAGGTCCTGCAAGCAAAGCACACAGCATCTTCAGCAATAGTGTTTTTCTCTCTTGTACAATGACAATTTGTGGGTCCTCAGAGACCTCTCTGACCAAAGCTGTACTGGGAGGTAGTCTACCTCTGACACTGACATTGGGATATTCATCTAGCAACCGTATGTCTTCTGGAAGGATCCTTTTCCATTTACTCAGGTAAATTTCTTTCATCTCAATTATTTAGTTGCTGTTATTATTGCCTTGTGATCTGTTTTTACAAATACATAATATACTTAAGAGTTAGAATTATATTTAGAAACTTTTTTAAATCAATGGTTAACAGGATCTCTGAATATCAAATGGCATCCATTCCAAGTGTCAGTTGATATAGTTTAGAGATACTAAATAATAAATATTAGCAATACCCAGCAGGGCATCAAAGTATCTTATCACTTATATCAACTATTTTGTCAGAACCACAATGTTAGTACCCGAGAGATGGCTCAGTAAGTTAAGGCATTTTCTGTTAGGCCTAACCACTTGAGTTTGATCCTCAGGACCACACATAATGTAAGGAGGGAACTGACTCTTGCAAGTTGTCAACTGGTCCCCATCCTAACTCACACAAAAATAAATAACAAATTGAGTACAATGCTATTTATCTAAGACACCAGTTTTTCAACTTCCAATAATCCAAGTCAGTTTCTATGAGTAATACTGCTTCCTTATCTTGGGGTACTGTTGTTACCTTGCCTTGGAACCACTGCATATCTCACGCTGATGGTCTCAGTGAACCCAACTTGGACCACTTGGCGAGGGTTAGGCTAAAGGAGAATAGACCAAAGTGGAATGCAATACATAGAGCATTATACTGGCATAGACAACCAGCTGCCACAATGTCTGGGGCTCAATTCATCTGCTAAATCACCTCCAGTTCCCACTACATCTACTTTAACAGCACAGAGTCCTAGCTAAACACGTGGAATTTGCCATGAAGGCTCTGATTCCTTTAGCTGCAACACAGTTGGAAAAAGCGAAAGACAGAGGCAGGTCCCAGTTTGTGCCTGTCAATTCTGTTTTGTTCTGATTTCTCTTCTTATGTCCAGCTTCCTTCTCTGCTAGAGATGTTCTCACATGAAACACCTCTCATCAATGTTAAGTTCTCTGGAGTAGTTCCCACAATGACCCAGCATGATGGCACACACTCTCTTTCCCCTGTGTCCAGAGCTTGAATTCTAGAGAGAGAGACAGACTCTCTGATTTCAAGTCTTATGATTAGCCTACTTAAAACAGAATGTTTATACACTGAATAAAGAAAACAAAACACAAACAAAAAGGATGATTTGATTAATAATTACATATCTCCGCAAACACGACAAACAGGCATAAAATCATACATCTTAATTGGATAAAAACATCTATTTTAACTCACATTGAATTACTAGAACTATTCTTAGGAAAGCTGGGATCCAAAGGAGAAACAGCTTTAATTGCTGCCTTTAATTATTACCATGTCATCAGCACTAGCCAGTGCATGTACAAGTGGGTGATATCAATCTTGATAATGAAGAAAAAATAACTATTTATAAAATCTTATTGTATAATTAGAAAGTCTATAGGAATGAACTAAAAAAGTAATAGAATTCATTATTCTGATTTGATGGCAGAAAAATCCATTATCCTGGAACTAAGAGAGAAGACTACATTTGTCTAACTGTGTAATGCTCTGGATGATTCTGCAATATTCTGCCAATTCTGGAATAACCATAATCATGTCTGTTTAGGGGACTTACATACAATATTTTACATGGTATATATTTATAAATATATTAATAAATCTGATGATGTCTCTGTAATGAGAAAGATAAATATCTTTTATAATGATCAACTTCTTTCCATACTAAGTTAGACATTTACTATATCATCAATAAAAATAGTAATGCTGCTCTGAAACTCAGAAATAAAGCTAATTATTATGCAATAAAATTTGAAAGCAAAAGTTCCATAAAAGTTATACCTTATGACAAATGGCAAGGTCAAATTACCAATTCTCCCCAACATTAAAACAACTTGTTAAATTATAATACTTAAAAAAAGTGGGATGAAATATACAGAATTACATATATTTGAGATAAAAATAACACTTTTAAGTTCTTTAACATAGAAATTTATTGTAAAGGGGGACAAAAAATGATCACTGAGGAAATCCAGAGAATCATCAGGTCATACTTTGAAAACCTGTACTCATCAAAATTTGAAAAGCTAAAGAAAATGGCAATTTTCTAGTTAGATATCACATACCAAACTTAAATCAAGAAAAGATAAGCAATTTAAATAAACCTATAAATCCTAATGAAATAGAAATAGTCATCAAAAGTCTCCCAACCAAAAAAAAAAAAAAAAAAAAAAAACAAGGCTAGCCCAGATAGCTTCATGCAGAATTCAACCAAAAATTCAAAGAACAGCTAATACCAATTCTTCTCAAAATATTACACACAATAAAAGCAGAAAGATCATTGCCCAACTCATTTTACAAGGCTTAAATAGCTGTGGTACCCAAGCCACACAAAGACACAATTAAGTAAGAGAACTACAAACCAATATCTGTCACAAACATTGATCCAAAAATAGGCAATAAAATACTGGCAAATCAAATCCAAGAACACATCAGAAAAATCATCCATCATAATCAAGTAGGCTTCATCCCAGGGATGCAGGGATGATACAACATGTGAAAATCCATTAGTGTAATCCACCATATAAACAAACTGAGAAATAAAAATCACATGAACATCACGCTAGATGCTGAAAAAGCCTTTGACAAAATCCAAAACCCCTTGATGATTAAGGTCTTGGAGAGATCAGGGATAACAGGAACATACCTAAACATAATAAAAACAATATACAGCAAGCAAACAGCCAACATCAAACTAAATGGAGAGAAACTCAACGTGATTCCTCTAAAATCAAGAACAAGATAAGGCTGTCCATTATCTTCATATCTCTTCAATATTGTGGTTGAAGTTCTAGCTAGAGCAATAAGACAACAAATGGAGATCAAGGGAATATAAATTGGAAAAGAAGAAGTCAAACTTTCACTATGTGCAGATGATATGATAATTTATATAAGTGACCCAAAAAACTCTGCTAGGGAACTCCTACAGCAGATAAACACCTTCAGGAAAGTGGCAGGATACAACATCAACTGAAAAAAATCAGTAGCCCTACTATATACAGAGAAACATCAGCATTTACAATTGCCACAAACAGCATAAAATACCTTGAGGTAAGGCTAAGCAAACAAGTAAAAGACCTGTATCACAAGAACTTTGAGTCTTTAAAGAAAGAAATTTTTAAAAATACCAGACATGAAAAGATCTCCCATGATCTTGGATAGGTAGGGTCAGTGTAGTAAAAATGGCAATCTTGCCAAAAACAATACCATCAAAATCTCAGCACAATTTTTGACAGACTTGAAAGAACAATTCTCAAGTTTATATGGAAAACAAAAGACCTGGGGTAGCCAAAACAACCCTGTACAATAAAGGAACTTCTGGAGGCATCATCATCCCTGACTTCAAGCTCTATTATAGAACTATAGTCCTTAAAACAGCTTGGTATTGGCACAAAAACAGACAGGTAGACCAATGGAATCAAATTGAAATTCCTGATATTAACCCACACACCTACGAACACCTGATTTTGACAAATAATTTAAAATTATACAATGGAAAAAAGAAAACATCTTAAACAAATTGTGCTGGCATAACTGGATGCTGGTGTGTAGAAGACTGCAGATAGATCCATATCTATCGCCATGCACAAAATGTAAGTCCACATGGATCAAAGACCTCCACATAAATCCAGCCACACTGAACCCCTTAGAAGAGAAGGCAGGTGTTACCCTTGAATGAATTGGTACAAGGGAACATAACACCAATAGTACAGACACTGAGATCTATAATTAATAAATTGGACCTCTTTAATCTGAGACGCTTCTGTAAGGCAAATGACACAGTCAACAAGACAAAATAGCAGCCCATAGAATGGGAAAAGATATTCACCAACCCCACATCTGATAGAGGGCTGATTTCCAAAATATAAAAAGAATTCAAGAAGCTAGTCACCAAAACACCAACTAATCCAATTAAAAAGTGAGGTACAGAACTAACTAGAGAATTCTCAATAGAGGAATCTAAAATGGCTGAAAGACACTTAAGAAAGTGCTTAAAATCCTTAGTCATCAGGGAAATGCAAATCAAAACAACTCTGAGATACCATCTTACTCCCTTCAGAATGCCTAAAATCACAAACACCAATGACAGTTTATGCTGGAGAGGTTGTGGTGAAAGGGGAACACTCCACTGCTGGTGGGAGTGCCAACTTTACAGCCACTGTGGAATTCAGTATGGTGATTCCTCAGGAAAATGGGAACCAGTCTACAAGATTCAGCAATTCCACTCTTAGGCATATACCCAAAAGAAGCACATTCATACAACAAGGACATCTGTTCAACCATGTTCATAGCAGTATTATACGTAATAGGCAGAAACTGGAAGCAACCTAGATGTCCCTCAACTGAATAAGGGATAGAGAAAATGTGGTACTACTCCGAGGAAAAAAACAATGGAATCTTGAAATTCGCAGGCAATGGATGGAACTAGAAGAAACTATCCTGAGTGACGTAACCCAGTCACAAAAAGAGACATATAGTCACTCATACATGGATTTTAGACCTAGAACAAAGGAATAGCAGCCTATAATCCACACCGTCAGAGAATCTAGGAAACAAGGAGGACCATAAGAGAGACATACATGGTCCCACAGAGAAGGGGAAATGGACAAGATCTCCTGAACTGGTTGGGAGCATGGGGGGAGGCAGAGGGAGTTAGGAGAAAGAGAAGGGCAGAAGAGGAGAGGAGGGAGGATATGGGAGTGCAAGAAGATCGAGTCAGGGGAAGAACAGAGGAGAGCAAGAAAAGTGATACCATAATAGAGGGAGTCACTACAAGTTTAAATAGAAATCTGACACTAGAGAAATGTTCAGAGATCTGCAAGGTTGACCCGCAACTAACAAACTAACCAATAGTGGATAGGCTACCTTAAATGCCCTTCTCCAATAATGGGATTGATGACTACCTTATATGTGATCCTAGAGCATTCATCCAGCAGCTAATGGAAGTAGAAGCAAGCACCCACAGCTAAACACTGAACTGAACTCTAGAACCATTTGCAGTGATGAGGAAAGGGGTCAAGACCAGGCTGGAGAAGCCCACAGAAACAGCTGACCTGAACAAGGGGCAGCTCATGGACCCCAGACTGGTAGCTTGGGAAGCAGCATAGGACTATTCCAGACCCCCTGAACAAGGATGTCAGATTGGAGATTTGGTTTATCTATGGGGCCTCTGGTAGTGGATCAGCATTATCGCTAGTACACAAATGGACTTTGGGAGCCTACTCCACATAAAGGGATACTTTCCCAGTCTAGACACACAGAGGATGGGATAGGAATGGTGATTGGTGGGGGTCAGGGGAGGCAAGGAGGGAGAAGGAACTGGGATGGATGTGTAAAACAAGCTTGTTTCTAATTTAAATAAAAACATAGAAATTTATAAAAGAAAAATTGCAGTAAGAATTTTAAGTGAGTATTATGATAAATGACCACAAACTTTTAATAAAAGATTTACATTGGATTTTTATTTTACTGATTTTTTTAAAAATGAAGACAGTTAAAAACAAATGCAACTCTATAAATCCAGTTAGTTTCTGTACATCAGGAAAGTAATCAGTGTTGAGATACAACCTAAAGTACAAATAATGCCAGAATGAAACAGGAAAGTTGGCATTATTCTCCATGCCTCGAAGGTACTGTTGGTCACTGATAGCTTTGGGAAGATGGACAGTCAGCTTTTATGTGTGGCTCCTGCCAATTATGTTCCAATGACTGTACAATTTAGACTTGATCTGTTTTCAATAAGAACACAAAGTTGAGTACATATGGTATGTGGATGAATCTAAGAATTGGGGATGGAATATGAATGTGATTGAAAGAGAATGTGTGAAATGCTCAAAGACTTACATAAAATATGTTTTTAAATAATGGAGAAAATATTTGTAAACTCTTCATCCAACAAGATATTGATATTCAGAATATATAGTGAACTCAGATGCTCAAAAACAAATAATACTATTAAAAGAAAGACTAAAGATTTATACCCCTTTTTAAAAAGAAACACATTTCAACAACAAATATAGGAAAAAAGTCTGTGTCACTAATTATCGGAAAATACAAATTAAAATTACAAGATGTCATTTCTTAACATTTAGATCAATTAGTATCCAAAAGACAAAATGAAGGCTCTGTTTAGATGGATATCCCATTTTCAGTTGTTTTGACTGATCCTTCATTTTTCTCAATTTTGGGTGTTTCCTTTTTGAGTTCTTTGTATATTCTGCATATTTATCCTCTATCAGATATATAGCTAACAGAAGTTTTTCTCCTACTTGTGGACTTCCTTTTTGTTCTGTTGATTGTTTCCTTTGCTGCACAGAAGCTTTTTGGTTTTATGAGGCCACATGTGTCATTTCTTAGCTTTAAATCTTAAGTGAATGGAGTCATATTCAGAAAATTCTTTCCCACAGTTATATACTGTAGGGTACTACCTGCATTTTCTTCTAGCAATTTCAGAGTTTAGGGTTTTAGATTGAGGTATTTGATCCATTTGGAATGGATTTAGATATGAGGTAATTTAATTCTTCTGTATCTGACCATCCGCTGAAAACCCAGAGGAAAACACACATGCTCTGCGGCTTCTGGAGCTCCTGATTCACAAAGTTGGGCACTCGTTAAAGGGGCTGATACGAAATCACGGCTCGTAATGTTTTCTCAAGAACCACAAGCCATTTTCTGGAAATAGTGGCCAGGTGGTGGCTGTCAGTCAGCTGTCCTAGTGCCAGGTTCCTCAGTGAAGAGGGAATAGATGTTGTATGCACATGTGTTTAATTGTTGTTTGTTTGCCAGTACTTATGTGAAGCCACCAGTCACCTGATGTTTTTTGCCAAAGGAAAAGGTTGTTAAATAAATGAAAACATATCTTTAAGGAAACTGAGACAATAATAAAATATTGTATGTGTGTATGTGTGAATGTGTGTGTGTGCACACGGTCACATGCACACACATGCACAAGCTCTGGCACTCTCACAGACATGCAGGTGTGCATGCTCAAATACACTCTGTGTGTATCAATCTGGGATTGTTTTTAGCTGAATGGATTTGGGGGCACTCAAACACTGGGTATTTATAGAGACAACATAAAATGCTAGAAATACTACCTTATTTCTTGTTTCTTTTCTATTATTTCCAAGTGTGATTTTATTAATTTACCAAAATTATATCCTGTGGTACTATGTTTTTCTGTCTCACAAGCCATAATTCATCATAACATTTTCAAGTGTCATCTTTGTAACTGAGATTTGTACTCATATCTATGAATTGCGGCACAATGTTTTGATCAGGTGAGGAAATAAGCATACACATCTCCTAAAGTGTTAACCACATCCTGGTACTGGGAACTTTTACACTCTTTTCCTGGTTATATTATATATTGTAGACTGTTATATACAGTAGTATACCGTAGTTATCCTGTTATTCTGTCAAAAAAACAGAATGAATTCATTCTCTGATGGTTGATGGCTTCTACTAATTGTTTCTAATCCTTTATTTGTCTATAGTCACTACAGTTCTATTCATTTTTCTATGAAATGGATATTTCATGTACACAAAACGATGAGAACATGAGTCTGGTTTCTTTAACTACATAATAACCTCTCCTGCAACTATCATCAAACAGAGGACCAGGACATCTATCCATCACATCAGCAATGATACTGTCCTAGTTGTGGTTTCTATCCCTTTGAAGAGACACCATGACCATGGGAACTCTTATAAAGGAAAAATTTAATTGTGTGGCTTGCTTATGGTTCAGAGGTTAGGTTTATTATTATCAAGGCAGGAAGCAAAGCAGCAATACATGGTGCTGCAAAAGAAGCTGCAAGTTTGTACATCTTGACCTGCAGGCAACAGGAATGATCTGAAAGACTGTGTGTGGCTTCAGCATATTTTGCTACCTCAAAGCCCACCCCCATGGTGGCACAATTCCTCCAACAAGGACATACCTAATCCAACATAGTCACATCTCCTAATAATACCACTCCCTATGAGTTTATGGGGGGCCAATTACCTTCTAGACACCACATTATCTAGTCAAAATCAATTGTAATTCGTTTGACAACAGGATATGGAGAAGATTCAGGGACAAATGAGAGAATTTTATTCTCTTGTGTCTGACTGATATCCCATGGTAGACATAAATTCATTTTCTTTATACCCATCCATCAGTGGGTAGGAAACCTTTGTCTGGTTACATATCTGGCTATTGTGTAGAATGTTGTAGTAAACATGAAAGTGCAGGGATTGCTTTGATATAATTATTTCATTTTCGCTTGCCTATGTACCTATTTTGGGACTGGTAAATAAATATGGTGGTTATATTTTATAAAGAATCGGATGTTGTTTTCTATAGTAGATGTACCAATTTGACTATATTAATTTGCTATAACCATGCATTAAAGTTCCCATTTCTCCATTTTCTAAATCAATATTATTTTAGATTTCTGCCTCCTACTTTGCTTTTGTCAAGGCCATCATAGGCTACCTAGTGAGTTCAATGCTACCCCTGGATACACAGGGCTGTATTTCATAAACAAAAACCTATAAATGATATCAGCATGCATAGATAGAACTGCAGTTCTCTTATTTATTTCTGAGATTACCAGTTTATAAATAAAAACTGTAATGTCTTCAAAAGATATTGATAAATGCCAAGTATGCCTGACACATGATGGTTTCTGTCAACTAAGACTCCTACACAAATACATCTGAGATAGACACATCACCTCCAACAAAATGTGCATTCATGGAGTAAGAAAGTTACATTTTATTTTTATATCCCTCTCATGGCTTTCTTTAAAGATGACTTTATTGGTCTTACCATCTTCCTAATTGAAACCAACAGATATCAATAGTCTTTTAATATTTTTGAGCTCAGCAACTCATGTTTTTCAATTAATGATAAGTTCATCTGGGAGCTCAGGATGTAATTTACCTATTCCTGTTTTTAAGATAAGAGGATGATACGTGATTGCTCCCAAAAGAAAATAATGAAAATTTCAGTTGTATTCTATGCATTCTGCAATTACATTATTCTACTCCTAGAAAATATGAAAGTTCAGATAAGCTATAAAATTCCTTCATGAAATTGTAGTTACAGTCAGTCCATGGTATTGAAATCTAACAGCAAGATACAGCCCTTTAAGCCAAGTCAATACACTGTACATATGCATGGATTATATTGTGCTAACTGAATCTGTCACAGTCTAGCTAAGCTGCTATTAAGAAGGCTAATATTTTAAAGATAGAAAGAATGTTTAGTCCTGCCATCTGGTATATTGGAAAGTCAGAGAATATTTGTTGTCATTATAGAACTAGTTTATCTCAGGTGGGTGAAAATCTTTGCTAGGATTAAAAAGGCACAACTAAATATTCCTTAGAGTCAGAAATATTTTCATGTTCCAAGTTATACTATTTAGTAGTATGTATCTTTTGATGCATTTGAGGACTTCGAATGTGTTTGGTGTAATTGGAGAGATGGTATAAGATACACAAGAGACCTCAATACTTTTTTTGAAGTAAATTTTTTATATTGAAAATTCTCATACTGATTACATGTTGAAATCACAATATTTTAGTTTCAATGGCTTAAATAAACTAATCAAAGCATAAAAGACCAAGGGATTGCATATATCTGAAGTTAGGGGAAGGTCAGATAGAGTAGAAATGTCTTCATCAGTTCTATTCAGATAATAAATAACATAACTTAGAAAGTCTCATTCATTCTAATATCAAGGGTTTTAATTCAATATTTTACCAAATGAATAATCTTGGTTAAAATATTTTAACATCATCAAGCCTCAGTCTATTTTCATGTGTTTTCAATGTACAGGGATTATTAAAAGAGATAATGTGATTAAAATGTTTATCTTTATCTATGTTTTGCATCCAATAATTATCAACTATACTTCTACATGAATAAGTCTGGTTTATTTTTTCCATTATTTTATTTAAATTATAAACAAGCTTCTTATACATGCCAATCCCAGTTCCCTCTCCCTTCTTCTCTTCCTACCCCCAACAGACCCCCGTCACATCCCCTTTCTGCTCCCCAGGGAGGGTGAGGCATTCCATGGGGGAACTTCAAAATCTGTCATATCATTTGGAGCAGGGCCTAGACCCTCCACCAATGTGTTTAGGCTGATAGAGTACCCCTCTATGTGGAGTGGCCTCCCAAAGTCCATTTGTACACCAGGGATAAACACTGAACTACTACCAGAGGCCCCATAGATTGCCCAGGCTGGCCTCCAAACTGACATCCTCATTCAGGGGGTCTGGAATAGTCCTATGCTGGTTCCCCAGTTATCAATCTGGGGTCCATGAGCTGCCCCTTGTTCAGGTCAGCTGTTTCTGTGGGTTTCTCCAGCCTGATCTTGACCTCTTTGCTCATCACTCCTCCCTCTCTGCAACTGGTTTCCAGAATTCAGCTCAGTGTATAGCTGTGGGTGTTTGCTTCTGCTTCCATCAGCTACTGGATGAAGACTCTAGAATGGCATATGAGGTAGTCATCAATCTCATTATCAGAGAAGGGCATTTAAGGTAGCCTCTCAACTATTTCTTAAATTATTAGTTGGGGTTAACCTTGTAGATCTCTGGACATTTCCCTAGTGCCAGATTTCTCTTTAAACCTATAATGACTCCCTCTATTATGGTATATCTTTTATTGCTCTCTATTATACCCCTGATTCAATCTTCCTGCACTCTTCCCTCCTCTTCTCCCCTTCTCTTTCTTCTAACTCCCTTTCCTTCCCCCCATGCTCCCAATTAGTTCAGGAGATCTTGTCCCTTTCCCCTTCTATGGGGGACCATGTATGTCTGTCTCTCTTAAGGTCCTCCTTGTTTCCTAGCTTCTCTGGCGGTGTGGATTGTAGGCTGGTACTACTTTGCTCTATGTCTAAAATCCATACATGAGTAAGTACATACCATGTTTGTCTTTTTGTGACTGGGTTACCTCACTCAGGATGGTTTCTTCTAGTTCCAGCCACTTGCCTGCAAATTTCTAAATTCCAATTTTTTCCCACTGAGTAGTACTCCATTATGTAAATATACCACATTTTCTTCATCCATTCTTCAGCTGAGGGGCATCTAGGTTGCTTCCAGGTTCTGGTTATTACAAATGAACATGGTTGAACAGATGTCCTTGTTGTATGCATATACATCTTTTGGGTATGTGCCTAGAAGTGGGATTTCTGGATCTTGTGCCAGACTGATTTCCATTTTCCTGAGGTAACGACATACTGAATTCCACAGTGGCTGTACGAGTTGGCACTCCCACCAGCAGTGTAGGAGTGTTCTCCTTTTTCCACATACTTTCCAGCATAAACTGTCATTGATATTTTTGATTTTAGCCATTCTGACAGGAGTAAGATAGCATCTCAGAGTTGTTTTGATTTGTATTTCAGTGATGACTAAGGATGTTGAGCACTATCTTATGTGTCTTTCAGCCATTTTAGATTCTTCTATTGAGAATTCTCTAGTTAGTTCTATACCCTACTTTTTAATTGCATTATTTGGTGTTTTGATGACTAGCTTCTTGAGATCTTTGTATATTTTGGAAATCAGACCGGTATCAGATGTGGGGTTGGTGAATATTTTTTCCCATTCTATGGGCTGCTGTTTTGTATTGTTGACTCTGTTCTTTGCCTTTCAGAAGCTTCTCAGTTTCAGGAGGTCCCATTTATTAATTTATATCTCAGTGTCTGTGCTACTGGTGTTATGTTCAGGAATTGGTCTCCTGTACCAATTTGTTCAAGGGTACCACCTGACTTATCTTTTAAGAGGTACATTGCTTAAGATGCTTTCATTTTTTCATTGTATAATTTTAGTTTATTTTTCAAAAATCAGATGTCCATACGTATATGAGTTAATATCAGGATGTTCAATCCAATTCCATTGGTCTACCTGTCTATTTTTGTGCCAATATTAAGCTGTTTTCAGGACTATAGCTCTATAATAGAGCTTGAAGTCAGGGATGGTGATGCCTCTAGAAGTTCCTCTATTGTACAGGGTTCTTTTGGCCACCCACCCTGGTCTTTTGTTTTCCAATATAAAGTTGAGTATTGTTCTTTCAAGGTCTGTGAAGAATTGTGCTAGGATTTTGATGGGGACTGCACTGAATCTGTAGATTGCTTTTGGCAAGATTGTCATTTTTACTACTTTGATCCTACCTATCCAAGACCACGGGAGATCTTTCCATTTTCTGTTATCTTCTTTAATTTCTTTCTTTAGAGATTTGAAGTTCTTTTTATACAGGTCTTTCACTTGTTTGGTTAGTGTTACCCCAATGTATTTCATGTTGTTTGTGGCAATTGTAAAGGGTGATGTTTCTCTGATTTCTTTCTCAGTCCTTTTATCTTCTGTACATAGTAGGGCTACTGACTTTTTTGAGCTGGTCTTGTATCCTGCCACTTTGCTGAAGCTGTTTATCAGCTCTAGGTGTTCCCTGGTAGAGTTTTTCAGGTCACTTACATAAACTATCATATCATCTGCAAATAATGAATGTTTGACTTCTTCTTTTCCAATTTGTATCCCTTTGATCTCCATTTGTTGTTCTAGCTACAACCTCAAGTACAATATTGAAGAGACATGAAGGGAGGGGACAGCCTTATCTTGTTCCTGATTTTAGAGGAATCATGTTGACTTTCTCTCCATGTAGTTTAATGTTGACTATTGGTTTGCTGTATATTGCTTTTATTATGTCTAGGTATGTTACTGTGATCCCTGATCTCTCCAAGACCTTTGGATTTAGTCAAAGGCTTTTTCAGCATCTAGTGATTTTATTGCTTAGCTTGTTCATATGATGGATTTCATTGATGGATTTTCATATGTTGAACCATCCCTGCATCCCTGGGATGAAGACTAATTGATCATGGTGGATGATTTTTCTGATGTCTTCTTGAATTTGATTTGCCAGTATTTTATTGAGTATTTTTGCATCAATGTTCATGAAGGTTATTGGTCTGAAGGTCTCTTTCTTAGTTTCTCTTTGTGTGGTTTGGGTATCAAGGTTATTGAAGTCTCATAAAAAGAGTTTGTGAATGACCCTTCTGCTTCTATTGTGTAGATTACTTTGAGGAGAATTGGTATTTAGGTGTTCTTTGAATTTCTGGTGGAATTCTGCAATGAAGCCATCTGGCCCTGAGGTTTTGTTGTTGTTGTTGTTTTCTGATTTTTTTTGGGGGGGGTGGAATACTTTGGAAACTCCTCCCATTTTATGAGGGATTATAAGTCAGTTTAAATTGCTTGTCTGTTCTTGATTTAATTTTGGTAAGATCTATCCAGAAAATTGTCCATTTCCTTTAGATTTTTTTCCAATTTTGAGGAGTACCGGCTTTCAAAATATGACCTTATAATTCTCTGGATTTCCCCAATGTCCGTTGTTATGTCCCTCTTTTGATTTCTGATTTTGTTAATTTGCATGTTCACACTCTGACTTTTGGTAAGTTTGGATAAAGGTTTGTCTATCTTGTTGATTTTCTTGAAGAATTAACTCTTTGTTTCATTGATTCTTAGTATTGTTTTCCTAGTTTCTACTTTATTGATTACAGACCTCAATTTGATTATTTCCTGGAGCCTAATTCACCAGGGTGAATTTGCTTCCTTTTGTTCTAGAGCTTTTAATTGTGTTGTTAATTCTCTAGTGTGACTATTCTCTAGTTTCTTCATGTGGGCACTTAGTGCTATGAACTTTCCTCTTAGTACTGCTTTCAAAGTGTCCCATAAGTTTGGGTATGTTGTGTCTTCATTCTCACTGAATTCTAGGAAGTCTATGATTTTTTCAAAATTTCTTCCTTGATCCAAGAATGGTGCAACTGTGTATTATTCAATTCCCATTTGTTTGTAGGTTTTCTGCAATTAGTTGTTATTGAATTCTATCTTTACAGCATGGTGGTCTGATAATATACATGGAGTTATTCCAATTTTTTGTACCTCTTGAGGTTTGCTATGTTGCCACGTATATGGTAGATTTTTGAGAAAGTTCCATGTGGCATTGAGAAGAAGTTATATTCTTTTGTGTTTGGATGGAATATTCTATAGATGTCTATTAAACTCAATTGGGTCATAACTTCTGTTAGTTCCTCTTTTTTTTTTTTTTTTTTTTTGCTTTGTTAGGTTTCTGTCTTGTAATCTTGTCTAGTGGTGAGAGTGGGGTATAGAAGTCTCCCACTATAAGTGTGTGAGGTTTTATGTGTGATTTGAGTTTTAGTAATATTTCTTTTACAAATGTTGATACCTTTGTATTTGGGGCATGGTTGTTCAGAATTGAGACTTCATATTGATGGATTTCTTCTGTGATAAGTATGAAATGAGCTCCTTCATCTCTTTTGATTTATTTTCGTTTAAGTCTAATTTGTTAGATATTATGGTTGCTACCCCCACTTGTTTCTTGGGTTCATTTGATTGGAAAATCTTTTCCCAACCTTTAACTCTGAGGTAGCATCTCTCTTTGAAACGGAGGTGTGTTTCTTATATACAACAGAAGGATGGATTCTGTCTTCATATATATTCTGTTAGCCTGTGTCTTTTTATGGGAGAGTTAAGACCATTAATATTGAGGGATATTAATGTCCATTGATTGTTAATTCTTTTTTGTTTTAGATTTGTTGGTCGTGGTGGAATTGTGTGTGGATTTACCCTGCTTTTTCTTTTGACTGTTGGTAAAATGGGATTATTTATTGCCTATGTTTTTCTGGTTGTAGTTAATTCCTTGGATTGGAGTTTTCCTTCCAGAACCTGTTGTAGGACTGCATTAATGGATATGTATTGTTTATATCTGGTTTTGTTATGGAATATCTTGCTTTCTCCATCTATAGTAATTGAAAGTTTTGCTGTGTACAGTAGTCTTTGCTGACATCCATGGTCTCTTAGTGTTGGTAAAATATCTATTCAGGACCTTCTGGACTTCCATGGAGAAGTCAGGTATAATTCTGATAGGTTTGCCTTTATATGTTACTTGACTTTTTTTCTTAGCTGCACTTAGTATTATTCCTTTGTACTGTATGTTTAGGGTTTGATTGTTATATGGCTAGGGAACTCTTTTTTGTGGTTCACTCTGGTTGGTGTTCTGTAGGCTTCTTGTACTTTCATTGGCATGTCTTTTTTTAGTTTGCGAAAGTTTTCTTCTATGATTTTGTTGAATATGTTTTCTGCCCCTTTGAGTTGGGTTTCTTCACCTTCTTCTATACCTATTGTTCTTAGGGTTGGTCTTTTCACGGTGTCCCATATTTCCTGGATATTTTGTGTTAGGGATTTGTTAGACTTAAGATTTTCTTTGGTTGATGAATCTATTTCTCCTAGTATATCTTCAATATCTGAGATTATCTCTTCAATCGCTTGTATTCTGTTTGTTATGCTTGCATCTGTAGTACCTGACCTTTTACTTTTCTATTTCCTACATTCCTTCAGACTGTGTTTTTTTATTGTCTCTATTTCACCTTTCAACCCTTGCACTGTTTGGATTGTTTCCTGAAATTTTTTCTTTGTCTTTTCCTCCATTTCTTGAATTTTTGGTTTGTTTTTTCTTCCATTTCTTTAAGGGATTTTCTTATATCCTCTTTGAGGGTCTCTATCATTTTCATAAATTTGTTTCTATAGTCATTCTCTTCTGCTTCATCAGTACTATGATATTCAGGTCTTTCTGGTGTAGAATTTCTAGACTCCAGCTGTATTGTATTGGTTTTTCTGTTGCTGAGTGTGTTTTTATATTGTCTCCTTCCCATCCCTTCTTCCAGTGGGCACAGAAGGAGTCTCTCCTCTCCTGGTAGGTATGGGACCAAGGTTCCCTTCTGGTGGGTGCAAGCTGGTCCAATACTCTGTTAGCTCTCTTCTCCTAGTGGATGGAAGAATCCTAGTCTGAGGGCCTTTGCAGTCTCAGAGTGGGCTGGACCCTGTCAGGATGGGATCCACAGTGCTCAGTTCCCAATCCTTAATTGACTCCAAGAAGTGCACTGGAACTCAGGCTGGAAACAGACCCAGGTTTACCTAGTCCTATTTATAGAGAAAGGGACTAAGATGCTGGAAGTCTCTGGGTGGGTTGCCTACACCAGAATGGGGTACTGCGGTACAGTCTCCAGGCCTCAGGTGGTTCTGCACAGTGCACCGGAAAAGTACGTCTGGTTTATTACAGTGGAACAGAACATACACCAAAGCATTTGAGGACTACTAAGTAAGGAGGATAAATGATCTATTACAGGATTGGGCCTTAATTCAGGGACTTAAAACAAGGAGTGGTTTCCATTAGGCAGGGATGACATACGAAAAGGGCAACACACAGCCCTATGATGGGGATTCCCCAGTGACTCTTGCTCTTTTGTAAGGCTAGGACATGGGTATGTTTGACATTATGGACAGCAATATTATTTTTAACCATGCTTAGACAAAGTTATAAAGAGGCCTTGTTATGTTTCTGGTCTCAGGTGACCTTGTACAATGATAGGGGGTGAACATGACCTCAAATGGTTTGTCAGCTGACCTGCTAGACATCAAGATCAGCTTTCTGACTTTGCATTTTACTTCTCTCACTGTACCTGAAAGATAGCAAGCATGCAGCAAACACACAAAGTTCTTTTTTCCCTCTAATACACATGTCAAATGAGAGGAGAGTTTATGACTGCTCTGAGAACTTCTATCATTTAGTCGCCTAGTAGAGGACGAAGAGATTGTGATGGAATCTAAAATAGATCACTAGAGAAATAGAAAGAAAACAAGGGATGACATCTCTAAGCTGAAAGGAGGGAATCTGCCAAGGAGGAAAAGGATGTGATCTGAAAAACCGGATCTGACTAGGATGTAAGGAAGATGTATCCTAAACCCTGGAGGTAGTTACAGGGAGGTCATACAAACTGTGCTGGTAGAATAAAGTAATGAAAGTCAGGTCATTGGAACAGAAGAGCAAGAAAAGGTGAGAGGGTAGCTGGTGAGATGGCTCAGCACATAAGGAGCTTGAACCAAGCCTCAGGACCTGCACTAAGTCCTTGGGATACATATAGTGGAAGGAGAGAACTGATTCTTCTAGGCTGTCCTCTTATGTCCACATGGGTAACATGGCATACACATGTCCCCTCCTCACATGTGTGTATATACACACAAACTATAATAAAATTTTAGAATGACAATTAGTAATTAAAGTAGAAGTTAAATTATTGTCTTGAGGGGATAAGAAGTATCTAAATGATTTTTAGCACTTAAATTGTTTTTATATTTAAGTATTCACAGTTCTAATCAAGTAAAAGAGGCTACATATAAAGCAAAAACAAGAAGAACTGGTAATGAAAGATTCTTGGAAATGCTAGAAGGGTGGAACTAGAAGTAAATATTTATTACCAGACCTTTCATTGTGGAATATTTTGCTGTTGTTTGCTCCATTCAGCATATTATTCATAATTATTTAAGCTAGAGAAAAACGCTGAATGATTTTAAAGTCATAAATAATAAAGTTGTTTTTTTCTTTTTCAGAACAAAACAGTATAATGTAGAACATGGAGTGGGGATTTAAAAATCAGAACCACAGGCATTACAAAAAGGTAACTCAGTAGTTCCCAAAAACAAAGGAACCGGTTTGAACTGTAGCAATGACCATCAGAATAGGGAAGGAGGAAACTGTGAGAGCTCTCTGTGAGAGCAAAGCACCACTGCACCCTGTATCATTGCCAAGTGCATTGGTGCATCAAAGAGGTAAGCGGCATGACATAGGGGATATCTGAGATTTATAGTTGGTTCTAAAAAAGGAATAGTGAACCTGCAAGATAATAGTGTATTCACTTCATAAGTCACAGAGAGCAAAAGCAGGTCAGGACAGCAGCACATCATTAGATGGGTGAGACAGGTATTTGCCAGTTCAGTCATTCTACAAATTTCCTCATATTTTATGCTTCTTTTTCAGAACTTACCTTATTTTATTTATGTACAACAATACAATTTGCATACTAAACAATACAGTGATAGAATTATTTAGAGTAGTTCTAATCAGAAGAATAAAGGACAGAATTTCATTTTACATTATCCCTGCCCCCAAAACAAAAGCACATTTAAAAAAAACACTTCTTTTCTATGCAGGTCAATGTGACAAATGTACTCAGTGATTATGCATGGCTAATTTCTCTTGAGGTAATGGCTAGTTGAAATAGAAATCAAGCCCGAGTCTCACAATCACAGCCTCAAAGGAATAACACATGGTTGATTCTTTTGAAATACAAAGATGTTTGTTGCTACTTCAACACACAGGAAGTTGAATCCAACAGATTTCTCTTAAACCTATATCATGCCGGAATCATACTTTGCCATGGAGACCCTTCTATACTTATGAAAACAGGCTCATGCTCATTCTTGCCAACACAAGGGAAATCACATCCTGCTCATGGTATTGTGACAAATAAGCAAGGAGAGTGGCTGCCATGAACACTGACATATCTTTTCATCATGCTAGAGAGTGAGCTAAGAGTCATCATGAAGAGTCACAGTGGCATAAATTTAGTTTCTACTTTTGCTTATGCTGTGTTCAAATAGTATGTCATAAGTATTGCATTGCCCATAAGGAATCTTTTTTTAAAACAATTTTTATTTAAATTAAAAACAATCTTATTTTACATACCAATCCCAGTTCCCTCTCCCTCCTGTCCTGCCAGTCCCCTTCACCATCCCCCAATCCCACCCCTATCCACTCCTCAGGGAGGATGAGGCCTTCCATGGGGGGCCATCAAAGTCTGTCACATCATTTGGGGCAGGACCGAGGCCCAACCCCCTGTATCTAAGCTGAGAGAGTACCCCTACATAAGTAATGGGCTCCAAAAACCCATTCATGCATTAGGGATAAATACTGGTTCTACTGCTAGAGGCCCATCGACTGCCGAAGGCCCCAAACTGACACCCATATTTGGGGGGTCTGGTTCTGTCTATTGCTGGTTCCCCAAGCAAGATACCACCACATCCTTGTGATATTTTCATGTGAATGAGTGATTCATTGAAGGCCATGATTTTTAGATTAGAAAGACTCAATGTACCTTTATTCCTCCATCCCAAAAATCACTGTGACACCCAGAAAATGGGCACTTTTTTATCTTTGGTTTATTTACTTAGAAAACAGTAATGACAATATTCTCTATGTACAGGCTTTTGTTTGTGCTGATTTTTGAGACAGGATCTTATTATTTAGTCCAGGTAGCCTCCCTTGTGTTGAGATGGTGGGTATAAGACACCATGCCTGGCTAAATTTGCATGCTTTTTAGGAATTAAAGTGTTTATGTGCTAACACATTAGATATTCAGTATGTTTTAGTCATTCATTCATTCACTCCATCAACATTTTTAGATGGTTCTATGTAGCACAGACTGGCCCCAAACTGGTCAACCTCCACATCCTAAAACCTAGCATGGTAGACTTGTGCTATCGTGCCTGGCTCCACAGCTTTCACTTATAAACAATAGCTTCCTAACAATGGCAACTGAGATGCCACAGTTCTTAGGAGCAGGAGCCCTCCATTAGCATTCACATTAAAAATCACCCATGAAATCAGTCTGCCATATGTCATGAAGAGTAAAACAAAATGAGTTTAGACCATAAATTATACTTTCTGTAGGATGAAAACTAAAACATCTGACAGTTATATTGATTTTAAACTTCTCTTATTTTCAGTTCCTCAAATACCTAAAGTATGAAAATGTCACAAGCAGAATTTTGCAATACCATGTGGCCTCCACCAATTGAGTTGACCCCATGATTCAGTTCCTTTCTTTGACAACAGTGAAAGAGCTTCTGTGGCTATGATGAAAGTTTCAGATCAAAGGTTCAGAAGGGAGGTCAACCTGGTCCCATGTCATCAGGCTCAAGTCTTTAAGTAAGGGCTTAGACTTCTGAGATCAGAATGGTGTTCTTACTGGGAGCAAGCACTTCAGCTCTGTGAATAGATGCAGGATGATCATCTGGGAGGGACTAAGGTGACCTCCAGAACCTGAGAGCTTATGACCTGCACCTAGCAAGAGAAAAGTGGCTCAGTCCTACATCTCCAAAGAACAGAATTCTAGCAAAAGTCAGGGAATCTTGAAAGGTGGCATGCACTCTAAGGTCTGCCTACCAGCTCCTCCCAGTCTGGGAGACTCCTGACATGGAAACTGAGGCAAGAAAGGTATGGATTAAGTTGTGGACATCGTGGTAACTTGCTATAATGTAACAAAAAACTCACACACATACACACTGTTTTGTTCCTATTATGCCAGGATGTTCATATAGTAGCTCAGTAGGAGATTCTGTCAACACTAAAAGAAGATGGCTGAAATAAAATGACTTCAGTGGGCAAGTCGTTCAGCATGCTCAAAGTTTGCAAGCATTCAGTTATTAGAATGAAGTTGAGAGGCAAAAAATATATTTTGTTGACGGAGAACATTAGTTTCCCATCACTTTGGGGAGTATTTTGCCTTTTCCAATAAGGAAGCCAGGCCAAATTAGAGTGGTTCTTAATTAAAGACACAGCAACTTGACCATTATTCTAAGAATGTGGTGCAGGCATCAGGAGACAGCCAGTTTAATTGGAAGAAATGACTGTTTACCAGCATAAATACTTTAAATGATCTTAGAGAAGTAATTATAAATGATAAGGAACCCTGGGAGAGTTAATAATGGGCTTCATTGTAAATCCTTACATTTGATTAAGATTTTCTACATTCCATGACTTATTTGAGAATAAGTCCCCAGACATTTATGTGTTCCAAACATGACCTGAAAACTTTACACAGTCTCCATGTTAAGAGTAACAGCTTTGAGAAAATGGAAAATGAGCTAGAGAATTACCATAATAAGCTTATTTGGAAACTGTGCATGTTTACATGAAATAGACAGATATAGAAGTATGCCTTTTTAGGTATGAGGTCATCATAAAGTTTAGGGTAATAGTGGCCTTGTATCTTAATGTCATCAAACAGAAAAAGATATGATAGTTGATGTTAATTTCTTAAGGAAATATGCTGGACCTGTATCTATGAATAAATGTAATTAAAGAGTCAGAGGCACAATCCCAGCACTCTGGAGTCAGAGGCAGGAGGATCTCTGTGAGTTCGAGGCCAGGCTGGACCGACAGCCTCCAAAACAATACAGAGAAACCCTGTCTTGTAAAAAACCAAAAAAAAAAAGAGTCAGAGGCACACACACACCACAGCTGCTGAAGACAGCTTAAATCTTAACGTGTGTGTGTGTGTGTGTGTGTGTGTAAATGTAAACATGTGTAAGTGTGCATATCCTATTAATGGAAAGTTGGAAATGAGTTATATGGAAATTTACCCAAGGCTCTCTGTCCCTTACTTAAATAAATTTAGAAGCTACATGAAATATATTCCTTTTTGGAGCAAAGAGAAGTTGGTTTACAGTCTTCTCTAAATATGTCATTTAACAGAGGGGCCATGTTTTGCAGTCTTCTAGCTGTAGAAACTTACTCATTTTAAAAACTGTTTTTATATTTGAAGTTGCATGAGTTTATGTGTACCATTAGTGCATGGTTGCCTGTGGAGGTCAGAAGAGAGCATTGGATCCTCTGGAACTAGAGTTATAAGCAATTGTGAGTTGCTTAATGGGGATGCTGGGTTCTGAACCACAATCCTGGGAAAAAGTACTAAGTGCTCTGACCAGGTAAGACATTTCACCCATCCCTACTTATTCTTAATTAAAAGCCACATTTTCCAGAATGCTCATCAACTTTTATGGAAGCAAGAAGTCAAACAGAAAGTAAATACACTACATTTTCTGGCTGTCTTCAAAGTTTGGGAGTGAGTGCCAGTTTGCTGTGTTGGAGGCAGTATAAATTCATGGACAGTGACTACTTATGCATCCATCCACACTGTGAACTTCTGTACTCAGAGGAATATGAGAAAATACTTTCCATCAATGTTGAATGAATAATGCAGATGGTTTATCCGTTGATGGAATGGAGGTTAACATTTTGTAAACACAAGCAGGTAAGAATTGGGCTTATCATCACCATCTTCTATTAAATAAAAAAAACCTAATGTACAATAATTTAGTTCACAAGAATCATTGATCCTTATGTTAAAAAAAAACAGAATTCAGGTAAATGAACCCATTTTACTAGAATATTCTTCCCATTTATCCATGCAAATCATACCTATGTATACTTACATACCTTTTAAAATAATCTAGGTAACATACAAAATAAAACGAAAGTACTCTGAAACACTGGGTTATATGGTAATGTAAATTTCAGGGTGGCTCTAAGAGCACTACAGGTCCTCTGAATTGCCATGGCAAGTCCATGATACATAGCAGTCTACGGTGACATTTGTCAACAAGCACATCTATGTTTTCATGGGCCTTAGCAATAAACATAACAATTGTCACATAGTTAATAGGTTAAATTTGTATCATAATATATTGACTGTAAACTTGTACATAAGACTTGCTTCAGGGTGTCCCAGCATCAAACAGCAGGCTAATAAAAACAGTTGCAGAAACAGTTTTACGACCCTCCAATGACTTGTGTTTTACATTATTTTATCTCATTGCAGACATCTGAATTAAAGGTTAACAAATAGTATTTAATGGGTTGTCTAGATGAATGTACAGTGCATGAATACATGTGTCTTGCTATTTCTATCAGTTTTAATACTATACATGTTTTATGATTTGGGTTAAGACACGACTATAAGTGGGTGATGGCTCTTGACTGACTTTTTAAAGTAATATGAAATGGCACATTTTGTTAGACTTCCTCCAATTAACTACATATCCACCATTAAAGCAATCTGTCATCATTTTAACAATGTCATTAACGTCTACATTATAACTCAGGGGCTTTGTTCTTCCTTCAAAATTATTAGCACATACATTTTTATGGAAAGCTTAAAATACAAAAACAAATTTAAGAAGCTTTCAACTCTAAGCTATACAAATATTTTAAATGAGTTACACAGAAAGTCTGGCTTCACTAACAATGAAAAGCCCACCGAAATTATATATCCATTAAAGTAGATTAATGGTATAAAACATAAATTTCTTTTCTTTCTACCCGAGCCATCAAAAAATATGATTTAGCGTATTGCTAAATGTACTTGAGTTAATGAAAATAATTTAAATTTGGGTCTGCGGAAAGAAGATATTATTGCATAAAATATATACCATGTATAAATGACAGTTTTACCTATTTGGCAATGTTGTGAAACTTTTAATTGATAAAAGTATTAAGTGCCTAATTAAAAAGAACATTTCACTACCAAATCTAGATGGTGATATCCACCTCTAAGTTGATAGATTATGTGTTATTTACTATTGATTTAAGTAAATAGATTAAGATTCAGTCCAGGATAAATGCAAAGGGAAGGTTTAAGTTCATAAAATAATGAGAAGTGTTTCTACTGAAAAATGCCTCTTCTAATCCACTACTCAAGTGTTTTCACTGTTATAAAGAAGAGAAGGATGCAGAAATCTGCATATTGTCAACCAAGATTGTCAATACACTTAAAAGCACTAATAGTTTTTACAAGGCATTTTCATTGATAATTGGTTTACACAAAGTATATCAAGTGCATTCTCACTTGAAGATTAGACAGAATAATCATTTTTGGATTTTTTTAAAGGTCAGTTTCTGTAGATGTCCCTTGCGTGGCTCTCAGTCTCCCATACAGTTCCTCTCATTTACATCTTTGCCCTCAGTAGAGCAGACATTTATTTCTGATTGAAATTAAGATTCTAAGTCCATCAAGACTCTAGTGACTTTTGCATTACAATGACTGAACAAATAAATGTGACATGGTTACTTTATGGCCCAAATTAATGTTCTCTCTCCACCTTAGCCATCCCTTCAACTCTTAAACTGCTTGTCTAGACAGTTTACAGCCACCTACTCTTCCAAACCAAAGTCCCCAGACTGACCATGAGTCATGCCTGATAACTTTAGATCCAGTCCAAATTTTAGAGGGAAGGGAAACAGAGGAGGGATTGAAGAGAGGACAGAAAAGTTGGAAATTGATGTAATTATATTTTAATTGTGAAAATTTCACTAAAAGAAAAATTATAAAGCACTGTTGCCTGGGGTCTGTCATGTAGACCCACCACCTCTACCTGCTGTTGAGTTCCATTCTTTTAGATGCATTCCAGGAATTGAGTTGCTCAGTCCTCTACTTCAGCACTTGGCTGCATCTGAACCCTATATCCCAGGTCCTAGGGGACTATGATAGTTCTCAAATCTTCTCTGTGACAATCATTCTTCAGTCTTTGCGCTCTCTTTCATTTTCCTTGGATTTCTGCCCTTTGTTTTTCTAAACATCGTCTCTCCATATTCATTAGTGATAGAACCAAATTTCTTAATGTTGATTAAAAGAACACTAAACTATTAAAAAACTGAGCAGATTGTGGCTCTTTTCATTAGTTTTTCACTTTTATGACACAATATAATAGACTGGGAAATTTATAAAGAAGTTAAGTTTATTTCTTGTAAGCTTGAAGGCTTGGAAATCCAAGAGCATGGCATATCTGACAAGGGATTTCATGCTACATCATCCCAGAGTAGAAAGCAGAAAGGCAGGAGTGAGCAAGCATAAGAACTCACTTTTATAATAAACACACACATGCACAGGCACACACGCACACACACACACAAACACACACACAAACACACACACACACACACACACACACACACACACACACACTTGACCTATCCCTGTAATAACAATATGAGTTCATCAATAAGTTCTCCTGAAGAAAGTGAACTTTCACTAGGTGCTTTCTCTAAACACTATCACATAAGGAATTAAATTTCCAAGATCCAGAGAGGATTTAAATTTGAGACCAAGTCAGCAAAGTTAAGACTAATATACGTTTATAAATTTTCAGATTTTTGTTTAATTTTTAATGTTGGCATTTCCAAGTGGTAGATTTCATCATGGCAGCTTCTTACGTGTGAATAATTGTTCTTTGTGTTCATTCAGTCCTGTAAACTTTACATTCAATGCAATATCAACTAAGAACAAGTGTGTGCTTTTTCTCAACAGATTTTTAAAATATTTATATTATTATTACTAATTATTAATGTGTGTGTTACATGCAACAGTGCATTAGTGGAGGTCAGAGGACAACTTTTTGCAGTTAGTTCTTTTCTTCTACCTTTATATGAGTTCCAGGGATTGAAGTAGATCATCAGGGTTTCATAGTAATTATTTTACCCATTAAGAGCTGTCTTGCCAGCCCAGAATTTTCTAAAACAATGATAAATTTCCAGAAAGTCATTTCTCTAGAATGAGGAGATTTTAATTCAAATGAATGAATTTACTTCTCTTCATCTGCTTTATACAAAACCCACTTCCCACAAACAGTTGCATGGCAAAGTGAAACAATGCCAGTGTGTTGAAAAATTATTGCAGTGGTCCAGAGCATACTCTATCTTTCATGTTGCATTAAGAAAATCATATACATTTTTGAATCACATCTACTTTGACAGAAAAGTGTAACATACACCATTGAAAATATTACCGTGAAAGTGAAATGCTAAACAAATCACTTGGTTTATCTATTCATTTAATAAACATTACCTAATATTTCATTATGTTTAAACCAGTTAATTGGACTAGGGCCATATGATTCTCCTTGATTATTATGTTTCATCTGTACACACAACCAGAGTAAAATCAACCAACATGTGATGGTCAGTGATCACTTTAATATTGCATGGGGTTCATCTGGGGGTTTCTGGATTAAAGACATTTTTAATGGTAATATCTTATGGTTTAGAATTAGAAAATCATTTTCTAAACTGAGACTTATATTTACTTTATCCATTTCAACATCCTGAAGTCCCTTAAACTCTCTGGAGTTTTTAACCAATTAAATACAAATAATTATGATCATTGCTTACTAAACAGTCCATGCCTGTGTCATTCTATGAAAATTTGTCACATTAATCCTAACGATGATCCAATGGGGCAGACAATATAATCTTTATTTTATGAATGAGGAATCAGAAGCAAAGAGAGATGAGGATGTCAGATCTCAATATAGTAAGATAACCAGGATGTGAACCAAGAGGTTTGATTGAGAGTTAATGTAATTTACCATGTGGTATGATGTTTAACTCACTGAGTTATTGAGAGGAGGAAATACAACGGGGATGATGAGTCTTATAAATGCTAAGGTACCACTTGACTCTTCATTAATTTATTATTTTAAATGCAGTACTAATCTATTAAGTAAAAATTCTTGGATTTTACAGAGATTGCTACACATTTACATCAGTTACCTATAGAAATGGAAGTGTTCTCTCTCTATTCAGTGAAGAAAGTAGGAGGTTAAGAAAATGCCATTTCTGCTCTCCAGGTCCCTTATGTGAATCCCAAACAGTTGCATGACTTGGACATTGTGGTCCTATGTAATGTGAACTCTTCCCTCCAGTCTGGTCCCAGTGCTGTGTCAGTCCCAAATGAACACACAGGACATAATATTAATTATGAGGCTTTGCTTATCATCTTCTAAGTATATATGCTGTATATATTTGAGTTTTTTATCAAGTCTAAATCTTTTATTTAGACTAAAATGGGAATTGTAGGGGAGATCTCACATACCTGAGGTACAGACCATGCCCATGGACAGAAGAAAGTGGGAAAGGTGAGGGATAAAAGGGGAAAACTGTAATATTTATAACACACATATTCTTAATTCTTACAAAATCTATACCTTTAATTATTTTTATCTAATTGCTGACTTTAAGCCAAAACCTATATATTGGGCCTTTCTTTCTGTTGAGAAGAATATATCTGGAAATTTTCATAAATATATCAACAATATCCTCTTCATGACTGAGAATCAAACTAGATGCTCTCACACAGTAAGCAAATGCTGTAGTATAGTAGTCTACAACGATAGTTTTCAACATCTGCTATATCAGGCCTTCTGATAGAAGCACCAGGTACATGCTGCCACATTCTCTGTAAATTCATACACACATCAGTCCTGTTGTGTCTGCAATTCATCCCTTCTAGCTCTTATAATCTTTATGCCTCCTCTTCTCCAAAATTCCCTGAGTCTTGAGGGAAGGGATTTGATAAAGGCATTCCATTTATGATCGAGTAAATATCTAAGTCTCCCATCTTCTGCATAAGAGAACAAGAAGAATGCTATAGACACATTTCTTACATCCCATGGTTGTGCTACACTGCTTCGTCTTGACAGTTGAGCCAGCAGGAGAGAATTTCAAAAGTGGCATCAAAGTCATATGAATTCACGTTTTTATATTGGAAGTACATGTTGATATTTGGGCACTTAATAGAGATTATAACTCAGTGTATAGAGTGAACAAGGTGTGTGGAAGACAGGAACAAATGGCTGAAAGTTGAAATCTGACTAGAGTGAGGGCAATAGAGTTGAGGACAGCTAAAATTTCAGAAAGACTTGTGAAAATGTATAGGGTCTGGCTTCTCAACATGGCTTTGATAGATACTACTCATTCATTCTTATCATTTGAAGGATAATCAAAGCATTCTGTGCAGTTCAGTAGAATCACCACTGTGCACATAGAAGCCACAATTGAACCACATTTTAAGCTCTTTTCAAAGCTGCTACATAAATTCTATAATATATGCTCTTCAAACCAGGATTGAGCATAATTGTCAATACTAAGTAATTAATGATCACATTTAGATAATCAGGCATCTTGTTCTATTGATTCACATGCCAACAATTAAATAGTACTGGGCATTATAGGTGATGCAAATAATTATTTTTCTTGTGAGTTTAATTAAGGATCTTCATATTGGTGCAATTAAAACTTCAGAAATATTTAAAATGTTATCATCAAAATTAAGTACCCTAAGACTGGACCAATCAAGATTTGCAAAAGATTAAAGCAATTACAGTTTCTATTTACTTATTCCATTGATGAAAGCAGCCTGTAGGTATATATGTATATCACCTTACCTATCTTTAAGTATTCATTATTTTCATGTGTTCATTAATAGCACATCAATATCAGATACAAAAGCAAAAACTTTAATAGTAATTAAATTTAGGGTTTCTCTTTGTCCATTATGTATCTACTAAGAATTGCAACTTTCAGTTTAGCCTAGAGTACAATAATAACCACGCTCTTTATAATGAGTTTATTTGCTATCCTTGCCTTTCACGGTATTGCTTTACCCATGTTGGTCATTTTTAACCTGCTTTCTCCATACCCTACACAATGATATTTTAAAAAGCAATTGGAAAATGATATTATTGCTCTATAGATGCCTCATCTGATTAAAATTCTCTGACAAGCAGATATATACTACAGGAAAATACTAGCCAGCAAAGAGGCCACTCAGTGGTCTACTGTTCATATCAGCTTCTGACAGTATCCCATCCTAAAACAAACACGTGACTAGTATGTAAGAATATTGATTAATGTACTAGATTATTAAATTTATTCAAAATCATTAACTTTAGTATTTACAAATATACCTGCATAATTGTGGGGAGATGTGTACATGTATAATTAACTGCAAGATTGGTAAAAACATAGTCTCTTTGATCTATTTATTAAATGAAGTTTCAAAATAATCACATATGGTGATATAGGAATCAAATCCAAGCAAATGAGTTCTAGAAAGAAATAATGATCTATACTGTACTACCTCTCATGCGCGAAAAATAATAACAAAACCTTTCAAAAAGGTGACACAACCTTATGAGTCCCCACATATTGCTTTGAGTTGTATAGATTCCGAGTGACTCCCACCTGCATTGGAGAAGTTCAGAAGTAGAGAGAATGTAAAAGAAAACTCAGCTGTGGATTCTGCCTCTGCTTACTCCAATCTGGCTGTAAAGAAATATTTGCATCATAATATTATGGAAACATAGTAAACTGCATCATAAGGTAGTTTTATTGAAAGGGAGGTTTATTTTTAAAGAATACAGAGATGAAAGAACAGATGCATAATAAAAAGAAATGGCATGCTTTATTTATTCCCATTCCGATTGCCTAGAGTCTGTTACACGAATATGTTAAGTTATGCTTACCTCAGAGCACACCGCTGAACACGGTTATTATAGCCATTGGCTAATTTTAATGTAGGAAATGGGTACTTCGTCCACAGAATTTTTAAGTCATCAGCTTGTCATGTTCTTGCTGCAATACATGTGATGACTTAAAAGCTCAGTCCTGATTTCTGCTTCAGGAAATGATCATGTCAAATCATTCAATATCTTTGAACTACATTTACCTTCAGTTCCACTTTGCAAAAAGGGAAACAAAGCCATGGGTCAATGACACCTATTTAGGTTAATACGTTTTGTATTAAAGATAGTAGCTGAAGCATGCCTAATGGACCTAATCCACATTCCAAATTGTCATTATGTATTAGGCAAGATGGAACTGGGCTGGAAGCTTCCTTACTCTGGCTAGCTTTTCTAGTCCCAGAAGATGCTAGACAGGTTGATGAGATAGAAAGGGCATTAATGGTCAAATGTGAACCTTATTAACTGTAAGAAAAATCTGCTAGGCAAAATTTGTCTACTTATGCAATAATGGCACTACTGTTATGAGAGTAACTAATCACTCTGTGATTGTCTCCTAGGTCAACTCCATAAAAGGGAAACAATACCAGGTCAAAAACGCATCATTTGGTTAAATGGGCATAGCATCAAACCTCTTTCTAAATGTTTACATTTATGTTAGCCTTAATCTTATAAGTTTCTCTTTTCAGTGAATGGAGATAAATTTGGAGATTCATTGATGCATAAAACCTTGAGAATAAGTAAAAGATAGAAGCTTAGCCCTAGATAAGACATACATACTATCTCAAGGCTCAAAACAACATTCCAAATATAAAAGCCAAAAGCCAGAGTGAAGAACTGCATAATGTCATCTGGGTAAGATGCATTACTATAGTGAACTAACTGCAATTTAGGCTATCAGCACAAAAATTGGTCTATCAACAGCCAAGTATGGATGGAGGAAGGGTTTACAGGGTCCATAGTTTGTGTAGGAATTATTCATTGCACTGAGTTGTGAACTCACTGGTGAGCCCACTAGCTTCCAAAGGATAGTTCCAATCCACTGTTCACACAGACGACCCTAGTTAAACTAAATGGGTTCAAAACAAAACAAAAACTCATAATCTAGGAGACAGACTGGTAACGACTAGTGGCTATCATTAGGGATGGGAGAGATATAGGATCTGATTCCAAGCAGCCACATGAAAGCAATGCACCTCACCATAAAGTAGATATTGAGGAAGAACCTAAACACTGACATCTCACCTCCATAAATGCATATGCACACCTACACTCACTGGTCCATACATGCACCATCACCCCACCCAACACACGTAGACAGAAAGACAAAGAAAAACAAGGGCCTTGATGGAGCTTTAGAGAAATTTCTGACAATATCCCTTTGGACAACATGTGAGGAGAAATTTGTTAGTAAACCTATACTCAAGATATAGTCTTCAATATTTGAAAAAATCAATGCTTGACAGAAATAAAAATTTAATTAATAAATACTCTTCCAAGTTCATGTTATCCTTTAAAAATATATTGAAGCTTCCCCTTGTAAATTAAAATGAAACAAAGTATCTCAGACCAATACCCAAATCAAATCATGAAAGAAAAGTTATTGTTAGACCTGAAGAAATTCATCCTAACAATAAGAAGGACAAAGTGGAAAAAGTTTGCTCAGCACAAAAAAGGAAAAATATGAAGTTTCCTTGTTCACTCCCTTTAGGTTCACTCCCTTTAGCAAAGACTATTACTAGTTCTTTTCCTTAAATGGATCTGCATTAATAATTTGATAGACCAGGTGCATTTTTGTCTCCTCAATACAAGCCCAGACCAGAGAAAATGGAAAAATAAGACAATAATTGCTAAGTCATTTAATCTTTCCATTTTCATTCAAACACAGAAATGCATAGATATAAAAATACTGGCTTTAGAACAATGTTTCTATGAGAGCAACCAAAAGTTTAGGAAGCTGAAAAGATTTCTTAGTAATTAAGAAAGCATTCTGTCTCTCTCTTTTCCTCCCTCCCTCTCTCTCTCTCTCTCTCTCTCTCTCTCTCTCTCTCTCTCTCTCTCTCTCTGTTTGTGTCTCAAAAAATAAGCAACTAAGTAAGTAAGTCTTTCTTTAAAAAACAGTTTAGAGCCAGAAGATAACAGAGGAAAGGCCCTAGCCAATGAGTGAGGGCTAAGAGAAATGCACATGGTGTACCAAGCTTATCTTTCTGCAGTTGTCCATAGAGATCACACCATGAAACAATATCAGACATGTTACCATCAACTGTGCTTTTAGCTGCCAAATCTATCTTTCATTCTGTTCTACCTCCAACAAAAATTCTTAAGCTAAAGCCTGAATTAAGAGAGCAGGCCAAATCCATCTTTCATTCTGTTCTACCTCTAACAAAAATTCTTAAGCTAAAGCTTGAATTAAGAGAGCAGGAATCAGAACAAACTTGAAATATGGTTTCTAAGAATCTCTGAGATCCTATAAAAGTGAATGGCCCTGAGAGAGACTGGGGGGAGGAAATAAGAAGGTCAATTTGGAGGTCTGTTAATCTATGGGTCCTCTGGTAGTGGATCAGTATTTATCCCTAGTACAGGAATGGATTTTGGGAGCCCACTCCACATAGAGGGATACTCTCTCAGCCTATACACGCGGGGAGGGGGTCTAGGCCCCGCTCCAAATGATATGACAGACTTTGAAGATTCCCCCATGGAAGGCCTCACCCTCCCTGGGGAGCAGAAAGGGGATGGGATAGGGTGTTGGTGGGGGCAGGGGAGAAGGGAAGGGAGAGAGAACAGGGATTGATATGCAAAACAAGCTTGTTTCTAATTTAAATAAAAAAGAATATAGTATGAACTACAAAAAAGAACAATTAGACAGCACAGAAGTAAACTACTGTCAGAGATGAGTCTTTAAAAGGTGCAGCATGTCTTTAAAGTGATTGTAAAACCTCAGTTCCTTCCCCTCCATTGCTTCCAGCCAGGAAGTGATAATTTTTCCTCTGTCACATACCCTCCTGTCCAATGTCATTCAGTACCCTTACTAAAGACAAAAAAAAATGGGTGTATTTAATCAAGAATTGGAGCATCTAACATACCCCAAGACAAAGGCATGTTTTTTTCTATTTATAAGTTAATTATCTATCCCTGAAAGTGTTGTAAAGCTGATTAACATACTATGACAGGCACCAAGTATATCTTTTTTAACTTAGACATCAATTATATAAAACAGATGCCAATATTACTGTCTGCACTTGAGGAAACATTAGACAAGAATCTTAGCTTTGCCTAAGTAAGTGAAGAAGTCACCATGTGAATTAAAATGCATCTAATTACAGGATGTCTTAGGGGTTCTATTGCTGTGATGAAACACCATGACCAAAAGTAACTTGTAGAGAAAAGAGTTTATTTCAGCTTACAGTTCCACATCACAATCCCTCACTGAGGGAAGATAGGGCAGAAACTCAAACAAGGCAAGAATCCAGAGGCAAGAGCTGATGCAGAGGCCGTGAAAGGGTGTTGCCTATTGACTTGCTCTTAATAGCTAGCTCGGTCTGATTTCTCAGAGCACCCAGGACCACCAGCCTAGGGCTGGCACCAGCCAGTGAACCGGGCCCTTCTACATCATTCATCAATAAAAATTATATTATAATCTCAAAAAAGTATAGATTGCGTATTCTGCCAAACCTGAAGGTAAAAATAAAGCGTCTTAAGTCACTGTTCTATTACTGTGAAGTGACACCATGATAAGGGAAACAATTATAAGAGAAAACATTTAACTTGCATACAGTTTCAGAGGTTTACCATTACCGTTATCATGGGAAACATGGCAGCATACAGGCAGGGGCTGGAGCAGTAGCCAAGAGTTACAAATCCACAGGCAGAGAGACTCTGGGCTTGTCATGGGCTTCTGAAACCTCAAAGTCCACCCCTTAGTGACACATTTCTAATGATGTGGAAATTAGGGATTCACCAGATGGAGTCTGAAGGATAGCAGAGTTTTATTGGTAAAAGAACTTACATAGAAAGCAGCAAGTGATTGTCATGGTGCTCCTGTTCCAAGGACACAACCCTGCCTTCTTGATTCTCTCCTCAACCTCAGGGGTCCCCCAGCCCCAATTCGTTCCCTTTAACCTGTTACATTTGCACCTGTAACCACGCCCAAAGGCGTGGCCACTGTTATGGATATGCAGGCAAAAAGACACACCTCCCAGTCCTTCTAATCACTTCAAATAATGCCACTCCCTGGTGACTAAGCATTCAAATATATGAGCCTTAGGCCATTCTTATTCAAGCTACCATAGAAAGAAAGAAAGAAGGAAAGAAAGAAAGAGAAAGCAAGTAAGCACAAGCCAACCCACAGGCCAATTTGGTAGTGGCATTGTCTCATGATACTCCCTCGTTCAAAATGACTCTCACTTGTGTCAAGTTGACATAAAACTAGCCATCACATAGAATATGAGTATTGGAGACAGGATACAAAATATGTAAAAATATAAGTTCAATACCACATTTTGTATAAAAATGTATGTGTGTAAAATAGTATATTCCCCAAAATCATTATTTATGTACAAAAGCACAATACTTATAAGCATTTATATAATGTAGAGCTGCATTATTTATTTATAAGAGTTAATGGGGACTGGAAAAGTGGTATGGGCAGTGTTTTTCTGGCATGTGTGAGTTCAATCCCCAGAAACACACACACACACACACACACACACACACACACACACACACACACACAGAGTTAATAGTAATTTACATATTTAAGAAACACAAAATAATTGGAACTATGGTATCAATGAAATAATTTTGAAGTAGAAGTTTTAAGTTTTGTTCTTGAGATTTATCATGGTCCCTTAATTTTCTATAAATTATTGTCTTTTAGTTGGTTAATATAAATGTAAGTACAACTAATGAAAAACAAAACTGAGTAAGAATAATCCCTTTGTCATTAGCATTCAGTCCAATTAAGCTTTCTAAATATACCAGGTCAATGTTTCTAAGCCTTCACTGGCTTTTACTAATACAGGGAAAATGCTAATTGATTTATAGGCAATATTTAAAGTTTATTTTATGTAACATGTCAGCAGTCACAGTTAAAAGAGAAAAGTGAGTTTTACAGTCCTATGGAAGGTAATAAATGTCAGACACATGTAGATTCAGTTACAGTGTTATGAACACCCAGGGTAATACGCCCAAGGAAAACCTTACATAAACACCAAATGAAAAGATGTGTTTTCTAAGCACAGTCAGGGGACTGTTTCTAACTCCATGCGTAATGTAGGTGAGAGAGAGGGTTAAAGGCTGCAATGCAGTGGTCCGACAATAAACCCCCAGCAAGTGTGCGTTTTGATGGGGTGTTAATTGAGTAGCAGGTGAACATAAACAGAGAGCACCAAGAGTGTGTAGGGGGGAGTCTTTTTGTTGATGAGGGAACATAAGGATGCTGGGCTCTGTAATAAGAAATAAATACAATCTGGAGCCAATTTCACCAGCCCCTTTAAGCCTCCATAGTGTGGTCCTCTCTAGTTTCAAATGCTTGCCAGGGAATAATACATGGCTTTTAAAATGTGTGGGCAATAATAGAATAAATCAGACAGGTTCCTAAAGCTTATAAAATGGAGGGGTTTGTAGTATGTGTTTTATTTGTGTTTGTGTGCAACTGCAATGTTCAATACAGCGACTGCTGCTTGCTGACTTGCTTGCTTTAGAGAGCTTCAAGATGCATAAACAATGACTAGGTCAGTCAGTAGTGCTTATAGTAACATGAATTCAGAACTTATCAGGACACAGACACCAAACAGCATAAAATAGAATGAAGAGAAACAAGAAAAAAGATTCAAGTTTTGAAATTTCAGATTTTTCTAAGACAATAGGAGTTTTTTCTGCGTAGTTCACTGAGAACAGATCTATCAGAAATACAAGAACTTCATTTTTATTAAAGGATTCCTCGATAAGTAAATAAGGTAGACTGCATTAAAAAAATAACACAAAAACAAAGGTGTATCTTCTCAGAGAATTATCTTCAAATGCTTGGGCAGTGCTATCTAAAACAGCAACACTGGCCATTTGAGAAAAATGACTTGGTGTCTTTTTAACATGGCATTAAATACACCCAAGAGTGGGAAAGCCATATTATGTGCTTATGAAATAGTTAATATTTATGTGGTTCCTGTGCATAAGGAACTGAGCTAACTATTTTATACACCCCATTTCATTTGGTCCACACAGAAACCTTCTGAGGTAAGAATTCATAATTTACTCTTACAGATGAACACACCAGTCTGTGGAAAGCTTAAGCGCCTCTCCTACAGTCACCTAATGAACTACTAGTGAAGCCAGATGTTGACCTAAGTAAATTAACTCCATAAAGAGCAGAATTTCTCATCTGCTTTGCCATTTCTCCTTACATCAACTCTTTTTCTTTGCACGGAATAATGTAAAGGAAGTATATTTGTGCTTTGAAGTAATAGAGGCTGTTGTTATGTTGTCATACAAATTTGACTTCCTATGCTTATCCTGAACCCGAGATTCAGGGAACTTCGTGGAAGAGAATGAAGAAAAAGTGTAAGAGCCAGAGGACTAGGAAGTCTGTGGTGAAACTGTGTCTGTTATAAATATCAGGGAACCAACACCCATGAAGTCTCAACCAACATGGCTGCCTAAACAAGACCTGAACAAGAGGTCCCCAAGCCTACATAAAGAACTACAGATAACTAAAATATGATGGGGTAGAATCATTTTCCCCAGAGAAGACCTCCAGTTGATCCACCAAAAGGTTAGCCCAGAAATCAGAGAAAGATCAAGGGTCTTTTTATCCATGGGAAGGGCTGTAAGGAGGGGAGAGAAGACAGAAATTAAGTAGTTACATATTAATTTCAAATAATAAAAATTACCAATTTTAAAATTGAAAATAGATTCTTCTCGCACACAGTCCATTCCAAGTATAGTTTCCCCTCTCTCCACTCCTCCTAGCTTCCTCCATATATCCCATCACCCCTCCCCCCACCCAGATCTGCTACCTCTCTGGTTCCTCTTCAGAAAAGAGCAGGTGTCCAAAGACAGCAGCCAAACAGGACAAATCATGATACAATAAGGCAAACCAATAGGAGGAAAATAGTCTAAAGAGCAGGTAAAATAGTCAGAGATACACCTGCTCCCACTGTTAGGAGTCCCACAGAAACACCAAGCTAACAGCCATAACACATACACAGAAAACTTGGTGTGATCCCATGGAGGGCTGGTGCTTGCCACTTTAGTCTCTGTGAGCCCAGGTGAGCCCTGCCTAGATGATTAGTCAGGCCATGTTTTCCTGGTGTCCTCAATGTCCTCTGATTCCTACAATATTTTTTCCATTCTTCTACAGGGTTCCCCAATTTCTGAGAGGGGGGAATCAGTTGGAGATCTCCAATTTAGATTCTCTCAGCTCCCATTTGCTGTAAAAGGAAGTCTCCCTGATAATGACTGGACAAAGCACTGATCTACGCGTATAGCAGAACATCATTAGGAATCATTTCGTTGTTTTTTTTTCAATTAAAAATAGCAAAAAGTTGATTCTTTACATGAACTGGTAGAGTGATTCTAAAGCTTTAATATTCAGATGATTCATATCGGAGTCTTTTATAAAATGCAAATATTGAGTCAGGTGCCTGAGGTAGGGCCAAAGGGTTTACATTTCTAACAAGTTCTAAAGCAAGGGTGTGTGGCTGCACTAACCATATTTTGAGCAGCCTGTCTATGGGATTTTACCTGAGATAGAGAGGAATAAGAATATAGTTTGTGTTTGTGCAATTCTTTCCACACCTAAATTTGTGTGAGGTCATAATTTAGCTCAGTATATCCATTGCTACCTTCTGCCTCCTTCCGCTTCTGTCTAATTTCTCTCTGGCGTCAACGAAGAAAACTGGAATGTTGACATTTTTAGTAGTATGTACTTATGTAACTATGTAACATAATTCATTCATAGTCAGTTCAGGTGTGCATAAATAAAAAATAACATCAAGCCTTCACATTTTATACACAATTTTGATAAAAGTCAGGGAACTAATCAGCAGTGGCACTTTGAGAAGCATCACAACAATCAAACAAGAAGAACCAAAAAAGTGAAACTGCTAATATTATAGAAACAACAATATTATGCAAGACTCTAACCCATCCTATGCTTCCTGGTTCATCCAAAGTCATCTCTTCACATTCAGCTCTCACCAAGAAAGCAGCATCATTGCTCCATTAGCACTGCCCTGGTTTAGTTCCTCACTACTCTCATTTCAATCTAGTTGCCCAACAGAGGGTAAGTGGAAGGGTCTTGCCTATCACCCAGACAACTTCAAGATGGTTCTCAACACCTCTTGACAGAGAAAGTTTTTTAAAATTATTCATCTAATGTCACTTCCTCACTTTACATCCTCAATGGCTCCCTATAACTTAATGTTCAGACCTGCCAGGTTAGCACACATGACTCGTTGTGATGAAGGCCCATCTGTTTCAGACATTCATTCCTTCCATTACCTCACACTCACCTCTTAGTAGAGCATGCTGAACAGAATACAGCCCTACTATTGTGTCAAGGTGTTTCACACTTTAATACCTTCCCTTATGCTTGTTTTAATTGGAAGCCCTGCCTTTCTCATCTACCCCCTCCTTCCAAGATTCCTTTCCAATGCACCTCATCAGTTTGCCAACCAACAGCTGCAGCAGTATTCTAGAAGACCAGCGGGTCCATGAATCCTTCCATTGAGATAGTCAAGGGAGCTACAATAAGAAAAAGAACACTATGCAGACTAACTCTAGAGAAACATAGGTTCCAAACTCACCCAATGTGATGGCTAATCTTAAATGACAACTTGATGTGAACTAGAGTCATCTAAATTACAAACTTTGGCATATTTATGAAAAGGTCTCCAGAGAGTTCTAAATGATGAAAGAAGATCTTCCCAAATTTCGGTTGACTCTCGTTCCTCAAATGGCAGGCCAAATTAAAACCTTCCTTCCTTAAGTGACTTTTATCAGATAATGTGTGACGACAACAAGAAAAGAAGCTAGAGTATCCACTGACTTCAATATATATATAGGTGGGGTAAAGCATAAAAACAACAAAACCTGCATAGTGTAATGAATATACGGGACAACTCTGAGTGCAGATGCTGAGAAAGTGTAATCTGCCAGCAGCTAAAAATTCCGACGTATTTTCTGGAGTCATAGGAAGGGATAAGGGGGGGAAGGAGGCTTTGAAAACTTCCCACTTAAGGATTATTGCAATAAATTGAAAGTATGACCCAGTGTTCCTAGAAAATTTGAGGTTCTAGGACCTATAAAGAGGATTCTTATTAAAGATTAGAACTAAGTAGTTGCTAGTAGGTTAAAGACCATAAGAACAGAGGCTAGAGTATCATAGAAGACAAGATCAAGATAAAAATTGAGACGACTAAGCTGGGCCTGGTGATGCACACCTTTAATCCCAGCACTCAGGAGGCAAAAGTTGGTGAATCTCTGAGTTTGAGGCCAGCTGGGTATATAGAGCAAGTTCCAGGACAGCCAGGGCTACACAGAGAAACCTTGTCTCTAAAACACAAAAATAAAACAAACACACAAAAACTGAGAAGACTCAAAGAGTAGTGGTGTTTAGGGTAGTCTAAGACCAGCCATATTCATAATGATGAAAGGGACTCTTATTCTGTTCTACATTCTGAAAGTGCAGGGAAAGCAATTTTCTTCCTAATGAACAACAGGAAAGAATCAGTAGGGAATAACAAATAAAACGGATGCTAAAACAACAGTAAATAATGAACAGAATCCCCTGTGTATTAGGGCCACAACAGGAAGATTTGCCTATGAGACTGAATAACAAGCATCCCAAAATATTAAAAATTAATAAAACTATAGAACCCATTACACAACATGCTAGAATTTCAAAACTTACATGCTAAGTAATTTGAGAAAAGGACTACTTGAAAATAGACATTAAAAATTCAAAAAGGATTTAAATCAAAAGGAAATCTATTTCTTGAATGTTACGAGTAAATGAGAAAGCAAACAAGCACAATAAAATATATCTTAATGGAAATATAGAAACTTTTATACATAGCAAAAGTGATGAAGATAGATTAAAATATATTCAAATTTGAGTGATGAGTAGAGGTCTGGCATAAGTATAGTAGCCTCTGAAAAACAAAACAAAAGCAATAAGCAGAATAGATACAAAATACATCAAGGACTTTTTTTAGAAGAACTTGAAACTAAATATTGAAAGAACAAACCACAAAACTGAGTTAAATCCACCATGACCAACATTGAGAGACATCAAAAATATTGAAAATGCTAAAAGATAAGTGGTAAGTGCTTAATAGAAGATAGATGATAGAGAGATATAGAGAGATTGATACAGAGATAGATAGATAGATAGATAGATAGATAGATAGATGATATTGGACATCCAGACACCTCAAAAGTGGACAGAAAAATCAATTATGATCAGGCATTTCAGCAATAAATCTACTGAACATAACAATGTTTTACATTTGAGTTGTCTAATAGCAGAATACATGATCAAATATATAAATTTTAATATATACAGGCTAAATTTTGTTATGAATATTCAAGTACTTAGTGAATCCTATTCACAAAGATCTTTTCTAAAGAATTTATCAAAGACCAATTTCATGGAACAGACCTAAGTATCAGCCTTTGAAATATGGACTAATGGAAGAATCCAAAGTTTTCCTGAAGAACCAAGGCTGATGGTTGTGAGAATAAAATAGCTATATACTATAAAGACACAGGTCTGTCGCCAGCATAAAAAGAGAGACAATATAACAGCATATTCCACAGAGATTCATTGAATCTGTGAGGATGTAACAAAAATTACTGGATGAATGGAAGCAAAGAGGGATAGTGAAGCCATGGTACACTCTGTTAGTGTATACAATGGCCAAAAGAGAAGGGAGGGGGAGGAATTTATACAGAAGTGTCCATGTAGATGTCATCATTAAAGTAAAATTTACAACCTTTCTAAATGCCATTAAAAATGTTTAAGTATTCCATGCAATAGAAGCAGAAGGTTCTTTGCCAAACTCTTTTTACGAGGCTTCAATTACCTTGATACCCAAGCCACACAAAAACACAACTAAGAAACAGAACTTCAGACCAATATCCCTCATGAACATTGGTGCAAAAATACTCAATAAAATACTGGCAATTCAGATCCGAGAACACATCAGAAAACTCATTCACCATAATCAAGCAGGTTTCATCCCAGGGATGCAGGGATAGTTCAACATATGAAAATCTATCAGTGTAATCCACCATATAAACAAGTTAAGAAACAAAAATCACACGATCACCTTACTAGATGCTGACAAAATCCAACACCTCTTCATGATAAAGGTCTTGGAGAGATCAGGAGTAACAGGAACATGCCTAAACAAAATTAAAGCTATATGCAGCAAACCAACAGCCAACATCAAACTAAATGGAGAGAAACTCAAAGAAATTCCTCTAAAATCAGGAACAAAACAAGGCAGCCCACTCTCTCCATACCTCTTCAGTATTGTACTTGAAGTTCTAGCCAGAGCAATAAGACAAAAGGAGATCAGGGGAATACAAATTGGTAAGGAAGAGGTCAAACTTGCACTATTTTCAGATAATATGATAGTTTGCATAAGTGACACGAAAAACTCTACCAGGGAATTCCTACAACTGATAAATACCTTCAGCACAATGGCAAGATACAAGACCAAATCAAGAAAATCAGTAGCCCTACTATATACAGATGATAAAAGGGCTGGGCAAGAAATGAGAGAAACATCACCCTTTACAATTGCCACAAACAATATAAAATACCTTGGGGTAACCCTAACCAAACAAATGAAAGACCTGTATCTCAATAACTTAGAGTCTTTAAAGAAAGAAATTAAAGAAGACACCAGAAAATGGAGAGATCTCCCACGCTCTTGGACAGGTAGGATCAACATAGTAAAAATGGCAATCTTGCCAAAAGCCATCTACAGATTCAATGCTATCCCCATTGATATTCCAGAGCAATTCTTCACAGACCTTGAAAGAACAATTCTCAACTTTATATGGAAAAACAAAAGATCCAGGATAGCCAAAACCACCCTGTTCAACAAGGCAACGTCTGGAGGCGTCATCATCCCTGACTTCAAGCTCTATTATAGAGCTATAGTCCTGAAAACAGCTTGGTATTGGCACAAAAATAAACAGGTAGACCAATGCAATCAAACTGAAAATCCTCATACTAACCCACACACGTATGAACACTTGGTTTTTGACAAAGAAGCTAAAATTTATGCAATGGAAAAAAGAAGGCATGTTAAACAAATTGTGCTGGCATAACTGGATGCTGGCATGTAGAAGACTGCAGAGAGATCCATGTCGACATGCACAAAACTTAAGTCCAAATGGATCAAAGACCTCAAAATAAATTCAGTCACACTGAATCTGTTAGACGAGAAAGTGGGAGGTATATTTTGAACGAATTGGTACAGGAGACCACTTCCTGAGCATAACACCAGTAGCACAGACACTGAGATCGACAATTAATAAATGGGTCCTGCTTAAGCTGAGAAGCTTCTGCAAGGCAAAGGACACAGTCAACAAGACAAAAAAAGGCAGTCCAAAGAATGGGAAAAGATATCTCATCTGACAGATGGCTGATCTCCAAAATCTACAAAGAACTTAAGAAGCAAGTCTCCAAAGCACCAAAGGATCCAATTAAAAGTGAGCTACAGAACTAAATAGAGAATTCTCAATAGAGGAGACTAAAATGGCCAAGAGACACTTAAGAAAGTGCTCAATATACCTAGCAATCAGGGAAATGCAAATCAAAACAACTCTGAGATACTTACTCCTGTCAAAAAGACTAAAATCAATGACACCACGACAGTTTATGCTGCAGAGGATGTGGAGAAAGTGGAAGACTCCTCCACTGCTGGTAGGAGTGCCAACTTGTACAGCCACTATGGGAATCAGTATGGAGATTCCCCAGGAAAATGGGCATCAGTCTACCACAAGACCCAGAAATTCCACTTTTAGACATATATCCAAAAGATGAACATTCATACAAGGATATCTGTTCCACTATGTTTATAGCAGCACTATTTGTAATAGCCAGAACCTGGACGCAACCTAGATGCCCCTCAACTGAAGAGTGGATAGAGAACTGTGGTACATTTACGCAATGGAATACTATTCAGCAAAAAAAAAAAACAATGAAATCTTGAAATTTGCAGGCAAATGGATGGCACTAGACGAAACCATCCTGAGTGAGGTAACCCAGTCACAAAAAGACAAACATGGTATGTACTCACTCATAAATGGATTTTAGACATGAATCAGGGGAGTGCTAGTCTACAATCCCATTGCCAAAGAGGCAGGGAAACATGAAGGACCCTAAGAGAGATATACATGGTAACCCAGAGAAGGTGGAATGAGGCAAGATCTCCTGAGCAGATTGGGAGCACAAGGTGGGGAAGAGGAAAGCGAGCCGGGAAAAAGAGAGGGAGACAAGAGGAAGGGAGAAGAGGACATGGGGGAGCAGGAAAGTTGAGTTGAGGGAAGAATAGAGGAGAGTAGGATGAGAGATATAATAGAGTGAGCCATTCTAGGTTTGAGGGGAGATCTGACACTAATGCAAACTCCAGAGATGTACAAGGATGACACCAACTGGCAAACTAAGCAGTAGTGAAGAGACTACTTTAAATGCCCCTTCCTAATAATAATTTTGACGTCTATCTTACATACCATCCTAGAACCTCCATCCAGTGATAGACGGAAGCAGAGGCAGACACCCACAGCTGAACACTGAACTGAACTCCTGGAACCCAGTGACAGAGAGGGAGGCATAATGAGCAAAGGTTCAAGACTGAGTTGGTGAATCCCAGAGAAACAACTGACCTGAACAAAGGGGAGATCTTGGACATCAGACTGATGGCTCAGAGGCCAGCATGGGACTGATCCAGGCCCCTTGAATGTGGGTGTCAGTGAGGAGACTCAGGCAATCTATGGGGTTTTGGGATAGTAGACCAGTATTTATCCCTGCCACACAAATGGACTTTGGGGACCCATCCCACAATGAAGGATTATTTCTCAATCTGGACACTTTGGGGTGGGCCTTAGCCTCCATGGGGAATGGAGTGGGGATTGGGTGGGGGCCCGGGGGACTGGAGGGAGGGAGCAGGCATGGAGGGAAGGGAGAGGGAGCTGGGACTGACAAGGGAAGCAAGCTTGTTTCTAATTTAAATATATAATAAAAAGTGTAAAAAATGTTTAAATACTTAAATTTGCTTAGGAGTAAAAGAACAATTAGAGATGAGAAAGACAATACATATTCTTTGATTACACCTTACTTTAAAATTTTCTTTTTCAACCAGGCAAGTAGGTTCCTATATTTCCTGCATTCAGTGAACCTGAGGTAGAAACATTGCAAGCTCATGGCCATCCTAGGCTACACAGAGAGTGACCCTATCAAAAGATTTCATGTTAAGGGTATATAGAGACTTTACATTATTATGAACCAGGCTTAAATTATTCATGTTTGTATGCGGATAGTATTCATGAATAATATGTGCATGTAAGTGTGTAGGTACATGTGGAGGCCAGAAAATGATGTAAGAAGTCTTCCTCTATAGCTCCCTGCCTTATGGCTTTGAGACAGTGTCTCTCATTAACCTGGATATTTATCACATTGGCAAGGATGTCTGTATGCTCCAAGGGACACTGTAACGATACGCGACACTTACTGGAAGTAAAACTAAGTATTTATTGTAGAAATTACTCACAAGATACCAAACAAGTAACCCAGATGAGACAAGCAGTTTTCCACTGCCGAACCGGAAGCCGAACTCCGGGAAAAGAGACCAAGACTTCCTGTGTGCTGTCTTTTATACCTTCCCCTGTAATGCCCCCTAGCCATGCCCAAAAGTGGGCCTGGCTAGTGACGTACTTCCGCCTACGTACGTATACGTCTTTACGTCCAGCCGTATACATCTTTAGTCCTGCCTAAAGTGGGTGTGGTTAGCGGTGTGGTAAACCGCCCTTTTATTACCTCATCTGTATGCGCCTCTAGTAAGTCACATGTTTAATGGCGGCATACAGACTTCCTCCTTTTAGTCTAAAAAAGGACAACTAACTTGTGTCCATGAACAAAATGTATCAAACATCTATTCTATCTAAACCTAAACTTATCTGAAAGAAACACCCAAATATGAACACCTCCTTCCAATCCCAACTCTAAAATAATTGAAAACTAACACTAACAGGTGTAAACTATCTTATAATATCAATAGTAGGGAGAGGGGGAGTGGAATTTTCAAAACTACTTCCTGCTGAGATGGGACGATGATAATCTCATGGGGACCTGTGAGAAAAAAATGTTAGTATAACAAAATCTCCGTAGATCAGACAGTCTCTGTATGGCAGGAGATGCTTGATTGTAGTTCCTGACTGGGGTTCTAGTGTTGATTGAAGCTCTCATCTGAAGCTCTGGCCAGATTGTAGAAGATGTGCTGTTTCAGTTTCTTGATCCGGAGTTGTGTAGAGTGATGTAGTTTCAAGCCAATTTCAGGATAGTGCTTGTCAGGTGGAGTCAATGATGTGGGGCAGTTCAGATGCCTCCAGTCGAATCAGGTGAAGTCAAAGAAGTGGATCCTCATTCCCTTTCTGAAGCAGTTGAAGATTGCTGTCAGGAAATCCCTTATTCTCTGGAAAACTCAAACATTAATGTTAACAAAGAAATATTTTAACTTTCATATGTATGCATACAGAAGAGGTGACAATAGGGAAGATGGAAAACCTGGAGGAAATTAGACTGTTCAGAAAAAGAAATCCACAGATAACAGTCCCTAATTTTATTTTCTTCTGTCTTATATCAATGGCTCTTTGATATAATACAGAAATTCTGAATTGTATTTAAATAATATGCTTGAGTTTAGAGTAGGAGAGGCAATCCAACTCCAAAGACAGCTTCAGTTAAATGAATGGGGACTGAGGTATGTGAAGAAATAAAGATAAAAGGGTACTATGAAAAAACAATATAGAGAGATTTAGACTTTGATACCACACAGTGAGTTACTGTTTGTTTGATGATCCTCAGGGTAGCTATTCATTCTTCTACAGGAATCCATATGTCCAGTATTCTTTGCTGAGTTTACTTGTGAAGACAAAAAACAAAACACTTCTCTTTCCTTTTAGGAGGTCACTTTACCCATGGTGGACTATGAATTTGTAGATGGGCTGTTATCTTCCTCCTCCTGAGATGTTTTCTGTTCTGATCGAATTTTAATTAATTTTGATGGAACCTGTCACGTCTGCTGCGCGGCCTGTGTCCGAGAACGTGCGGAGGGTGTCGGGTATTGATAACACAGAGACTCGTTCAATGATATAAAGAGAACTTTAAACAGGCTCCAAAAAGGTTCAAGAAAACCTCCTAAGAAAGGCTCCCACCAGAGAAGCCTCTGCTTTCTCCTCTCCCCTGGCTGGTTCTGCTCTCACCAGAGGTGGATGTGTGTGGGTTTTTGAAGGTGCGGTTAGTCTTCGGACAAGGTCGAGGTCAGGGCGGTTTCTGTGGGAAGGCCTTTCCCAGGAACTTATTGTATCGTTTTTAGTAAACATGTTTTTACTAAACATTGTCTTACAGCTGCCTACTCCCAGGCAGAAGGGGAAGTGGCCAGGAACCTATTGTATCATTTTTAGTAAACATGTTTTTACTAAACATTGTCTTACAGCTGCCTACTCCCAGGCAGAAGGGGAAGTGGGTCTCTGCTCAAGGTCTGGTGTTCCCACAATTCACCCCTTTTTATTTTCAAATGAGGCACTCCTGGCTTAGGTCAAGTAGGGTCACCCTCCCTTTCCCGTCTTTGGGGGACCTTGAACCCCTGTTTTAGGTGGGAGGGGTCTTCCCCACAGGTTGCCCGTCATCGGAGATACCCCAACCTTAAATCATCTGTAACCAACCTTCATGGCTATCGGGATTGCCATGGGCTAAGCTAAGCAATACTTGGTTACGGATCTCTTGCCTCTGGAACAAGGCACGTTTGAGCTCGGCATAAAGCCAGAATGCCTACTGCCACTGCCACCATTTCCAGGACCCCCATTGACATAGCGCCTCTCCATCACCATACCCATCACCAGATCTGGGCCATAACATTCTACCAGCCTTCATCTGTTACAAGGGTAACCCGCATGTGATTTACATTTACAATTTGATAAAGTTTCCAATCGTTTCAAGATCTGCTCAGGAAAGCATTTAGAAAGTGCACTTGCACAGATACATTAGGTACAATCATTGATGTTACACATGTAGCATTACGAAAAATATGAACAATAGTTGTCGCATTAGGACAAGTTGCATTTCTCCAGAAAAATACACTGGCCTAGTCGTGATTCCAGAAATAGGAACCATCAAGTCTGATATTTCAAGTGACCATGTCCTGTTCAAATATTGAAAAGAGGCTTTTGCCACTCATCATAGTCCATACCAATGTCCAAATGCTTTAAATGGGTCCTTTTTTCTCTGTTGGCTTCATGATGAAAACTCATGGGTCCGGAAGGTTGATGCAGCAGGTCTGTTGAGAAACTGGAAATCTCGAACCGACTGTTTTCTTTCTTTCTTGGGCTGTAGATTTGATGACATCAAGGATCAGGAACACTGATTTAGGAGATCTCACTCAAACTGGCTTAGGTAGGCTCCCATGGTCTCAGGTCCAGTTTTTCTCTGCTCCATGCATCTCACTAAATGGTCTGACAGTTGCCGAAGCTTTATTCTTTTCCTGCAAGAAAACACAAACATGCCCTCGACCCCAAATTAGGGTCTTCTCCACTGTCTAGTGTATGGATGTCTCCATTTGACCTGAGCAATGGTTGCTCAAGTTCCATCATGCCAGAATCTGTCTGAAGCTCACTGGCATTCACATTATAAAATTTTTAAATGAGGAGTGTATTATTTGATGAGTCATGTGGGGACTGGGGGCATTATTCCCCTTTTTTATTTTCTAAAAAATTTTTTTCTTTTTTGAACTGTTGAAGCTGGACCATAACAGTAGAAGGATTTGTCTACCCTCCTTGGTTAACTATCTAGGTAAATTGGGATTACTACTTAGATTATTTGTAGATGCCCATTAAAAAGGACATATCCATTAAATATTTCCCAAAAACTTCTGAAAATCACTCAAAGATTGTAAACTATACTGTGTCCAAATAACTTTTGAAAATTATTTGAAGTCTGTAAGCAGTCTTTCCCAATCTAACCTGTAGAGCTCTCACTAGCTGACAAGGCCTCATTTGCATCTTAAATTTTTCTGTTAAAACATTAACAGACTGGCTGGATGTTCCTTTTGGCTATATATAAAGCAATCTAGGTAGCTTCTGAACTATTTTTTGAAGGGATTTAAGTATCCTTTTAATCATATAAGCAGTTCACACTCACGCATTCGCAATCCCATTTCATACATACCGGTGTGGCCACACCATACATTCAGAACATACATGCATCTTTCAGTCATCCTTTTTCCCTAGGTCATGATTAGTCTGTTGCAATGAAGCTCCCTTAATTGAAATCTATGTAAAAGAACAACTCCAGCAAATCCTTGAACTAAAAGGGTTAAAAAGTCCTGTATGTTCTTTATCATTCCTCCATTTGAGCTACAGTCATGGGGTACAGCCGTACCTACTCCTTGTAACTCTGTAGATGCAAGGAAGAGAGGCCAGGCTTTTGGCCAAAAGTTTTTAGAGATGACTCACAAAATAGAACTTAAATGTAAACAAAATTTTCCATTCCATATACCTTTGTCTTTGTCTTTTTCTTTAATTAATACCAGTACCAATTTTTTTTTTGAGTCAGGGTTTCTCTGTATTGTTTGGAGGCTGTCCTGGGACTTGCATAAAGGTGTGTTGGGATTAAAAGCATATGCCGCTGGGAATCTCTTGGATTCCCCTACTTCCTGACCCTGGTATCAGGCTTAGGAGGGGGGAAACTCAGAATGTCTAGTTTCTGACTTTTTAATCTCATTGGCAGCAGCCGCTTCCAATGTATTATTGGTGTTATAAAAATTGATGAACAGGGAGCTGGAATGACTAACTGGCATCAACATGGGGGGGGAATCCTCACCAACGCCCATATTTCCCTTACCTGAGTGTTCAGCAATGGTTGGATCATCTTTAGCATGGTGAGCATTACTAGTATCCGGAGTAGTATTGGGGTCGACATGCCTGATGCACCGTTCGGGGACCCAAATGGGCTTCTCACTTCCTGGAGGGAAAACACAAACAGCCCCTCGGACCCTAGCTAGTAGGGGAGTGGGTGGCTGCCATTTTCCTGTAATCAAATCCTTCCATCTGACCCATCCCAAGGACTGGGAGGGTTTGTTCCAATGTCTCTCCATAGCAGACAAATTATTATGATCTATGGTCAAAAAATTTAAAATGTAAAGTATGGTGGATAACTGAATATTGGGGAGGTAACATACTCCCCCTTTTTTATTTTCTTAAAATACTGTTTGAGAGTGGCATGGGTGCGCTCCACAATAGCCTGTCCCGTGGGGTTGTGAGGAATACCAAAAGAATGGACAATGTGATGTCCCTGCAAAAGGCAGCAAAGCGATTGCTGGCATAGGCAGGGCCATTGTCCGTTTTTAGGGCATCGGGTACGCCCATGTAGGCAAAGGCCTGCAGGCAATGAGAAATAACATCTTTAATCTTCTCTCCTGAGTGGAGAGAGGCAAAAATCAGTTTAGAATACGTATCCACAGAGACATGCATATATTTTAATTTCCCTGCCTGCGGCAGGTGAGTGACATCCATTTGCCAGAGATGGTTGGCCCTGAGGCCCCGGGGATTTACCCCCTCATTGGGAGAATTATGATAAGGGGCACAATCAGGGCACTGAGAGGTAATCTGTGTAGCTATGGATAAGGGGCACCCAGTGTGAAATTTAATGGAGCGGGCATTTAGATGATACCTCTCATGGAGCTGGTGGGCCAGCTGCTCCTGAGTAAATAAGACCCTAGGGCGGGTCAAGGAGTCAGCAATTTGATTGCCCTGGGTAAGGGGTCCTGGAAGGTTAGTATGTGCACGAATAAATCCCACATAAACAGGGTGGATGTGCTGCCAAATAAGATGTTGGACCTGAACTAATAAGGAACGAACCTGGGAGGTTGGAAGAACATATGGAGAAGTTTCTAAAGGTCTAACAATGTTGGCAACATAAACACTATCCGTATATAAATTAAAGGGCTCTCCCTCAAATATTTGGAAAGCCATCAAGCATGCAAACAACTCGGCAGCTTGTGCTGACATCTGCCCTATGGGTACCCTCTTCTGCACCTGAGAAGAAACCACCACTGCGAAACCCTTGGAGGAGCCGTCTGTAAAGACTGAGCGAGCTCCAACTAGAGGGTTCTCCTTTAAAATCTTGGGAAAGATCACAGGGTGTTGTTTGAAAAAAGACATCAAGGGGCTGTTGGGATATTGGTTATCAAACTGTGCGCCTGTAGATGTAATAAACAGGGTCCACCCATCATGGAAGATCTGTAGATGTTCCACCTCCTCCTTACCATAAGGAAGGATAATTTTATCAGGACTCTTTCCAAAGGTTTGAATGCTAAACTTGTGTGCCTTCCACAACAATTGTAAAATGAGATCATAGTAAGGGGTCACTACCTTCTTAGGGAGGCTGACAAATGTACCCAATAAATAGGACCAGTCTGCCAAAACACGGCAGTGGGCGAAAAGCTAGATGAAAGTACAACCAGAACAAGGGGCTGCCCATAATCTATACGCCAAAGGTGGGCTTGCTCTATACTTCTTAACAGCAATTGTAGGGCTTCCCTGGCCTCTGGGGTAATCTGTCTAGGGAAGTTGGAGCAGGATCTCCAGGAAGAATATCATAAAGCGCTTTAAGAGCCCCTGTTTTAATAGAAAGAGAAGGGCGAAACCATTGCACCTCTCCCAAGAATCTCTGCCAATCATGAAGTGTTTTTAAATTTGAACAATCGATTTGGAGTCTTTGTGGCCGGAGGCCAGTTTGTTGAATTTGATGACCCAAATAAGTATAAGGGGTCTCTTTTGGATCTTTTCAGGAGCCAAAATAAATCCGCTGAGCCTCCAGAAGTTCCTGTAGCTCTGCAAAGGCTATGTAACATTGTCTTTCTTCGGCCGCGGCCAAAAGAATATCATCCATGTAGTGGATAATGTAAAGATCAGGGAACTTACGTCTGAGGGGATCTAAACAGGCAGCTACATAAATCTGGCATATAGTTGGACTATTAGCCATCCCTTGGGGAGCACCACCCATTGGAAGCGAAGGGCAGGCTCCCTAAAGTTAATCGCAGGAAGGCTAAACGCAAACCGAGGACTATCTTGAGAATGCAAGGGAATAGAAAAGAAGCAATCCTTCAAATCAATGACAATCAAATGCCAGTCTTTAGGAATGGCCACAGGCACGGGCAAGCCAGGCTGCAGAGCCCCCATAGGCTGCATGGTCGCATTCACGGCCCTCAAGTCTTGTAGTAACCTCCATTTCCCTGAAGATTTTTTTATTACAAATATAGGGGTATTCCAAGGGGACGTGGAAGGAACCAAATGACCTGCCTCCAATTGTTCTTGAACTAGCTGGTGAGCCGCCCTTAGTTTCTCTGCTGGTAAGGGCCACTATTCCACCCATACCGGATCATCTGATAGCCATGTGATGGGTATGGGGGCTGGCGGCGCAACAGTGACCCTCATCAAAAATGGCCAAAACCCTTCCTATCCCCTGGGGCCCTGGTCTCCAAAGGGAGGGATGCCACAGGGCAAACCTCTCCCTGTTCTAGTTTACCTAGTTCCCTCCCCGGGCTCCAGCCCCTCCCTTGCATCATCTGGGGGCCCCTGCTTTTGGACTTGGGTGCCTGAGTGGTGAGGACCACTCCCATTTCTTGCATGAGGTCCCGTCCCCAGAGGTTAATAGGGAGGCCAGGCAAAACATATGGCTGGAAAAGCCCTGTGTGGCCTTCAGAGTCTTGCCACTTTAAGATTCTGAGGCTTTTTTGGGGCACAGCCTGTCCTATTCCCTGGAGGGTCACTGTCCCTTCCTCTTTCGGCCAGGTGGGGGGCCAGAATTTATCTGAGAGGACAGAGAAATCTTCCCCAGAATCTAAGACGCCCCTAAAGGACTTGCCTTCTATCTTTAATGTAAGCTGGGGCGGTTCTCCATAGTGGCTACCCAAAATGCTGCCGGGCCGGTACTTCCAAAACCTTGGTTGCCCCTTTTCTCTTTAATTTTTCTAGCCTCACAAGGAGCTGTAGGGAGAAGGAGTATCTGAGCAATCCGTTCTCCTGCAGGGATGGCAACAACCCCACTGCCCACTGATGTCATTATTTTAACCTCCCCCTCACTATCCTGGTCTATAACACCGGGGTGTACCTGGATGCCTCGAAGAATAGTACTGGACCGTCCCAAAAGTAGTCCGACCGTGCCTGGGGGCAATGGCCCATGCACCCCAGTAGGGAGGGCCTGGATCCCCATTTCCGGTGTTAGGATTGCCCGGGCAGAGGGAGCGAGGTCCAATCCTGCACTCCCTGAGGTGGCTCTAAGGAGGTCTGAGATATGAAGGGGTTGCTCTGGGGGAGAAAATGAGTCCTGCCACTGCCCAGAGCAGGGGTTATTGCCCCGTACACATTGGTTTTGGGGCCCTGGGGCGGGGCCCTCCTCCCGTTTCCCTGATTATTATTAGCAGAAAGGAAATTTCCCTCCCTGTCAGTTTTAGAGTAGCAGTTATTGGCCCAATGATATCCCCTTCGACAACGGGGCATAAACCAGGTCTCTTGAGACCCGTAGTACTATTTTGAGGGCACTCTCTACGGAAGTGTCCCTCCCTACCGCAGCTAAAACATGTTTTTCTCCCTCCCAGAGTAGGTCTTTCTTTCCCCACTTGGGGCCGAATAGCAGCAGCTAACACTTGGCCCTGGATGAAGTTCCCATCAATGTCCCTACAGATCCGGATATAGTCATTTAGACTTTTATTGCGATAGGGACGAAGGGCTTCCTTACAATATTTATTTGCATTTTCAAATGCCATCTGCTTTATGACTGGCATCGCAGGCCCAATGCCCCCAAATATTCTTTCTGCTACCTGACTGAGACGGTCTACAAAGTCTTGAAAAGGTTCGGAAGGTTCTTGAAGGACTTTGGACAGATGATCCCCTCCTTCCTTGGAAGGCAATGCTTTCCAAGCCCCTTGGGCCGCTGCTGCCACTTGGGCATAGACTGCGATGTCATATTGTATTTGTTGCTGAATGGTGGCATATTGACCACTCCCGGTAAGCATCTCCACATTTCTCTGGGGCTGTCCGGCCTGTGCATTCCTTTGGGCTGTCTGGCTGCATCTTTCCTGAAACTCACCTCTCCAAATCAAATAATCTCCCCCCGACAGAGCTGCTCTGCAAAGCTGCTGCCAATCGCCAGGTGTCAAATTAAGAAACGCAAAAGATTCCATTAAGGAAAGTGTAAAGGGAGCCTGTGCTCCATAATTTAAAGTTGCCTCTTTCAGTTGTTTTATATCTTTGAAACTTAAAGGGTCATGGCGCCGAATGACCTGTCGAGAATTGTTCGGGTCTGGAACTTCCATTACCGGGGCCACCACCGGGCAGCATTGGACCCCTCCTCTGGGTCTTCCCTCCAGGTCCAAGAAGGACTGGGTTATCTCATAGGAGGAGTCCCTTTTTCAGAGTATGGGGAAGGGTTTCTCTCCCTGTCCTGTCTTTCCTTAATTAGAATCTTTTTTAGTTCTTTTTTAAGGGCCGCGATCTCAGCAAGTAACCGTTCTTTTTCAGACTGTGACGAGTCTGAGTCTGAGCTACTTCCATTTTCTAGATCTGATAGAGAAGGATATAACCGATTCTGACCGGAGTCCTTCTTTTGGGTCGCGCCCGGAGATGTCTACCCGTTTTTTGTTGTTACTAAGAGACTCCTCCTCATCCTCACTAACAATGGAGCCTCTAGTTTCAGTCACGGTCTCTTCATCATCACTCTCTGCCCCTGAACTCAAGGAGGCTTGAGTCTCAGTCTCTTGTAACTCTAAAAAAGCCTCTTTTGTGTCCTGAACTACCTGGCGGTGACGAACCTTATCTGTCAAAAGTGCTCCCCTCACTAATCTCCATAAGGAGAATGTCGTAGGGGGCAAGGACTCAGATCCCTCTTTTCGTAAAAGTCTATGAAGATCACGGCGAACCTCCTCCCAATCTGGAATGTTTAAGCTTCCCCAGTAATGAACCATGGACTGGCTCGTTCGATCGATTTTAGAAAGCCTTCTAGGGTTTTAGACTTGACTGCAGTCCCATGTTCTTTAAGTAACTTTTTTAGTTGATACTGTAATGATTCTAGCTTCCCGGAACTATTCCCCATAGTTTCTTAACCCCGTCCACTTACCTCGCTTTCACGATCTCGGTGGGACCTCCAATTGTCACGTCTGCTGCGCGGCCTGTGTCCGAGAACGTGCGGAGGGTGTCGGGTATTGATAACACAGAGACTCGTTCAATGATATAAAGAGAACTTTAAACAGGCTCCAAAAAGGTTCAAGAAAACCTCCTAAGAAAGGCTCCCACCAGAGAAGCCTCTGCTCTCTCCTCTCCCCTGGCTGGTTCTGCTCTCACCAGAGGTGGATGTGTGTGGGTTTTTGAAGGTGCGGTTAGTCTTTGGACAAGGTCGAGGTCAGGGCGGTTTCTGTGGGAAGGCCTTTCCCAGGAACTTATTGTATCGTTTTTAGTAAACATGTTTTTACTAAACATTGTCTTACAGCTGCCTACTCCCAGGCAGAAGGGGAAGTGGCCAGGAACCTATTGTATCATTTTTAGTAAACATGTTTTTACTAAACATTGTCTTACAGCTGCCTACTCCCAGGCAGAAGGGGAAGTGGGTCTCTGCTCAAGGTCTGGTGTTCCCACAGGAACCCAAAGCTTTTCTTCTCCTGTGGAAACAAAAGCATAACCCCTTCCCCAACGTAACACATATCCTGGTTTCCAGACTGAGGTCATAACATCCTTAAAATACACCGGTTGGTTCAGTTCAGAAGTCTTCTCTGTATTCCAGTGGGTTTCTGCTGCAGTTTGTCCTTTTTCATCAGCAGTGGACCAGTTGTTCCAACAACTGAAACAGGTAAGATGATGGAGTTTTACAGACCCCATAAATACGGACTTATACAGGTTTCTGAGTTTTGTCATGATCCCCATGGTATGAACAGTGCCCCCTTCCAGCATGAAGCAGTTTGGAATGAGCGACGTCCTGATTCCCATCTTGTTTATAAATCTTTGTTTTCATTTAAATGGGATTGTTTATAATTGGCTAATGATCACAGCCGATCTCTTGTTAATGGTAAAAAGGGGAATTATGTTATGGGTATTGTTTTTCCTTTATTGATATGAATTCAAGGTCAATTTTGTGATATGTATATTTCTCCCCTTGATTAAGTATTGTGCTTATACTGATCTTTTAAAACGTAATGCATAATTGAATACAGACTATAGATAGTTACTTATAATAGTCAAAATTTATAGTTAGGTAAGTTAGGTTTTCTAGATATACAGAAATATATTTGAGATAGATAAACAGTCTTCAAACCTCTCAAAGACCTTCAGAAAATAACATTTAAAATGGTTTAGGGCTTTTCTTAACAATGAGAAATGTCTGCTCCTGGCAGCACCAATTACGTCTGAGAGGAAAATGGGCATTGAAGAAACTTGTTATGGAGTTTGCTTTCAACATGGCAAGATTAGCCATTTGGGCAAGAAACTGCTCTTGCCTAGACTGTTTGACTGTTGCTGTATAAACTGAACATGCAGGACCCACAGAAAAGTGACTGCTGAACTCAGTCTTACAGGGTTCCTGCTTCATGGAAGAGTCTACAGGACATTCTGCAGGACACAGAAAAATGACTGACAGACTGCCAATGCAGATGGACGGTTTGAAATTTCCTGCTTTGCTGAGAAGTGTTCCAGACACATTGTGGCCTATGGGCTGAAGATGGATGCCCCAACGTTACAGAGGAACTTCGGGTGACTGTCCAGACAGATATCTCTGTCAATCCTAGTGTTTATATATTATCCTTCTGTGGTCTTTGATAGAGTTGAAGACAGATAGTTATAATTATAGTTTTCCTTAGTTATGATAAAAGATAAGCTACATATAGGACTTTGGACTCACAAGGATGGGATGGATGATATTTTCTTTAGATCTTGCTAAATGTTAATAGACAAAATGTTGTAACTGTGTTCTTACTTGATAACTGTTCTGTCATATACAATTTGACTATGTTAAAGTTAAGACCTTTCTTTTTGTTTAAACAGAAAAGAGAAGATGTTAGGAAGTCCTGTGTATATGTCAATAAAGCATTGTCTGGCCAATAGGAATCTAGATAGGTGGGGCTAGGAATCCAGGAGGATTCTGGGAAGGAGAAACACAAGAGAGTCGACATGTAACGCCATGGGGTAGGAGCCCGGAACTATTCTCTGGTAAGAGAAATACTTAGATTAACAATTATGGGGTAATTACTTAAGTCAGAGCTAGCCAGTAAGAAGCAAGCAAGGCCAACAGCTTCATAATTAATATAGCCTCCTGTGTGTTTATTTGGGACGGAAGCGGCTCTGGAACCAGGCTGGCGGGAAGGCTTCTCTCAAGGAGAAAGCTTCCTTTTACAGATGTCTGATCAGGAAGCTCTTTGAACCCACCTGTCTCCTCTTGCTAGTGTTGGGATCAGAGCTACACATAGCCTTGCCAAGCTTTTTACTTGAGTGCTAAGGATTCACACTCAGAACCTCATGGTGACAGAGCAAGCACTCTTACCCATTGAATTTTCTCTCCATCCCCAAAAAGATTAATTTATAAAATGCAGTCTCTAAAAAGTAAAAATTAACAGTGTAAAACTGACCTAACTATAACCCAATTCAAGTGACTATTTTTTTTTTTTGGTTTGTCAAGACAGGGCTTCTCTGTGTAGCTTTGTAGACCAGAGTGGCCTTGAATTCACAGAGATTCTCCTGCCTCTGCCTCCTGATTACTGGGATTAAAGGTGTGGTCACCACTACCCATCTTCAAGTGACTTTTAAAATGTTGTGATTTGATTGTAAATCACCAGGATGACAAGAGTAAGATAAGAAAATATAACTTAAATTACACTAGAGTGGAAAATTATACCATTACTGAATGTGTTAGTATTGTGATTCTGGCGTTATTGCATCACTGATGTGAGACAAGCTAATAAGAATTATGGTGTCACCAAAGTCTGAGTTGTAAAATAGGAAATAAGTAGTCCTGAGATGTAGGAGGAAGTCTGTATGCCGCCATTAAACGTGTGACTTACCAGAGGCGCATACAGATGAGGTAATAAAAGGGCGGTTTACCACACCGCTAACCACACCCACTTTAGGCAGGACTAAAGACGTATACGGCTGGACATAAAAACATATATGTACGTAGGCGGAACTACGTCACTAGCCAGGCCCACTTTTGGGCATGGCTAGGGGGTGTTACGGGGGAAGGTATAAAAGACAGCACACAGGAAGTCTCGGTCTCTTTTCCCGGAGTTCGGCTTCCGGTTCGGCAGTGGAAAACTGCTTGTCTCATCTGGGTTACTTGTTTGGTATCTCGTGAGTAATTTCTACAATAAATACTTAGTTTTACTTTCAGTAATTGTGTGTCACTTATCGTTACAGCGTCAATTGGAGCTACAGTTTGGTGTCAGAAGTGGAATCCCATTATGTTAAGAGAAGCTTTTTCTTTGCTAGCCACTTTGGTTTATCACCCGCCAGTCACCTGGGCTCTGCCGCTTTGTAGTCCCCAAATAAACACACAGGAGGCTATATTAATTATGAAGCTGTTGGCCTTGCTTGTTTCTTACTGGCTAGCTCTGACTTAAGTAATTACCCCATAATTGTTAATCTAAGTACGTCTCTTACCGGAGAAATTTCCGGGCCTCCTACCCCATGGCGTTACATCTCGAACTCTCTGTGTTTCTCCTTCCCAGAATCCTCCTGGACTCCTAGCCCCACCTATCTAGATTCCTATTGGCCAGCAGTAATTTATTGACATATACACAGGACTTCCCCAACACTGAGATGTGTCTTTGAATTCGTATTTTGACCATCAGTATTGCCTCACAATTATTTTGCTTTTTGAAAGTCTTCTAGACCTGTCTTCCAAAATGTCTATCAACAATGACTTGACTAGACATAATAAATGCTTCTATCCCTAAGAATGTATACTCTAAGTTGGGTATGTCACCAGCAAAAAACAAACAAACAAACAAGAATTCCCAATTATGGACCCTAAGGATCCTTGGGGAAGTCTCTAATCCCAACTCAGTCTTGGCTGGAAAATGATGACACTGTCCCTTAATGAATTAGTTAGTTCAGCTGAGTAGTTCTCACCATGTGAGGAGTCTTTGCCTCAGAAGCAACTGGACCCAATTCTCATTCACACCTCAGACCTACTGATCAGAAACCCTGAGGTCAGTACAGCAACCCTGGATCTAACAAGTCCTCAATGACACTGATTAACACTGAAGTTCAGAAACCACAGGGCAATGATTGTCAATGGCTCTTGACATCAGGGAGTAGGGCTCAGTTAGACTTCAATTTCTTCTGGCAGACGTGTATACCAACAATGTCTGACGACATCCTGTCCTCTGCCAAAGCCAAAAGTGAACTGGGTCATATTAGACTCTAGCCTTAGCCTCCAAGTTACAGAAAATACAGAAAAGCACAAATTTAGCCTAGAAATTAAAGTGAAGGAAATTCTTTAGTTTTAAATAACAGACGTTTTCTCCCACAATGACATTTAAAGAAAACAATTATGCACAAGGAAAGAAACTAAAGAGTAGAAGCAATTATCCATATATCAAATAGATTGGTCATACTTGATAGAAGCCCAAACAAAGAGGCTGGAAAGGGAACATTTATTCTACAAACATACAGTTTTGAATACCATATTGAAGATCACTCATTGCTGCCTGGGAGGATGGTGATAGTGTGTTGATATTCTAAATATTGGTAAAAGTATGTCATTTAGACAATTTCAGATCAATGCAAGGAGAGAGGTGTGGAAGTGGATTTAGGAGAACTGTTTTTAAGTTGGTAAAGTTACAGTTGAAACAGAGTAATGCTTATTATGTCTTCTTATGTTCTTTCTATTTTTACGTATCTGTACCTTACAAAAGTTTCACATCAAGCACCATGCCTTCCAAAAGCCTTTCCTTGCTTTATTCTCAATTTGAAGTAGTCTTTGTCAAAGCTTCTCCCTGGACCCATACATAATACTCTCACTGGGTTCTACTCCTTGAGAAAAGAACTGGGTTTTATTCACTTCCATAATACAAGACCACCACAGTGCTTGAATGCAACATCATCATCAACTCAAGAAACTAAAATCACACTTACACAGATAACTAAAGAGGGTTCCACAAAGAATGATTTACAAGGTTAACAGGAGGGTTACAATAAAAATAAAATAGGGCATGAAGAAAACCATGGACTACTAACAACGGGAAGTTGTTCCCTGATCCTGACCAGGGATGAGAGGTCTAGGCCTGCTTGAGAACTCAGCTTTGAGACGGGACCACATAGTGTGCTAGAGGACTTTGTGGTGTGACGTGGCTGGGGAATATGTATTCTGCAAAGTCACTCAGATACTATGCTGGTGACTCCCATTGATTAACTCCAAGACAAAACAACAGAGTCTATAAGTAGAGCCAATATAAGCATAATGGTGCAGAAAGCAAGGAAACTGATTGCATCAATCAACCAAAATTTTAAACAAAAGAATGATGCTTACAGGGAACTGAAATCAAGAGGCAAAATCAAATAGCAGTTTAGAAAAGTAACCAGGAATGATTCTAATACTTGATTTACTGATACCAAGACAAGAGGTTATCTACTACATTTCCAGATTGAAAGGTTTCTAATAGCAGGCATACAATGTTTGTAGTATATGTACGCGAGTACACACAAGTGATAAGTTTGTTCATATGAGCATGGGCACACAGAGTGTAGGGTACACACAGGTAAGTGTGTACACATTGATGTGGAATACACATATATGTGCATGCACACATGTGTTGGATACACACAGAGGTGAGTGCATGCATATAATTGCAGAGTGCACACATAGAGGTGTTTTCATGTGGGTATAGCATACAAATGTGTGCATGCATATGTGTGTATATAGGTATTAAGTACACACACTCATGTACATGTGTCCATGGATGTTTGTATGAAAACGTAGAGTGTATGAGTGTTCTGTGATATCTTTTTCAGGCTATTTTTCTGTCAATTCACATAGAAAAAGTTTTGAAAAAAATCAGTTCTTGGTGTCAAATTATTGAGATGGCTCCAAATCCTTCTATCAATCATGAGAAAAAAGCACCTTTGGTTTTTTTTTTTAATACTTGTTCATCTCTAATGAAGAAATAAATGTTGCTTGTGTGCATACTGCATCAGCTCCAGCTATATTATTAGGCAGCATGCTAATATTAGCATACCAGTGTAAACATACCTGCAATTGTCAGTTAACCCCATGCTATTATTTTTAGGCAGCCTGCGGCAGTGCATCAGGACTGTCAGAAGGAAAAACGACAGAGAAAGAGGCAGCTTCACATTCCTTTCCACAAGCCAAGACACAATGGGCTCGTTATCAACATGTGGTTGCCTACAGCTCAGTATTAATGCATCTTTACCTCTTCAATAACCACTGTGCAGTTGAGTAATTCAGCCAAATGTAAACACGTGTTCCCCCAGGAAGGATATGCAGCAGCCAAATGATACTTTGTTTCTCAGCCTCTCTCAATTTCTCTTTTGAAAGAACTAAGGAAGGCTGGTGGTTCCTGGGCTCAACAGTGGGGGAAATGACCTTTTCCTGAAGATCACTGTGTTGCTTTTGCCCCAACAGTGAGGCCTTTGTTATGTTTTGATGTCTAAATTAGTCACATCAGGAAGGATTCTCACACAGGTCCTCAGCCTAACATCCAAAGGAACTAAGAAAAATCTCTTATTATAGAAAATCTAAATCCCTATATTTTGAGTGATATTTGTTCTGCAACTACATTTCAAAATTGTTTCATTTCTCTGGTAGGAGTGACTTACGTTGTAGATTTGCAGAGATGGCTCTGCAAATCAAATCTTGAAGCAGTAGTAACCACACCAAGAGTTGACACTGTTTTGTCCTGTATGTATGTATGTATGTATGTATGTATGTATGTATGTATATAAACATGGCTTAGAACTATACTGGTTGGATGGAGAGCACATATTTTTGCTTAGCATTGGTACATAAGTACCTCACTCTTTTTGAAACAGAGGAGAATTTAGTCATGGTTTTCATTTTTTTTTAATTTTCCCCATTCTTAGGAATTTCATACATGTATGTAATAAAATAAGATTGGCTGAACACATGTGGTTTTCATTCTTAATGCCAACCAAGAAACATAGGAACTAAGCCAACGACTTCTGACAGTGACCACAAATGTCCAAACAACTGAACTGCCTAATGCATCTGAGATTTTGATACAACCCTGAAGCAGGGTAGTAGGCTCGGAAGAGCATATGCTCACTTGCGGAAGTCACTAAATATACATGAATCTTCCCTGTGATAACCTAGTTATTTCTTAGATCTGTCAGAGCAGTCCCAGGACTGGGGACATGAAAAACATGACAAAGGTGTAATCCCAATGTGGAGAGCACATCAGTGTTATAGAAATGAGCACCTATTGTGACCTATGATGGGGAATTCCCTATACCCTGTATAAGGGGACACAGAGAGAATATGGCCAAGTCCTGCTATAATGTATTCATTTCCTAGCATTTTTTCTTACAAATGGAAGCTTGCAAAAAAAAATTTAAACAGCTAAATGCTATATCACCAAAAGATATTCGAAGTCAGAAGTCTCGATTTGATTTTGTATCTTGCTTTCTTTTGAGTTCTTTTACCTTCTTGTATTTAGGCCATCTACTGATAGCCAGCTAATGCTGCTGTCAGCTATACACTTAACTCAGACCTTGGATCCATCGGTCATAGACTCAGAACTCACTGAAAATGGTCCACCTTTAATTAAAATCAGTTGGGTCACTGAGTGGCAGATGCTGGAAATTAGAGAGATGTTGAGCTCACCCTGTTAGAAAGCACAGATCTTGACTCCCTCCAGGTCCTGGCATCATTCTGAGAGTCTGGTGTCATATATAAACCCATCCATGCAATTTCCTCTGGCCCTTGGCTTCAGACTGTCCTATGACCTTGGCCATCTGTCTTTCTAGGCTTCGAGTTTGTTATCCAGGAACAGCAGTTGAAGGACACAACGGTGTATGGAAATTCAGTCGCAGTATGGCTAAAATTAGAATCATGGAGCATTTCCTCATCTTCAGAAGTAGCATTACCTTCCCGTGTGAAAGTCATGATATCTTATCTTGGGTGAAACAGCGAAACCTTTGTGCTGGTGCCTTGTCCGCTGCTACCAGCCGGTGTCTGAAATTACTTTTACTGAACTAAAGTTTAAAATGCTGATTTCTAGTCCACCATTAGGAACATTTCCACCCTGCAAATAGCCTTCCTGCTATAGGGAGACACAAAGAATTCAAAGGGCCAGTATGACCCCAACAAGCCCTTCTGAGCTGGCATGGTCCCTCGACAGATGCTAAAGGCTGCTGAAGCTTTGTCTGCAGAACCTGATGCATCAGAAGCACAGGCAGTGTTCTCACAGGGCAGGTAGAATGCAGCCCTGTTGCCCTGAATACCGATGATTTCCCCAGGTGGGGGGTTGTTTGGGGGAGGGGTGAGATAAGGAAAGGACCCTCCCTGCATCACAGCAACAAACTCCTGCCCCTCAGAGGAGAGGCATTTCCAACTGTACATGTCAGTCAGTCAAGGTAGTTTAAAATACCTGGTCTCCTAAGGCCAGGGTGTCATTATAGATTTAGCACTACTAGGGGCCTCTCTTTGTCACACAATGAAGCAATATGGCTAATTAACGCTCACTAGGGAGCCTGAGATAATGATGCCTCTCTCTTCCTAGAGCCAATTACCCCAAATATTCAGATTACCTACCTCCTATTTCACTGAAAGAAGTGTCTCTAGGATTTTTTTTAACTCGGGCATTATGTATCATGTAACGTCACATTATGTGATGTTGTGTCATGGGCTGACAGCTTACAATGAGGGACATGCTGAATATATTGGGTAGTTAATACCTGCCTGAATTAACAAGGCAACCAACTTTGCAAAGAAAGAAACTCTGAGAAATATCTGCCATACCTCCTGAGCTATCTGTAAAAAGACCATGACTGGTGCACACCACCAGCCACTGTGTGTCACTGTTGTTTCTTGTAAATGATCATGGAAGGATATTTGTCCATGGAGAGGTAAACAGTTGATGGGACTTGGTGCAGAATCCTTAATGGACATTCATTCACAGAATCTATTTTAGTCTTGTTAGACTGATCTAAGTCTTGTAAGGGTTCATCTTCCAGAGTGAGGGTAGTGTGATGGAAAAGGCAGGGTTTAGTGAAGCCAAACCCCCCTTTTTGTGTGTTCTTCTGTGATGTATGCATTCAATAAACACTACAGCTGCACTCTCTACAGGAATTCGATTAAAGGATGGTGGTATGCACAGAAGCTCCATCCTCTGTGTCCTGCTTCTAAGAAACCACAGCAGCATCCTGCCTTGGGACCTTTGCACTAACAGCAATGGCAGGTGTTTCTATTAAAATATCTTTTTGATGAATTTTCTCAACAGTTGTAAAAATAAAATACAGTAAAACCTTTGGTCATCTAGAATAGAAGAAAGCATCCTATCTTTAACTTTTAATTGTGTATATACATACATATGTACATACATATTTTGATTTGTATGTGTGTCTGTGTGTACATATGCCTTCCATGTTCTACGTATGGATGCCAGGGGACAGTTTACAGAAGTAGTTCTTTTCTTCCACTATGAGGGTCCCAGGAATCAAACTCAATGCAGACTTTCCAGCAGGAGCCTTTACCCATGAAGGAATGTAGCTTCACTCTGTTTTTAAAATGCCCCCAAATCTCTCATACTAATGATGCCTACCCTGTTTTATCTGAAATTTTATCCTTTCTTTACTTCCAGAAGTCCTCATTCTATTTTTGCCCAAGGGGAAAAAATAAGACAAGCTCTCTTTAATAGTTAAATGGAAAGGAGAGTGTTCCATGAGATGATCAGGGTCCTGGAAGTCACTTCTTAAGTATTCTCACTGTGTCATTTACCTGTTCATAGTTTTCAGTGCCATCTTATCCTCTCCTTAACAGAAATCAACCTATTAGATCAGAGCCAGAAATCTCACAATTCTATCTATGGTTAACCCTCAGTATCTCTTTGCAACCTCTTCCAATCCAGTTCTCACTGCTTCCACCAACACACCCCTCACACCCTGTCATCAAGTCATTTTTACACCCTTCTGAAATCTAATCATGGATGTCCTCTCTTGGTGCTGTTCATTGTCTCTCTAGACTGAGAAGCCTCCTCTAAAAAACATTCCTAACACTGCATCTCTCCTTAGGCTCCCAGGTGCCCTTTGCTCTTGCACAGAATTAAATGTACTATGTTTAGTGCCTTCCTGGGAACTAAACTCATTCTTTAGTAGAGCCATGTTGTATTTGACTTTCTTTCTCAAGCTCTTAATACAGAGCCCAGATACTGCAGACCCAGGATTTGCACCAAATTACATATTATTTTAAAACAAGTTAAGCAATGCAATAAATAAATTCTAGAATTATTATACACAAAACACTAATCTTATTACATGGGTGAGAGGAAGGTCAAGATGAAAACTATATACTTTAATGAGCTTATGCTCTACTAAGGAAAAGAAAGATATATGAACAAGCAGGCAGTTCTATTCTAGGAAAATATATCATTATAATACCATTATTAAATAGTTGACAGGATTGCAAAAGAGACAATAGAAAAAATAAAAAGTGGGACTTTAAGATGATCTATGGAAGAGAGCCTAGAGTATGGCTTAAGTGTTCCACATACCCAATGGGTATAAGTTACAGACAGCACTATAGAAATGAAAAGATAGGAAAGGCTTTTGATAAAGAGAAAGGGTGGCAGAAATTATGGGGTTGCTTATTCCACTATCTCATTGCTAAAGAGTTTGAAGTTTGCCTTTTAAGTACAGGGAATACAGTATAGGATTTAAGAACTTGTGGCCATGTGTCAAAGAGAGCTGAGGTTCAGGTTGGGGAAAGGTACAGGAAGGTCTTGGATTTAAGGCAGTGGAGCAAGTCAGGATCCCATTATAAAGGGTGGGGAAAGGATTTGGAGGGTAGTGAAGTAGATGACACTTGAGTGCATGGATGAGTTCCAGCAAGGAGAAGGAAGGTCTGAAAACTGGCTGATGGGAGCAAGGATAAGTCCTAGAATTCAATCATGAGTCCAGGACAACAGTTTGAGGGCAGAGACTATGATTACTCCATCTTGGTACCATTAGCTGAGATGTGAAGTTTCCAGACATTCAGAAAAAGGGCAGATGGGGTGAGCAGTTAGTCCTTTATTAGGTTGGGCTATGATCAGGATATAATCAGGAAAAAAACTGAATTGTTGTTAATATAAATAAAATTACAGAAGATATATAGAAACAATTCCCACCTCTCTTCCTATTTCCTTAGGAGAAATTCTCACTGTGTAGTAGACCACTATCTTTTATAAAGATTACTCCTAATCCTCTAGCTTTTCCTTTGAGCCAGGAAAACACATTCCACATCAGTACGCAGAAATCTTGACATTTGTTTTACTCCTCACTTTGTTCCAAACATCCCAATGAAACACATTTCTATGAGGATCCCCGTATATAGTAATTGCTTTAATAATTTTACAGCAATATCACAGTGTCTCAACCAATGTTTTGAGAACAGTTTCTAAGGCATTGAGATATTATTGCTTCCAAATCTCATTGATATGTGCCAAGTTTGACTCAGGATAGCAAGAGTGAAGTCTATGAAAACATTTGATATTTCTAGTAAATCCATGTCACTACTGTGCTATTAAACATAAAGATGTGAATTGCTCTGAATCAAGTTTAGACGTGGGATTTGCAAGTTTGCATATTTCTGTTGACAGCATAAACATAAGTGAATAAACCATAAATAGTCTTCCTTGCCTTTGGCAAACCTTGGTGTATCCAACAAACATATCTATGTGTCTTCCTCTAGTTGCCATAAACACATGCTCTTATGAGCAAGGGGCAACCAGTGAGGATAGAGAGTAATTCCTATTTGCTTTGGCTATAGCGAAATCTGTTGACTGATGAAAATCTCAGCTTTAAACATGGATTCTATAAAGCCCCAAGCAAATTGTGTTAAGTGCTTTATATATGCATGTTATTGGGTCCATCTGTAGTTTAAAAATACACTCTATGTCTTTTGGATATTTCCATTCTTAGTTCATTAAAACAGTGTTTTGCTTATCAGTGTTAATGTTAGGTAAAACGGGCTTTTGTAAAGCTTTGTAATCACCCTCTGTAAAAGCATGAGTAGGGTCATCCATTTGCCTGCAAATTTCAAGATTCCATTGTTTTATTCCACTGAATAGTACTCCATCGTGTAAACGTACCACATTTTCTCTATCCACTGTTCAGTTGAGGGGCATCTAGGTTGCTTCCAGGTTCTGGCTATTACAAATAATGCTGCTATGAACATAGTGGAACAAATATCCTTGTTGTATGAATGTGCATCTTTTGGGTATATGCCTAAGAGTAGAACTGCTGGATCTTGTGGTAGACTGATTCCCATTTTCCTGAGGAATCTCCACAGAAACAGCTGACCTGAACAAGGGGAAGCTAATAGACCCCAGACTGATAGCTGAGAGATCAGCATGGGGCTGATCCAGATCCCCTGAACGTGGGTGTCAGTGAGGAGGCCTCAGCATTCTTTGGGGCCTCGGGCAATAGATCAGTATTTATTCCTGGCATCCAAATGGACTTTGGGAGCCCATTCCACATGGAAGGATGACCTCTCAGCCTGAGCCTAGGCCCTGCCCTGGATGATATGACAGACGTTGGAGATCCCCATGAATGACCTCACCCTTCCTGAAGAGTGGAGTTGGGGTTGGGTGGGTGATTGGAGGTTTGGGGAAGGCAGGAGAGGAAGGGAGACAAAGGGAGCTCGATTGGCATGTAAAGCAAACTTGTTTCTAATTTAAATGAAAAAAGGCATGAGTAGAAGGCTAAATTTTGTTCAAAATCTCTGAACAAAAACATTTGAGAGATTTTACAAGGTAACATGGCATGTTCTATTGGCCTCAGAACAAGGTAATTTAGAAAGAGGAAGCATCTCATGTACCACTAGGAATATCTCTTGACCCCAGAAGGGAATGTTCAGGATCATATTGTCCCCATGCCAGGTGACTAATAGCTTAAAAATAGCTTAAAGAGTCATTTCGATGTCAGTCACCATATGATGGCAATCATGCCAGTCTAGACAATGGAAAACCAAACAGGCCCTTTGGTCAAGGAGTTAGGAGATTGCTTTGCCCAGATAACTCTCTGCTCTTCTATCAAACCATCTGGCTCCTGCCCTCCAATCTTCAGACCAAATACCTCTTCAATGAAGTAGCATGGAAATAATAGTAAGACTTCCAGAAGCAGAACCATTCCTCTAATGAGAGCAAATGAAGGATGCCAGTCTCTCTGCAGGAGTGGAGACTCTGCACACATGGCACAGGGGGTTTAGGGGTGGGAAAGTTTAGTTTATAGCATTGAAAAGGGGAACTTTGAAGATGGGTGATTCTATCTGCAGGTCAGGCCCTTTGCAATCTCAAAGTGGAGAATACCAAGGGAGGTTACTAAACTGATTTTCCTGGCAGAAGCTACCATTATTTTACAGTCCAGGGGTTCAATAAAGTCGAAGTTCCTGTCCAGAGTTTTCAGCTTTTAAGTCATTAACCCTTCACTTACCAGCAACTTATGTGTCAGAGCCTATAGAGTAAAAGTAAAGGGAAATTTTGATTTTAAGCCTCTATCCTCATCAGAAGTTTACCCTTAGTGTCCACTCTCTAAACACAGAGAAACAAATAAGCTCAGTATATTTTTCATGTTTGTGTGAACTATTGATATACCTTTCACAGTGTATTCATAAATCCATATATAAACTAGATAATTCTCTCCCACTCTTGATATGGGATGTCATTCTGTATGTTGTGAATGCGTATTACTTTTCTTGGTTGCTGAATAAAGATGTTTTGACTAATGGTCCCGCAAAATTTAGCTAGGTAGGAAATCCAAAGATGCTGAGACAAGGAAGGCAGAGTTAAGGAGACACATGTAGCCATCAAAGGAGTAACATGTCAGAGCATCCTTGATAAGCCACAAACAGCCTCATGGAAACACATAGATTAATAGAAATAGAAATAGAAGTAATTAATTTATAGGAGAGATCTAGCCAGTAATAAGTTTGAGGCATTGATCAAGCAATTGCAATTGATATATTAAGTCTCAGAGTGTTATTTCATAAGCAGTTGCAGGGACCCAGCCAGTGGGAGAAAAACTGCTCCAGTGGGACCAGACAAGACAGAGAAAAACATGTAACCTCTCTCTCTCTCTCTCTCTCTCTCTCTCTCTCTCTCTCTCTCTCTCTCTCTCTCTCTCTGTGTGTGTGTGTGTGTGTGTGTGTGATGCACCCTCATGTACCTCATACCTCATGCATATGTATCTGTGTATCTTATTCCTTTGCGGCAGGGTGTCGCTCTTAACCTAAACCTTACCAAGTAGGCTCACTGGGAGCCAGCAAGCTCTGTTGTCCCTCCTGTCTCTTCCTCCTGCTCCAAGGACTGGGGTTACAGATGTTTGTAGCCTAACTCAAATTTTTAAGTGGCTGCTAAGGATTCACACACAGACCCTCACCCCTGCACAGCATGACATTGTGTCCACTGAGCCATCTCCCTAGCTGGTGTGTTTCATTTGTGCAGTGTATAAATGCAGTTTGTGTGAACTGTGTTGCTTGTTTCCTAACATTGTTGATTCTCCCCACTGGGATACTAAGCAACCAACGGAGATGGTTTTGTTTGATAAGAATTCATGCTCGGCTTCCTTTCCATCTAGAAAGCTCGAATCCCTCTACATATGAAACTTCTACATATGTGGAAGAGGGCTAAAGGCAACAAAAAGAGGAAAGATGGGCTTAAAATGCAATTAAGAAAAAAATACAGTATATTCTTCTCCTTCACCACTCTGTGCAGTTGGACAAATCTGCTCCCTGATACTGATAGTAGCTAAAAATTTAATTAGAGATAATTATCTGATTATCACTGACTAGGGATACATGGTATGCCACATCGAAACAGAGATGATTAAGATATTGCATATCCTGATTTCTGAGTTCACAAAATTGCTGGATCTAAGAATGTCGTCATTTCATCTTGCAACATGAAACATGAGATTGAGACATCTTTGCTGCATATTATGGAAAAGCAGAAAAATAGGTCTCAAATACTAGTTACCAAAGTATCTCAGCCAAGAATCTTAAAGACAGACTCTGGAGATCCACCATACAGGGCCTCATCCTCCCTGGGGATCATCGGAGTGGAGATTGGGTGGGGGGACTGAGGGACATGGTGGGGAGGGCGGGGCAGGAGAAGGAGAGGGAGCTGGGATTGACATGTGAAACAAGCTTGTTTATAAGTTAAATTTAAAAAAAGAAAGAAAAGAAACATAGTTTTTAAAATGGTGTAATCTAAACATGAAGCTGAAGAAAAATAAAATATTTTGAAAGTTGAAATTCTCAAGCAAAACTGGTAGATGAAACCATGACCAGGATGCTGAAGATAAAAGCCACAGGACTCCTAGACAGCAGAGAGAAAGAAGAACATGTGTAAAACTATTGTGGAAATTAAGAAAATTAGAGAAATATTCCAAATAACAAAAAAATCAAAAAGAAAAAACACTGAAAAGTCTCCCACTATACAACTGTTCGTGTTTCCCACATGCAAGCCAGCAACAGTGGTGCCTGGCACATGTTTCCCAGAAGTGGTACCCAGTGTCCAGCACTGTGTATGAAAATAGACTACAAGTCTCATCTCAGAAAACTCAAAACAACACAGCTTAGTGAGAAAAAAAATGAGATTGTTTCAAATAGCTGCCCTGGAATGGAGTGAGGAGGACAGAAAGCAGCCATCTGAAAAATCAGAACTTACCAATGTAAATGTGTGACTTAGAGGTAAGCAAAGAAACTAAATGTCTGAAGTTAGAAATGTGAACATGTCTCCCACAAAGCAGAAGCAAACAGCCCCTAGAATTATTGTTTTCTAAATTTCATAAATTATTTGCCACTGTAAACTATGTCCACACATAACCTTTTAGGAAATTAAAAACCAATTTGGAAAAGGAAACTCAAATCACCCTTCCTGCAAGTCACCTTGCACAACATATTGAGTCAAGTCACTTTTAATGTTTCTTTCTTATTTTCCAAACATCAATGACTCCCTTGTAGAATTCCTTGTTGTAACAGATAAAGTCATTGAAAAACTTCATTCCATAGCTCCCTTTCCCTAAACTAAATCCTTTGTTCTGGTTATAATGACCTCATTAACCTAAAATAGAAAAAGGCAATCAGCTTTCATTATTCTTGCCTTACAACATGGAGCAACTTCTCTGCTCTTTCTCACTAGCATCCAACAGGTATTAATAGCTCCCTTTGAAATCATCTGAATGTATCCTCTAATGTAGCTGATTACTTCACCCTCAAAGCCTCACATCTGCCAGTTCTATTTATGATTGTCACATGGATGCCTGGAACTCCTTCTGTGTCCAAACAGGATTTGAAAGTATGCATGCTATAATTTCCAAATAGTTACTCATGAATCAGGAGTAACACTACCTTCATGAATAAATGTGCATTTGTATGCACAAACCCAGTAAGTACCAGGTAAAAACTGAACTCAACTCATTAAGTTTTGAAAATATTATAAACCCTTTAAGCTTTGGAAAATTGTTATTATCAAATCAATATTTTTCATTCTTTATTTTAATATGTGAGAACTTCATATAAAAGTAAATATATCTATATCATTTCTACCTGTCCTTTTCCCTCTTGAACTCATCTCATGCCCCCACTCTCTCAAATTTTATGACCTCTTTTTCTGTAATTACTGTAGTTACACATTTATACAGCCTATTGAATCCACATATGTACATGTGTTTAGGGCTGACCATTTAAGATTGGGAGAAAACTGATTTGCTGACCCTCAGTAGCCCTTAGTAATCATGTCTGGAAGACACTATCTCCCAGAAGTCTTGCTGGGCTCCTGGATCCTACAGTTTTGCTTCCTCATACTCTGTAATGTTCCCTAGGATTACTTTCTAGATGTCTCAGTTGGGGCTGGACATTCCACAATCGTTTAAGCGTTTATTCTTTTTCTTTTGACTAATTGTGGATCTTTGTAATAGCCTCTGTTTGTTGAAAAAGGATCCCCTTTGATGAGAGTGAGAGCTACAATTTTCTGTGGTATAAGGATAAGTATGTAGAATACAGTTAGAAACACTATTGATCTGGAAAATGGTAGTAGCAGATTCAGCTCTACAGTCACAGACTTCCAGCCACTACTTCTTGGTTTATTTCAAGCACACAGAATTTACCTTCAGTCTGAATAGTCAATTGTTAGTGCCCCCCAAAATGCACTTTTACATCATCAAGGACATCTTGCAAAGCTCGCCACTGCTGTGGTTCACAGGCTTGACAGCTGGGTAGGACTGTTGATAAAGTTTATCTCTTGACAACTTGAATAGCGTCTTTTATTATTATGAGAGCTTGCCTTAGGGAGGCAGCTTCCAGGTCACTACATAGTTCTATGACCAAAGTATATGGTGCCTTTAGCAATAGGGCATCACCCCCCCCAAGTTCTAGGAGGCAACCAAGTGGAATGGCCATAGTCTATATAATTTGGGGGTGGTCTCTTGAACTCTGCTTACCAACAACTTGAAGAGTGGTATCTCATGTGTGATGATGGGGTTTTCATTCTCAAGAAATTACAAACCAATTTTAAATAAAGCTTTATAATGTATTTATGCATTCATTTATTTTGTGTGTTGAGATGCAAGCATTTGCTACAGTGCATATTTGGAAGTCAGAAGACAGCTTGCAAGAATCAATTCTCTTCTTCCACCAAATGGGTTCTGTGATTGAATTCAGATCATCTGGCTCAGCAGTAAATGCTTTTACTGGCTTTAGTCATCGCTCTGACCCCAAAGCACATACATGTTTGAAATCACCCCCTGATTAAAACTTTTAAAGTTATCCATAATAATGAACAAACTAGCTGAAACTGATGGTCATTAGTAATTGTGTTTTTAGATGACTTTTGTGCAGCAATGTTTAGAGTGAGGAGATAGTTTAAAGTTCCATTTATAAATCCTTTTGGAGTTGAGAAAGAAAATCTAAGTAAAGTATCCAGTGTGAAACATGAATGAAATGATGGATATCTAACTACTTGAGTAATCACAGAATGGCTGTAGGAACATTTGCCAGAGAGAGTAGTTTGCTCAGACTTAGTGGCAATCTGGGATCATGGCATCTTTTATTCCCTTCTCTGAAACAATCCTTAAACATTCTGGATCAATCTCATTTACAGTCTCAGCCAAAAAACATGTTCCTCTAGCCACAACACACACACAAAGTCCAAAAATAGACTTCTTCCCTGCGCTCTGGAATTATGTAAGACTTGTCCATTGTGTTCTGTCACTTGCAATCTGCTTTATTTAAACAGAGGGGTAAAAATTAGGACCATGTATTTTAACCAAAAATTCATCCAAATAAACCATATGGAGAAATTGAAAATATTTTATTATTCAATTATTAACTGCTGTTGAACTGAAGTCAATGGATAAGGAGACACTATGATAATTATGGATGACTGAGAGTAATCTGCAGAAAGCCTAGGACAAAGATAACTATATGTTACAAATCCAAAAGGCCATGTCTTTCCTGCCCAGCATAGTGTTTCTCAGGGACTTCTCAGCCAGTGACTTATTGTAGAGTTCGATGTAAACTTTATAGAAAACCAAGTGTTAGAATCTTTATTGAAAAAAAGTTTGAACTTGAAATTTGCAGGAAAGTGGATGGAACTAGGTAAAAAAATCCTGAGTGAGGTAACCCAGACATAGAAAGACAAACATGGTATGTACTCACTCATATGTGGATATTAGATGTAAAGCAAAGGATAATAAGCCTATATAGTCCATGACCCCAGCTGAGCTAGGAAGCAAAGAGTACCCTAAGAGAGACAACATGGATCCCTTTGGAAAGGGGAAATAGACAAGATCTCCTGAGAAAATTGGGAGGGGTGAGGAGAACAAGAGGGAATTGGATGGTTAGGATGGGGGAGGGGAGAGAAGGAGAACAAGGAAAGAGATATATCTTGATTGAGGATGTCATTATGGGGCTATGAAGAAACCTGGCACTAGGGAAAGTCCCGGGAATCCAGAAGGATGACCCTAGTCAAAACAATAAGCATCCCCTGTAATCAGATTGATGACTACATGCATTATCATAAAACCTTCATCCAGTAACCGATGGAAGCAGATGCAGAGATCCACAGCTAAGCACTGGGCAGAGCTCCCAGAGACAAGTTAGAGGGAAGAGCGATAACATGAAGGAAGGTGCCAAGATCAGTTTGGGGACACCCACAGAAACAGCTGACCTGAGTTGGTGGGAGTTCACTGAATCTGGACTGATAGCTCGGGAACCTGCATGGAACTAAACTAGGCCCTCTGAATGTAGGTGACAGTTGTTTGGCTTGCGCAGTCAGTGAGGCCACTAAGAGTGGGACAAGTATTTATTCCTAGTGCTTGCTTGAACGGGCCTTTTGGAACCCATTCTCTCTGGAGGGACACCTTACACCTTGCTCAGCCTAGATACAGGGAGGGGACTTGGTCCTGCCTCAAAGTGATATTCCAGACCTTGTTGACTTCCCTTGGAGTAAACTCTGAGGAGTGGATGGTGGGTAGGGTGGGGAGAAGGAGTAGCATGAGGCAGGGAGGGAGTGGAAACTGTTATTGGTATGTAAAATGAGAAAAGATTGTTTTAAAACAAAAAAAAGATTTAAAAAAAGAAAAAAGGAAAACTCCAATCCAAGGAAGTTAACTACAACCCATAGAAAAATATAGGCAATAGATAATCCTACTTTACCAACAGCCAAAAGAGAAAAGGGGTGGAAATCCACATATAATTCCAACAACAACAACCATTCCAAAAAAAACAAGGATGAGCAATCAAAGGTCTTTAATATCCCTCAATATTGATGGTCTTAACTCGCCGATAAAAAGGCACAGACTAACAGAATGTATTCAAAGACAGAACTCATCCTTCTGCTGCATACAAGAAACATACCTCAGCTTCAAAGACAGACATTACATCAGAGTTAAAGGTTGGGAAAAGATTTTCCAATCAAATGGACCCAAGAAACAAGTGGGGATAGCAATCCCAATATCTAACAAATTAGACTTTAAAATAAAATCAATCAAAAGAGATTAAAGAGGTCATTACATACTCATCACAGGAGAGATCCACCAATATGAAGTTTCAATTCTGAACATCTATGCCCCAAATACAAAGGGATCCACATTTGTAAAAGAAACATTACTGAACCTCAAATTACATATAATGCCCCACATACTTATAGTGGGAGACTTCAACACCCTACTCTCACCACTAGACAGGAATACTAGACAGAAACTTAATAAAGAATCAAAGGGACTAATAGGAGTTATGACCCAATTGGGATTAACAGACATCTATAGAACATTCCATCAAAATAAAAACGAATACACCTTCTTCTCAGCACCACATGGAACCTTATCAAAAATCAACCACATACTTGACAACATATCATACCTCAACAAGTACAAAAAATTGGAATAGTTCCATGCATCTTATCAGACAACCATGCATTAAAATTAGAATTCAACAACAACACAAATTGCAGAAACCTGACAAACTCATGGAAATTGAATAATGCACAATTGCACCATTCCTGGGTCAAAGAAAAAATAAAAAAGAAACTAAGAATTCCCAGAATTCAGTGAGAACGAAGACACAACATATCCAAACCTATGGGACACTTTGAAAGAAGTGCCATGAGAGAAGTTCATAGCAATAAGTGCCCACATGAAACTGTAGAATAGTTACACTAGAGAATTATCAGCACAACTGAAAGCTCTAGAACACAAAGAAGGAAACTTACCCAGGAAGAGTAGACACCAGGAAGCAATCAAATGGAGGATTGAAATCAATAAAGTAGAAAATAGGAAAACAATACAAAGAATCAATGCAATGAAGAGTCAGTTCTTTGAGAAAATAAACAAGATAAAGAAACCTTTATCCACACTTACAAAATGGCAGAGTGTGAACATGTAAATTAACAAAATCAGAAATGAAAAGGGGGACATAACAACAGACACTGAGGAAATCCAGAGAATCATCAGGTTATACGTTGAAAACCTTGCCCAGGGCCAGATGGCCTCAGTGTAGAATTCTACCAGAAATTCAAAGAACAGCTTATACCAATTCTTCTAAAAGTATTCCACACATAGAAGCAGAAGGGTCTTTGCCAAACTCTTTGTATGAGGCATCAATAACCTTGATCCCAAGCCACACAAAGACACAACTAAGAAAGAGAACCTCAGACCAATGTCCCTCATGAACATTGATGCAAAAATACTCAATAAAATATTGACAAATCGAATCCAAGAACACATCAAAACAATCATCTTCCATGATCAAGTAGGTTTCATCCCAGGGATGCAAGGATGGTTCAACACATGAAAATCTATCAATGTAATCCACTACATAAACAAGCTGAGAAACAAAAATCACATGATCATCTCACTAGATGCAGAAAAAGCCTTTGACAAATCCAAAATCCCTTCATGATAAAGGTCTTGGAGAGATCAGGGATAATAATAAAAGCTTTATACAGCAAACCGATAGCCAACATCAAACTAAATGGACAGAAACTCAACACAATTCCGCTAAAATCAGGAAAAAGACAAGGCTGTCCACTAGTCTCCATACCTTTTCAATATTGTACTTGAAGTTCTAGCTAGAGCCATACAACAACAAAAGGAGATCAAGGAGATACAAATTGGAAAGAAAGAGGTCAAACTTTCACTATTTGCAGATGATATGATAGTTTACATAGGTGATCCAAAAAACTCTACCAGAGAACTCCTATAGGTGATAAATACTTTCAGCAAAGTGGCAGGATACAAGATCAACTCAAAAAAATCAGTAGCCCTACTATATACAGATGATAAAAGGGCTGAGCAAGAAATCAGAGAAGCATCACCCTTTACAATTGCCACAAACGACATAAAATACCTTGGGGTAACGCTAACCAAACAAGTGAAAGACCTGTATCACAAGCACTTTGAGTCTTTAAAGAAAGAAATTAAAGAAGACACCAGAAAATGGAAAGATCTCTCTTGCTCTTGGATACATAGGATCAATGTATTAAAAATGGCAATCCTGCCAAAAGCAATCCACAGACTCAATGCAATCTCCATCAAAATCCCAGCACAATTCTTCACAAGCCTTGAAAGAATAATAATCAACTTTAAATGGAAAAACAAAAAAACCAGGATAGCCAAGACAACCCTGCTCAACAAAGCATCGTCTGGAGGCATCACCATCCCTGGCTTCAAGCTCTATTATACAGCTATAGTCCTGAAAACAGCTTGGTATTGGCACAAAATTAGACAGGTAGACCAATGGAACCGAATTGAACACCTTGAAATTAATCCACAAACCTATGAACACCAGGTTTTCGACAAGGAAGCTAAAATTATACAATGGAAAAAATAAAGCATCTTCAACACATGGTGCTGGCATAACCGGAGGCTGACATGTAGAAGACTGCAGATAGATCCATGTCTATTGTCATGCACAAAACTTAAGCCCAAATGGATCAAAGACCTCAACATAAATCCAGCCACACTGAACCTGTTAGAAGAGAAAGTGCTAGGTACCCTTGAACGAATTGGTACAGGAGACTATTTCCTGAACATAACACCAGCAGCACAAACACTGAGATCCACAATTAATAAATGGGACCTCCTGAAACTGAGAAGCTTCTGTAAGGCAAAGGACACAGTCAACAAGACAAAAAGGCACCCCACAGATTGGGAAAAGATATTCACTAACCCCACATCTGACAGAGGGCTGATCTCCAAAATCCACAAAGAACTCAAGAAGCAAGTGTCCAAAGCACCAAAGGATACAATTAAAAACTGGGGGTTTGAACTAAATAGAGAATTCTTAATAGAGGAGTCTAAAATGGCTGAGAGACTCAACATCCTTAGCCATTAGGGAAATGCAAATAAAAACAACCCTGAGATAACATCTTATTCCTGTCAGAATGGCTAAAATAAAAAACACCAATGACAGCTTATGCTGGAGAGGACATGGAGAAAGGGGAACACTACTCCACTGCTGGTGGGAGTGCCAACTCATATATTCACTTTGAAAATCAGTATTAAGATTCCTAAAGATAATGGGAATAAGCCTACCACAAGACCCAGCAATTCCACTCTTAGGCATGTATCCAAAAGATGTCCATTCATCCAACAAGGACGTCTGTTCCACTATGTTCATAGCAGCATTATTTGTAATAGCCAAAACTTGGAAGCAACCTAGATGCCCCAAAACCGAAGAGTGAATAGAGAAAATGTGGTACATTTACCCAATGAAGTACTACTCAGTGGGAAAAAAACAATGGAATCTTGAAATTTGAATGCAAATGGATGCCACTAGAAGAAACCATCCTGAGTCAGATAACCCAGTCACAAAAAGAGAGACATGGTGTGTACTCACTCATATATGGATTTTAGACATGGATCAGGGGAATGTCAGCCTACAATCCCAGGGCCAGTGAGTCTTGGAAACAGGGAGGTTCCCAAGAGATATGCATGATGCCCCAGAGAAGTGGAATGAGGCAAGCTCTCCTGAGCAGATTGGGAACATGGGAGAGGAGAGAGGGAGCCATGAAAAAGAGAGGAGGATAAGAGGAGGGTATAAGAAGACATGGGGGAGCAGGAAGGCTGAGTCTGGGTAAGAATAGAAGAGAGCAGGATGAGAGATACCATAATAGATTGAGTCATTATAGGTTTGTGGAGAGAGCTAACACTCGTGAGATTTCCAGAGGTCTACAAGGATAACAGCAACTGGTGAACTAAGCAATAGCAGAGAGACTACATTAAAAGCTCCTCCCTGATAATAAGGTTGATGACTACTTTATATGCCATCCCAGAACCTTCATCCAGTGAGTGATGGAAGCAGAGACAGATACAGCTAAGCTCTGAACTGCACCCCTGGAACCCAGTGACAGAAATGTAGGAGTGATGAGCAGAGGGGTCAAGACCATGCTGGTGAAACCCACAAGGACAGCTGACCGGACAAGGGGGAGCTCTTGAATCCCATACTGATGGCTGAGAGACCAACAGGGAACTTATCCAGACTCCATGGATGCAGTGTCAGTAAGGAGGCCTCAGAAATCTCTGGGGCCGTGGGTAGTAAATCAGTGTTCACCGTGCCGTACAAATTAATTTTGGGAGCCCATTCCACATGGAGGTATGCTCTCTCAGCCTAGGCACAGGGGGAAGGGCCTATGTCCTGCCTTGGATGAAATGACAGACTCTGGAGATCCCCCCAAGGAGGGCCTCACCCTCCCCGGGGAATGATGTGGGGATTGGGCCCAGGGCTGGAGGGATGACTGGTGGAGAGACAAGGGAGGAGGAGTGGGAGAGGGAGCTGGGATTGACATGTGAAGCACGCATGTTTCTAATTTAAACTAAAAACATGTATTGAGAAAAAAAGAAAAAAGTTTGGGTTTTTTTAGAAAAAAAATGAATTTTTCTTGCTTAGCAGTCACTGCATCATAAATAAGTTTCTTGGGCCTAGGTGTGTAGCTCAGAAATAGAGCCTTGGCTACGATGCTTAAGGCCCAGGTTCAATTTCCCGTATTATGAAAATAATGGAAATAAATTGCCTCAATATTCTTACTGTAAACAGATAAGGAATGAGGTCATCAAAATGAAGTCATTTCCTGAAGATCATGGAAGAGCAGGACTGTCCTGGCACTCTAATATCCCAGCGGCTTTTCCCTCTTAGAAGGCAATGTCCCCCCATCTCTCTCTCTCTCTCTCTCTCTCTCTCTCTCTCTCTCTCTCTCTCTCTCTCTCTCTCTCTCTCTCTCTCTCTCTCCCTCTCTCTCTCTCTCTTTCTTTCTCTCTTTACATATATATATATATGTATATATATGTTTGTATGTGTGTGTACATATATATATGTATGTATGTATTTCTCTCCCTCTATTTCTGTGTGAGTGTGTGTGTGTGTGTGTGTGTGTGTCCCTGTGTGGTGTGTCTCTCTCCCTCTCTCCTTCTCCCTTCTCCTCCCCCTGCTCCTGCCTCAAATTTTGCTGAGCCAGTCAGAAGTCAGAAAAAGAAAAACAGAGTGGCATTTCAAGGAAGAAGAAGAAATAAGAAATGTGAAAACTTTCATTGATGATAACAACTCAACCACTCACTGCTTTCAGGCAGTCTTACTCCACAGTCAGTCAGTGTAGGGATTATAGAATTAACCACGACAACAAAGCATCCCTGAGGTCAAATTATGCAGTCACAAAGCCATATCTCTCAAAAGTCAACTTCCTGAGAGCAAAAGGAAGTGCTTGAGTCAGCTCAAAATGTCAAAGCAATGTCACATTGTAACCTAGAGGTAGTCACTGAAACATGCAGCCTCAGGTCCGCATATGATTTTGGAGAGGAACTCTCCTGTCATGTTAGGCACACAAGGAAAGCAGGGCTAACAGAGGTCAGGTACACTGTAGCACATCAGAATTTCAGTACTGGAAAGAGATCCAGCTTTGAAAACCCCTCTCTGACTCCCTTCTCATAACAGCTAACTTACCATGTTAAAAGCAATTTGGAAACACACAGGATCCATGGATAAGAACTTTTGGGTACTTCACAGTGAGGAATAGAGACTTCTGAGTTAGACCAAAGATCCTGGTTCTTCAGCAGAAGATAGGAGATATTTGCTAAGGCCTTGACACTGTAGAGAACAGAGGTAGAGTCTGTGAAAGAGCTGACAGAACCATTGGTAGCTTTCCTTTATCCTCTGAAATTTCAGAATAACTGGGGGAAGTTCAGAGTCCACAGAAGGTGCCGTTCCACCTTACACTGGAAAGGATCATTAGACCCAAACCCACCAGGAGAGGAAGAGACCCCATGAGCTCCCACTAAAAGAAAGGCTAGGAAGAAGGCAAAATAAAAACACAGCCAACAACAGAGGAACCAGTATGACACCACCAGAGTCTAGAAGCTCTACACAAGCAAGACCTGAACATACCAACACAGATGAGACAGAAAAGAATGACCTTCAAAACAACCTCCTGAAAATGATAGAGGCCCTCAAAGAGGATATGAGAAAATCCCTTAAAGAAATGGAACAAACACAAACCAAAAAATGCAAGAAATCAACAAATCTCTTAAAGAAAGCAAGGAAAGCCAAGAAAAAAGTTAAACAGATGAAGGAAACAATTCAAACAGTTCAAGACCTGAAAACTGAAATGGAGACAAAAAGAAAAACACAAACTGAGGTAATTCTGGAAATCAAAAGGCTGACTAAACAATCAGGAACTACAGATGCAAGCATAACTATCAGAATACAAGAGATGGAAGACAGAATCTCATGCACTGAAGATAAGTTAGAGGAAATGGATTCATAGACAAAAGAAAGTCTTAAATCTAGCAAATCCTTAAGACAAAATATCCAGAAAATCAGAAAATATGGGACACCGTGAAAAGACCAAATCTAAGAATAATACATATAGAAGAAGGCAAAGAAGGCCAGCTCAATGGTGCAGAAAACATATTCAACAAAACCATAGAAGAAAACTTTCCCAACCTGAAGAGGGAGATGCTTATGAAGCTACCAGAAACTTACCGAACACCAAATAGACTGGACCAAAAGAAAAAGTCCCCTTGCCACATAATAATCAAAACACCAAACATACAGAATAAAGAACAAATATTAAAAGCAGCAAAAGAAAAAGGCCAAGTAACATATAAAGGCAAACCTATCAGAACCCAACTTATCCATGGAAACTATGAAAGCCAGAAGGTCCTGGATAGATGGTCCACAAACACTAAGAGACCACAAATTCCAGCCCAGACTACTATTCCCAGCAAAACACTCAATCACTATAGATGGAGAAAACAAGATATTCCATGACAAAACCAGATTTATGCAATACATATCCACAAATCCAGCCCTACATAAAGTTCTAGAAGGAAAACTCAGACCCAAAGAAGTTAACTACACTAAAAGTAACATGGGCAATAGATAACCTGACTTTACCAGAAATCATAAATAAGAGAAAAACTCACACACAAAATCACCACCAAAAATGGATTCAAAGCAAACAAGAATCAACAATCAATGGTCACTAATATACCTACATATCAATGGTCTTAAATCACCTATAAAAAGACACAGACTAACAGAATGAATACTAAGATTCCATCCTTCTGCCGCATACAAGAAACACACCTCAGCTTCAAAGACAGATGCTACCTTAAGGTTAAGGGTTGGGAAAAGAATTTCCAATCAAATGGACATAAGAAGCAAGTTGGTATAGCTATCGTAATACCTAAAAAATAGACTTCAAACTAAAATTAATCAAAAGAGATGAAATAGGTCATTTCATATTCATCACAGGAAAAATCCATTGGGAAGAAGTCTCAATTCTGAATATATATGCCCCAAATATAAAGGCACCCACATTCACAAAAGAAACATTAATACAACTCAAATCACACATTAAACCCCACACACTTATAGTGGGAGACTTCAACCCCCCATTCTCACTGCTGGACAGGTCCACCAGACAGAAACTTAACAAAGAAACATTGGAACTAACAGAAGTCATCACCCAATTGGATTTAACAGACATCTATAGAACATTCCACCCAAACAAAAAGGAATATATCTTCTTCTCAGCACCACATGGAACCTTCTCTAAAATCGACCACATACTCGGCAGTCAACAAACCTCAACAGATACAAAAAATTTGGAATAACCCCCTTATATCCTTTCAGACCACCTTGGCTTAAAATTATAATTCAGCATCAACACAAATTGCAGAAACCTCACAAACTCATGGAAATTGAACAATGCTCAATTGCATCACCCCTGGGTAAAGGAAGAAATGAAAGACTTCCTAGAATTCAATGAAAATGAAGGCACAACATACCCAAACCTTTGCGATAATTTGAAAGCAGTTCTAAGAGGAAAATTCATAGAACTAAGTGCCCACATGAAGAAACTGGAGAATTGCCACACTAGAGAATTAACAGAACACCTGAAAGCTCTAGAACAAAAAGAAGCAAACTCACCCAGGAGGAGTAGATGCCAGGAAATAATCAAATTGTGAGCTGAAATTAATGAAGTATCAACAAAGAAAACAATACAAAGAATCAATGAAACAAAGAGTTGGTTCTTTGAGAAAATCAACAAGATAGACAAACCTTTATCAAATCTAACCAAAAGACAGAGAAAGAACATGCTAATTAACAAAATCAGAAATGAAAAAGGGGACATGACAACAGACACTAGGGAAATCCAAAGAATCACCAGGTCATACTTTGAAAATCTGTACTCCACTAAATTGGAAAATCTAAAGGAAATGGGTGATTATCTGGATAGTTATCACTTACCAAAATTAATCAAGAAGAGGTAAACACTTTAAACAGATGTATAACCCCTAAAGAAATAAAGCCATAAAAAGTCTTCCAACCAAAAAAGGTCCAGGGCCAGATGGTTTCAGTGTGGAATTCTACCAAAAATTCAAGGAAGAACTAATACCAATACTCTTCATATTGTTCCACACAATAAAAGCAGAAGGATCACTGCCAAATTCTTTTTACAAGGCTACAATTACATTAGTACCAAAACCCACACAAAGACACAATCAAGATAGGGAATTACAGACCAATCTCCCTCATGAACATTGATGCAAAAATACTCAATAAAATACTGGCAAATCGGATCCAAGAACACATCAGAAAAATCATACACCATGATGAAGTAGGCTTCATCCCAGGGATGCAGGGATGGTTCAACATATGAAAATCCATCAATGTAATCCACTATATAAACAATTTGAAAAATAAAAACCACATGATCATCTCAATAGATGCAGAAAAAGCCTTTGACAAAATCCAACACCCCTTCATGATGAAGGTCTTCAAGAGATCTGGGATAAAAGGAACATACCTAAAAATAATAAAAGCACTATACAGCAAATCAACAGCCAACATCAAACAAAATGGATAGAAACTAAAGGTGATTTCTCTAAAATCAGGAACAATACATGGATGTCCACTCTCTCCATATGTCTTCAATATTGTGCTTGAAAGTTCTAGCTAGAACAATAAGATAACAAAAGGAGATCAAGGGGATACAAATTGGAAAGGAAGAAATAAAACTTTCACTATTTGCAGATAATATTATAGTCTATATAAGCAACCCAAAGAATTCTACCACAGCCGGGGGGTGGTGGCACACGCCTTTAATCCCAGCACTCAGGAGGCAGAGGCAGGCGGATCTCTGTGAGTTCGAGGCAGGGCTGGACCAACAACCTCCAAAACAATACAGAGAAACCCTGTCTCGTAAAAACCAAAAATAAAAAACCAAGAATTCTACCACAAAACTCCTGCATCTGATAAACACCTTCAGCAAAGTGGCAGGATACAAAATTAACTCAAAAAAATCAGTAGCCCTACAATATATAGACAATAAAGGGGATGAGAAAGAAATAAGAGAAACATCACCTTTTACAATAGCCACAGACACCATAAAATATCTTGGGGTAACTCTAACCAAACAGGTGAAAGCCCTGTATAACAAGAACTTTGAGTCTTTAAAGAAAGAAATTAAAGAAGATACCAGAAAATGGAAAGATCTCCCATACTCATGAACAGGTAAGATCAACATAGTAAAAATGGTAATTTTACAATCAACAGATTCAATGCAATCCCTATCAAAATACTAACACAATTTTTCACCGACCTTGAAAGGACAATCCTCAACTTTAAATGGAAAAACAAAAGATACAGGATAGCCAAGGCAACCCTGTACAATAAAGGAACTTCCGGGGCATCACCATCCCTGACTTCAAGCTCTATTATAGAGCTATAGTCCTGAAAACAGCTTGGTATTGGCACAAAAATAGGCAGGTAGACCAATGGAATTGAATCCAATACCCTGATATCAACCCACATGCCTTTGGACACCTGATCTTTGACAAAGAAGCTAAAACTATACAATGAAAAAAAGAAAGCATCTTCAACCAATGGTGCTGGAGTAACTGGATGCTGGCATGTAAAAGACAACAGATAGATCCATATCTATCACCATGCACAAAACTTAAGTCCAAATGGATCAAAGGCCTCAACTGAAACATTTAGAGGAGAAAGTGGGAAGTACCCTTGAACGAATTGGTACAGGAGATTACTTCCTAAACATAACATCAGTAGCACAGACACTGAGATCGACAATTAATAAATGGGACCTCCTGAAACTGAGGAGCTTCTGCAGGGCAAAAAACACAATCAACAAGACAAAACGACAGACCACAGAATGGGAAAAGATGTTCACAAACCCCACATCTGACAGAGGGCCGATCTCCAAAATTTACAAAGAACTCAAGAAGCATGTCTGCAGAACCCCAAAGGATCCAATTTAAAAGTGGGGTACAGAACTAAATAGAGAATTCTCAATAGAGGAGTCCAAAATGGACAAGAGACACCTGAGAAAGTGCTCAACATCCTTAGCCATTAGGGAAATGCAAATCAAAACAACTCTGAGATACCATCTCACTCTCATCAGAATGGCTGAAAACACTAATGATAGTTTATGCTGGAGAGGATGTGGAGAATGGGGAACACTCCACCACTGCTGGTGGGAATGCCAACTTGTGCAGCCACTTTGGAGATTGTTGTGGAGATTCCTCAGGAAAATGGAAATCAGCATTCACAAGATCCAGCAATTCCACTCTTAGGCATATACCCAAAAGATGTACCCTCATACAATAAGAACATCTGTTCAACTATGTTCATAGCAGCATTATTTGTAATAGCCAGAACCTAGAAAGAACCAAGATGCCCTTCAACTGAAGAGTGGATAGAGAAAATGTGGTACATTTACACAATGGAGTACTACTCAGCAGAAAAAAAATGGAATCTTGAAATTTGCAGGCAAATGGATAGCACTAGAAGAAACCATCCTGAGTGAGGTAACCCAGTCACAAAAAGACAAGCATGGTATGTACTCACTAATATATGGATTTTAGACATAGAGCAGGGCATTGCCAGCCCACAATCCTACCACCAGAGAGTCTGGGTTGCAGGGAGGACCCTAAGAGAGATATGCATGGTAACCCAGAGAAGTGTTATTAGGATGAGATCTCCTAATTGGATTCAGGGGAGAAGGGGAGAGCAGAAGGAGATGGGAGAAAGAGAGGGAGAAAAGAGGAGGGGAGAGGAGGACATAGGAGAGCAGGAAGGTGGAGCCAGGGTAAGAATAGAGGAGAAAAGGATGGGAGATACCATAAAAGAGGGAGCAAGCCGGGCGGTGGTGGCGCACGCCTTTAATCCCAGCACTCGGGAGGCAGAGGCAGGTGGATCTCTGTGAGTTCGAGGCTGGGCTGAACCAACAGCCTCGAAAACAATACAGAGAAACCCTGTCTCGTAAAAACAAAACAAAAAAAAGAGGGAGCCATTATAAGTTGGAGGAGAAATCTGGCACTAGTGAGATCTTCACAGATCTACAAGAATGACAACAACTGGCGTTAAGGCTACCTTAAATGCCCTCCCATGATAATGAGAATGATGAGTACCTTATATGCCATCCTAGAACTCTCATCCAGTGGCTGATGGAGACAGAGGCAGACACCCACAGCTGTGAACCGAATTGAACTCCTGGAATAGAGCTGCAAAGAGTAGTGATGACCAAAGGAATCAACAGCAGAATGGTGAAACCCAGAGAGGCAGATGACCTAAACAAGGGGGAATACATGGACCCCAGACTGATAACTGAGGGGCCAGCATGGGACGGATCCAGACATCCTCCCACCGAGCCTGTGTGACAGAGAGGAGGCCTTGGCAATCTGTTGGACCTTGGAGAGTAGAGCAGTATTTATTCCTGGCATACAGATGGACTCTGGGAATCCATACCACGTGGAGGGATGCTCTCTCAGCCTGGACACATAGGGAAGAACTTATGCCCTTCCCGGGATGATGTGCTAGACTCTGAAAATCTCTCATGGAAGCCCTTGTCTTCCCTGAGGAACAGAGGAGGGATGGAGTGAGGGTGAGGGGTGGGGGGATTGGGGGATGGGGGAGAAGGGGAGGGAGAGGAAACTGAGAGTAATGCGTAAACAGTTAAATAAAAAATATGAAAAAAACCTCAAGTTAGATCAAGACCCACTGGAGATTATCAGAATCTTATATCCACATACTTCTCCCCAGGCACCAGCTCAAAGGTCACTTTATTTATGGAGAACCCCAGCAAACTACAAGTAGAAGAAGGAAGAGTTGGAGGCATAAATCAAAGTGATCAAGTAACAGCAGAAGTCCCTTGGGAAATGATGTTTCACTTTTAAAATGTGTATGTGCTAATTCTAACTACATCTTTTATTTTAATACGTATGTAATATTTGTAGAAACGTAAGTAAAACAGTTCCCGGTTTTTCTCAATGGTTAGTGAAAGGATGCGGTATCGGGTCTCATTACTTATGATGCTGAGCATCCCAGTCATTCAGCATTCAGGTACTACTTCTTCCTTGACTAGGTACCACACTAATCAATTTCAGATTCACATAAATATGTAGACACAAGTAATTATTATCTTAGTATTTTTGAACTATTTACACATAAACTATCTATGGTGCGACTTGCAGATTTTTACTGAAGAAATTGCATAGAGCTTAGCGTCCTATCACAGTATCTTACTAGAAGGCCAAATAATATGCTCCTTAGTGTGACATTGTCCTATGGTGTCATATTCTCTTCTACGTCAAGAATATATTTATCAAGACATTTTTTGAGTAAAAAAGAGATTTATAATTATGTTACATAATTCTTAAATGTGTATCCGTAAATTAGACTCCTTAGAACTCAGTCTCCACATCTATTTCCTTTCTTCAACTTCATTCAGACTAAATTTTCAGTTGTAACTCAACAATGTCAGTTAATAGGAAATCATTCAAAGTTCTACCCTAGAGATGTTGATTGAGAGAGTCAGCTTAGTAAGTTAATATAGTCAGTTCCTTTTCATGGGAAATTTATTAATTTCCTCCAGGATTTTAATCTTCATTGTGCTATGCTGTTTTCTCTAATTTAAAACACATAAACACCACACACACACACACACACACACACACACACACACACACACACTTCAAAATGAATTATCTTTCCCTATCACTTTCTCCCTAGTAAGTTAATGTAATAATAATGGTGATAATGTAGCTAACACTTATGAAATACTAGAAAAAAGTATCAATCCAAATAGTCTAAGCAACACTATTTGGTACATTATATCATTATTGGGCATTTTGCTCATGAAAATCCTTACAGAGGGACTGAGTGTGAAGTTGGCTCAGTGGGAAAAGTAATTGCCATACAAATAGGTTTTCTTCTTCTTCTTTCCCTGCTTGTTAGAAATATTTCTAACTGCTTACTTGACTGTTTCCTGCTACCCTTGAAGGAGTCCCTTCCCCACCCCCCATGCATTGCTTAGACTTGTGTGGTTAAGGGCAAGCTATGACAGGGAAATGGAACAAAGTTTCTCATAGGTGAACCCTGAAAGATTATCCGAACATTTTGCAGAAAAGAAAAAGAGCAACTATGGCATAGAGAGTAGTTTCAATGAAATGAGAATGGCTGCCTGTGAAGGTTGGTCCTAAATGTCAACTTGGCCAAATGTAGGGGAAATCCTCTGGGTGGGTTTGTGAGATCTGGCAAAAAGGATTAACTGAGAGGAAAAAGACTCTCCTTTCTACCTTCAGTATGGAGGAAAAAGTAGTGGGGCTGCCTGCTCTTCCTGAGTGTGAATTTATTTCTACAATTGCTGCTGCTACTGCTGCTGCTGCTGTTGCTGCTGCTGCTGCTGCTGATAATAATAATAATGATGTGTCGTCCTCTGCTGACATCTATCTCCAGTTTCTTCAGTCTTGGGGTGTGCACTGAACACCAGCAGCTCTCCAGGGAGCTCTGGGCTTTGAACCCTGAAGGTTGTAGCTGCAGCTATCTGCCTGAACTTCTTTTCTGATGCAGGAGCCCACTTAGACAAAGAGCACCAAAGTCTCACAAGTGCCCAAAAGGAACTTTCTGTGGATAGTTTCAAACATGGCACTCCAAGTGCTGGTTAATTGCCCACTCTTTTGGACCCTGCAGATTTATTAACTCCAATACATCTTTCGTTGTATACCAGATTTCCCTGGTTGAAATGACATCCAGTAATTGGCTTAATAGGACACTTCTCCCTTTTATAGGTGCTCTTCATTATTTTTAACACATGAGTCCACTTCCTAATGATGTCTCCTAGATCAACTCCCAACTAAGCTTTCTGCACTCAAATCTAGTCTTAGAGTTGGCTCATGGAGGAAGAACTTGTGTTCTTAAAAGTCAACCCAAAAGATTTTCAAAAACTACCTGTAATGCATTTCATTTTTCCTTAACTAATGAATATGTGTGTGTGCGTGTGTGTGTGTGTGTGTGTGTGTATACATACATATACACATATGTTTGTGGATGTATATGAATTAATGGACTTCCACAGTTATAGTAAAAAACACATATTCATTTTTATTGCATTTATTTGTGTGTGTTTGGGGACTGCATGTCATGGCATACATGTGGATGTCAGAAGGTAACTTTCCAGAGGCAATTCTCTTCTTCCACCACCTAAATTCTGAAAATTAAACTCAGGATTCAGGATAGGAGACCCGCTAAGCCATGGTGCCAACCCAAGGCTACATTTTACACTACAGTGTGGATTTTACAGATGATCTTTGATGATTGAGCTCATCTTGGACTAGGAGAATCCTATCACCCTAATGGTGAACATGAATGAAGACCAGACAAGGCTTTTAGAGGCACCAGTCCAAAAGCCAGTCTAACAGCTGTTAACAATAGGAACTTTGGTGTATCACCTAATATTTCCATGTCTGAGAAATTTCTCACTGTGGTGAGCTGACCATGCCCCAAGGAAAGGTCTCAAATCCAAGAGTATATTGGTAGCAATAACTATACTTGATGAGGTAAAACAACAACAACAAGACACAAAATTGGGTGGATAGGAAAGGAAGGTGGACCTGGAAAGAGTAGGGCATGGGTAAATATTATCAGATTCTATCGTAAGATATTCTCAAAGAACAAAGAACAATGTCTGCAGCATAAACATTGGCATAGATTTTCAATGGAGCATTGATATGTTCAATCAGTTTCTCTGCTATACAGAAACGTAGTTATAAAAAGAAATCAGCAGGAAGCTGGAGAGATGGCGCTGGGTTTAGGAGCACTTGCTGACTTTTCAGGACATAGGTTTGGTTCCCAGCACCCACACGGCAGCTTCAACTTGTCCTTAACTCTAATTGCAGGAGATCTGGCACACATCTTCTAGCCTCTGAGAGCACATAGTGTATGTATATTCATGCAGGCAAAACACTCATACACATAAAATAAAAACAATATACTTTTTAAATAACAAAAATTAGCTCTTGGATGGTTGTGCATCTGTAAAGAGGTTCTTTATATTAAAACTATGTTTACTGCAATTTTTCTTTAAGGCTGAGTTTCCTATATCTCAAAACCTAATTTTGCTCTCTAAAAGTTATTCTGCACATACATTTTCCAATGTCTATTACAGTAATGAGATGTGTATAGTGACAATGTAGTCCCACTACCTTATACTCAGGAACTGCAGTGGGGTTAGTGATGATGTATCTACTTCCCAAAGAATTTCTATTACACTTCATGACCATGGTTTTCCTGATAAGTGATGTCAGATGATTGGGGGGGGATAGAGACAGTAATAAATAGTTTCTCTGAAAAAGTGTCCCCATATCTGATCATCTCCATCATATGTGCCAATTTAACTCCTGTTTTAGACTAAAAATAATTATAATTTGAGCCCAGGGGCATGGAAGCAGTACTGATCCAGATATCCTCAGCCACCCTCAAGATGACTGGGAGTAAGATTCAACCTTTAATTGCCCGAGAGGTCAAATGATTAAGGGACAGATATCCAATTTAGTGTAATGAAGCTGTCAGTGAAATGACCAGAAGCAGAGAAATTCTTATCTCCAGTCTCACGATGTGATTTGGTAAGTTGTCCCTTGTAAATGTGGAGTGGGAATAGTTGATAGGCTTGTCTCTTTTTTTCCAACTTCCAAACCAATTTTTATTAACTGGAAGAAGAGAACTTGATGTGTGTCTAGAATTTTCCTGTCTTTCTAGGAATTTAAGTCTCCCTTCCATAAATTAATAGATCCCTTTATTATGTGTACAATTCTCTACTTAAACTGAGATCACTACACTATTCCTTCATAACTACAAATTTATTTTAACCATTGTAGGAGGAAAGAAAGCATTTAAAAATGTAAACAAGTGTAACTATGAAATGGTCCTAGATGGAGAGACAAATGAAGCCTGTTTTCAAGTTGAATGTGGCTTGTTTGGTAAGAGCTGAATAGATTTAGTTCAGGTAACCACTTCAGCCTGACTGATAGAGTTGTTGTTTCAGTGCTTGGCCAAATGGCCTTTTATGATGCAATCAAGTAATAGATACAAGATTGACAAGGAACAAAGGAAAAGAGCTTTCTATCAACACTGACTAAGATCCATTATTGTGGTGTGTACACAGTGCTGGGGACCTGTAAACACATCTTCATTGATCCCGCAGAGAGATAGAAATATCTCCCCTTGTATGGCTCAATCAAGTCCTTTTCACAAAGGAAAAGTGCAAACAATATTGAAGAAGGAGAAAGACACCAGCATTACAGTCAAACAGTAAATAATGGCTAGGCTTGTGAACCCTATTTATAACATTTCAAATTCCTGTCAGTTCAAATGAAACGGATAACCCCCCTATCGCAACCTCAGAGACCAGAATGAGGGGGTTCTTTTATTGTCTCCTCTTCTACCAACTGACCAATCAATAAGAGGGAAAATCTCATTTTACACTTTTGCATTTTCATAGATATCTTGGAGGACATACCTCTGGGGGAGATCTCATCTATGAAGGTCAGTAATTCACTCCTCCATTTGCCCTATCATTCCCATTGGGATCCTTTGCCATAGCCTGAATGAATTTTGTTGACTACACACTAGAAAAAAATTAACTAGTGTTGGAAGCATGGCTGAGTTTCCAAGTCAATTTGAAGTTATATTAGACTTGCTCACTACACCAAGTCTAAACTTTTACTTTCATTTGTGTTTGAATACTTGTGATTTGCAGAAAGCTACTTGAGTGCTGTACATGTCGATGTATAGCTTCATATAGTTTTCCTAAAAGGTGGCCAGGATTGTCTGTAGTGTAGGATGCAGGAGGTTATAAACCAATACATCTGTTATACAACTCTCCATCCATAATCACTATTTATTCACTATGGCTAAAGTACCATTCTGAGAAGAGCAAAGGGGAAAAGAATTGGTTATGTCTTAAAAGTGATTGCACTTATGCTTGTAGATTTATTAAATTCAGCCATCAGCATACTAAACATTTAATCCTTTCCCCCCTTTTTCAGATGTTTAAGAGAAATCAATACTGAGCATTTAAAAACAACGTTCCAATGCAGATGATGTAGAATCGGTGAGAGACAAATTGGTTTACTCTTCTTTTTATCCTGCCTCTTCATTTTCTCTCTTTCTCAAACATGAATTCTAAAGACTTGTTTAACTCAGGACCAGGTATAAGAAAAGTGAATGAAGTAGTACATTCAATACCTTGGACTCTCCTGTGTGGAGTGTAAATGAGGTGTTAACATAGCTCCTGGCAGAGTGCTTTGATGTACTTTATGGTCAGTAGTCAACACCCTGAGCATATGTGTAACCATGGGGCAATGCACCATTCTATCTTCATGACTCCAGGAAGATGTTCAGAACAAAACCAAATCAGGTCAGAAGCAGCCTGAACATTTGGCCCAATGTTTCCCACTGAACCCAGAATCCCAAGGAAGATGCCATTACCTGGGCTTTGTCTAACAAGCAAGATGCTCACTGGAGTCCTGTAAAGTGCTAATATCATTGTTTTGTGACTCGCTTGTGGCAAGCAACTGCACTAATTTGAGTCTGTTTCTGGAATACAGGATGAATAATGTCTTTTACAAGTTCCTAGAGCAATGAATACACCTGTAGCTAAACTGTGGTAAAACTGCAAATGAATGCTGTGCTTATTATGTATTCTGATCCCTTGAATTAATTCTCTAGCAGGTGAACTATAACCAGCTCCTATTCTACTCATTCCCTTGACTATCTTAAAAAACCATACTTTCCTCAAATTTCTGATGGAAGGAATACCCCTTCTAGGTTCTCTCCTAGCTCATTGTCCAGAATTCCTGCCTGGTCATTGGATGACCCGTTACTTCAAGTCGTCATTGAACTTGTTCACATGTTTGCTTTGGCTCCTGGTTTACCTCCCACCTGGCAAAAGCCGTTTTGTTTCTCCTTTTCTGCCTCCCAAGCACTTAGGCATCCTCTGTAAGCACAGCTGCACTAAACAGGTCACCACTGCAGTGAATCTCATGTGCATAGATTCAGTCCTAGGCCAAAAAGGAAAGCGACTCTTCAATTTTAATTAAAGCTCAAAAAAGTTAACTCAGAAAGAAAGAAATTTTCCTAGAACATGCACATCAATGAAAAGTAGCTTATAAATAAAAATAATTAGTGAAATTACCCCAGGTTTTTTTTTCAGTTTCAAGTTACAGTCTAATCCTGAATAATCTAATGTGGAAGGAAATTGACTCAAACTCTGAAACCTAAAAGTTACCAATGCCAAGTGTTCATGATATCCTGTGTACAACAGGAACAATCCCGGTAATGACCTAATTTGCATATGGTGAGAGACTTGATAGTTGAGAATCTTACTCCATTAAAATTGGCCCTGGACAGTGAAATATGCTCATCTTTCAAGTGAGGGGAAAATGACCCTAATATCATGCAGAAAGTAGTAATCTAATATCCTGAACCTATGTAGTGTGCCAAAGCTATATTTTATTTCATCACTTTCTCCTGCTTGAAGTCTAAATGGATCTCTTAGCCAACTACCGTCTAGCTTCTCACTCTTATGTCAATTCCTGTGTGCTGAGCAACATTCCAGATACAAAGCAGAAAGCCTTTTACTCTGTCTGTATTGAGACTCATCTCTGAAAAGCTATGCCAAAGAAGTAGGTGCCAAAGTACTAACAATGTTTACGGGGCCTTTGTCCAGGTCTAGTAACACTTACGATCCCAGAATTAAAGAGGGTATAAAGAAACAGTGGGCTGACTCACTGTTCCAGGTACATAGTAAAGTATGTGATGGCAGACACTGCCAAGATTTTCAGGGGACACAAGCACTTTGGTGTCATCATCACATTCCAGCTATGGACTCAGCTTTTCAGGGTAATCCCAGCTTAGTCCTGTGTAAACTCAAATAACTGGTTCTTTTTGCTCCTTTCTTTCTATTCCCCCTTTCAAACCTCTTTGTCTTGAAATATACAGAGAAACAAAAGAAAAATAAACACAAAGTCATGGGGAAATGAGACATTTGTATACTTAGTATTTGAGGTCTAATTTATTTGTGAACAATTCCTAAAGCATATGTCATATAGAAATGTGTCATTTTGCTGAAAACTGAAGTATCATCCTGGCAGCTTCACTCACCTCCCTGTAGCCTCTAGCTACTCAGGTTATTTTGTAAGGATTTATAGAAATCATTTTCTTGTACTGTTTTCCTTTAGTCTTGTGTTCCCAAGGATCAACCCAAGGTTTGTACATGGTGGAGAAGCACTCTACCACTGAGCGACTTCCCCAACCCTAGTCTGAGTGTATGTTCATGTGTGTGCACCTCTCTCCCTCCCCCTCTCTCGTTTTTGCTCCCTCTATCTTTCTCCTTCCCTCTACCCCATGTATGTTTGAGAAATCATCCCTTTGAAACGCAGGTGCCATTTAATCTGACTGGAGATTATCATGGTCTCTAAGCAGCAACATGACAATGTGTTTTTGAGTTCTTCGGAGAAAAGGCCATGAGCCAACATTCCTTATCTTTCCTCTTCTGCCCATTCTTAGGTCTGAAAATACCCTAGGAACAAAAGGCCAGCTGTGAACTCATTCTATGTAGCTGACACCTCCTTTCTCAATCCTTACTTTCCGGGAGTTAAAATTCTCCTCCTCCATCATTTCTCATAGAAGCCCAATGACATTTTCTGTAATAAGAATGAGAATCTTGAAATCCAAAGCAAAATGGGATTATGGAATAAAGACTGTTTTCTTACACACCTAAAATAATAATACAAGTACACAGTATAAAACCTTTTCCTCTGAAAAAACAGATATTAGGAAACACAGGATGAAAGAGAAATTAGTGAGGCAAATATTAAAATTTCCCCAGCAAGGAACTTAGAGGAAACTTCTGCCTACTGCCATAGACAGTAAATCAGAACTGCGCAGAGCCCAGCATATCCTGAAGAGTTGATGGGGCAAGCCTGGGTATGGAGGAGTCCAAGATAGGTAAACTGCTCATGTGCAGTCCCTAAAATATGAGAGTTGCACAGAAATTACTTTAAACCTGCAGAAAGTCTCGACCAGCTTCTCTTCTCAGTGACCATGAGGACAGCATAGGGAAGTGTTTGCCCAAGCAGAAACGACAGAGCAATCCCAAGGGCCTTACACAGGTCCCACAAGGAAGATAGGAAAGGCCTTATAAACCATGAGGTACCCAAAAGAGTACCCAGAAATGCACAGGCTCACTAGTTAGACAAAACTACCCCGAGACAAAATCCTTCCCTTGTTAGACCTTGCAAAATATGAAAACAAATCTGAAAAAAATACCTATTTTTCAAGTAATTTTTGCTGCATCCCATGATTAAACATGTGACTCTTGATAAGAATACAAGGATATCCTGTACCCAACAATGAGAAATTCTTGATGTCTGGCATTTAATCAAAGTTTACAAGGCATCAAAGAAACAAGAAAAAAATAAGCTGTAATCAACTAATCAAAACCAACCCAGAACTGGACAGGTGTCAAAACCATGAGACATGGACATTAAATTCATTTATATGACTATATTCTTACGTTAACAACATAGAGAACAGGGTGAACATTTTAAAAAGGATGCTTTAAAGAACACCAGAATCAAACTTCTGAAGGAAAAATAGCAATGTCTGTTTTATTACAATTAGTGGAATGTCAAGGATTATATATAGCAAAATAATAATAATAATAATAATGAACTTTAAAAACATAGCAATATAAAATGAACCATAGAGACCAGTAAAAAGAGAATCTGCATAGAACTATAGTATTCCTCTGAGCATCTTAATATGTGTGTGGTTAGAGTCCCTAAGGGAGTGTCTATGGGATGGCTCAACAGCTCAGAGTGCGCACTCACTACTAGTCAGAGGGTCAGGGTTCAATTCCCAGAACCTATGTCAGTCAGTTCACAACAACCTCACCTTTGACTTCTGTGAGCACTACTCTGGCATGCACAAACCCACACAGAGACAGTACACACACACACACACACACACACACACACACACACACACACATCATGCACACATGCGCACATGTGCACACACATAGAGTCTAAAATTAAAACTAATAAAAATAATTTTACAATAGTTATAAAGAATTAAGAGGTAATGACAGAAAGGTTTTTTATATAATTTAAGATTTTCATCATTTAAATTTATAACAGATTATACCAAAAGGCACATGAAATATTAGCCAGGGCTTAAGGGAAAAGGCACAGAGGAGAGTCTGGTGGCAAGCTAAGCTTATCAAGATCAAGTACTGTGTGAGTCCTGCGATGAGCAGGCACTCATGCATAAGACTCATTTCAGCCTTCCACTGGATGCTTCCAACACAGCACCAATATCCTTGGAGAGATGGGTTGAAGAAATATACCTGTGGCTCAAAAGGTTCTTCTAAATTTTCCACAGAAATTCTGAATAAGTTAAAGTCTAAACAGACGTTTATGAAGACTTTATTTCTTCATTTTTTTATTTTCTTGTGTAACTGTGGTCATATAACATCATACTAAATGTCTTAAAAATGCTGTTCCAATTAGATCCAAATGAGTAACATTTCTGTGAATTTTAGAAGATCAAGACTAGTCTTAACAGCCGATGAAAGCTCATGTTTGCAATTCCAGAACGTAGGAAGTTGAGACAGGAAGATTGTTACAAGTTCAAGGCCAGCCTGGGCTGTACTGTTTCACAAACAAGAAAAAAGTACAATAAATAAATACATGAATAAATACATAAATCAAAAAGAAATAAAACAACATTGGAAGGATACTATTTAGAGTATCTTGGGGGGAAAATGCCTAAATATTCATTACTGAATCTAAACTAGCCAGCAAAACACAAGTTGCATTCCAACCTAACTGGCCACCTTAATGTCTTCTAGAATCTCTTGACAATTCCCACCTCGGCACCTTACACTGACTGTTGTTTTTTTCTAGAGTATTTGTTCCCTTACTTCATTCAGACAAGAAGACTCTCACTTCATTTTTCATTTCAACAGGTGACATTTCAAATACATGGCTCTTATTGACTACTGAATCTCCAACAGCACGCTACTTACTGCCCTGGATCCATGCATGTTCACTGCCTTTGTTAGCATCTGACATCCCATCACATCAAGCTGTTACTCTAGAGCAGGCCCATGAGACAAATCAGTAACAGGCAATGCCTTCAAAGTCAAATATATTCACTGTCCGATCCTTTCAAGAACCATGTATGCTGGCTTTTAAAGTGGAATGGAGTGTGACTTCTGAGAATGAGATATTTTATATACTTGACTCATTATAGTGACCTGAATTGGTTCTTCATAACTCATGTGCTCAAGTCCCAACTCCTCATGTCTCAGAATGCAACTCTATTCAGATGTGAAGGTTAGATGAAGTAATAAGATTCGGCCCTAATCCATCTGTGACCTGAGCTGGTAAATGAGGAAATTTAGACACATGCAAAGAGAAGAGCATATACAGGAATGAGGAAACTGCCATTTCAGGCCACAGAGAGAAGCCTCTGAAGAAACTCACCCTGCATGAAGATAGTGTTCGGTTCTAATTTGTTCACTGTCTCTTTAAGTGAATTAATTTATTCAAAATTAAATATCACTTCTCTCCAAAATGGTATGTTTTTCAGCTGAATCTGCCATCATCACTTCAGGAAATCATTTTAGCACAGCAGACAGTGGCTACTCCGCAGACCAGGTCGGTTTTTATACCTTCCTAATTCTTGTTGACATGAATCGGGTCAGAGAAATGCATTGGTTTCCATCCCAAATCACCACTCTAAACATCTATTTTCAAAATTACTGTTCTCATACCCTAGTAAAGACCTAGAAGAAAACTAGTAGTAGATAAGGTTCCAATTAGATATAAATGACTTAAAATGGAGTTAATTCTAACCGTAAAACACACAATTTATAAAATAACAACATAATTTTATGGCAAAGGTATACATAACAATTTCAACTTGTGGCGTCATCTGCTAGTGCCGCCATTACTCCTGAGAAACAACCTCTGAGACTCACCACCATGCACAGAGCCCTGTGTGTAAGCTCTGCCCAACAAGTGTATTTTGGTTTAAGTGATGTGAAATTAGATGCACGGTGAAGCCACCACCTCTTCCACCCAGAGTTGATGGATGCTTACCAGAATACCAGTGTGGTGGTAATTTAAGAGGAAAGTACTGTTAAGTGTAAAATAAGGAAAACTTTACTCACATAAGTCAGCTTGGCTAATTGGAGGTGAAAAAATCCTCTCATAAATGGAGCCATTTTGAGGATATAGAAGAGGAAGCATGGATCAAGGAAGCTTTTCAACAAAGAAGTTGTTCTATAGATGTTTAGAAGAGACTGATACTATGAACACCCATCACAAATCACTTGGCGCTAACTAGATGGTTGACTTTTGTTCTCACGAACCCCTAGTCAAGCACAGGGATGGGAACCAAATAAGCCTAGCAATGGGACATCTTCTTTTTCCTCCAATGGACACCTAGCACCTGGGCTTTCTTTTCCCTCCTTAGTTCTTAGAAACCTCCCCCTTTTGTTATATTCCTCTTGAACTAGAGCTCAGTCCTAGCACCATGATCACTTCCTTACCATTTCCTTCAGATACCCTATCATACCAAAGATTCTTTCTGTTTTGCCTAGAACTTTGAGTCTGTAATGAACTCAAAAGTTACCAACTCTGGCTTCTGTGGAGATTATTGAACACAGGTACACCAAATGCATCCTGTTGACAAAGGGTCTTTATTCTCAATTGGACCTTCAATACTGCCCAACAATCCTGTGTCACTTGTATTTTCCATTATGCACAGAAATTATTATAAAACTTTCCCACTCTGTAATAGGACCACAGAACCTATCACTCAGCCAGAAACCTTCCCTAACAGAAAAAGTGAAGTCACCACATTTTCAGTGAGCCTACATGTGTCTGCAGCCCTCCATCAACTTTCTTTTTTCCTTCTAGTGCATTCTTTTTCAGTCTTCTCAGAGATGCAGTTTGATTCACAATTCTCCATCATGGCTAAGGTTACCTTCTCTATCTCTCTGGGCATCTTCCTGTCATTGTTCTGAACATGTGTTTAAAACCTTAAAAGTCACTGTCTCACATTTCTCTGTAGCTATCTCACATTTATCATTCCCAGAACAGTTATTACTATAGTGTTTCTACTCTCGATATACATTTTCCCTAACCAGGCTATGATATTGGAGCTTTCCAAGCTACCTGCCTACCTTCCAATTTATTGGCTGGACAGTTTAATGCATATCTGACTTGATACATGGCTGCCTATGGCTCTGGTGAGTATGTTTGTCCTCAGTGGGATCTCTAAGTTTTGAGACAATGACTCTTTTGTTTGTTTCTGCCATTCTTACCAATTCTTCACAATCTCCCTTTAATTTTCTGACTATGGTGTTTCCCAAATTCATATTGACCTTGTTTTTCTGGGGTGGCCATGACAAGCTATCATGACCCAGGTGGCTTTGGGAACTGATTCCTTTGCCCCATCTCAGTAGTGATGGTTGACAACAATTGCAGATACAGAATTCTATGTCTCTGCTTTGTCATCATCGCTGGGTATTCTCCCACTGCGAATGCCTCTATGCGCCTTTCTCTTCTCATAAGAATGTCAGCCATTGAGTTATGGCCCACTTTGTTATCAAATGAACATTGACTAAATGAATTTTCAAAGATATTTCCAAATAGCATCCTTTTCTGAGGTGCCAAGTAAGGCATGAATTTGGGACAGGAGGTATACTACTCAACACAATATAATTTTCTTGTTCTAAAGTTTCTGTGAAACTGTGTCCCCTGTTATGGCTTTAATATATTTCTCACATGATGAATGGCAAATATGCAGTCAGAATTCCCCCCTTGAACTTCAGATCTGTGTATTTAACTTCCCATGCTCAGTGGGAATTACCAAAGCTACCTTAAATCCATCATGCTCCAAACTAAATCTACCATTCTTTAACCACTCATCTGCTCAGTCCTTCTAAACAGGCTTCTCCTTCTATATTCAGTTTATAAAAGAAACAGAAAAAAATCACAGCCATCCATTTGACTTACAGAATTAGGCTTACCTGTTATTGAATTTCAAATACAGTGGGTTTCCATATTGAAAACCACACCATTCATGTACTAAAAGCCTTGAAAGGGCCACTCACTGCTTTTAGGTGATATCCAGTCCCCTTAACATGTGTGACTGTTCCTTCAGGATCCTGTCCCAGTACCTTCCTGTGCATAGTTCTTCTCTGCTGTTTCAGCCACATTGAACTCTATCAAATAGTTCCCCCAACGTGTCCTATTTGTTCCTTTTTCTTGGCCTGTGCCCTTTTCCCCTTACCTAGTAGATAGTTCATTTTTCTCTTTACCTGGCATCTCTCACTCATTTTTTCTGCTTCAGTAGGAATTATTTATTCCCCAGTCCTTCATGTTACCCAGAGCCTGAACTGATACTCCTTCCAGTATGTTCTGCTCCCTCTGTGATCATTCATATAACTCGTTAACCATGTTAGCTGGAATGAACAATAAAATCCTTCACAATGCAAACCACAGCAAACCCTCGGCCCTCACCCTGAACAACTAAAGGGTACTCACTAAACATCTGTTCTATGAATAGCTACATGTATATCAAATATAAGGTTTTGGGTAAATGAAATCAGTTCAAACCTCAGGTAAATATTCTTCAGACTAAGATGTGTGAATTCCCTCATGGACCACTGAATAAACTCAAATATGATTATATAAAATATCTAGTACTTTTAGTCCTAACAGCTATTTATGGACCCTTGCTGACCAAACTAGAATGTTAGAATAAAATGAATAATTATAAAAGAAACAAATTTATAATCAAATAATAAAACTCACACCAACATAAGAGAATCATAAATCTACATTGGAAATGGCTAACCTGATTCAGAGACAAGACGCAGAAGCTGTCAATGGAAAAACATCGTAACTCAATATTTCCCGTACCACGGGATGCTTATTCTGACCTTCCAACTAAGAAATTCATCCTCCAAACTCAACCCAAGTAGATCATCCATTTGGGATAACTATGGGGAACTAGAAAGAGATGTGATAGCCACCATCAAGTAGTTGAAGGTTTTCCCTCCAGAAGAGCAAACGCATGTGTGCTTTCAGGGTGCAGAACAGGGATCAAAGACTGAAATCCTCAAGAAATTAAATTTTCCTTGAGACTGTGCAGCAAAATGTAGCATTCCATTTGATGTAGTTTCTACATCATGAGAAATCAGAGACAAGCTACATGGGTAAAGCAGTAATAATAATTATTGTCAATTCAGCACCTCTAAGATACCAGATACTGTAATATGCATCAACACAAATACCTCTTCAGCCTTGCCATGCATCTGTGAAATCGGTGCTGCTATTCCCATTTTCACAAATGAACTAAGGTTGATAGAGAAAAGCCATTTCCCCAATACCATATGCTTAGGTGAAAAGAGGTCAGGGGCAGAAATTAAAGACAAGTCTCCTTCTGAGTCTTGATTTGTGCCACCAACCCTCTTAAGTCCATACCTCTCAATGGAAAAATCCCTCTCAAATCTGTTTCTGCTGTTCAACCCATTGTTTCTAATGAGCAGAATTTAATAGTGAATATCCCATAGAAAGAACTTGAAATCTGAAGCTGACAAGTGAATGGCATGTCTGCAGCAAATATAAAGAAAGCACTGTAAACCTGATAGCTCCATAATGTTTTAAATACACTGATAAAATATAACATATTTAGTGTATTTCCTTCACCTCTGTTGCCTTTATGGCCTTATATTCTTCAGCATATTGTTGTTCAGAAAAGGAGCATTTCACTTCAGATTGCTGTATTTCAAAAAGATTATAATTTGGAGACTAGATTAAATCTGAATTTGCAATCTACTTTCAGCTATTAGGGATAATTATGTAATCCCCTCTGGAATCTACTACAGAAGTTAGTGACTTCCCTGAGTTACAAAAAGCAATGTTTCCTGAGCATTTTTTAATACTCTGTGGTAGGTTAATAATCTCCAGTTCAAATATGCTCAGACTAAAGACAATTGAAAAAGGAATGCTTCCCTACCGTGCTTCATTAATATTTCAGTTGACTTACAGATACAGCATCCAAGGCCTGTCTATAGTTAACATCTTTTTAGTCTGTATTCCAAAAAGCTGGTTTTACCAATGAAAGACAATGTCATTTTCTCATCCATATTCATTATAATCCAAACCACTCTTCCATCCAGCCTCTGGTCCTTACCCAGTCAGACTTCTCACTTCCCACCTACTCCATGATAACCATCTGATGAACTCATCTCAGGCTTTGATATTCCCCTGCCTGATTCACCTTTTAAATAATAGCTCTGAACATTTCACCTCCTTCCTTGAAAAGAAGAAAAGGTCGGTGGATTTGAATTAACTATAAAATGCTATCTAAAACCATGTGAGGTGACACCCACTTGTAAGCCCAGCACTTGGAAAGTGGGGATCATAGTCTAGAATGCACATAACTTCAGGTCAGCCTGGGGTACATGAGATTCTGTCTCAAAAACACCTCCATGCCTCCTATTCAATTCATCCATTATACCTATCATCCTATGATCCTCAACAAGATGCACTGCCAGAAAAACTCACAACAAAAACAAACCCATGAAAATCTCTCTTTTTTCCACTCTACTAGGAAGAGGAGAAGTGATATAAGATAGGTAGCAGGTGTATTAGGATGACTTGGGTGGAATCCTGCATAGGGAATCTAAAAGCCTATTTTTAAAAATGTCATTTGCATATGGGTTAGACAATAATAGAGTGGGTACTGAATTGAGCAGGGGAAGGAGAGTTAAATGGGAAAACACAAAGAAGGAAGAGAGGAAAGATAAAGCAATGGAAAAGAGGATTAGACACTGACTTGTAATAAAAGTGTTTGCTGAAAAACAGCATAGATAGATGTATGAATGTCAGGTCAGCATTCAGCACACTTTAACATTCTCTCTTGCTTTCTATTGGGTAATACCAAAGTGGTTTCGGTGTTTCAAAAGAAAATTTGGCATGGAAGGGTACTGTAACATAGCCTAGCCACTTAGGGGATTAGGCAAAAGAATGTAAAACATCTGTGATACTGAGATTTCAGAGCCTGTTGTCCAGCCTTGGTAGCTTTTCCCATGGAATTACAGAAAGAACTGTATGACAGTCTCTATCCTAATTATGTAATTGCACAGTAGAGATGAACAGCTGAAGAGGAGCCACTCTGTGCTCCTGTACAGCACCTGCTTCATTAACACCCACAGGAAGGATGAGCTCTCACCGTACCACACAGCATCATGTTACCATGGTGGAGTGAAATGTTGGTGTTTACACAGCATACATGAACAAAGAAACAGATAAAATTAGAAATCATTTTAAGCTTCAGTTTGGACAGGGAACAAGTCATTATTATTATTTTAAAACATATTTCAGGAAAATTTTTCTTTACTTTGTTCCTTTATTTGTCCCAAAGGCAACTGCCAAAGCCAGACTATCTGAGTCCAATGCCAGCAGATAAAGATATTGAGGAAAAATGCCTAAACCTTCCAGGGTGGAGCTGATGAAAGTTAACAAACATAATGGAAAAATCTCAGTGCTGAGCTAGGAGTTAGGAATCTATCATCAACTCTTTCTGTTCTCTTGGTGTCAGGAGAAGTTATATGTGCTGTGTCCTCAGAGGCATCTCTGCCTTCTGGGTTAGAGAAAGCAGTTCTAAGTGTGCATGGTGTTATTGCAGCGTTTCACTCTAAGAATGGCAAAATGGAGAGTCTCAGAAATAAAACCAATCTACCAGCTCAGTGTTCCTGAAAACACGGCATCATAGGAAATACTACTAACAATGTGTTGGTGGAATAGAGACAAGAAACCACCAAGGGCCTGTGGAAGCTTCCTGTGCCAAGCAGGTAACTGCAAGATGCCTGTAAGAGAACTGTGTGCTGTCTTAAATTATCTGTTTATAGGGTTAGCTGTTTGTACATTAAGGGAACACTCTGAGAAGCAGTGTTCAAAATGAACAAAAGTGAAATAAAGCAAGGAAAAATGTGCCTTCTTATCTTCTCAGGCCAAAGCACTTTGCATCAAGTAAGAGGGAGCCATTTCTCCATTCTCTGTTCATGTGCCTTCTGTGTGGCCTGTCTCCCATGTGAGGGGTTCTGGCCAGCCAGCTGACCGTCTTGTAGCAGAGCCTTTGTCCTTACTACTGCAGCATCAGATCTTTCACGGCTATAGCACGTGCATGCTGAGGCATGGAAAGGAATTCAGGATGTATTATCGGGCCACCGGGAACAAATTGCAGAAAATGGCTTGTTCAGACTCACGAGGGAAAGATGCTGACTTCCAACTGCCTGATAAGGTCATCCTCGCTGGATGATCCCCCAGTTGGGGGAAGGTAGCTACAGCTTAGTGGAGAACTAGAAACACCAGGTTCAGAGAAATGGTTTCCCATTTCACATGACATCCAAGAGTTATCAGTCCCTGTAGTCCCACCGTATAATAAGAACTCTGTAGCTTTCGTTCTGGAAAAATTATTAATCATTTGTGCCTGAAAAATGAATCAGTGAAGTTAACCTACATTGTCAGGTTTGATTTATCTGGAGGTAAACAACATTCTAAGAGGATTTAGTGGGCTAGTGTTTAGTAAAAGGGTATGTCCAGGTCGTGGCACTACATAGATTGAATGTCCAAACATTTAAAAGCTCTTTTATCATTAGAGTGAATACAAAAATGACAGCCGTCATTTGGTGACCTTAGAATGTCCCAGCTGTTTGTAACAGACTTTCAGTAGCAAATCCAACCTCTTATCAAGATGGGGCTTAATAAATGACAAGTTATTTTTTTCTGACCTTAAGATTAATATTGAACTGCCCTGTTATAAATATATTCTCCTGACTAGAACATTAAATTACAATTATTTGGAAGCATCCCCAAAGGAGGAGAGAAGAGAAAGGTGGGCTTTGTTTTCCTCTCCTGTTCATTTGTTTCATTAGGCTGTTGTCTTCCTGCCGCATCGTAAAACTTCTCTGTGGATACCATGATTTCTGCATTGGCCACCTGTGCAAGGCAAGCACCTGCCTCAAAAACGCAATTTTTAGCAAAGATTTAAATTGCAAAGCAGGATCCCTCGTTCTTCTGCCAAAGCAAATTTGCTTTTCTTCTGCAGAAGGGTATGTTGTCTCAGAAGGAAGACTTTCCGTTGTGAGACTAGATACTATAACTTACGAGCATATTTCCCTCAGTTTCCCTCTCACTCAATTCTCTCCTCTCTTGTTAACTGGTACAAGGTCTCAACAAGGTCTCAAACAACTGAAAAGAAAGAGCCCTCTCAAACTGTGAAAACCTTCTTATATAGTCATCAACTCACTCCTATTGGAGGGTTCCTTTTGTGGAGGAAAAAGAAAACACACAATAAAAGTTCTGGGTGTGTCAAACTGCGGGAACCTGCAATGTAGCTTCATCACTGCTGTGTAGGATAAAGGGCTTTATGATTAGCCCCAGAAAGGGCACTGTTCCCTCTTTCTCTCCTGTCTTCTTATTCCAAGCATGCAATGTGAATTAACTGAAAGGCTCTGAAGAGAGGATTCAGTTTGAATCTCTACTGGGCACACAAGGAGAACCTCCCCACCATGGTATTTCTTTCAACATAACCTGTCAATCCAGGACCTACCAAGGGATGACAATTAATGTTGACTCTTCCATATATTAAATGATGGAGAATCCCCAAACACCTTAACAGTGAATTTCTGATATCTTATACAAAAATGGTTCCAGACATAGTTTGCTATGCTACTACATGGTCAGTGAAAACAGACAGAAAATGTATTTTAAGAAACAATGCAAAGTGCCAGTAATAAATCATCCAGAGTTATTTTAATATGGACTAGAGAGAAACTTCATCAAGTACTTCATGGGATTGAATATATTCAGCATTGTGACGATCTGTTGTGGAAAACAGCATCAGGGATCCAAAAAAAGTTGACAATAAGAAAATGACCAAGGATGAAACAGTCAATTTTGTGACAGAGATGAAACGGAACTGAAATCCCCTAAAGTACCAATGAGCCCTGTATCATGCGACTTGCCTCTTTTTAAATGCTAGGAGACACACCTCTGTGAACTCTGGGTAAATTTTTGTGAGCATGCTACGAATACATGACTTTGGCCCCCTTCTCAAGCCTGTATTATTAGCAAGCAATCTTAGAGAATGAAACAAGACAGGTAACAGGTTTTCTTATTATTTAAGGCATCAAATGGTTCACCTCACAAATTCAGTGTTCCTTAGGTACAATGCAAGCCATCTACACATGTATGTAGCCACTCTTTATGCTGTGCTGAAGTAAAGAATAGAAAAATCCTTCACAAAATCCCCTGTGTTGTTTTAGCATCCATCAGACTCAAGTAAAAAACAACCCCCATATCTGGAATCAGCGGGTTTTATGTCCCTACCAAACTATTAATATTCCCTCCATACAGACATATTGAACTCATTTTCTACCAACTGAACACAGGGCTTATAGGGAAGTAGATACTAAGAAAGCATAATGAAGAGGTGAATGGTTGGAAGAACTTTTTTACCAACAAAGCAATAGAAAAACATTTGTTTAGTCTTATAAGAAAAACAAATCCTATGATTCCTATAGAATTCTCACTGGTGATTTTAAAAAAGGGAAAAAATGAGAAAGAAATGAGAAAAGCATCTGTGACCCACCTGACATTAACACACCAATCCTTCCACCTGATCAGAAAGCAAGACTGCTTTCTATTTGAAATTCTTGGGCCTCCTAGCACTCTCCCGTGTTTCTTATTGTGTATCTTAGAATGGGGGAGAGGTGGGTAGGAAGGGTACCACTGTGCATTCATGGAAGAGAAAAGTGAATTTGTAAGGTAAACATACAGCAGGGAAGTACACTAGGAGTTGAGATTCACACCTCTAGTCTCAGAGTTAGGGCTCTGATACATTATCATTCCTAGTATCGTAATGTATCTGTACCACTTCCTTTGAAGATTTCCTGCTGTATGCAAATTAAACAGCACATAATAGTCTTTCCATATTTCTGTTATCATAGTCTTGTGTATATGTGTGGTTGAGAAGGAATATAATTTTCTTATTAATTGAAAAACAGCCCACAAATCCTTCCAAGTATCATCTTTTTAGAGTGAAGTTTATTTTCCCTGGGCACAGAAAACCACAAAAAAATATACACATTGTGCATAATAAATTAGTGTGGCTTTTTGTTTTAAAATTAAATTTTATATTTTTAGTTTTAAGTGCATTTTAAGTGGAACAGAATTGCTTCACTTTCTTTCTTCCCTTTCCCCTCCAAATAGTCCCAAGTACCCTAAATCCAGTCCCTTTCATATTGCCCTACTCTCAAATTGTTAGCTTCTTTATTGTTGTTGTTGGTAGTGGTGGTGGTGGTGTGGTGTGTGTGTGTGTGTGTGTGTGTGTGTGTGTGTGTGTGTGTGTGTGTGTAAATGTATAAATACAACCTGGTGAATCCATTTTTGTTGTTTGTGTTGTTTGTGTATATGCAACTTTAAGGCTGGCCATTTTGTATTAGATAACCAATAAGGGTCTCATTACCAGGAGAGGCTAATTTTAGTCATTATTTGGCTATTGTTCTTTGTCTAGCAGTGGGACTTCATTCGAGTTTTCTCCATTTCATGCTAGCATGTTCATTAACACTGCTGTTGTTCAGGGGTTTTGCTTTATGCAGCAGTTTATTTGAGAGACTCTTTCACAGAAGACATCCTGGTATTCTGGCACTTGTCACATTTTCATTCCCTCATCCATGATATTCCTGAGACCACAGATGCAGGAGCTATGATGAAGGTGTACCCTCTAGGTCTGGGCTCCCCACAATTCTGTGATCTTTGCTTTGTATCCAGCTGTGGTGTTCAGTGATGGCCTCCTTTGTCTATAAAGAGAAGAAGCTTCTTTGATGAAGGTAGTAGTTGCTCTTATCTGTGAGTATAAGGACAGGATTCTGAATGCAGTAGGAAATTATACTGGTCTGTCAAAATGGTGGTACTTGGTTGTTTTCAAATATCCATGACCTCATTAACAGTGGGAAATGGGCTAGGTTTCCTGTACCAGGCATGGTTTCCTTCCTGTTGAGTGAACCTTGAATAGCTGTTGTTTGCCACCAACATGTGACACTTATTGTACCTCTATAGATATTTTGCCAAGCTGATCAATGTTGTAGTTTATAGGTGTTGCCCCTGAGTATGATGACTAACTGCATCTCTCCCTTGGTAGCTGAAAAACTCTGGTACCATGGAAGCTGGATCACAGGAAGGGGCTTATCAAGTTAGACTTAGCTTGAATAATGCAAGTACTGTATTCAATGTGTGCAGTATCTTCAGCAATAAGGGAGATATAGACCTTAACCTCTGAGAGGCAACCAATCATGTTAAATAGATCTGTTTTCTCAAACATTTACCATGTTTTTATTTTCAAAATCACTTCTTCTAGCTTGTGAAAATGTACAATATAATATTACCTAAAGTCACTCAAATATATAAATAACACCCAAGAATTCATATACCTGTCTTCATTGAAACCTAGAGACAACTGATAAACTTTCTCTACTTCCTCCTTTGCTCTGCTGTATATACTGTGGGAACTACCATTCTTAACTCCTTAATGTTCTTAACTTCTATGAGACCAACTTTGTTAGGTCTCACATATCAGTGGGATCATGTGGGACCTGTCTTTCTGCACCTATCACCATTATGGTCATATCACTTAGCACAATCATACATGGTTCCATATTGTTCTCACAAATGACAGGGTTTTTATAAATAAATAGCAGTCCATTGTGTAGATGGGTTACATTTTCTTAATACATTTACCAACTGATGAACATTTAAATTTCTTCTATTGCCAATAGTACTTCAAAAGAAAAATATGTCTAGATGCTGTTTAGTATATTGATTTTATTTCCTTTGGATTTGTATCCAACCATGGGACTGCAGAATCACGTGGCGTGTCCATTTTTTTATTTTAGGAACACCTATTGTCTATTTTGAATACCATATACACCCCATATTCAACAATTCAATAAGATTAGTATAATCAGCTGACACATTCATTTCAATGACTATTTTTAACTAAACAACAAACAAGATTTTCTTTAAAAAAACAAACCTCATGGCAAAATATCTATTAGAATTTTGTTTGGAATATGTATTTTAATTGATTTGTCTAAGAATGGGCCTAGGCTTACACCACTACCAATGAAAAGTTTCTTAGTTTTAAATCTCTAAAATCCTCTCTAGAATTACATATGAACTCTTAAAAGAATCCTTTTTTTGAACTAGACTTCCATCTTTTAAAATCATCTTAATTTATGGTAATATATGCTATCTCATGTTAAGTGGAATAAATTGCCTGTAAGGGAAGAAAATGCACTTAAGTGTTATAAAAACCAGAAATCATTCATGTTTCCACATTTTTCCAAAGAAAAACTTTGAAATATTCGCAGCTAAAACTTCTTCTCAGTGTTCGAGTCTCAACAGGCAGCATTATTTGCTTTGGAGTAATTGGAATTTTTATCTGACATGTGAAAAAAAACACAGCCTTAGAATAACTTATTAGTTCTGCTTTACAGGATGCAGCTGGCTGTAAAAACAATCAACTCAATACATCAAGATCATATTTCATAACTTCTAATTCCTATGTAATTGGTAAACTCACCAATTTCAAGCTGACAAAAATAAATCTTTATGTGTGCTTGCATGTAAGACAGGAGGAAAGGGGGGAGGGATGAATGAAAACTCCTCCGGAATAAGACAGCTGAATGGTCTGAGTGGGTTCAGTGAGGGCCAAGCCTCAGTGAATTACTTGAAGAGATAATCTTGTTGCAGACGGTCACAAAGATAAGTGATTAAAGATAATCACTTATCTTTTTTTTAAAAAAAGATGATTTTTATATATGCCTTGACAATAGGTTTCTTCTACAACCTTTAATATTGTTGCATATTTAAGGTTTAAAAATGTTTAAAGGATTATTTTACTCAAATCCTAGATAGGAGAAAATAATCTATAATAAGTCACAGTTGATACATGTGGGGAATTTGCTAGAAAGAAGGGAAATTGAAAAAAAGTGGGAGAATAAGGGGGTGAAGGAATAAACAAGAGAATAAGAGATATGGAAAAGTTAAAGAGTCAACAAAGCCCTCACTTGAGACTGCCAGGAAAATGAGCTCGTGTTCTCACCTATGCCATGCTTCTAATTCTGCCCAGAGAGAGGTTTTTCTCAGATGGCTGACCTTACAGAGACAGGGGCCTGCCTGCCTTCTACCTAATAGAGAGTAGTGTAGACTTCAATTTTAACTCTTACTCAACCATTCAGTAACCCAAGTCCAATTCACTCTAACTCTGGATATTCATTTAGTCATTGTCTCTAAATTTTAACTTTTTTTGAGGCAATGTCCCACTGTATAGCTCTAAGTGGCCTGAAACTCATTGTCTAGAATAGGCTGACATCTATCTCAAGAGATCCACCTGCTTCTTTCTGCTCAGGGCTATGATTAAAGGTATGCACCTCCATGCCTACCAAAATAATTGCATCTTAGAAGACATAATATTCAAGATCCTCCCAGGCACACTAAGTCAAAACAAAATCAATGGCAGAGTTTTTGCTACAATCTGCATGAAGGCAATATATAAAAGAGTTGATCAGTTAACAGTATACCAGCTCCAGAGTGAATAATTCCAGCAAAAATAATGCTAAGTTGGCAATGAGAATGTATTTAGGTGTCTCCTCTGGTCTTAAGGAAAAAGTTTCTAAGAACATTGCATGCGTACTACTTAGCTGCATATTACTTTTGTTTGGTGCAGGAGGCTATAGGTAGAACCTAGTGAGTGATGGTTCTTCTCTTTCTAGGATGGTAGGCAAGCTGAGCTGCACCTGTCATACTTCCTGTGATGCTTCAGGGCAGAACTGTGAGCAGTAAAATTTTGTATTTAAAGTAGAGAGACATACAATGAAAATTCATTGGCAAATTTGATATAATTCTGCACATCAAAAGTAAAGTTAACTCTGTAGAAGGTTATGTATCTGAAATACAACTGCCCTCCGTGGGGCCATGTAAGCCAGAATTATAACTTGGGAGCATGGATTTCCATCAAAAACAAAAGTTTATAGAACCCTAAACTACGTCTTATGAAAACATAGAAATGCTAAAATTAACTCCATAATCAAGGCATTTGCAGAGTGTAAATAAAAGACTTTGTCTACTGTCTATTGTTTTCCTTCTGATATGTGGCACTGCATGGGACCATAACTGAGAGCCTTCTCTCGGCTCAGCTCCCCTCTTTCAGAATTCAGCCTCAGCCAGTGTGTGTGTGTGTGTGTGTGTGTGTGTGTGTGTGTGTGTACATATGGAAATTTCATAATGAAATGCATTGGTTTTACAATCAATATGAGTTAATAATTATAATAACAAGGAAAAGCAGCCCTTTTTAATGGGGTGTGGGGGTAGACACCTTTAATAGCCTTCCAAACATGACAGCAGAAAGCCATTCCTGCTTTCCTTCATCCTGTAATGTACCGTACCACTGGTTACCTTGGAAAAGACACATAGACATCCCCCTCTTTTCCCGGGGGGGGGGGGGAAACACATTTTAGAGCAGTAGAAACTGGTTATGTGACCTCTCATGTGGTCCTTTCTTGCATGAGATACGTTCTTCGGATATACATGGGACTCATTGTGTTCTTATGTGGAATGAAAGCACTCCAGGACTCATGAGCTCTCTGTTGAGTGTGGCATGAGCAAATACAACACATAATAGGCAGCTAATGGTAACGCAAGCTGGTGAACAAACGCACAGGCGACTGGACTGCCTGTGTTCCCTTTTGAGATGTCAATATTATCCAGGAAGCACAATGCCAGCTTTCATGGACTTTCAACAAACTGATTAGAAGGGACGGACATTTTCTCAAAAGACCTAACAACAATGTGTCAAAAATGTTTCTTCCAAGTTTTCATTAATGTATTTCTTTGCAGAGTTACTGAAAATTAGACAGTGCATTCATGACAAATTAAATCAAAGCCCAACATTCTGGTTTCTAGATTTCACAATTAATGGGACCAAAACCAACATAATAAGTTCTGTGGAATGGGAGAATTGACACTTACAAACATTCTGCATTATCAATAAATCACGGTTCATTTTCACAAATGGAATTTGTTTCAATTCTCAGCTGTTGGACAATGATTTGACTTGGAGCAAAGGCACTGGAGTCGGGTAACAGCTGAGATGTGCTTGTTTGAATGGGGCCGAAAGATCCATTGCAGGGTTCCGAAGAGTGTGAATTACAATTCCAGCGATATCAGAAGCAACTCATTCCGTTCTTTAGATGTGAGGACATAAAAGAAGTTTGAGGTTTGCTTATTTCGAGCTTTAATTGAGGGCTAGGTTGTAATTCATTTTCATCCCTGAGTGAGTGGTAAAAACATACACAGCAGGTAATTCACACCACCTCACAAACTGTTGGTGCACTCAGAAGACTAATCAGGGGAAGCTTCCAATAGCAAATTATCAGCTACAAATTAAAACTCTGCCTCATGCTTGCTAAAAGCCAGCCCTGCTTTGCACCAGTGCCTGCTTGAGTGTTAGTAACTGTTGGATTGCCACGGGAAGGGATGATGAGGGATTCTACCTGCTTTCGTTAAAGATAGACTCGGAGAGGTGTGAAATAAACTAGACTTCAGCAATGCTAAATTTTAGGCTTAAAGATGAAAAGTTGTCATAATCCCAGGTGGGGTGGTATTTATTCTGAGAATGGAAATTTAAAGTAACTCCCAGCTAAAGACACCCCAGATTCTGAAGAGAGTTTAAATCAGTTTTCATTGAAGTCGTCTGTGGAAATCATCGTCTCCAACTCCGTCTCTCAAAACAAAGAGAACTTCAGATGACGATAATAATTAATTAAATTTCTGCTGTTAATTAGTATCAAGGAAGTAGAGGAAAAGGGTAAGACTTTTTCTTTTTTTTTTTAGAGAGAAGGGTCTTTGATTTTTCCAGGCTTCATGCCATAACCTCTACGTAATTTACCAAGTATATTTTTAGCATTTAACCTTCTCAGTGATTTTTGCTTAAATGATGTTGAAAATTGTTTCAAAAAAGCTGCAAAGTGGTTGTGATAATACATAAAGAGTTCAAAAAGGCTGCACATGTCTGATAAATATATATGCTACATACACAATTATGCTATTGGCTTAAATGACCATAATTGCACATTTTGGGCTATAGACCCACCCTTAGTTCCATCTCTCCCCAAACAAAGCTCTTGCATATAGAGACAAGGGTGTACAAATAGCAAAAAATAAAAAAGAAAATTCTTTTTCACTGCAACTAATTTCTTGTACTCAAAATCTTGGTTATTACAAAGTTAGAAAAAAATCAAAGTACTGGAAAATGCATTACTGTGGATTGACTAGTACAAATTTTCCTAATAGGGAAAACCTTCATGTAGTTTTCAGAGCTACTCAGACCGAAGCATGGGTATAGCCCAGATAAATAACTCAAGATGCAAATATGAATTCCTAAGGGCCAAGCTTCAAGCCCGTAACAGATTTAAACATTATCATTGAAATCTCTGGGTAAGGGATGAGTAGAAGGAGTGGGTAGAAGAGACATTTAGAAATGAAAAATCTCTGGAAAACAGCCTCGGAAACCCCGTATAACACTCCCACCCGAATAACTGCCTCACAAGATATCCTTTTCCTTAAATTCACCAAGGCAAGGTGATGATGGACCTTACTCTGTAAACATAGACAGTTGTGAATCCACTGTGTATGTCTATGTGTGTGCATGTGTCTGTGCACACGCACGTGCATGTGAGTGTGTGTGTGCTTGCCTTATTGATATCTTGAGGGTTAGGACAAAACTATTAGTAATTAGGAAATGTGGGACTTTCTGTTTTCTTCAGCAGACGGTGGTTTCTCTTGTAAGATCTGGTTATTTGTCTACAACTGTATTTGAAAACACATTTTTCTTGGCGCTCCTGTGCCCATGACAGTACATTCATGTGTAAGAAACTTTTTGGGATACTGAATATAAAGGAGAACATATACAAAATCGTGTCTGGTTTGCAATTCAAATTTTCTTCTTTCCTACAATTTGGAATCCAATTCTGGCCACACCACACAATATCGCCACAGCTGACGTAAGGCACAGTTCTTTGACACTAACACCACAGAAGCCAACCTGGCAACCTCGCATTTGGATTAGGACCACCATAGGAGCCCACCATCATCTATCTGTTTCATTGTCAAGGTTCCAGAAATTCCCTCAGAAGAGTTAAGTGATACACGCTTCACCAAACCTCCTGAGATATCTATTTAATGTGTTACTCAATCGATGAACCCCCAAACCGCACTTTAAAAAAATCCTTAAATAGCTTGGAGGAGCAACAAATTCATACACCAGCCCATTCTTTATGTTCTAAAGTGCAATTTCTGGGGCTAAACGAAAGTAAATGTCATACCTTTAATTTCGTCAAAAGTTATGTACAAGTCTATTATATCAAATAAGCACATAACAGAGTGCAGCCACCTCTCTGCTCAGCAGGGTGCCATTTCACAGACTTTCAAATTCACCAAGTTCAAGCAGCTTTCCTTCTAAATAATACATGTGCTAAATATGTCACATTAAAAGTGCTTTTGGCATGTAAATGATCCGTTTTCTCATAGAAATGCTTTTAAAAGAATCTGAGCTCACTTTTTTCTTTTCCTTTTTTTTTTTTTTTTTTTTTTGGAAATTCTAAGTGCATTGAATTTCATTGTCCTACAGAACCATGCAGAGTTGAGCGAAGTGAACTGCAGGGACAAACCAGCCCTTGTCAGCCTGTGTATTTATGAATCATTTGAACTGTCAGAAGTCTTGAAAGTGTTGTATTTGCTTCAACATTATTTTCTGTTCCAGTCCAGGCAAAATCTTCTTGTTCTCATTTGCCTTTCTCCTGAGAGCTAAGTGAGAGCAAGAGGTTGCAGATCTCGAAAGTCAGGGGTTCACTGTTAAAGAATAAGGTACGTGCATGAGCAACTTTGCTGTGTATTTTCATGCTTCAAACCCCTCCCCAGATTTTCTTATCTCTGGATGACAAAGCTGATGTTTCGTGGGTGATGAAAGTGATCCCCATCAAAAGTGCAATTCAAAATTAATATTATGATATAAGTAAAACCACATGTGTGATCTCTTCCTCTTGTAGTTTTATTATGCTACATATAGGGCTGCTGTCCCTATATGTAGCCAGTGTAGGACTAACACAGCATTTTACATTCAGGGACACATTTCTAAAGAACACCTTCAGTTTTTTAAATTAGAGATGATTAAGAAAGAATGAAGACAGGCAGGTGCTGTAAGACAATAGCCTTTTGAGGTAGGGAGATGGTTCTGTGCTTAAGTATTTGCCATGAAAGTATGAGGACTTGAGTTTAAATCCTCAGAATCCATGTAAACCTGGATGTGGTAGTGCACATCTGTAATCCAGGTGCTCCAGTGAGATGCGAATGAGATGAGACGAGAGAATCTTCAGAAGCTCTCGACTAACTGCTTGCAGGGACAAACAATTATCAGGCCATGTGTCAAACAGGGCAGAAGGCACAGACTGACAATGTATATATGTAATCCATATATACACTGTGGCATGTGTGCACCTACAATCATAAAAAAGTACACACAAACACACACACAAGATACACTAAAATTTTTAAGGGTTTCTTTTTATTTATTCAACTATTATTCAAAACTTTTCAAGTGCATCTAGTTATACCATACCAAAATGATCCCATTCCTCAGTTCCTCCCCATTAGCATTTAGATATGCTTATCTGAATGCTTGTTTGAAAAATTAGTTCCTCTAAATGTATGACAGGATCTAGCTAAGCTGGTCCATAACATAGCTATGTATATTGATTGAGCATCCATTTGGAGCCCAGCGCTTACTCTTTAACACACTTTGGCCATCATGAAAATCTTACAAGTGGGATAACAGTGATCATCTTAACTTACCAAAGTAGGACATGTTAGAGAGCTAGCTTAAAGTATAGCATGACTGGCAGCCAAGCCAATGGAATGACCATCTATATTCTTCCCAGAACAGTTGGAAAGATTCTTATGTGTGCTCCAATCCAGAAAAAATTTTCTTGGTAAAGACCAAGAGAGTAAAATTAGGAAGTGAGTCTGACACTAATTCAACCTTGTTAGATAGGGAAATCCTTTGCCTCTGTTCTTCTAGCAAATGGAAGGCAGATCTATTAATGGAAAATATTCTATGATCAGTACCTAGGATGAAGAACATTTTTTCCTACATTTTGTCTGCCCTTTATATTCATTTCCATAACGTAGAATAATAATTTTATTGGGCTGCCCATGGAGCCCAATTTTAAAAGGAAATTCTTAAATGGCCTCAGATTTAGCTTGTAACTCATGTATAAACTCCAAAGTCATTTCTTCATATCAGTCTCCTTTACAACCCATAGGAGTTCCCCATCAGCAGTCACGGTGTGATGTGCACCAGTGTTCCATCCTGTAAAACGTGGTCCCTGGCAGGTTGATGAAAACCTTGACGAGTGTCCCCATTTTCCTGGCTTGTATTTACATAGACACTTATGGGTTTGTTGCTCTGTCCGGACACTCTCCAGAGTCTCCCTGTTCCCCAGCTTAAACAACACATTTCACCAAAGGATTCTTATCAATTAACAAGCACTTTTAGAATGGGTGGATATGCAGAACTAGCACTGTTTGTAATATAAAAGAAAAGCCTTAACATACATTCAGAGGTACTTGGTGACTGTGTTTCTCAAAATGCATTTCTTATTGTAAAGCAGAAGTAGCTAACACATTTGATGAAATCAAAGATTCATAGAGAGTGACCCAGTACATTCTAAGGGAGAGCTACTAGTCCTTAGAAAGATGTATGGGATGTAAAAAGTCATCCATGGACTTTTAATTTAATATTGTGGCTACTCATTCAAAGATTGTAAACAAATAGAAGTTACAGAATTAATAGGAATATAATAAATACTCTAAAGATCAGAGTATCATGTCACTAGGCAGAAAAACAGAAAAATGAAATACTGAAAAATAGGGTACCTTTGCTCAATATTGACTATTGCGAAACATCAATATTAGAAAATACCAATATTAACTGCATACAAAAGCAAGCAGAACTGAAGGAGAATTGGGAGGCTTTTGGAAGCAAGACTCCACGTGTCTTTTGATAAGATAGAGAAAACAATGGGCAGCATCCACCTACATACTACAAAGCCTCTCTCCCTGCCTCAGCACCACATATCAGATGCCCCGGCAGCCATGACTTCTGAGCAGTGTAGAGAATGTGTGAGAGGATTAATTGAATTGATGGTGATTCTGACCTGATGAAAAATAATGTTGCAGCTAACTGAGGTGCCTCCAGATTTTAATTGCACAAAACCAATTCCCTTTTGATATGAGAAGTTTCCAGATCCAGCATGAAAGGATTTTAAAAAATCTTTTTGAATAATTATATTACAAACAGTTTTTTTCTGTAACAGAAACTCTGAATTTAAAATGCTTTCGTGCATTTTATATTTTTTGACTAAAGTGTTGTACTCACATAATTTGACTTCTGAAAGTGTTGTCTAAATTTTAAAATATAATCTCACAGAGTGAATTTTTCTACAGTTTGCTTCTTATATCCAAAGGCTCTGAGCTGAGTTATGCATTTTAACTAAGGAAGATGGTGGAAATAATGTATTTGGTCTATCTAAGAGCATTGATAAACATGAAGCACAAAATATATGAATTATTAAGGTTGATTTTTTTTCACTTTCATTCCTGAGTGGCCAGGTTGTTCTTCATTGATCAAACAGATTTTGACTTCAGAGAAGAGAAGGCGGTTCAGGACACCCATAAATACACTCATATTTATAGTTTTCATGCATGAAAAAGGGGCTTTGGTGTCCTGAAAAGATGCTCAAAAGAATGTGATATTTAGAAGTTTAAACCCATTTGGTTTGACTTTTGGACCAAGCTAAACTCATACAACCTGTAGAATCATGAAGTTAAACAACCCACAGCTTGATTCTTGCCAAATGTATTATCCTTTATGAGTAAGGATGCATTTATCAAGCCTAAGCACCAAGTAAGTTGAATGCAGCAACAAGGGTTCTGTTCACACTGAAAGGGAAATATCCTGCCAACTTGGTTATGACTAGGTCACTGGGTTGGTGAGGAGTCTGCTTTGGATGCCTTCTGTTAATTTCTCAGTAAACCATACCTCAAGCTGGGGGTTAACCATTTTACTTGCATAGATTAAACATTGTAAGAGGAAAAGAGAGGTTTTTAAAAATATTTCCTTTTATACTGAGAACATATGTAGAGTCAACTTGGTGTCCAAAACCATGTGTGTGTTGTTAAATTAGAGTGTCACCATGTAAGCTAGTTGGAATAACTGACCAACAATCTCTAGGAGTCTGCCTGTTTATGTCTGCCCAGCCTTGAAATTGTAAGCACTGAGCACTGTACTTGGTTGGCTGGTTTTGATATATGTGAGTTTTGAGGGTCAACCTCAAAGCCTCATGCTTAACTACCAAGTATTTTATTGACTGAGCCATGGTACAGCCCTCTAAGATATTCTTCACATCATTCAAAATGATGTTACTTTCCCTCTGATATGGAAAAAATAAAAACAAAATTGGAAATTGCCACATTGTTCTTTTTTAACTATCTCTGAAGATATTTGATTAATTTTGACCAGATTTTCATGTCTCCTTTCACACTTACCCATTCTCACATGTGCTAGCTGCTCTAATGATGCTTCCAAGAGGAAAGGGGGTCCAGATGATCCCAAGCACCTTGCTGGAACTCTGTTGCCTTGAGGAGAATTTTAGAACTTTGTAAGATTATTTTTCTGTTCTATAAAAACCAGCATTACATTAGAAGCAAGTAAAAATAAGTCAGTGGACTCATAGATGCCACAGCAGTAGGCACAAGAGCAAAAGCGTCACCTAGCTCAGTGTGCATATTGCAGAGAGGAACATGCTATTGTCCAAGTACTCTTCCTGTCTACTTGTGTGACCTCAGACAGAGGTCCAAGGTACTCACTAATAGAAAGAATTCTTGGTTGCTCTCTAGGCTTTTCTCTTTAAAATATTGAGTGGAATTAAGAAAGCAGAACTGGAGAGATGGCTCAGTGAAGTAAAATGCTTGCTGCACAGGTATAAGGAATCGAATTTCAATTGTCAGCACCAACCTAAATGCTGGACACAATGGTGCACATCTATAAGCCTAGAAATTCAAGGGCCAAGAGAGATGGTAAATCCTGGAACTCACTGCTGAGCTTCAGGTTCAGGGACAGGCCGTGTCTCAAAAATGTACAGTGTAATGAAAGAAAGGAAGACACTTAACAAAGACGTCTGGCCTCCACATGTACACACACACACACACACACACACACACACACACACACACACACACACACACGGAAAAGAAGGTTAATCTGTCCCTTAGTTTTAATTTATAATCTTGAAAATATTTGAAAACCAAGAGTCTGGGATCTAATTTGATAGCAAAAAAAATCTGAAGGATGTTTACTATGGATACATTTTTCTGCAGAACTATTAATGTAAGGACTGCAAGATCCTGCCTAGCTACAACTTTGGATATGACACAATGTGTACTCTATTCAGCTCCTAGAATCCCAAACTTGGTAAGCCCAGAGACACTCAGTTATAAAGATTTTAGATGTGGAAAGGCAGGGCAGAATGTGGTCATTTGCAAAGCAGTCCTCTCTCTCTTCTCCTTCAGAAATCTACAACCATTTCTGTGTCAGTCAAGCAAGTAGTCAGTATGACTAGAGTTTCATTTGTATCCCCAGCCACATTCTTCATTCCAAATGATCTTGAAGTGAGTTACAAAAGCAGGGAGTACCACAGTTGCTTATATGAGCAACTGTGATAAAAGCAATTCAAAAATTCACTAAACGAATTGCTGGGCAACATGTCCTCGGATAGCAAGATCTTATAACTGGCCATCCATTAGAACATAGTGATATGACTGTCTGGGAAAGACAAAGGGTATATTTGTAAAAAAGAAACCCCACCTTGAAGTTGGCCATAGCAGTATCTGTAACTATTAATTCACTTGAAGCAAGCACAGTATTGAATTTTTTCTGTCAGAATGATGTTAAGGACTAATGAGTGTCTTCAAATATGGATGTAATAATGATAGCAGTATCATCTCTTCCTTCCTAGTTCAAAATGAAAAAAAGAAAGAAAACCCCTCTTTTTAAAATACTACTAATAATAGCACCCTCTCACTTGTGCCCACACACAAAACAGCGTGGATGGGTTTCAACACTTACAATCCTCAAGGTTTGATAATAAAAGTTGGGAAAACATCTCCTGGATCTTGGCCTCACTCTTACATCAGTGGTTGGGATCCATCTATCTGATTCCCTTCAGAACACTGCTTCATTACTAATTCTCAGCTGTTGTGTCATGAGCACCTGCCAAGTTTCCCTTAAGTTCCTCTTGGATGGAACTCCAGGCAGTTTCCAAAGTACTTCCTTCTGTGATAAGGATGTGGCTGTGGACTTCAGGTGAGGAAATTCAAATCCCATTCATAATTGTTTGAAATCTTCCTCATTCAAGCTGTCAGAGCTTGACAGGCCAGGTTCTGTTGCTATGCACTATTAAATGGGAGCTGCTCCCCAGCCTAGGGGGAACCTTTCTGCTCCAGTGACAGCAAATGGCTGAAGCTTACTGGAGAATCATTGGGGGAAGCAATACCACATAAATGGGACTTCTAGCATGACATACAAAAGTAACCAGGCCCGTTCTGAGAGCTCCAACCTACACAAAGATGATAACATTCTACTTGATGCACTCAGTTCTGCTTGAGTCTCAAAATAATGACTAGGATAAAGCTACACAGTAATGCTTATATTTTGAACTTGGATTTTATTTAAAGTCACAGAACAGTAAATGCTTTGAATACTGTATTTTACTGTATTTTCTGTATTTAGGTAAAAATGAAGACAGGAGAAATACCCTAAAGACTTCTGCTGTGAGATGCAGAGGTCATTAGGAAGCAGTATTACTATTCACATTGAATCATATTTCAGCCTAGACTATTAACATAAACTCATAAACATATTGTGCCCAATAACCTTGAGATGCTGTACATGATAAGAACAGTCACATACTCTTGGGGAAAACTGATGTGCTGAGAGAATGATTTTAATTTATTCACACTTGGATGAACTTGGGACATGAGCTATACTTCTATCACTGGCTATTCTGGAGAAACTAATCTATTTGTTCATTCCCTCAATCAATAAATGAGTAAGTATTTTCCAGATATTGTGCTAAGGATAAGTATTATGAGATGCAAAATACATAAATAAATATGAACTCTTTTCTACAGAGTGGGTACAAGAAATGAAGTGTTTGTATAATTAAAGGTCACAAAGTCTAAAATGACACAAATGCTGTATCAAACTATTCATGGTAACGAAAATACTGGAATAACACAATCTCCCTCTTTACAAAGGCCAGTAGAATGAAAATAGAAACTTTCTTGGGGGAGAGAACTTGGAGAAAGTTAGACTTGTGTTAGACCTGTAGGGGAAGAGGGATAAAGGAGACAAGAGTCAGAGAAAGAGAGACAGAAACAGAGAGACACAGGGAGACAGACAGACTTCCAGGCTGATGGATAAAGCAAGCCAACATAAAATTGGGAAGGTGCACAGATAATGTGGCCCAGACTGAACCACAGGTGGGGAATTTAAAGGTAGTAGAGATAATGGAGGACTGGCAGACAGCCAGTCCATGAGGATGCTTAGCACAAAAAGTGCAAAGCTAAGGAGTTTGGAGTTTATTAATAAGACTGGGGAGTCATTAAAATTTTAGCATAAAATGACACAAAGATATTTTTAAAAAATCAATCAGTTAGCTGGATGGTGGATAGGTTGTAAGAACTGAGGCAAGAGAATAAACTGGGACAACCGCTTCCCTAGTTCAAATGATCACAAAAGACGAGAGGGTCTGTCTGTCACATTGGCGAACAGAATGAATATTGGGGGAGGGGTTAGATTCATATCGCTATGACAAAATGCCCTAGAGAAGCAACTTAAAGCGGGAGGCAGTTTTCTGGCTCATTTTTCCTGGTTTCAGTCCATGCACATTTGGTTGTTTCTGAGCCTGTGCTAAGTCCATCACAACAGAAGGGTGTGGCAGAGCCTAGCTTCTGATCTCAAGGTGGTCAGGAAGCCAACTTATCCAGAATAAGGGGCTAAAATCAATGTCTTGACAAGCAGCCCTCCCAGATGAGCTGATTCATCCAACCAAGCCATACCTCATAAGAATGCCATGAAATTACAAACTCATAAGTGAATTATGATTATTGATTAAGGCCGAACCTTTACAGCCCTATCATCTCTCAGTGGTTGGATCCAACACTGGGGACCCAACCTTCAACATGAGACTTTGAGGCTATTAATTCCTAGCTAAGTCACAACATTGTGTTCATGGCCCCCAAATATTCATGTCCATGATAATCTCACAGTGCTAAATGCAATTAATTGCTCCCTAAGAGTGCCAAAAACTCACTAGTTCTTGCAATGTTCAGAAGCTGAGTCCAAAGTCTATTGCAAGACTCAGAGCAAACTCTTATGTGATCCATGGAAAAACTGAAAAGCAAACTATAGCTTTCCAATGTGAAAGGCACACATCCCCATTCCAAAAGGGGGATGTGGAAAGGAAGGTTGTTGGGAATTGAACCGAGGTCCTCTGGAAGTGCAGCAAGTGCTCTTAACTACTGAGCCATCAATCAGCCCATAACAAATTGTTCTTAAAAGTAAAGATAAAAGGACAATAAAACATATAGTATTTTTATGGGTGGTTGAACTTTACCTTTGTGACAGGTGGTTTTTTTTCTCCTAAGAATGGCTGTTTGTATTCCGATAGTTACCAATGGTAAGTATCTCTCCTATTTCTCTAGACTTCCCACCTTCTAGCCTCTACTATCTCCAGCACATTCATCCCTTCAAATTCAAAACATGATTCAAGAAAAGTCACTGTAAAAAGGAGGAAAAGAAAACTAAATTCCTTTCATTCCCAATGCTTGCTAAAACAAAATATATGATGCAGCTTACATACAGATTCAGAACATACTACAAAGAAAAACATTTTCTATAACAAAGAAGCCCAATTAGATGCTGTTGTTGTTGTAATACAGTGGCATAAATTAGTGGCTGTACAAAATGAAATGTAGAAGGTGCTGATACCTTGTACTACACACACACACACACACACACACATATATACATACATACACATATATATACATATATATATACATGCACAGTGCACACACACAGGAAATATTTAGCATCTTGAAATAAAAGAAGGTGCAGGCCAGCACACTAATGACCATGAACCAAGAAAGATAACATGAATTGAATAGAAGATAACAGAAATCTTATCATGGAACTTACAAATATTGCTGTACCTGTGGGCTGTACAGACTAATTCAGCAGCCTCTGGTTGTGCAAACCCTATACATTCCAAGGTCTGCAGGATGGATCTTTGGTCTTGTTATTTGGAGATGACATCTCAGCCCCTGGATTGTCACACCTACTATGAGTCTTTTCTATTTACTTTGGGCTTTGAGTCATGACAGATTATCCTAGTAATGCGACAAGAACACTGTGTTTGGTTTTTGGTTTTCTAATATTTAGTTTAGTTTCAACTATAGGTTGGAAATTGTGCAGTATATGAAAGCCTGCCCAAAGTGTTCAGTTTAAAAGAACGAAGGTACAGGAATTATTTTTGAGTATTCACCAAACTGAGTACATGGTGGACTCTAATCATTTTTCTAACAAAACTATCATCTCTGGGTAAAATCAGCCATCTATTCCATGCTTACTACAGGCTTTAAGTAAATAAATACTTGATTTTATATTTAAAGGTAAAAAGCAAAGTTCCTTAACAACAAACTTAAAGGACAGTTCATGCTTTTTGTAAGAAGTGAAGTATCAAAAGTTGAATAATTTTCCTAGAGCCTTCTATAGTAGTATTGCTATTTTTATTTTATTACTTTTATTCACCTGCTGAACTTCCAGTTACTCCCCAAGACTAAAATTGAAGACCACTTCCTCCAATCCTATTGGGAAGCCTTTTCCATAAAAATCTTTACATCTCTCCAACCCCGTGTCCTACTACATACAGAAAGCATGTGCTTGCCCGTCTCTCTGACTTACTGGTTTGAGAGTCCATTTCAGTTCTGCAAGAATTTGTCACTTCTTGGCCTAGAAAAATCACTCATTAAGTGTTAAATAAATGAGTCAGTGGATGAGTTAGCATGCAAAAGCATTAATGAATACACACTAATCCTAACCCATGAATCTAATTCAACTATGTAAGAAGGATTTTGTATGGCTCCGTTTACAATATTTGTGGGAAAAATATTCCCAAGTTTAGTACAGTTTTATCTATGAAATCATTGAAGTTTTCCAGGTAGAGGAATTATGTGGATAAGGAATAAAGTATAGAACCTGTCTCCTGCTCCTGGGAGTAACAATTAAAAATATTAGATTTAGGTATTATTTTTAAAGCTGCAGTTATCTTTCTAAAATATATATGGGTTTATGAATTGGGTTCTTATATCTGAAACAAAGAAGTAGCATTTGTCTCCCTGTATCCCCAAATCTAAATCAACTTATGTGTGGTTTGAATCTCTAGCAAAGGTTTGGGGTGGGGGTTGGTAGGGAGAACCTACAAGGAATCTAGTGACAAGAGTTGACTTCAAACTACTTGGAGCCTTATCTGTTGGCCATGAAACAGAGGAGCATTTACTTCCTCGAGTGGTGCTTCTGAAGGGCCACTGGGAGAAGGATCTCTTCTTTCAGGCAGTATTTATGAAGCACCTATCATGCATGGAGCTTTGTGCTAAGCCCTGTGAGCCATGGTTGCTGCTCTCAAGGAATTTTCAATAAAGCATTCCTCTTCAGATGCCAAAAATGAAGGTGTATGGCTACTGCAAAAAGAAATAAGAAAAAGCAGAGAATCCGGAAGGAAGTTGTACTGTATATAACAAGCCCTGCTTAGCCAGTACTCCTTTGTGGAAGATTCATTTCCACTTGAGTTCCTGCTGGAGATTAGGGATAAGATCATTGAACTCAGGTAACTCTGTACAGAGGCAAAAGTTTATAAAACCATGGTCATCAGATGACAAAGACTTGTTAGAGGGGAAAAGATTTTAAAAAATGAATGCATCACCTATAATTCAAGGGGACCACTCTGACATACACAGGCACCTTGGAAAGTGGACTGTCTGCCAGGGTAGCAGAGGGGCCCCTGGATAGGGGATACCAGTGCTTAATGGAATATGGTTTTGTCTCTATGATATGCAGAACTTACTTCTAGTAGGATATCTTTACGGCAGGAGGAATAATAGTTCATTTAAAGTTGAAATCAGTTAAAGAGAAGACTTATGTTTTCCCGTCAACTTACCAGATGCACATGAATCTACTGATATTTTAATTACTGTCTATGACCCCACAGGCAAGTCAGTGCCCCCGCCAGCCACTTAGCCCACAGCCAGGGAAGCCTTCTGGTCCAAGAGCTCTGCTGGTGCTTCCCATATGTAGATTTAAACTATGTCTCTATCATTCTGTTTACCAACAAAGACTTGGAAGTCAGATGCCAGGATGAAAATCTGCTAGATCACAGACGCCAAGAAGCAACCACCTGACCTTGTTTTTTGGCTGAAGACCCAGCAAAAGACATGTCTCTTCACTCCTCCCCAAACCAAAACTCCAGTTCCCACCCTTTCATTCTTGTGTATCTTCTCTATCAAAATTGTTGCCTTCTCTATGGCCAATTCTGGTCAGCTAGTCACTAACTCTGACACCTGATTCAAGGTAAACTTTAACAGTCTCAGAGTGTCACAGGAAGAACAAAATTCCTGTAACAGAAGACTATTCAACACACCATCCAGTAGGAAGAGATGTTACATTTCTATCTGCTTACTGAAATCTAAGAAATAATGTGAAAAGTTTACTTCAAACAGTATTAACTAAAGATGATATTTTATAGATGATTGAACAATTTTAAAAGTTGATAATTTTACCCAAGGCTATGCAACCAGGGTATGGCATTAAGTTCCTTGATTCAAAGATTCTGTATTTGTGAAAATCAAAATTAGGTAGAGGGTCAGTAACTCAGCTATATCATCTAAGAGCCAGGACTCTAGGTCAACACTTGTAAGGTCACACTGGCAAATTTGGAAAAAATAAAATAACATCTAATTCATTGGGCACACATATAAAGAATCTGCAATTGCAGGGAAACAGAAGAATTTCATTTCCAAGGTGTGAGATAAACTCTAAAGAAACTAAGGAGATGGAATAAATACAACACATGGGCTAAGGAGACGACTTAGAGGTTAAGTACCGGCTGCTCTTCCAGAGGACATAGGTCTATTCTGAGGGTCCACATGATATCTCACCACCTCTATAACTCTAGTTGCAGGAGAACTGACACCCTCTTCTAGACCCTGTGGGCACCAGACAGCTACATGGTGCACAAATGTTCATGCAAGCAAAACAATGTACACAGATAATATCATTTAAATATATAATATATATGTGTGTGTGTGCAACATACTATATTTAAGGAATTCCTGATATAATGATACTTTCATTCAGTTATTTGATACTATAACTATAGTTACTATAGTTACTATAAATAAGGTTTTCTATTCCAATGTTTAAAACATCTTGAGAAAGTTTGGGGAAACGAATAGCAGAAAAAAGGAAAGCAGAGTTGGGAAGTGCTGATTAAGATGTAAAATTCTTGAATGCAGGAATATTATTAACAACTTGAGAAGTCAGGGGAGATGTAGTCCATAGAAAGGGAAAACAAAGATGGTGGATACTTTTTCAAAGAGAAACTGAATGGGTGAAGCAGACTTTGTTTATCGCCTTCTTGCTAATAACCTCCATTTAGAAGAAGGAAAAAAGAGGCACAAGAAGTACATGAAAATATTACACAAGTAGGGTTTTTTTTTTTAGTTTCTGTCCATTTTAGGTCCTACAGAGCTATACAAAATGGTTCCCATTCCCTGCTCATACTCTCCATCTATTACCCAGTACAAATTTAAGGAGTAAAAGCCATCATTCTCCTCTAGATGGCACTGCTACAAATTGGGATGGACAGTCCTCTGTGGACCCTAAACTTATAAATCTAACAATTTAGAGGAAAAGCAATAAAGATTAAATATATGGCAAAATGCAATAAACACTAGAGTGATGCAGAGAACCAAGCCACAAACAAACAAAATATACTGAAATCGTCCTGTCCCAGCGGGACATAAATCAGGAAAGATCCTACTTTATGACTAAACTCCCTCCAGATCCGATAAGATATAATGCTATTTGTCCAACATATTTTGGTTCCCAATATTTTTCCTTTCAAGTTATTGAAGTTAATATTTAACAAACACATTTTCTGCCAAGTTTTAATATGATATCACCCTCCAAAGAAACAAAGTCCAGAAATAATTCATCTTGTTGGCAATATTTATTAGTATTTTGACACAAAACCTGAATTATTATTGAAAGTAAATAGGAAATTGGTGACTTAGGACTGGAGAATATTTTAAAGGTGTTCTCAAGGTTACTGTGTGCTCCGTGGCAATGAAAAGGTGGATAAATAAGGCTACATGGTGTCCCATAATCTGCAATTTTTCCTGTAACTGTGACTACTCTTTAAGGGAAACTTTCTGGCTGACAAATTTAATTCCCCCTTTTGGTTTTGTTTAGACATTGGAGTTCCTGGTGTCACCACACTAAACAGTAGCAACCACAAAAAAAAAAAATACTAGATGTTCCAAGACTACTTCCTCCGTGGTGCTTGATCTGTGGCTTACCAGAGCTATGCACTTCCCAGAGACCTTAAAAATTATAATTGTGTCTATATCCCAATGTAACTATATTAATTGTATATGCTATAATGTGATATATCAACAATGATGTAATTGTGCTGTTGTGTTATTAATTACATGCAATCATAATACTAAATAAACATACATATTTATACTTCCCCACTAAAATATTCTTGGCTTGGCGAGGACATACAAGGAAATACCTGAGTCCCATTCAGGAAATCTCTGACACACTCATTGAAACAAGGCGGAAGCAGCAAACTCGCATCTTCACGCAGCTGGCTGTGTCTAAATGAGCCACAGGAAACAAACTAGCATCCAACCTGTTAGCTGCTTCCAAAGGACAAATGGCTTCAAGCCCTGGGGACACAGGGGTCTCATCTGCATGGCACACCAAAGCGGAACACTGGCCTCGCTCCAACTGCTTGTCTTTGAGCTGATCGCTCTCTGCGCGTATGTGTGCACAGAAAACAATACATGCACACACACAGCCAATATATGTGATACAAACTCCGTGGATATTGTGGTCTAAATTTAACCAGGAAACAAAGCAAGCTGATTGTTAGCTTTGGGTCAGGGAAACGATGACAATCACAATAATTTTGCAACACATTCTCAAACAAGGAAGCAGAAGGGAGAGTCGGGGGCTGACTGTCTAAAATAAAAATCCCCCAAATACTGGTTTACATAAACATGCCAGGCTCACAGAAGGACTGGACATGCCGGTGTGAACTTTTCAACCCTCCAGTCCTGCACCTATTGAGCAGGTCCAGGCTGTAATTGGGGCTCTTTTAAGGGGACAGTGGAGAGACAGTGAACAGGGCATGTGTTAGCATTTCCTTCTGCTTCAAGAGAAAGGGGCCTTTGGTCACTGAGAGCTTGATTCCTTAAAGAGCATTTCCAGTTCTTCACAGCTGTTTGTTCCGAGAATATAGATAGAGCAAGGAAAACCTGAAACCCAGCAACAGCCTCCCTTTCACCGTGAGCTGCTACGCTGAGGCATATAATATTTGACAGCCTTTTGTGAGTAGCAGAGTTCCTGAATTTTTTTTCTCTCTCTCTCTCTTTTTTTTTTTTTTTTTGGCAGCAGTAGTATCCTTTCACCTCATTATAAAATCTAACCTGTCAGAGCTAAATTGAGGAGTTTTTTCAACAGGGCTGGGAAACTCATCTTTAATTACTGTACAGGGGAACGCTTCTGAATTATCAAGTATGCAGGAAAAGCCTGAAAGGCAATCTGACTGCCGTGAGAAACAGGCACTCCTTGATAGAGAAGCCATGTTGTTGTTTCACAGCATCTTCGGTGACAGAGCTTTGATAGCGATGGCTTTAAAATCCATAGGAGACACAAAATAAAAAAGTATTTTAGTCAGTCTAGTGGGAGTGTGTGTACACTCATCTGTCCATGCACAAACTCTTTTAAGAATTCTATTAGGTCTCTAAGACTGTAGCTATCTAGATGTTTACTCTACAGTAAATTCTGAGGGAGGTTTTCCTTATACCAGCTTAATGTGTTGGTGACTGCTATAAGCCAGCAGACTCCATTGCACACTTATGCCCTGCCACTAGCTAGCTAATGGACTTGCAATTGCGCTCGCTCTCTCTCTCTCTCTCTCTCTCTCTCTCTCTCTCTCTCTCTCTCGCTCTCTTTCTCTCTCTCTCTCTCTCCTGCATAAAAGAGAAATCATCCTACCTATGGCAGATGACTGGAGAGTTAATTACATGAAATAATGAATATGGAAAGTTTAGCCTAGTGCTTAGCACATTATAGCCACTCAATAAATGGCAGCTATTATTATTGCAAGCTCTTTGCTTGGAATTTCTAATTGCTTTGTCTATGCATGAAAATGTGGTTTCCAAGCTAGACTAAGAAGTAGACAGAAGTGCCCCCCTGACTTTTTTCTTTTCTTTTCTTTTCTTTTCTTTCTTTTTTTTTTTTTCAGATGGGACAGGACAAAATATCTCGGGTTTCTATCTTACAGCCACAGAAACAAGGCAATTGCTAAAGAAGAAAAACAAATGGATCCTTGTTCATCTGACACCCTGAACTCCACCTTAATTAATGTTTTCTCCAAGTCAGTATTTCAGCTCAGTCAGTAATCAACAATGTATACTAACTAGTCATTTTTAAAAAAGGTTTTTCTCATAAGAAAAAGAAAAAAAACGCATGCTTCTTGTGGATGAATAACTCTAGACACTTCCACATGAAACATGCCAGTCTTGGCAGCTCTAAACACATGTGAACATCTTGGAGCCTTCAAAGAGTGTGCAGTTGAGAGAACATGTTGATTTTGTCAGGCTCATATTCCTGTCTGCAAATAAACTCTCTTTTTCTTTAGCAGCTATTGCTGCGCTAATAATCCATACAGTACTCTTATGGTCCATGCCTTTTAGATGTATTAACTTATCAAACCCCAACATTGTTGTGAGGTAGGCAGCATAATTGTATTATTTTTCTAAAATTAGCCAAATGCTAAGTAAGAGTGGGATTAAAACCCTAGTGCTTCTATTCAAGTCTGGTTCTGATTCTGCATTTGATGACCTCTCATGATGTTATGCTTTCATTTGCAATGAAGGAAATCCCAGTGGAAACACTTCAGTGAATGCAGAGAGTTCATTGTCCAGTTTACGTATTAGTATCAGGCACCAGGCCTACTTCTAGTCTCTAAACCACTCACCACTTCTCCCGGAGTTGGTTTCATCCTCATTCTGGATTCTTTTGACTACTCTTTTCAGGAAGCCTTTATTTAACTCCAAAGATAAAACAATGCAGTTTCCCCCAAATATTTTACAAACTGTAATAGATTCTGATTAGCCAATGGCTAACTTGGACCACTCACTGCACATGAGGAAATACAGTGTACGTGTTGCTTTGAACTTGTTTGTTTGGTCTCAGTACAGTAGGGTGGGTTGGTGAAGGGAAAGTGTACTGATGAATTTTAACTGTCAACTTGCCACAAACTAGAATAACCTGGGATGAGTGTTAAGGAAGAACCACCTAGAGAGGGCAGGCCTGTGGGCAGGTACAGGAGTGGGGGGGGTGTCTTGATTATTAATTGATGTAGGAAGACCCAGCCGAGTGTGTGAGCCATTATTCGCTAAGCAGAGGTTCCTAGGTAGTATTAGAGAAACGAAAGCTAGCTGCAAGCAAGCAAGGATACGTTTATTTTCTCTTTGACCTTGACAATGGGTACAATATTACTAGCTTCTTGTATTCTTGCCTCAACCTCCCTGAAAGGATGGGCGGTAACTTGAGATTGTAGACCATATGACCTCTTCCCTATCCTGTTTTTTGTCAGGGTATTTACTATAACTACAGAAATGAGACTAGAAAAAGACAGTGAGCCTATTGCTAGCCAAACAAGAAAACAGAGCTCAAGAAAAACCAAAACAAGGAAACAGAGTCTTATTGCTTATGTTTTGATCGACAGGCTTCCTAGCTAACTCTGAGGTAAATATTCTGTGGGCCACACTCTCAAAGACACCACCTTATGTTTTCCTTATTCCCAAGGCTTCTGGTGACTTGTGACAAAACAGGGAAACACAGTGATCAAGGAAACTGAGGGTGAAGAAGGCAATACAGCTAAAGCTTGACTTTCCCTGACAACTTTTATTCTTCTGCTATCCCTAATGGTATACAGAAATAAAAGATTTGCAATTTCTTCTGATAATTTTTAATGAAAATTGAAACATAACTGCAATCTATTATTCTGTGTAAAATTACTTATGGGCATTCTTTCTATTGTAAAAAGCCTGAAGGATAAGCAAATAGAAAAAATTAAGGGTCAGTGCTCCCCCCTACTCACTCTTACAATTCTCCTTCCTAGGTGCCATTAATCTGTCACATATATTCCAAGACTTTCCAAACAATCTGTTCCTTTTTATACACATGCTTACAAGACATATCTTCTATGACAGACATAGTAGGGTTTTTCTTTCTTCAGATATACATCTAAAGGGCCTTCCATCAGTATAAACAGGTCTCTTCCTTTATTCATTTCTACCTGCTATATAGAGTGTCACTGTGTAGCTGAACCATCACCTAACTTCTGTCAGACTTGTAAGAGTTTCCAATACTGGACACACAAATATATATATATATATATATATTTGAAATATATATGTATATATATAATTATTTGAAAAAATCCCTGTGCATTCTTCTTTGTGTACATGGGCATGTTTGTCTCTAAGACAGAAACTCACCAATTACAATTCTTGGTTGAGGGCTTTGAGCACTTTAAATTTTTATAGAATTTGCCAAATTACCAACCAAAATGGCTGTTCCAATTTACACTCCCACCAACTGTGTCTAAGAGTACCTGTTTCCCCACTGGATATTAGCAATCTTTTTGCATTCAATTTCAAAGAGCAATCAACAGGACTCCAGTTAACTCTGTGATGAAAGTGGCTCCCCAAGAAGCTTAAGAATGTATCATTAGACAGGGAAGAAAACAATTATTTGGTGTGACCTCACTCTGTGATTGGTATAATAATAATATTACAAGACCTCTTGATTGAACAAGCTACTTACCCTAGACTTTAAAGACATTAACTACCTGCCTTTCACTATTCTCAAGAGGTCAATAAGAGTCAATCCTCCCCATTCTGCTGATGCAAATTACAAGCCATAAAATATAAGCAAAATTTTCTTTCAGATTGTGTATAAAAATAAGAATAATAAGCTTATTCTTTAGAATGTATACTTTATTTGTTTTATTTTCTTGGTGATGAGGTAACCTTTGAAAGTCAGAAACAAAACTTTACTATGGGCATTTTTGCAGCCAAAGTCTTGCCACTTGTCTCAAAATCACATTACTTTATATTCACCAAAAATTATATACAATGCATCGTATGTACACACGCATGGAAGTTAAGCCACTTGGGCTGACAATGCTCCCCACATCAACTGTAAATTAACAAAACCCCAAATACCACTTGATCAGGTTTAGTAAAAGTGACTCCCCAAACAATATATATTGGCAATGTAGCTCTTGATTGCCTCTCAGGTTTTTAGGTGAAACAGATTTGCTAAAGGCACTGCACAGTTAGAACACAGAATTTAGATGTTTGAGCTAGAAGTACCTTGAAAGCCTCCTTCTTGAAATAACAGCTTCTATGGTTCTAGAAAACACTATGCAAGCTGCCAAGGAAGGTTATCAATTAAATATTCCTATGAACCACGACAATTACCAGTATAGCAAGATATGCACAAAGTTACAATAAGTGACACTCACAAGTAAATGTCAAGCAACAATTGTGTATTGGGACTGAAGGCCCACTCAACAGAAAGGAAATGATGTTCTAGTAACCTAGCCAGCTTCCACGGGCTAGTGCAGTTATGGACCTTAGAAAAGAATCCGCTATCACCATTTTGTCAGACCAGTGTAATCCTTACTATATTCTAAATCTTTTCCTTTTACCCACAGGTAAGTTTAAGTACCAACCCTCATCAAAGAAACATCTTTTTACAGAAAATGGAGATAATTGCAGAAAGCTATAACTGGACTCATTACAGAGGCCAACAGAGAGTGGGTAGCTTAGCTCCAGTGGATGATGAATCTGTATCAGAGTTACTACCCCTATGGCTAAGGGAATTTAGTGGAAGATGAGGAGGGAAGATTGTAAGAGCCAGACCACCAGGAAGTAGACTGTTCAATAGTCTTTCCCAGAAATAGCTGAGTAAACAAGACTGGAACAGCAGCTATATCAATAGGCATGCCAAAAAGGAAGGGGGGAAATTTATGTGGAGCTCGTTCCTCCCTAAGCAATGTACCACAGACAACTAACAACTTCTGAGAGCTGGAGAATTAGGTTTTCCCATGCATAAACATCCTTGTTGACTGTCGACTGTCTACTGCAGAATGGTAAGTCTTTAAAACCACCAACAAAAATGGAGTAAGAAATATGTATATCCACACCTGCACACTAAACAAAAGAAGGCTATCAACTTCAGAGGGAACAAAGGAGAGATTTAATGGAAGGTGTCTAAGAGGGACTAGAGTGAGGAAAGAGGAGGAGGGAAGCTATGTAATTCTATTTCAATTAACATATTTTAAAAACATTTTTCTTTATTTCCATTAAAAGATAGATGCTGGTTTATAAGTACTGTGGATTCTAAACTAAAAAGTGCCCATATATGTGGGGGGTTTTGCCTCCCCTGGTAAAAGCCACTGGCATCATGCTCTTGTGTGACACTGCCAACCTGAAAGGAAATGAAGAGAAAAGATATCATCTGCAGCATTCAGTAGTTAACATCTCTCTATGATCCTAGCTCATCATTTGCAGCCTAGTAAACTTGAACCTTCCACACAAGAGGCAGCATAAACACTGGCAACTTCCTCAGAGCAACTTTCAGGCATTGCCTTGAGCTCAGCCCCAGACACAGGTCCCAGGGGAAGCCAAGTACTCTTTCATATGTGTCTCATTCCCTTGTAGAAAAGCCACAACTCAAACGTAGCTGTTCATAATCAATCTAAACGCAATCTCCAAAATAATGACAACTAGCCCAGGCACAGTCAGAAAATCCCCTTCACATCTGAGAGCAAACTGCTCACATGCTTTGAGATGTATATTATATGATTTTGTGAGCCTTCCATGGCTTTTAATTTTTCAAGCCATAGTCAACCAATTGTGATGGCATTGATATGAATGTAAAGCAATTAGAATGCAGTTGATAAGGTGACTCTCCAGACCAGAAATGTATTTCTTTTCTCAACATAGTAAACTTAGGAATAAATATCAGTAACCTTATCCTTCCGCAAATCCTTTCTTTCTTTCTTCCTTTCTTTCTTTCTTTTTCTTTGTGTCTTCCTCTCTTCCTTCCTTTTTTCCTTTCTAGTTTTGGCACCTTGACTTGCAGCCACGATCCTTTCCTCGATCTACCCGGGCTCCATCAACATCCAGTATTCCCTGTCTAAAGATTTGACACATTTGTCACAACAGCTAAGGTTGAGGAAAGGAGTTGAAACAATTTCGCCAGGCTTGTTATGACTCCCTGTGGCCCCTGTGTAGTCCTCTTAACAGCCTTTGTTCCCATCCTTCCAATCACACATGAGTACCAACTGCCTCCCCTTGCACAGTGTGAAACGCAAAGGCTGCAGCCTTTGAGCTCTTGCTCCAGCGCACAGATCATTAGAGCAGATGATATTGTTCTGTACATCAAACCCTTCATGCCAACATCTAAATGGGAGAGGCAGACTGAAGCGATGACAATGAGCTATCAGTGTCCCCTTTTAATGACAATACCCTTTCTAATGAAAATGACCGCTTTAATAAATTTTACAGAGGGCTTCAAGGCCCCAGGACCATGTGGAGAGGGGCCTGGAATATAGGTGAGAAGGGAGAAGGTGGCCAGATGATAAAGAATACAGATGCAGCTTCCTGGACACATGATCCTGCTGCTCAGTCTCCCACTAGGATCCATAGATCTGTGTCTCTTTAGAAGTCAGGAGATGGCTCCCGCTGTTTTCCAAAGTCTAAATATCACGAATTGATAGGTCTGAGCTAAGATGGAGATATCTGTGGCCTAACATGCTTATAAGAGACAAGCATGATGATAACGTGTATTTTCAGAGGGCCTTTTCCTCAGAACTCAAAGAATCTTTGCAGACTTGATCTAATTACTCAACCACAACATTGATGGCACCTGGGAAGAAAGTAGGGGAAAGGGCAGTAAGTGTTAATACCACTGTGTTTACTTTGGCAAATAGACCTGGATTCTTTGTAAGTGGTCTATGTCAAGGTGGCTGGATGAGGTGGGTTTGTTGTTGTTGTTGTTGTTGTTGTTTTATGCTTGTTTGCTTTTTGGGGGGGGAAGTTTGTGTTGTTTTTGTTTGTTTAGGGATTGGGGTACTTTTGCTTTTTTGTTTTGTTTGTTGTTGCTGTCTTGAGACAGGATCTCACTATGTAGCCATGACCAGCCTGGAACTCCCTATGTAGACCAGGCTGGACTTGATCACAGAGTTCTGCCTATTTCTGTCCCTCAGGTGCTTGTCACAGTAAGTGTTTAACACTTTAGCAGTTGCTTTTCTCCTGTGTTTAAGTAAGAGCTAATGTTAAAGACTAATATGAAAACAAGCCTCCATTTAAAAAAGCAAAAGCAATACTGAATTTCTTCTGGTGACTCTTTCTCAAGGTCTTTTATTCTGTGATTGCAAAACCTATAGAAATTGGCACTTTAAAAAGAAACTGGATTTCCTAAGCAAGACATGAGGATGTAAACCACTATCCCCATGTACATTACAAGCTAGCAATACTATTGCTCACACTGTCACAAAGAAGGCCTCAAAGCACCTTCTGGGTACCATTCTAAAATGTGAGTGAAGAAATTGTCTCTCTTTGTACATTCTCTATTAGGGAAAACTTTAGCTACTATGTGGTAAATTTATAATTTATGTGTGCCAACTATAAAATTATAGCCCTGGTTATCCCAGGTATCCAGAAAACAGAAGACTTCAGTGATAAGCTTTTTTATTACATACTCAGAAAACATCTTTACAGACTCTAAAGGGGCACAATGTTATCAGGGAACCCACAAAAACAACAAAATAAAACAAACATTTTCATGCTTTTCAACTTTCACAAAGCAATAGCCTCTGCTGCTCTCCTTCTAGGGCAAGAAGGCAGTCTTGGTAGCAGTAGCTGAATGTGTGTGTGTATTTCAGGAGATAGGAAATGAAAATATGGCCCTACAGGTCTGCTCTGACTGAGCACGCAGCACTTTTTCACTGTGGCAGTGAAATGACATGACAGACTAGAGAAAATCCTAAGCAACCCACAACTCCTTTTGGTGCCAAAGGAAGATTTGTGGCCTAGAATGAAAGTAACATGATAAAAAATGTGTGAAATTCTGTTGAAAAACAATCCAAGTGCCCTCCTGTATTTTTCATTCCTATGTAATAGAATCTTTAGACACATCTTACATACTCTCTCTACCATCTGTGACTGGTAGATATTCATTTTAGGGAAAATACATGGGGATGTTAAAGGTAAAGTGGCTTAGGGACTTGGGTTTTGATATTTATACCAATGCTAAAAGATTCATCATTTTAAACCCTTTGTTGGGCTGGGGTGTAGCTCAGATGGTAGAGTGCTTGCCTACCGTACAGGAAGCCTCAAGTTCTATCTCCAGTACTACCAGGTATAATGATGCTTGTGGGTACCCAGGAGATGGAGGAAGGATAATCCAAGAGGAACTCAGGGTCATTCCCCTAAACTACACAGACGATTCAAGGCCAGCCTTGGCTACATGAAACCCTATTTCAAAAATAAATAAAATAACTAACGGAATTTTTAAAATAAATTCTCTATTGATGATGAAGCTTCACTTTTCTGGGATTTGGCAATAAACTGAGAAGACCTTCTAGGCCACGAGTCATGTTCTGCCTACTTGGCCATGTCTACACATGTCACTCGCAGGCCAAAAGCAGATTCAAAACAAAAGACTCCAAAGGAATTAACAGAAGCCCACAAGAAGAATATGATGCAAAGAAGAGCAAGAGGAGAAAAGGCTGAGAAGGAATCGATGGTGATGAGTTGGATCAGGTGCTTGATATCACTGTTGTGTCAAGGTACAAATTTGTGATCACAGATTACCAACCAAATACCAGAAAAGAGTAGTACAAATCTCTGCATATACATGAAAATCCAAGAAATAGTATAAAATAATGAAAATAAATAAGCAAAAACATCCCTTATAACACAGCAATTTTTTACAACTTGGAAAAAAAGAAATCAGTAGCTCTCCCAACTGATAAAGCTGATATTTTTTTCTGTGCTCATTGAACAAATGTTATTTCTACTCTGGGCACTCAGGTCAAGACATTAGAACCAGTATTAAGAACCACCCACTTGCCATTTTTTTCTCATTGAATTCTGAGGTCCTCATTTTTCTAACAATTGATTGGTGATTTTAGAAACATAGGCATCCCAGCACCATGGAAACATCACTTGACAGCAAGAAATTGCATACACTTACATGTCCAGCTAACAAACTTCACAGGGGAGAAAAAAATGAACAGCTTTGCCCATCACCCTAAGGTGGGGAAGTGGATGCCTTGCTTGTCTTCAGCCCATAAGGAACTGCACTGGTAGCCCTCTCCATCAAAGAAGAGTGAGCAGCTAGCTTGGAGATTAAGCTTGCTGGCCTTAAACAAAGCCACAACAGCAGCTACTTCAAAGCATGAGGACTGCTCTCTAGACTAGCACCTTTGACTCGGTGCCAGCAAAGTATCTGATTTCTCTGTCTTACATAGAATGACAGTGGATTTGAAGTTGAATTATAAAAGTCTCATATTTGCGGCCACAGGGTTATTTACTATTTTTTAAACAAAGGCTATAAGATAGTCTATGTCTTTAGATTGGAAAATTCCTTTCCAACATAGATTTCTTCAATATGTTGACTTTCCTAGGTAGAACAAAGGTGAAAAATATACCCAGTAATAGCAGACATACCTAGCATGCTTAAGCTCCCAGACTGAACCTTGGCAAACCACAAATGCATATACTATACACTCATGTGCACAAAACACAAAAGCACACATGCACAAAATGAACTAAAGATCAATTGAGAAAGATTAGAGACTCAAAGCATAGAATTTTAGATAACAGAAACAAAACAGAGTTAAAGGAATTTACAAACAATAGGGAAACAAGGAAAAACTACAAATGTGTATATTCACATTCTCATAATAAGTTGATAAGTAAGAATAAGTTGGTGATTAACACTGGAAAACTGTACTGAAAGAAATAAAACTTTATAAACACAGACGATTTCACATTAGCTGTGAACTTTGATAAAATTTCAACTAAAAAACAAGGATATTTTAATCAAAGTTAAATATATAGTTCAAAGAAATAACTATTTTTGTAGGAAAACAGAAAGAGATCTACAGAGAGGTCTCAAGACAACAGAAAGAAATGTCAGAATGAAGGGGGTATCTGAGATCTCACCTATGTTAAAAAGAAATAGTAATTGATAATGCTACAGAACACTTGTGAGTTAGATGCCTATGTTTGTGATTAGTTCTATGCCAAATAAAACCCAGCTCCCATCCCATAATGAAGCCTAGTCATTATGAAGCTTTTGATTTTCATTATAAAATCTCAAGTCAAGAACTGTATTCTTGTTTTCTTTTCCAGACATCTTAATTTACTCTTTCCCAGTTGTGCCGTCAATGCCACAAAGTGAAAATGCCTTCACAATGCCTGGGGTTATTTTGTTTTGTTTCCCTGATGGGATAGACACAGAGAAATACTACTCATTTCTCCTTCAAGGTAAGACTTGTCACAACAGCAGAGTGTGGCCAGCAGCAGCCTTCAGGATGTGCCTTGGGTTTCAAGATCCACTTCTGCTGAGACCATGTAGTTCTCAGAGAAGTCCTGTCTCCAGTGGCTGGGGTAGATCCAATGATAAAGACCTAGTCTCTGTAACCTGCATCAAAACAGAAAAAGGAATAAATGCTTCTAATTTAAGTGGTATAAGTGGTACAAGTGAAAATTAGAACACGTTAGCTGGATGACAAACCATGAAAACTTAGAGACATAATCTCAAAATGCAGTTGTTGCTTTTTTTTAATAAGGAATTTACAGAATATACACACTGCTTGGTACCAGTTTTACAGAGTAAAAAGGCAGAAGTAAACAATGTGTTGCTTAAGAATATTTGCATGCAACACTGAACAGCAACAAAAGGAAATGACTGGTATTCATACTCTAATGGCGATTATTCCAAAACACTGAGAAGATGGAGGGACATGCTGTTTTATAAGCAACATAAGAGACTGGAGGGTGGTTGTGGCAGTTTGTTTCTTAGTATGAGTGTGCACTGATGTTAGATTGTGTATCTTACAAATAAGGTTATACACAGAGATAGAAAGAGAGAGAGGGAGATCATTATTCCTGGTAGCTATATCTTATAAGGTGACAGAAGATGCTTTTTAGCTCATACAGTTAGTTACCATACTCCTCAGGGATATGGATGAACTTCCATCACACATTTTCTTTTTTTTTAAGTCTTCTCTCATACCTTACATCCCCACAGCAGTTCCTCCTTCCTTCTCTCCTCCAAGTCCTCCCTCTGCCATTCATTCCTTGTAGTTGGATTTTCGTTTGGGCCATGTGCTCACAAATAATAACACAGAGACTTCTTATTAATTTTGAAAGCTAAACCTATAGCTTAGTCTTATTCCTAATAGCTCTTATAACTTAAATTAACCCATTTCTACTAATCTACATTTTACCATGTAGCTTTTTAACATTTCTTTCGTTCTGTATGTCTGACTACCTCTGTGTCTCCTTGGCATCTTCTCTGTGCCTCGATTATCTCCGCCTACTTTTTCTCTCTGCCTGGAAGTCCTGCCTATACCTCCCGCCTAGCTATTGGACATTCAGCTCTTTATTAAACCAATCATAGCCATATATCTTCACACAATGTACAAATTTCCCACAACTCCTACTCCATTTCCCTTCAGAAAAGGGCAGTCCTCCCAAGGACATCAACCAAAAAGGCGTATCAAATTGCCCTATTACTAGGCTCATACTAAGGCTGGACAAGGCAACCAAGTAGGAGGAAAAGTGTCCCAAAAGCAGACAAAAGACATCCCCAGTTCCCACTGTTAGGAATCTCACAAGAACACCAACCTACAAAGCCAGAACATATATGCAGAGGACTTAGATCATATCCTTACAGGCTCCCTGTTTGTAGGTTCAGTCTCTGTGTGCCTCTATGATCCCTGGTTAGTTGATGCTATGGTTTTCCTGTGGTGTCCTTGAGCCCTCTGGCTCCTATAATCAATTCTTTTTCTTCCTCTTTCTCTTCATCTTCCTCTTCCTCTTCTGCAGGGTTCCTCAAGCTCTGCCTAATGTTTGGCTATGGATCTCTGCATCTGTTCCCATCAATCTCTAGATGAAGCCTCTCTAATGATGATTATACAAGGCTCTTGTCTACAAGTATAGCAGAATATCATTAGGAACCATTTCATTGACTATTTTTTCAATCATGTTTAATTCTAGCTTAGATCTCTGAGTTATTCAGCCTCTGGTTCCTAGCAGTTCTAGGCATGAGCTTCCTCTCATGGCACAGGTTTCAAGCTGGATCAGTCACTAATTAGCCACTCCCACAATTTTTGTGACACTTTACCACAACAGATCTTGTAGGTAGGTCAAATTGTAGGTCTAAAGTTTTGTGTCTGAGTGGGTGTCTCAATCCATCTGACTGGAAGCCTTTCTGATTACAGGAGATGGCGTGCTCAGCTTCATAGTCCCTCTTACTAAGAGTCTTAGCTAGGTCACCCATGTGGACTCCTGGGAGTTTTCATTGTAATAGGTTTCTACCTCACTCTAAAAATGCCCCCAAAATTCCAGTACTTTCTCCCTCCATCTTCCCCTATCTGATTCCTTCTGCCCTGACCTGCCCCCAATCCACCCACTATATCTATTCTATTTCCTCTTCCCAGGGAGACCCATGTGTCCCCTCTTGAACCCTCCTTGTTACTTAAGCTTATGAGTGAGTACATACTAAGTTTGTGGTTTTGTGTCTGGGTTACCTCACTCAGGCTGGCTTTTTCTAGTTCCATCCATTTGTCTACAAATTTAATCATGTTATTTTTTAACAGCTGAGTAATGCCCCACTATATAAACATGCCACATTTTCTTCAACCACTATATGGTTGATGGCCATCTAGGTTGTTTCTATTTTCTGACTAGTACAAATAAAGCCACTATGAACATAGTTAAGCATGTGTCCTTGTGGTATGATTGAGCTTCCTTTGGGTATATTCCTGGGAGTGGTATGGCTGGGTCTTGAGGTAGATCAATTCCCAATTTTCTGAGAAACTGCCATACTGATTTCCAAGGTGACTGTACAAGTTTGCACTCCAACCAGAAATGGAGGCTTATTCCTCTTGCTTCAGCATGAGCTGTCACTTGTGTTTTTTTAGTCTTAACCATTCTGACAGGTGTAAGATGGAATTTCAGACTCATTTTGAATTTTATTTCCATGATATCTATGAACATTAAATATTTCTTTAAGTGCTTCTTGACTAACTGAGATTCCTCTGTTAGAATCCTCTGTTTAGATCTGTACCACATTTTTAAATTATATTATTAGGGTTTTTTTTTTGATGTCTAGTTTCTTGAGTTCTTTATATATTTTGGAAATTAACCCTTGGTCAGATGTGAAGTTGAGAGAATCATTTCCCTGTTGTTGTTTTGTTCTATTTATTGTGTCCTTTGCCTTGCAGAAGCTTTTCAGTTACATGAGTTCCTATTTATTACTCATTGACCTTAGTGTCTACACTACTAGTATCCTGTGCTAATGCATCCAAGGCTATTTTATATTTTCTCTTCTATCAGATTCAGTGTATCTGATTTATGTTGAGGTCTTTGAGCCACTTGGACTTGATTTTGTGCAGGGTGTTAGATATGGATCTACTTGAATTTTTCTGCATGCCAGTTTCTAGTTATACCAGCACCATTTGTTGAAGATGCTGTTTTCTTTTCCATTGTATAATTCTAACTTCTTTATCAAAACTCAGATGTCCATAGGTGTGTGAATTTACATCTGGGTCTTCAATTAGATTGCATTGATCAACTTGTCTATTTTATGGCAATATCACGAGATTTTTATTACTATAGCTCTGTAGTAGAGCTTAAAATCATTGATGGCCTATCACATATTTTCATCAACCAATCACACAGTCTTACTTTGCATGTTGATGTAGAAAGACATAATTGAATATATACTTGTGTAAATAATGTAATTAACATTAAATTTGTGAGTAGCAGTGTGACAGTCTATTCCTGAACAAACCCTTTTTGAACCATAATTCTTCATAATTCACACCATAGAACTCTAACGTTTCAGAATATTAGACAGCACACCAGCACATTTATAGCAGTTGTTTTAAATGAGTAAATTATCAAAAAATAAAAAGCAAAAGTATAACCATGTAAAAGGCATGACAGCAAGTAGATCATATAAAGGGAAATTGCTTAATTTATAAATAGGAAGGTGCAGTATTACCTTGTTAAACATCAGCTGGTAGCACACATATCAGGTGAGTACAATTTTTCATTATTTTTCACATCTATAAGTAACTAGGAAAGCACCACAAACATTAATTTTAAGGGTTAGGAAGGGTTAGGAATAAATGTTAGTGTAGGCAAACATGCAAATTCAGAATCTGCAGGTAGTACAAATTGACAATGTGCACACACACACATGCCTTTTGTCTATACTAAATATTTAACAGTATCTCAATCAGAAAGGAAATAATGCTTCTATGATTGTGTACTTCAGAGGAATGATTAGGTCAAATGTATCTAGGTACATAATAAAAGACCTCAGCTGGGTGTAGTGGCACATGCATATTATATGAGCACTCAGGAGGCTGAAACTGGAGGATTTCAAGATTGTGATCTGAATGTGTCATATATAGATAAATACATACTATATATAAATATGTCCATATGTAACATATACCATATACAGAAAATATTGGATCCCCAAGCTCTTGTCCTGTAAAACCTCATCCCCAAGTATTTCACAGGCATTTCTAACAGTAACTACAATGCTGTCTCCTAGCACTCCCTGTCAGCTTTAGTTACCTGGCTGTGCTAGGTCCATCACTCAGAATTTTGCTCTGTTCTTGCTAATATGTGTATGTTATTAGTTCTAAAATTTCCGGTGAAGCATCACTACCTAACATTAAGAAGTTAAAGACTCTGGATAGTGTATTGGTCTGAATTCACCATAAAGTACCCCATTCACTAAGAACTATTGTGTACATACACACAGAGAGACAGAGAGAGAGAGAGAGAGAGAGAGAGAGAGAGAGAGAGAGAGAGAGAGAGAGAGAGAGAGAGAGAGAGCAGGGGTGGTGCACATCTTTAATCCCAGCATTCTGGAGTCAGAGGCAGGCAGATCTCTGTGAGTTCGAGACAAGCCTGGTCTACAAGAGCTAGATACAGGACAGCCTCCAAAGTTACAGAGAAACCCTGTCTTGAACCCTCACCCCTGCAAAAAAACCAACAAAATAAAAAGATCTCTATTAAATTAAAGCATTGCCAACAGCCTTTAGCACCCTATTTGGCTCAACATCAACCCAAAGAATTCAATTTGGGACTGGCTTTATTATTTCAATCTCTAAAACACTGCCACAACCAAATTCATACCTCATCCTCAAGCACAGAGAAAGTCTGAGAGGAAAAAAGATGGACTTTGTATCTACCTTGCAACTGATTGCCTGTTATAACTCAATGGAAGAGCTTCAGTTCTATAATCTATTGAAGAATATTGTAGGTAGAGTTTCTTTAAAACTTCAGGTTTAAAACCTTCTTTTGTTTAAACTGCTGGATATAACTGGCCATATGTTTCCCATTTTTTTCTTCACTGATGAATAAGTACTAAAGTTGTATTGATTTGAAAGTGGTCACAGGAGCTCTCTGGGATCTCCTGGCCTGGCACATTAAGCCAGGTCAACTCACCCACTGAGGATCAAGCAACCAGGAGCCTGCCAAAAGAAAAAGCAGGGTAAATCCACAAACAATAGCACCACCACCAAAAAAACAATAACAAACAAGAATTAACACTCAATGGTCCTTAATATTAATAGTCCTCACTCAATATTAAGTCTTTATTTGCCTATAAAAACACATAGGCTAACAGAATGGATATGAAGACGGAATCCATCTTTCTGCTACATACAAGAAACACACCTCAACTTCAAATATTACCTCAGAGTAAAGGGTTGGTATAAGATTTTCCAATCAAATGGACCCAATAAACAAGCTGGTGTAGCTATCCTAGTATCAAAAAATTAGACATCAAACTAAAATCAGTCAAAAAAGATGAAGAAGGTCATTCCATATTCACCACAGGAAAAATCGACCAGGAAGAAGTCTCAATTCGGAACATCTATTCCCCAAATACAAAGACACCCACATTCGTAAAAGAAACATTACTAAAACTCAAATCACACATAAGACCTCACACAGTTATAGTAGGAGACTTCTACATCCCACTCTCACCACTAGACAGGACCAACAAACAGAAAGTTAACAAAGAAACAAAAGAACAGAAGTTATCACCCAATTGAGTTTAACAGACATCTATAGAACATTCCATCCAAATACAAAAGAACAAACCTTCTCAGTGCCACATGGAACCTTCTCTACACTCGAACACATAGCAAACCTCAACAGACCGAAAAAAAAATTGGAATCACCCCTATATCTTATCAGACTATCATGCGTTAAAGTTAGAACTCAACAACACAAATTGCAGAAACCCTACAAACTCATGGAAATTGTACAGTGCACAATTATACCATTCCTGGGTCAAGAAAGAAATTAAAGTCTTCCTAGAATTCAACAAAAATGGAGACATAACATACTCAAACTTGTGGGACACTTTGAAAGCAGTACTAAGAAGAAAGTTCATAGCACTAAGTGCTCATAAGAAGAACCCGGAGAATAGTGACACTAGAGAATTAACAGAACAACTGAAGACTCTAGAACAAAATGATGTAAACTCACCCCAAAGGAGTAGACCCCAGGAAATAATCAAAATGAGGGCTGAAAGTCTAAACAAAGAAAACAATACAAAGAATCAATGAAACAAAGAGTTGATTCTTAGAAAAAATCAACAAGATAGTGATGGGAGATGTCATTCTGAAATCTATCTCTTAGTGGTTGTTGAATAAAGCACTGTTGGCCAATAGGGAAGCAAAATAGGTGGGACTAGGAGTCGAGCAGGATTCTGGGAAGGAGAAACACAGAGAGTCACCATGTAGCCACCATAGGGGTAAGAAGTCCAGACCCTTTCTCTGGTAAGAGAAATACTTAGATTAACAATTATGGAGTGAATACTTAAGTCAGAGATAGCCAGTAAGAAATCAAGCAAACAGACAACAGCTTCATAATTAACACAATGTCTTGTGTGTTATTTGGGGACTGCAACTGTGGCAGAGCCCAAGCGTCTAGCAGGGGGAAAATCAAAGCAGCTGACAGAGGAAAAGGCTTCACTCTACATAATGGTGTCACCATGTGGGATTGAATTTCCACCTAGAATGACAAAAGCTTAAAAGGCATTTTAGAAACAAAAGAACGGAGAGAAGCACAGTTTTTTGGTAGCAGCATTTTCTCAGGTGGGCTCTATTTTGCTATCCACAAGCAGAGACTCACGCGGCTCGCTTAAGGGAGTCTTCCTGACTCAGCATAAACAAAAAAGAAAGAAAGAGGTCAAATTTTCACTATTTGCAGATGATATGATAGTTTACATAAATGACCCAAAGAACAATACCAGGCAACTCTTACAGCTGATTAACACCTTCAGCAAAGTGGCAGGCTACAAGATCAACTCAAGAAAATCAGTAGCCCTACTATATACAGATGATAAAAGGGCTGAGAAAGAAAACGCTCAGGATGGTTTTTTCTAGTGCCATCCATTTGCCTGCAAATTTCAGGATTCCATTGTTTTTTTCTGCTGAATAGTACTCCATTGTGTAAATGTGCCACATTTTCTCTATCCACTCTTTGGTTGAGGAGCATCTAGGTTGCTTCCAAATTCTGCCTATTACAAATAATTCTGCTATGAACATAGTGGAACAAACATCCTTGTTGTATGAATGGGCATCGTTTGGATATATGCCTAAGAGTGGAGTTGCTGGATCTTGTGGTAGGTTTATTCCCACTTTTCTTACGAATCTCCATACTGATTTCCACAGTGGCTGAACAAGTTGGCACTCCCACCAGCAATGGAGGAGGGTTCCCCTTTTACCACATCCTCTCCAGCATAAATTGTCGTTGGTGTTTTTCATTTTAGCCATTCAGACAGGAGTGAGATGGTATCTCAGAATTGTTTTCATTTGCATTTCCCGGATGGCTAAGGACGTTGAGCGCTTTCTCAAGTGCCTCCCGTCCATTTTAGACTTCTATATTGAGAATTCCCTATTTAGTTCTGTAGCTCACTTTTTAATTGGATACTTTGGTGTTTTGGAGACTTGCTTCTTGAGCTCTTTGTAAATTTTGGAGATCAGCCTTCTGTCAGATGTGGGGTTAGTGAATATCTTTTCCCATTCTGTGGACTGCCTTTTTGTCTTGCTGACTGTGCCCTTTGCCTTACAGAAGCTTCTCAGTTTCAGGAGGTACCATTTAATAATTGTTGACCTACTAGTGTTATGTTCAGGAAGCTGTCTCCTGTACCAATTCATTCAAGGGTACCACCCACTTTCTCTTCTAAGAGGTTCAGTGTAGCTGGATTTATGTTGAGGTCTTTGATCCATTTGTACTTAAGTTTTGTGCATGGCATAGACATGGATCAATCCGCATTCTTCTACATGCCAGCATCCATTTACGCCAGCACCATTTGTTGAAAATGATTTCTATTTTCCATTGTATAGTTTAAGCTTCTTTGTCGAAGATCAGATGTTCATACATGTATGGGTTAATACCAGGGTGTTCAATTCGATTCCAAGTGTCTCTTTGTCTATTTTTGTGCCAATACCAAACTGTTTTCAGGAATACAGCTCTATAATACAGCTTGAGGTCAGGGATGGTGATGCCTCCAGATGTTGCTTGGTTTGGTAAGGTTGTTTTGCCTATCCTGGGTCTTTTGTTTTTTCATACAAAATTGATTTTTGTTCTTTCAAGGTCTGTGAAGAATTGTGCTGGGATTTTAATGGGGATTGCATTGAATCTGTAGATTGCTTTTGGCAGGATTGCCATTTTTACTACATTGATCCTACCTATCCAAGAGCTTGGGAGATCTTTCCATTTTCTGAGGGTTTCTTTAATTTTTTTCTTTAAAGACTCAAATTTCTTGTGATACAGGACTTTCACTTGTTTGGTTAGCATTATATTGTTTGTGGCAATTGTAAAGGGTGATGTTTCTCTGATTTCTTTCTCAGCCCTTTTATCATCTGTATATAGTAGGGCTACTAATTTTCTTGAGTTGATCTTGTAGCTTGCCACTTTGCTGGAGGTGTTAATCACCTGTAAGAGTTCCCTGGTAGAGTTCTTTGGGTCATTTATGTAAACTATTATATCACCTGCAAAGAGTGAAGGTTTGACTTCTTCATTTCCAATTTGTATCCCCTTGATCTCCTTTTGTTGTCATACGGCTCTGGCTAGACAGTATTGAAAAATACAAATACTGTATTTCAAGTACAGTATTGAAAAGATATGGAGAGAGTGGGCAACCTTGTCTTGTTCCTGATTTTAGAGGAATTGTGTTGAGTTTCTGTCCATTTAGTTTGATGTTGGCTGTTGGTTTGCTGTATATAGCTTTTATTATGTTTAGGTATGTTCCTGTTATCCCAGATCTCTCCAAGACCTTTATCATGAAGGGGTGTTGGATTTTGTCAAAGGCTTTTTCAGCATCTAGTGAGATGATCATGTGATTTTTGTTTTTCAGCTTGTTTATATGGTGGATTCCATTGATGGATTTTCATATGTTGAATCATCCCTGCATCCCTGGGATGAAACCTACTTGATCATGGTGAATGATCATTTTGATGTGTTCTTGGATTCAATTTACCAGTATTTTATTGAGTATTTTTGCATCAATGTTCATGAGGGATATTGGTCTGAAGTTCTGTTTCTTAGTTGTGTCTTTGTGAGGCTTGGGGATAAAGGTTATTGAAGCCTCATAGAAAGAGTTTGGTAAAGACCCTTCTGCTTCTATTGCATGGAATACTTTGAGAAGAGATGGTATGAGCTGTTCTTTGAATTTCTGGTAGAATTCTGCACTGAGGCCATCTGGACCAGGGCTTTTTTTGGTTGGGAGAGTTTTGATGACTGCTTCTATTTCCATAGGGGTTATAGGTCTATTTAAATTGCTTATCTGTTCTTGACTTAATTTTGGCAAGTGATAGCTATCCAGGAAGTCGTCCATTTGCTTTAAATTTTCCAACTTTTGGAGTACAGGTTTTCAAAGTATGACCTGCTGATTCTCTGAATTTCCTCAGAGTCCGTTGTTATGTCCCCCTTTTCATTTCTGATTTTGTTAATTTGCATGTTCATGCTCTGCTGTTTGGTAAGTTTGGACAAAGGTTTGTCTATCTTGTTGATTTTCTCAAAGAACCAACTCTTCGTTGCATTTATTCTTTGTATTGTTTTCCTAGTTTCTACTTTATTGATTTCAGGCCTCAGTTTGATTAATTCCTGGCGTCTACTCCTCTTGGGGGAGTTTGCTTCTTCGTGTTCTAGAGCTTTCAGCTGTGCTGTTAATTCTCTAGTATAAATATACTCCAGTTTCTTCATGTGGGCACTTAGTGCTATCAACTTCCCCCGTAGCACTGATTTCAAAGTGTCCCATAGGTTTGGGTATGCTGTGTCTTCATTCTCATTGAATTCTAGGAAGTCTTTAATTTCTTTTTTATTTCTTCTTTGACCCAGGGATGGTGCAGTTGTGCATTATTCAATTTCCATGAGTTTGTAGGTTTTCTGCTATTTGTGTTGTTGTTGAATTCTAATTTTAATGCATGGTGGTTTGATAAGATGCATGGAGTTATTCCAATTTTTGTAGCTGCTGAGGTTTGATATGTTGCCAAGTATGTGGTCAATTTTTTAGAAGGTTCCATGTGGTGGTGAGAAGAAGTTATATTCTTTTTTATGTGGATGAAATGTTCTATAGATTTCTGTTAATCCCATTTGTGTCATTACTTCTATTAGACCCTTTGCTTCTTTTGTTGAGTTTCTGTCTGGTATTCCTGTCTAGTGGTGAGAGTGGTGTGTTGAAATCTCCCACTATAAATGTGTGGGGCTATATATGTGATTTAAGTTTTAGTAATATTTCTTTTATGAACGTGGATGCCTTTGTATTTGGGGCATAGATGTTCAGGATAGACACTTCATCTTGGTGGATTTTGCCTGTGATGAGTATGTAATGACCTCCTTCTTTTCTTTTGATTGATTTTATTTTAAAGTCTAGTTTGTTAGATATTAGGATTGCTACCCCTGCTTGTTTCTTGGGTCCATTTGATTGGAAAATCTTTTCCCAACCTTTAACTTTCAGGTAATGTATGTCTTTGAGGGTGAGGTGTGTTTCTTGTATGCAGCAGAAAGATGGCTTCTGTCTTCGAATCCATTCTGCTAGTCTGTGTCATTTTATCAGTGAGTTAAGGCCATTAATGTTGAGGGATATTAATGACCTTTGATTGCTCATTCTTCTTTGATTTGGGATGGTTGTTATTGGTGGAATTATGTGTGGAATTCCACCCCTTTGTTCTTTTGGCTGTTGGTAGAGTGGGATTCTTTAATGCCTATGTTTTCCAAGTTGTAGTTAACTTCCTTGGGTGGAGTTTTCCTTCCAAAACTTTCTGTAGGGCTGGGTTAGTGGATACTTATTGCTTGAATCTAGTTTTGTCATGGAATATCTTGTTTTCTCCATCTATAGTGATTGAGAGCTTTGCCGGGTATAGTAGTCTGGGCTGGCATCCATGGTCTCTTAGTGTTGGTACAATATCTATCCAGGACCTTCTGGCTTTCAGAGTTTCTATGGAGAAGTCAAGTGTAAATCTGATAGGTTTGGCTTCATATGTTACTTGGCCTTTTTCCTCAGCTGCTCTTAATATTCTTTATTTATTCTGTATATTTGGGGTCTTGACTATTATGTGGCAAGGTGACTTTTTTGTGTGATCTACTCTATTTGTGTTCTGTAAGCTTCTTGTACCTTCATTGGCATGTCTTTCTTAAGGTTGGGAAAGTTTTCTTCTATGATTTTGTTGAATATGTTTTCTGCCCCTTTGAGGTGGTTTTCTTCACCTTCTTCTCTACCTATTATTCTTAGGTATGGTCTTTTCATGGTGTCCCATATTTCCTGGATGTTTCGTGTTAAGGATTTGTTGGACTTAATATTTTCTTTGGTTGATGAATCCATTTCTTCTACTGTATCTTCACCACCTGAGATTCTCTCTTCCATCTCTTGTATTCTCTTGGTAATGCTTGTATCAGTAGTACCTGACCATTTGCCCAGCTTTTCTATTTCCAGCCTTTCTTCAGATTGTGGTTTTTTTATTGTCTCTATTTCAGTTTTCAACCCTTGCACTGTTTGAATTGTTTCTTGCAATTTTCGGTTTATCTTTTTGTCCATTTGTTGCATTTTATGAATTTTTTGGTTTGTTCTTTCTTCCATTTCTTGTCTCTTACTGGTCTGGTGGTTAGGGAACCAGAGTTCCCTTTCGGTGGGTGCTAGCAAGTCCAATAATCTGGTAGTTCTTCTATTCCTTATCCTCGTTCTGGTCCCATGGGTGGATGAGAAGACCTGGAATCTGGGGTGCTTGGCTCCCACCAGGATTGGAAGCTCTGTGCCGTTTCCAGGGAATCCCTAGGCCCTGGAATGCAGGCTCAGATGCAGGGCCTGTTTTACCTGGTCCCCTGGTCTCCTTGTTGGAAGAGAAGACCTGGGATCTGGTGTGTTTGGATCCTGCTGGGATGACCAACCTATCTCTTTTTAGAGGAAAAAGGGGATTATGGTATGGAAATGAGTACTTCGTATTGGTATAGTTTTTTTATTTATTGATACAAATTCAAGGTCAATTTTGTGATGTGTATATTGCTCCTCTTGATTAAATATTTTGCTTATACTGATCTTCTAAAACATAATGCATAATTGAATACAGACTACAGATAGTTGCTTATAATAGTCAGAATTTATAGTTAGGTAAGTTAGGATTTCTAGGATTTCTAGAAATATATTTGAGTTACATAGATAGTCTTCAAACCTTTCAAAGGCCTTAAGAAAATGGCATTTAAATGGTTTATGGTTTTTCTTGACAATGAGTAATGTCTGCTCCTGGCAGCACCAATTATGCCTGAGAGGAAGATGGGCATCGAAGAAACTTGTTATGGAGTTTACTTTCAACATGGCAAGATGAATCATTTGGGCAAGACACTGCTCTTTCCTGGACTGCTTGACTGTTGCTGTATAAACTGAACATGCAGGACCCAAAGGAAAGTGACTGCTGAACTCAAACAGTCTTACAGGGTTCCTGCTTAATGGAAGGGTCTACCAGACTTTCCACAGGAACAGAAAATGACTGACAGACTGCCATTACAGATGGACAGCTTGAAATTTCCTGCTTTGCTGAGAAATCTTCCAGACCCAATGGGGCCTATGGGCTGAAGATAGATGTCCTAATGTTACAGAGGAACTTTGGGCAACTGTCCAGGTAGCAAGATATCTCTGTCAATTCTAGGGTTTATATATTATCTTTCTGTGAAGACAGATAGTTATAATTATGGTTTTACTTAGTTATGATAAAAGATAAGCTATGTATAAGACCATAGATTCACACAGATAGGATAGATGATAAAATACTTTCTTCAAATCTTACTACATGTTACAATGGACTAAATATTGTAACTATAGTTCTTGCATGTAACTGTTCTGTTATATATAATTTGACTATGTTAAAGTTAAAAACTTTCTTTTTATTTATACAGAAAAGGGGAGATGATGGGGAAGTCCTGTGTATATGTCAATAAAGCACTGTTGGCCAATAGGGAAGCAAGATAGGTGGGACTAGGAGTTAAAGAGGAAAGAGAGACACAGGCAGACATCATGTAGCCACCACAAAAGTAAGAGGTCTGGGCCTTCTCTCTGGTAAGAGAAATACTTAGATTAACAATTATGGGTTAAATACTTAACAGAGACAGCCAGTAAGAAACCAAGCAAACAGACAACAGCTTCACAATTAATACAGTGTCTTGTGTTTTAATTTGGGGACTGCAACTGTGGCAGAGCCCAGGAAGAAGCTGTCGGGGGGGGGGGAGCCAAAGTGGCTGGCAAGGAGAAAGCTACACTCTACAAAGCAGGGTAGTGCCAGCCTACAATACCACCACCAGAGAATCTGGGAAACAGGAAGGACCCTAAGAGAGGTATGCATGTACCCCAGAGAAGGAGACTGGGACAGGATCTTCTGAGGGGACTGGGAGCATGAGGGAGGGGAGAGGAAGCTGGGAAAGGGAGGTGAAGAAGAGGAGGGGAGAAGAGGACATGGGGTAACAGGAAAGTTGAGTCAGGGGAAGAATAGAGGAGAGAAGGATGAGAGGTTTGAGGAGAGATCTGGCACTAGGGGATTTCCAGAGATCTACAAGGATGACACCAACCAGCAATCTAAGCAATAATGGAGAGGCTACCTTAAATGCCTTTCCCCGATAATGAGATTGCCAACAACATTTTATGCCATCCTAGAGCCCTCATATAGTGGCTAAGGATGCAGAGGTAGACATCCACAGCTAAACATTGAACTGAACTCCTGGAAACCAGTTGCAGAGAGGGAGGCATGATGAGTAAAATGTTCAAGACCAGGCTGGTGAAACCCACTTAAACAGCTGACCTGAACAAGGGGGAGCATGGACCCCAGACTGATGTCTAGGAGGCCAGCATGGAACTGATCCAGACCCCCTAAATGTGGATGTCAGGGAAGAGGCCTTGGCAATCTTTGGGGCCTCAGGTACTAGATCAGTATTTGGGAGCCCATTCCACATGGAGAGGTGCTCTCTCAGCCTGGACACAGGGAGGAGAGTCTAGGCCCTGCTCTAGATGATATTACAGACTTTGGAGATCCCCCATGTCGGGCCTCAGCCTCCCTGCAGAGTAGATTGGGGATTGGGTGGGGGCTTTGGGAGCTTGTGGGGGGTGAGGGAGGAGGGAAGGAAGAGAGCTGGGATTGACATGTGAAGCAAGCCTGTTTCTAATTTAAATAAAAAAAAACAAAGTGGTCACAGGAAGTATATTTTCCTAGAGAAATGGACAGTCTGATGATTATCTCATTGAGGATGTTCACTTTTTGAGTTGAAATTGAAATGTAGACTCAAATATCACTTTTGTAGAAAAGCATGGTGCCTCACACCTGGAGTCTCAGCACTTGGAAGGGTGAGGGAAGAGAATTGTGAGTTCAAGGCTAGCCCTTAATTATGTAGTAAGACCAAGTCTCAACCCCACCCAAAAAAAGACAAGGAAGGGGAGAGAGAGGAAGTGGGAGGAAGAGGAGAAGAGGAGACGGCACGACAACTAGATCTACCTGCTAACAAAGCATCTGATCCAGCAGCATGTACAAGGGCATGAGTTCTTAAAACACTGGATAGTTACCTTACGCATAATAAGACCTTTCTATCAGCATCACTTAATTTATAACCTCCCTTCAAAACTGTAATAACTCAACAAATGCAGCATAAACATAAGCAACAGACCTTTACATAGTTAAAGTAATGCTCCACATCATCTCCCCCTCTTTTCTCTAAGTAAAAAGGAAGGGTTTTAACGTTAACATAATAAAACTATATACAACAAAAGTAATTATCAAGTAAGAATTGCATTTGCAAATATTAGCCCATTTGTATTTGGCTAATTCAGAGGAAATTCTCCATTATTTATCCTATCTTGGTGAGTCCAACATTTTCTATTTAATTGACCTTATATCATAACTGAGAAAAACTGTAACTATAACTGCCTAGTCTCAACTCCATCAAAGATCTCAGAACAATATACTATTACCTAAGTAAACAGGAAGTACAATGCTAACCAATTCCAAAACTATAGAAATGACAGAGACACCTGGCTGCCTGAAGAGTCACCCAAGAGTCCTCTGAAACTTTAGGGAATCCCTCTTCAGTCTAATGGCCTAGAATATCTGACAGACTTTTCCATGAAACAGAAATTTTGAAGGACTGTTACACCTTGTCTTGGCAAAGTTCAGCGGTCACTTTCCTTTGTGTCCTGCAGAATATCTTGCTTCTTTTCTATGAAGCAGGAAGGACTATTCCACCTTGTCTTGGCAAAGTTCAGCAGTCTTTTTTATTTGTGACCTGATTATCCAGTTTTTACAGCATACTGTCAGCAGTCAAGGTAAAAGCAGTTTCTTGCCCAAATGCCTACCTTTGCCACAGTGGAAGCAAATTCCATATGGAGTTTCTTCAATTTCCATTATCCTTTTATAAAACAGATTGGTGCTGCCAGGAGCAAACATATCTCACTGCCATGAAAAGCTTTAAGCTATCATAAATGCTATATTTTGCAGGTCTCTGAAGCATTTGAAGATCACCTATCTGCAAGTGTTACAGCTCCAGAAGGAAAGATATCCTGACTTGTCTGGATGTCAGGCTGAAACTGCAAGTGTTACAGTTCTGGAGGAAAAGGTATCCCGACTTGTTGGGAAGTCAGGCTAAAACTATAGCTGTGAAGGGAGGAATCCTGAATACCTACAGATGTGAGGAGAAAAGTACCCTGACTTGTTGGGAATTCAGGCTATCCTTATGCTATGAAGGGAAGCTATCCTGGATACCTACAGCTCTAGGGGGGAAAGGTATCCTGACTTGCTGGGAAGTTGGGCTATACCTGAATCAGGGGGTATATGGTGGGGGATGATCTCCCTGCAGGATGTAGCAATCCTGATCTTCTCTAAGACAGCCATTACAACAGAACTCTGCTCTGCACCCCTCCCCATAAGGGAGTTTACCAGCAGAAACGTAGCAATCTGCTCTGGCTCCAGTGAAAAGTTGTCACTTCTGTTCCACTCCTCTATGGCAGTTTCCTAGTAGAGGGGTCAGTTGCTTCTTCTGCCATGATGCTTCCCAGCAGAGATTCTGTTCCATGCCAGCTAAAGATCTTCACCCAAGACTCTTGTTTCAATAGATTTATTTGGGTAAGAAGAATCCAGGATAGTGGCTGCATATGCCAAGGTGGAGAAAGACAGCTGTCAGTTGAACAGGCATAGGAGCTTATATAAGGCTTTTTAGGGGAAGAGTTTTTCCCAGGGAGATTTTCATGGAGGGAATTGATCATATTTTGAGCCCCTTGAGCTTGGACAAACTCAGGTTGGCTGGATTTCATGTTTAGGGGTTTGTTGGTTTTCTGCTCAGGGATTGATTGTTTGTTTCATGCTCAGTTAATCAGGGGCAGATTTGGCTCTGGTTTCAGGGCTAGGGTAGGTTTCATTTACTCTATACTATCTAAAATATATCTTTTTATCCTTGAAAACATACCTAATATGACTACAAGTCTGATTATTAGAGATGACTAACTACTAACTTGCATTTCTTAATTATACATTTTTAAATAAGTTGCATAGGGATAATACCTTAAACAAGAGTATAACTATATACATGGTATAACAAAAATAACCTTAAATTTGTATAAAAAATTCATACCCATACAAAATATTTGAGGTTAATTGTTGTCCTTTATCCTATATTCCTATATCCCCCCTAAACAATGACAAACATCTATAACCTACCAAAATGCTAAAAAGGACCCTACCCACATGTGGGAATGTAGGAATTGTGTTATCTAAACTGCTATCTGTTATCTGATGGTGACAGAATCTGTAGGAGACCCTGAGAAAATTGAGATAAAGGTTAAGTCCTGAGAAAAGTAGTTGTAACACTTGTCCTGTCTCAGAATTGTTCCCATGCAGAGGAATAAGTATATATGTCACCTGTCTGGTACTCTGTCCTGTTTTATTACTTTATGTCTGTAGCCAGGATTTTTAGGAGGTCTTCTCTGATCAAAACTGGCATCTATTACCCATGAAGGAATCCACAGCCTTTCTTTTCCTATGGAAACAAAAGTATAATTTATTCTCCAAAGCAATACATTTTCTGAATCCCCTAAATTATCTAGGTTGGTTTAATTCAGCAGTCCCTTTGACAATCCCATATATCTGTCTCTCAGCAGCTGTTGTTCACTCATCAGCATTCAAAAAATTCAAAGTCAACACAGGATCGAGACTCCCTGTGTACTTCCCATCTTTACAGTTCATTGTTTTTACATTACTTTACTCTCTATTTTAAAACTTTACTATTGTTTATAAACTATTTGTGTCTTTTTCTATGACTGTCTATACCAATTTTCTCTCTTAAGGCTACCTACAATTTTAGATACATTATAACCTACTGAGAGGTTTTTTTCCCATCTGTACTAGTCATAACTGTGTATCTCTATCCTTTTCTGACTGCCTGAACCAAACCTTAAACTTCTAAGTGGCAGCTAGGCCATCCACTATGACTCCAGTGGCTAGCTCTGCCTCCTCCTTGAGTCTATGAAAACCAACCTTATGCTAGCTTATAGACCTGGCCCAGAACCATTTCCAACTGGAAGCTGCACCTAACTGGGAGCTGCATTCAACCACCCCAGCTCTAGGAAAATGGTGCCCACACTGTGACAGGCAGTTTTACTTTGCTTTTTGTTTCTACTCAATGTTGCTGGCTACTCAAATGTTTGCTGTAGGGCAGAGACTATTAAAGAAGCCACTTCCTTTTTTTTCTTTTCTTTTCCTCTCTTTCTTTTTTTCAGATATTTCAGGCCCTTTGTGCAAATTCAGGACCCACACTAGAACACTAAATGCAACAGGCTTTCTTTTGGCCCACCAACTAGCTGCTAAATCATGACACCGAGACGTATTATTAATTATGAATGTTCGGCCTTATCTTATGTTTGTCCCACTAGCTCTTATAACTTAATTTAACCTGTTTCTCTTCATCCACATTTTGCCTTGGGCCCTTTTACTTGTTTTCATTCTGTATGTCCTACTTCTACTGCTTCTTCCATGTGTGGCTGGCCAGCAGCTGCCTGACTGACTGGCTGGTCCCTGACATCTCTCTCTCTCTCTCTCTCTCTCTCTCTCTCTCTCTCTCTCTCTCTCTCTCTCTCTCTCTCTCTCCCTCCTTCCCTCCCTCCCTCCCTCCCTCTCTCTCTCTCTCTCTCTCTCTCTCTCTCCTCTCCTCTCTTCTCTCTCTATTTCTCCTGCATTCTCTCTTCTCTCTCTATCCTGGATTCATCCTTCTACATTATTCTCTCTACCTGCCAGTCCTGCCTATTCCTCTACTGCCTAGCTATTGGCCATTCAACTTTATGTTAGACCAATCAGGTGCCTTGGGCAGGCCAGGTAAAACAGCAACATATCTTTACATAGTTAAACAAATGCAGCATAAACAAATGTAACACATCTTTGACTATTTAAATAAATGTAACATGCATTTACATGTTTAAAGTAATAACCCACAACAGAAACAAATGTAATCCATATTACATAAAGTAATATTCCACAACAATGAAGATTAGAGGAAGTTAACATTACAGATATGATTCCATATGCCTAATAGGATGTATCTAAATGATGGATATTTCCACATAAAATGTTGTCATTTCTTTATCCTCTTCCTTTTATCCCAACAATTTACCTTTTACTCTTTAAAGGATATATGGTTTCGTTTCCTCCTGTATCTCCCCAAAAGTATGATTTAAGGGTGCATTTGCTTATGGATAAAGCCAACATAGACTCAAATCCAACACACCATTTCCCAATTACTCTATTCCTCATGTCCACCATTATTTATTTATTAGTCTGCCAGGTATACACAATTTTGAAAAATTCCTTTTATCTATCCTAAGACATAAGGAAGACAAGCATGGATATCTAGCATTCTTTTTATGACTCTAATAAACCTGATCTGTCTTTCCTTTGATTGAAATGGAGATAATTAATATTTATTCATCAGTTAATTGACTCACTAGTCATTACCTGCTCTCAATCAGACTGGAAATATAAAAAGGACTCTTACTTCTGTGAATAAAGTACTTGTGACTCAAAATTGTAAACAGATGTCTCATAAAATACACATATAATTAAAATACAGATATATGTGGCCACAGAAGACTAAGAGATAAAATATCCAGGGAAGTATTAGTATGAATAAGAGCAATTCTGGCAAGGACTAGCTTAGTTGATTTTCTCATTACTGTAACAAAACACAGAAGCAATTAAAGAGATAGAGGATTTATTTTGACTCTTGGTTTTAGTTCATCACTGTGGGGAAGCATGTTGAAGTTCACAGAGTTAGGAATGATGTGAAAGGCTCTACACATCTTCCCATATGAGAACAACAGAGGGAATAGATATAAAATAGACCCAGTTCTGGCAACCAGACTCCAAAACCTCTAAAAATAGCATCATTGGCTGTTGAGCCTGTGGTAATAGTTCAGACTCAAGAAATACTGCTAAGGGCTGTGTGGGAAAAGTTACAGTCTTGGAGAGTTGAGGAAAAATGTAGAACAATCTCTTGAGAAGGATTTTACAGAGCAAAGGATTTGTTTGTTTGTTTAAGTGGAAGGTGGGTGTCAATTGAGATTATGACAGGTATTCTCTGCTAACAAATAGAATTTGAAATTTGTTTTAAAAGGAACCATGAAAAGAATCAGGGATGAATACAATAAACTTGGTAGGTTTAAAGAGCAACTGTGGATATAGAAAAATACATAAAGAGTTGTTTGAAACTATTGCAACAGCCCAGAAGACTAGAGATTTTGTCCTTTTAGCTTATGGATATGATGAGAATAGAAAGATTGCAATTAAAAAATTGAAGTTCTTTTTGAAAGTAGAAATGAAAGGCAGACAGCAGTAAATTTATCCTTATGAGCAAAGAGTCCTCACCATTTGATGAATTTTCTAAGACTGAACACAGCAGTGCAATGTGATTGTCCCATCTGGCACTAGACCAGTGCCTAACCTGGGGCTGTGATACAAAGTGATAATGAGAAATACTGGAAAGAATTTGCTCATTAATGTCCCCTGGAGACATTCATACATGTTGAAAATGAGCTCTGTGAGAAACAGCAACTTGACTTGGACAATGAATGTGCTCACTCGAGTGTTTCTCTAAATGTGACTGGGTCCTGAGATTGGCTGTGGCTTACACTCTTTGGAGTATAAGACAAACTTACCAGTTTATAGATTCATCTCCATGAAAGAAGGACAAGAGAAGTCACCAATCCTTGGTTCCACTCAAGATCACAGATTGACTGACACATGGAAACCTATTATTCTCGGAAGTCCAATTGCAAGTCACGCCTATTGACAATAGACAAAAGTCCCTGTCCTAGAATCTTCAGTTCTCCATACATTAAATCACTTTACTGTATATATGGCAGTCAGGGTATATAATCATCTTGACCTAAAACATAAAAGAAAAATCAAAAAGTAACTTCCTCATTTTTATTGATCCAGGGCAACAGAATCAGTTGAGAAAATAGAATAATATTTTAAGTGATATGGTTTACACTAAGCCTCTCACTAATTTCCCAATGGTTTACTTTTGCCCAGATTCCTTAGGCAGTATGTACATTGTTTACAATAAACCTGTGCTCTATGGTCATGCCTATGAGAATTATTATCTCAGAAATTGCCTTACAGGGTATAAAATGTAAAATAGCACTTAAATGCAGAATAGTGGCAAGCAGTATAACACCCACTCTTCAAGGTATGTATTGTTTTCTTTAAGAAAAAGATTATGTTCAAGGACAATTATTTATAGTTTTCTGTTTTTCCCACTTTTTTATGTATGTTTTTATTTAAATTAGAAACATGCATACTTCAAATGTCTATCTGGGCTCCCCCTTCTCCCTCCACCAGCCCTACCCCCACCTCCCACCCCCAGCCCAATCCCTGCATCATTTCCCAGGGAGTGTAAGGCCCTCCTTGGGAGGATCTCCAGAGTCTGTCATTTCATCCAGGGCAGGACCTAGGCTCTTCCCTATGTGTCCAGGCTGAGAGAGCATCCCTCCATGTGGAATGGGCTCCCAAAGTTCATTTGTATGCCATGGTGAACACTAGTCTACTACCCAAAGCCCCAGAGATTTCTGAGGCCTCCCCACTGACACTACATATCATGGAATCTGGATCAGTCCCCTGGTGGCCTCTTAGTCATCAGTCTGGGGTTCAAAAGCTCCCCCTTGTCCAGTCAACTCTCTTTGTAGGTTTCACCAGCACGGTCTTGACTGCCTTGCTCATCACTCCTCCAACTCTGTTACTGGGTTCCAGGGGGTCAGTTCAGTGTTTAGTTGTGTTATTTGTTCCTTATTTTGTAAACCAGCATCTTATGTAGCTCAGGCATGCTTCAAACTCAATATGTAGTTGAAAGGATAATTTGAACTCCTGATTCCCTTATTTCCACCTTACTAGTACTGGAATTATAGGCAGGAACTACTATACCCAGCTAGAGCTCCTTGTGAAATATATTAAAAATATTTATGAGTCCAAATTGAAGTTGGAAAAGTTATACATCACCTTGGTTCACAAATTTGTTGTTGACTACTAGGTAGCTAAATTGAATGAGTAAAAATGTGAAAATAGCTTGTTTCAGAGAGTAGGTCAAGTTTGGGTCCGTTTGCCTTCCAACCCAGTTTGCTGTTTGTATCAATGTAGGAGAAAAAGAATCAAAAAGCCTTCCATGACAGCATATCTGCAAATGTTTAGCATACACAAGAGCACCAATTTAGGTGCCCATCCCTTCAGACACAGCAGCATAGCACAGTAAATCATAAGAACATTGTGCATTGCATGTGTTAAAGGTCCCCATTTAGGAATTACCTGAATTTTCTTCTGTAGAGAAGGGCACTGGCATACATCTAAGATGATCCATGTGGACAGCTCTGGAATGATGCCAGTGATACTCTGTTAAGTAAATAAAATCAAGTTGCTCAAGGATATACACATGACTTGGGGTTTTGTTTAAAACACAAAAGCTGTTGGGACTAGTTAGCTGTAGTGGTTGATGTCCTCAGTGTTTTGTTTCTTTATAAACTTCTACACTGTTTGATTACTTTCAAAAAAACAACAAAGTGTTACTCTTGTAATTTAAAAACAAGCAAAACTCTCACACTCACGGGGTCTGGATCAGTCCCATGCTGGCCTCCCAGCTGTCGGTCTGGGGTCCAAGAGCTCGCCCTTGTTCAGATCAGCTGTCTCTGCTGGTTTCGCCAGCCCATTCTTTGCTAATTTGCTAATCGCTCCTCTCTCTCTGTCACTGGGTTCCCTGGGTTCAGTTCAGTGTTTAACTGTGGGTGTTTGCCTCTGCTTCCATCAGTCACTGGATGAAGGTTCTAAGATGGCATAAAAGATAGATGTCAAGTTCATTATCAGGAACGGGCATTTAAGGTAGTCTCTCCACTCTTGCTTAGCTTGCCAGTTGGATTTGATCCAGACCCCCTGAGTATGAGAGTCAGTGAGGAGGCCTGGGCAACCTATGGGGCCCTGGGCAGTAGATCAGTATTTATCACTGGCATACAAACGGACTTTGTGTGTCCATAACACAAAGAGGGATGTTCTCTCAGCCTGGACTCTTAGGGGAGTGCCTGAACCCTGCCCTGAGCAAAATGACAGACTCTAGATATCCCCTATGTGGAAGGAAGTAGGGATAGGGTGGGAGGCTGGGGGGATGGTGGAGGGGGTGAGGGAGGAGGGGAGGGTGAGGGAACTGGGATTGACATGTGAAGCAAGCTATTTAAAATTAAAGTAAAAACAAGCAAAAGAGAGCTACCAAATTCATCATTCAGCCTCAAAGTAGTATGTCACCTAAACAAAAATTCTCCCTAGTACCCTTGACATTGGTTGATTAATTTATCTCTGGAATTTCAGCTAATTCAAGCTAAAATATCTGATGACACCCAAGGGACATGACCCCATATGACAAAGATTTTTCAAATGATTTGCCTAAATCTCTGTGAACTGAAACTATTAACTTTCACATAGCCATGGTAACAGGCCAAGCCAAGAGAGTTTGAAGGTCACCCTTAGGTGTGGTTGAATTTTCCTTCCAATATCTTCTTACTGCCTTCCACCCCATATCTATTATTTACAGATAAAGCAAGGGAGCAGAAACAACTTGGATTTCTACAGGAGATAGGCAGGAAGCACTGGCAATTATAAATAAGCATAAATGGGTTTGAGGCAACTTAGTATGAATGTGTCATTTCCAAAGCAAATATTTCTCTGTGCATATCCATACACACATCAACTCTAAAAGAATTCCCTCAATTTCACACACAACTAGATTTACTTAAACTGTTAACTAAAATAAATAAATAAGTAACCTCAGAAGAATAATAGAGAACAAGAGAGTAAGTCACACCGCTGCCACACAAAAGTTAAATACAAAAATGAAAAAAATCATTTCTAAGTGAAAAATATAAAAATCTGCAAGGTTTAAACATTATGTAGGTGTGAAGCTGTCATTTACTGTGTAGTGCATACTGTCAAATGAGAATCTAGGATGTATAAAACTTGTTTTCTCCAAATTACATAAATCAGTACATATGGGGGGGCGCATGGAGTTGACTGAGAGAGCCCTTGTCTTCTATCTGCCAGCTTATATACCTCAAGCTTTATTTGATGGATTCCTACTTTTTGTTGTTGCTGTGTCCCTGATGCTAGTCTTAGAATATTCAGTTTCTTTTCAAAATACTGAAGGCAGCCCAGAGGAAAGCAGAGTGCCTGCTGACAGACAAACATAGCAAGCTAGAACCAGTGGACACTTAAGAGAGTTTGAGAATCAGACCATGTACTGTGATCTTCCCTCTTTGTATTTTGATTTTCAAAAGAATCTTTTTTATGAGGATGGCACATTAAGGCTTGTAGGTGAGTACCAAAAGCTGAGCAATTGCCAAATGTCTTATAGCCCCCAGTCTCCCTGTGCCTATTAACACAAAAGGCACACTGCATTCTTCCCTATATTGTCATGGACTGTGGTCAATCTGGATATTTGCTGGAACATATTTAAATAACCTCTCATCTGAGACCTGTTACCTTGAAACTAAGAGGCACTTCCATGTCAGAAGTCAGAGGTCATCTCTAAAATGGATACCCTATATCTGTTTTTAAAGAGAACTTAAATGTCAAGAAAAATCAAAATTCCAATTATTAAGCATGGGATTTCACAAGCCAGTGAGTTGTTTTAGATTGGCACCTTAGTGAGAAGCATCATTTTATACTGAAAACACCAATAGAGTGTGGTATCGCCAGAAATCAAGAACAAAGAGCTTCCAGGAACAAACTGTCCACACCACCACCTTTGCTTCATACGTAAGCAAACTAAAACCCAGAATGTATCTGATTTAACTTTTCAGGGCCCCCAAAATAACATTTCATAAATATGCATTACAATAAGTGAAATCTTTTTATGTTGTGTTTTCACAATTTTCTGGAAATTTAACTGTGTCGTTAGAATTGGTTATACTAACAAAAAAGTCATGTGAGTTCCCAAAATCTTTCCATTCTGTCTTCAATGGATCACTGCACAACTAACTGGAACACTTTGAAAATTTAGGTCTGGAGAGGGATGGTCCAAAGGCTATGAATGTTTATTGAAATGACAGGACTCGTGTGGTCATTTAGTAGTAGCAGATTGTGGAAAGAAGCTGAACAAAGTCAATACAAGCAGAGTCTAGGGCCCCAGGGGCCACACAAGCACTCTGGGTGGGAAGGTGTGTGTTGGTAGGGAGATTGTGGTCATGGTGATTACTGTCAGCAGCTGCCCAACAGAAACCAGAAAACCCTGTGAAAATAAAGTGACCCAAAGAATGGGAAATTGAAAAGCAGGGTGGAGAGTGGGTACCAGTTAGATTTCTAACTTGATGTGGAATCAGTATTAAGAAACTTAATGTGTGATATTCCAAGGCATAGTATTGTGCTAATACCTTTGTAACTGGGACAAAATCATCCCGGGCAAACACAGCTGCCATTTACAGTGCAAGATGAATCTTGAATTGATCAAGTTTACAGTTTCATGTTCTCTCTTCATTCCTCTCTTAACCCAATGTTCACTTTCCATGACTATGATGAATTGATCAAGTTTACAGTTTCATGTTTTCTCTTTATTCTTCTCTTAACCTAATGCTCACTTCCCATGCCCACAATGAAGAGAGGCAGATAACAGCCAGGTACAAAACGCACTTCTGCCGGCAGTGTTTGCAGGGTTAGAGTTAGGGTGAGCAGCCCAGCTAGGAAGTGGTGATACACACGTTTAATCCTAGGACTCAGGACAAAGAGGTAGACGGATCTCTGTGAGTCCAAGGCCACCAAGATCTACACAAGATTAATCCAATTCTAAAGACAGATAGCTCACACAAAGATGATCTCAGCACCTGGGATCACATGCCTTTAATCCCAGCACTAAAGGGGTATGAAAGATAGGAGCAGGGTCTTCAGTAATCAGAATCAGGCATTCTTTCTCCAGTCACATTGAGGATGGGAAGACTATGAAGTCTCAAGATTCTCCAGCCATTGAGAGGCACTTGAGAAAGTGCTCAACATCCTTATCCATTCAGGAAATGCAAATCAAAACAACTCTGAGATACCATCTCACTCCTGTCTGAATGGCTAAAATCAAAAACACCAACGACAATTTATGCTGGAGAGGATGTGGTGAAAGGGGAACACTCCTCCATTGCTGGTGGGAGTGCCAACTTGTTCAGCCACTTTGGAAATGAGTATGGAGATTCCTCAGAAAAATGGGAATAAACCTACCACAAGATCCAGCAACTCCACTCTTAGGCATATATCCAAAAGATGCCCATTCATACAACAAGGATGTCTGTTCCACTATGTTCATAGCAGCATTATTTGTAATAGCCAGAACTTGGAAGCAACCTAGATGCCCCTCAACCGAAGAGTGGATAGAGAAAATGTGGTATATTTACACAATGGAGTACTATTCAGCAGAAAAAAACAATGGAATCCTGAGATTTGCAGGCAAATGGATGACACTAGAAGAAACCATCCTGAGTGAGGTAACACAATCACAAAAAGAAAAAAGTGGCATGTACTCTCTCATATATGGATTTTAGACATAGATCTGGGGAGTGCCAGCCTACAATCCTATGGCCAGAGAGTCTGGGAAACAGAAACTTCATTCAGTGGCTGATGGAAGAAGAGGCAGACTCCCTTGGTTAAGTACTGAGCTGAACTCAAGAAAGCCAGTAACAGAGAGGGAGGACTGATGATCAAAGGGATTAAGACTAGGCTGGTTTAACCCCCAGAAACAGCTGACCTGACAAAGGTTAACTTTTGAATCCCAGGCATCAGCCTGGGAATCCAGCATGGGACTGATCAAGACCCCCTGAATCTGGGTGTCAGTGAGGAGGCCTAGGTAATTTATTGAGCCTTGGGCAGCAGATCAGTACTCATCCCGAGTATACACATGGACTTTGGACTCCCATCCAACAATGTGAGATGCACTCTCACCCTGAACTCTTGGGGGAGGGTTTAGGCCCTGTCCTGGATGAAATGACAGACTATGGACACCCCCATGGAGGGCCTCACTCTCCCTGGGGAAATGAGGGGATAATGGGAGGGTTGGGGAGAGGGCACGGGATGAGGGGAGGGAAAGGGAGAGGGACCTGGAACTGACTTGTTAAGCAACCTTGTTTCTAATCTAAATTTAAACTTAAAAATAAATAATAATAATTTAAAAAAAGATTCTCCAGCCATGCTAAGGAGCACCTTCAGTCTGAGGTTTGAGAGAACTCATGGATCAGTCATTTCCGTCTGAGGTAGAGTGAGAACTAGTATCTAGCTGCGTGAGACTATTAATCTCAGGATCATGAGTCCGAGCCCTATGTTGGGTGCCAAAATGAAACATGAAAAATAAAAAAACCCAGAGACAGATATTGGGGTTCAAGCTTCAAGGTGAATATCAGAAAAGCAAAGCAGCTTGAGACTGACATTGCTTTCTGAATCCTTAGGTAAGCTTTAGTAAATCATAAATAACATACCACCACAATTGATCATATGGGTATACTACACCAATAATGGGTGTCATTTACAAAGATGGCTTCTTTAGACATGGTAGAGATCAATTCATGCCTTTATATTATATATGTTCTAAATACTGCCTAAATTCCTACTCCCATGAATAAGGTAACAGTTGTTGTCAATTGGTTAAGGTGTGATAGAAGAGTAGACGAAGTCACTTGCTTAGTACCTCTAATCTAAGAAGTTATTTAAACTCATTTCACAAGTATTTTTAACACTGTTTTTCTCAGGTGGAATGAGTCCCTTCCTACTACTAAAACTACACAGTCACAGATATTTGCTGTTGGTACTGTCCTATCAGAGCTGTGCCAAATCAAACAATAACATACATGGCAGCTACTGATAAGTAAAGCAGAGGTCAATAATATGACCAAGTGGCCTGAGACACACTAAAATAACTCGGGAGGTTGCAAGACAATAGGAATTGTTAACTGCCAAGACCTTATCTGTGAAGGTGGTGGTGGTGGTGACAGTGGTGGTGGCAGTGGCGGCGGCAGCGGCAGTGGAATGAGTAGAAAAAAGGACAAGATGTGAGACCAAGCTCCATGTACCTGAAGCTTATAGCAAAAAGAGACAGGAAAAAGACTGTGTACACAGGAAGACAGGGTTTCTCTGTGTATGTTTGACTGCCCTAGAACTCACTTTGTACACCAGGCTACATTAAAATCACAGAAATTCCTTTGCTTTTTTATAAAGAAAATGGCAGGGTGCTGCTTAAGTGAAACATTCCATCTTGTAGGGAAGCTCCTTAAGCAGGTGTAGATGGAGTTTCTTTCCTGCCTGGTCCCACAGTCATTTAGTCCCAAATAAACACACAGGGACTTGTAGTAATTATAAACTGTTTGGCCAATGACTCAGGCTTATTATTGGCCAGATCTCTCTTAATTATTAATCCATTTCTATTAATCTAAGTATTTCCACGTGGTCTTATCTCACCAGCAACTACATGGTGGACCTTTGGTGGCCTCTCTGTGTATCCTCTCCCCAGAATTCTCCTCATCTGGTACCTCTGCCTATACTTCCTGCCTGACTACTTGCCAGTAAGTGTTTTATTCATCAACCAATAAGAGAAATATGTATACAGGACACTCCCCAACAAGCTGGAAGGTAAAAAACTCAAAATAATGACAGGAAGTCTCTGAAACTAACAAGACTCACCAGAGTAAACATAAAACCTGAAAGTCCGGCTCAGGCAGAAAGAAGCAGAAGAAGGTTCTCAGAGGGAAAAGGCTGCAAAGAAGACTCTGATACTAGCTTCCTGAAAAAAATAAAACAAAATAAACTGACCAACTGAGAGGTAAGTGGAAAGAATACTCTCCAACCTGATGAGCTGCCTGCAGACTGAGCTGTGTGCTCCAGGACTCCAGGTTCATGAGCTGTCAACCATGTTGGGGTAGGCTTTGGTGATACAGCTCTTTGATTCATTTCTGCTCCTGTAAGTAGCCCCTCACATATTCTTATAAGCAATCCCCCAAAAATTCATTGGATCACCAAGATGAACTTTGGCATTATGGGTACTTTGGCCTGTAGTGGGTTTCCTGTTTGGATTGAGTAGACAGATGTGTGTGTTGCATCTCCCCAGAAAAGTTTTGTCATACAACGCAGGGTTTGGAAATATGTTTGATCTGGGTCATCAGGAGCTGATTTTCTGCCTTTATCATTGATTTCTAAGTAGATTTAAAATAACCGGCATCTCACAGAAGTGCCATCTCATTTTCAAATCTACTAGAATATTTTAATGAATGCAGACAGAGTGGAATAGGTTACATGCCTTTGGTTAATAAGCCAAAAAGAGAAACCTGAGTATCTTTCTGATTTCTCCTAATAAAAATTAATATTTTGATTGCTATATCATTTTTATACATAGGAATAAGGTCAGTTAATTGACTTATTTGTTAACTTTACTAAAGCAATTTCACTGTTATATATTTCTATATTAGGGAATCTTTTGAAATTAGGAGAAAATGCAACTTTGTATCGTTTATGAACCTGGCTTTTTTTAACGTATCTTAATGTACAAAGTATATGTATATGAATGTATAATGAATATAATTGCACAAAGTGAACGTATGCAATTGTATATAAGTCCTGTTGTGACATTTGCAAACATGTATTTTGTGTGCTTTTACTATCACCACCTCTCCTCTTTCATTTTCCTATTGCCCCTGCTCTTTTCCCCCTTCATCATTTCTAGTGGTTCCCATTGAACTTTTATGTAACTTTCCCCACTCATCAAATCCCACATATTACAGAGAAACTTGCCTTTTATCTTTTTGAGACAGGTTTACCTCACCTAATATGATAATCTCCACTTGCATATGTCTTCCTACAAATGACAATATTTCATTCTTCTTTATGACTGACTGATAATCCAGTGTGTGTGTGTGTGTGTGTGTGTGTGTGTGTGTGTGTGTGTGTACCACACTTTATGTCTTTGTTGGTGAGCACTTATACTGATTCTATAGCTTGGCTATTGTAAATAATACCACAATAAACATGTGATTGACAGTATTCTATCTTAAAAATCACTTTAATATTCTAGGAGTAGTATAAGCAAGGTCTACTTTCATAATTAAGGTATGATATCCTGAATTGCCAAATTCAAAGAACTGATCATATTGAAAATATTTCCAACTTGTTAAATTCACAGATCTAGGGTAACTGTTCCTTTCTGATTTGGGATCCTTAACTTCACTCCTCCTTTTTCCTGATAAAGTAGCAGGCATAACCAACAACCACACAAGTTCTGAAGTTTTGTTACCTTTGTGAAAATCACCGCTTTGAGGAAATCTGCTAGAATGGAGCACTTCAGAAAGTTTCAAGTTTGGCAAGTGAAGGGGACAGAATGGGCAGAATTCTTCCCACTGTGGACTGAAGATTTGAAAAGTTAAGTGAGAGTAGAACTCATGAAACCTAGAACTTTCTTGTGCTGGCAAGTTTTGTGTCGATTTGACCCAAACTAGAGTCAATAGAAAGGAGAGAACCTCGACTAAGAAAATACCTCAGTAAGTTGGGAATGTAGGAAGGCCTGTAGGACATTTTATTAATTAGCAATTCATAAAAGAGGGCCTACATCCCTGGGCTGCGGTCCTGGACTCTATAAAAAAAAAAGCAGACTGAGCAAGCCATGAGGAGCAAGCCAGTAAGCAGCACTCCTCCAAAGCCTTTGCATCAGCTCCTGCCTCCAGGATCCTACCCTGCTTGAGTTCATGTCTCCCTAACGATGAGAGTCTCTGTCTCCCATGATGAACAGTGATGTGGAAGTGTAGAGTGAATAAACCCCTTCTCGCCAGCTTGCTTTGGCCGTAGTGTTTCATCACAGTGACAGCAGCCCTCACTATGACACTTTCCAAGCATTTAAGTTGGTCCATTGAGAAGCTGGAGGCACCAGACAGCAAGCCCCCTCTCCCTCTCTACCTTTCTCAAAGCCAATGCTTTTGCAGTTCTCAGAGATGTGTGAGACAGTCTTGAGCTGCTGGCTTGCTTTCTTTCCTCTCAACCCTATCGCTCATTTTCAAACCCTCCACCAATATTCATTTGCAAGCACCATCCCAAAGACTGTTCTAGGTATGAAAGGGGAAACTGAGTTGCTCTTTATTTAACAAAAGAAAGAGGAGTTAAGCAAGCACTGATGAAATTTAGAGAAAATCCAGTTCTAATCCTAGATACTGTGGACTAGGACATACATAGAAAGCAATTTTACTCCCAGCTACCAAGGAGTTCGTTTATCATCACTTTCATTTACTCAAAAAACACAAACAGATATGACTCCATTGCCACACATATTTTTCTAATCTTTGCTTTCTCCAGTTTCAAGCTCTCTTGCTTGGCGTCCTGCTAACCAGTTCAGGAAATGGAGAACAAAGGCCTGCCTGACAAGTTAAGCTTCTTCGGTTTCTTTAGAAATAAGTTGTCAGAACTCCCATTATTCAGCTAGCCTCACCTGCCCAAACACCAACTTAAATAAACTAACAGTACCTACAACAAAAGGCGTTTCAAACACAAGTGTTTAATAAACCCCCAAATGACAGAGAATTAAGCATATGTCTGTTTAGGCTGACCAAATAGTCAATGTTATTGTAAACCTTTAATTTAGCTTTCAATGTACATACCTGGGTCTTAGGGTGGGGCAGGTGGGGGGGGTCTCACACTCCTAAGGTAGATTATGTTGCTAACAGGGTGCTTACACTTGTTCAGCCGAGGAACATGCATGAAAAAAATTAAAATGCCAGAAATTCTTTTCCTATAAGGTACTCCAGAAGAATGTAAATTACTGTCTGTCATAAAGTTGTGGAGAATGAATTAAAGTCATTAGCGCTAACACTTTATTCACAAAACGTAACACTAGTTCCAAAGTGGAAACTCAATCAATAGAACACAATAAATCAACTATCATTCAGTCCGGGAAGTCACCAATGGGTGCCTGGCTCACTTTAAAGGGATTTGGGTAAGACAGCAGAACAGGATAGTTCAACACATTTTTCACTAAAAATAGATAATATGTCTAATTTCGGGCTCTGAACAGAATGTGTTTTAATGCAATTTCCTTGAAAATTGCTATTTCTTGTGCACCTCTGAATATATACTCAGCATGAATTGATTACCACTGGTTCCCTGGCTTATATTTTAGTCACTGCAAGGAAAAAAAAAAGAAAAGAAAAGAAATCTATCCTCTTTGTCTTCACACCAGAAAATGGAAGGTAATGCCTATGTCGTTAGCATGGTGTCTAGCTCCGGAATTGATGTGGCATAGAGGAAGCTACTCTGTAAAACCAGGTTACAGGTTGCCATGATTTCTTACAGGATTGTGCCTCTGAGATCTTCGATGACATTGGCTGTTTCTTTTGTTCCCCCCATAACATTTTCAGTTCAGCATTGCTAATAATTTTCTATTATCTCTCCCTTCTTTATATATCCCTAGTATTTCCCTCTCAGCGTCTCATTGAATTAGCTGAAGAATAAAACTATATGATATCGTCTTATTATAAGCAGAAGAAAATGAAGATGATCTAATGAGATAAATCACTGAGGTTAATAGCTTTTTAAAAATCAATCTTCCTTCAAAGGAAAAGGCTAAATGGCTTAGTGGATGAAATGCTAGCCCCTCACCTCTGAGACCATAGTTCAAGTCTAAACTGTGAAACCATAAGTGACATGTTTACCAGGTGGAGATCAGTCTCTAGTGGACAAAACTCTGCACTGCATCAGCTGGAGATCTTGGCAGCTCTAGCCTGCACCCCTCAGCCCAGACAGTGGGGCTGATGTGCATCTTGCTCTAGGCTCTTCCTGTCTCATTGGCAACAGCCTAGGTGGAGACTCACATCACTGTCAGGAAGCCATGATTGTTTCCAAAGAGCCTCAAATAGCACTGGGGCTGTGAAGTCACTGAAAGTGGATGCTCGCCAGTCCTGACCTCTCAGTTCTCACTGGAATAACCTGACCCCCCCCACACCTGTAAACTGCATGACACCATTTTCCTGTCAATTAACAAAATAGGACATAAAAAATAGATGACTTGGCTATTTCAAACTAGCTAAAGACTCACTAGAGGGTGGTCACTAATATAGTAGGCAATATTCAGTAACTAAATTCAACTACGTCTATAGAAATGGAAAAGGTATAAATACGACCATGTCCATTCTCATATATCAATGTATCTGAAAGTGTATATGGTTGTGTTTTTAGCATGTGGAATCAGACCATCTATTTAGCTACATGGGTCATCTCACTGCTGGCTATTTTTAAGAGCTTCCTTGCATGCATCCCTTAATAATGTGCTTATCAGCTTTCTTCATCGATTATATAGTGCACTGTTTCAAGTATGTAACACGGGATACCAAGTTGTGCAGAACACACGTGTGGCACAACTAGCTGGTGTTCGAGCATACTGCAATAAGCTCAGTTTTGTGCATAAAATAATCTAAATGCAGTGTCTAACTGAAATCAGCACTTTGGTTTTACAATAAGGTACTCTTCACCTATGCATTGTGTAATAAACCATGTAGAAGTAGAAGCCATGTATATTTGAACATTGGGCAATAAAATATGTGAGAAAAGTTTAAGCATAGTATGAGACCAAGATGTTGATGTATACACTGGACTTCCATATTCCTCCAAACTGGTTTATTGATGACTGTTACCTACCGACCTCTAATTCAAAATACCTGTATATCTCTTTGTTATGATTAAAGCAGTCCCTACCCCATCCCAGGCTGATAGATGGCTCTGTAATTTCTGGGAAATATGCTAAAGGTCACTAGTTAATACATCCCTGGGTATTTTCTCTCCTCATTCTTGCCTACACAAATGGCAGAAAGACTGTGTTGTATTATTCCCATACCTTTGTAAAGTCTGTTCAGAATGGAATTAGAGAGTATATTTGCAAAAGAGCATGTGTATGTACACACAGGAAAATCACACATATTCTATATAGTGTATTATTAAAATTGTACAATTGCCTTTTGAGAAATTTCATAAAAAATCTTTCCTTAATAATCTATGAATATCACTGTCTGACTCAAGTATTATTATACCTTTTAAAATTAAACTATCCACAAAACATGCATTTACTTTCTGCTATACAAAATGCTAATAATGCTTTTAGAATGGTCTTTAAAAAGTCTAATTATATCATTTAAAAACTGAGAGACCAAAGGGCAAGCTAAATTCTCCTAACATAAATCAGACTTTTTTTTATTTCAATGACTTTAAAAACCTCAAATGCAGTAATTTTAATAGCAATGAAAGAATGAATAAGTCATAACTCCGCCTGATCACATAACTGTCTATAACTGTTATTAAATGCCCCAAAATAAGTGAACTCATTATGTTTCTGCACTGCTTTTAGCTAATCTAAGATTCGGCTCACTTAATCATAGAGAAGGTTTCTGTGCAGTTTAGACCCTGAGCAAGGTCACCTCAATGTCTTTTCTCTATTCTGTCCTGATCATTTAAGAACGGCACTCTGACCTGCAACGAATGCCGTCTCCTGCAAGCTCGAAGATTGAACCCCACAGAGCTGCATTCCAGACAGACATTTTCACAGTCTACACATCCTGTGGTCACCTCTGCTGCAAATTAAGCCAGGTTCCCTTTCCAGCAAAGCTGATGCCAATCGGGATTTTTAATGCTGTGTGCCCAGTGAAACTACCTCTTGAACGATACTTATGGAGACACAATTCGTAATTCTCAAAACACACCATCCATCCACAAACATGTTATTAAGTGCTAATTGGCCGTACAGGTATGGTGCCTAAGGGCTGGTTTAGTCTATGCTGTTGGCAGACCACATGGAAACTTGATGTGGAGAATTTACCCAGCGAGGTAATTGATTTGGTCACAGCCTTCCATGCAGTGTTGGAGCTATAAGAAGCCTAGTCTCAGTCTTGGTCTCCTCCTGTCCGGTGCCAGAGAAACAAGGTTAATTTCAAATGCGCCTCATATCCTACACATTTGTTAAACCACAAGTGTAGAATAAAAGATCTTAGATCATTTCTAATACCATGAGAGAGGTGTCCTGGTGTTAAACAAAACGGGAAGAGAACCCAAGAAAGGGAGCATCCTGAATGAAGACCACAGCAGAAGACCACAGAAAGAAAACACGGAAGCAAGAAAGGGCTAGGGAGACATAAAAAGGAGAGGAGACGAGGCCCAAGAGAGAGCACAAAAGAAAGACAAGGAAAGGAGATTATTAAAATCCAAACAAGGACCAGGAAATGGTGGAGAACACCTTTAATCCCAGCACTTGGGAGGCAGAGGCAGGCAGATCTCTGTGAGTTTCAGGTCAGCCAGGTCTACTGAGTAAAGTTCCAGGACAGCCTCCAAAGCTACAGAGAAAGTCTGTCTCGAAAAATCAAAACAGAACAAAACAAAAAACAAAACAAAGCAAGGGTTAGGGTTGCTCAGTTGTGAAGCACTTGCCTGGCATATAAGACAATTTAAGTTAAATCCCTACTACTGCCTTCCCACAAAAGGAAACCACTGACTTAGGAGTTCATTGATGATTCTTTCTAGACTACAGACCTAGCTCAGTAGATAAGACACTTGCCATGAAAGCCAGATGTGGTAACATGCATCTGTAATTCCATCTTATGAAAAGATGAAGGGCAGAAATAGCAGAATCCCAGGAATTTCAGGGCCAGCCAGCATGATGTATAGCAGTGAACAACAGACCTTGAATCAAACAAGGTAGTAGGCAAGGCCCAACACCCAAGGTTGTCCTCCCGACTTCCGTACACACTGCAGTGCCCATGAGCCCACACTCTCAAACATATAGGCATATACATCATACATATATACACAAACAGGAATCTTTTAGAAGGATATATATCTTCTGGAAAAATAAACACTTTTTAGCACCCTGTATTTTTCTTGAGTATTCAATGAAGAGTAAAGTGCTTTTGCTCTTGTGTGTGATGCTGGTTGCAGGGGAGCTTGCTCATTTTTTAGGAGTTGGTCCATGAGACTTAGATTTGGGCTACACACATATACATCCACTCCTTTTCTAAGAGGGCATGTAGTAGTCCACTCATGTGACCAGGCCTAACAAACTTGAATGACCACACCCAGACCAGAAAACTAGGAACTAACTTACATTCCTGACCATTACTTGCAGTACTTTCAGTATTTCTTGTATTCCTTTTGAAAGATGATACAGCATGGTGACAAAATACTAAGAAAAAATGCACATGAGGTACAAAGCACACACATGGTATAGCCACTTTCAATCACTTCAGAACCAGGTGTGTGAAGTCTGATAATGGTTTCAGCTTGGTATTTTTGGTGACGCTATTTGTATTCATGGAGATTTGGATTGGGTCCTAACTGTAAGATCATGCCTTGGGAAAATCAAACTCTATTTGCCACATGTGTAAATACTTAGTAATACATTACAGTTTGAGCAAGCAACCGCTAGGAGCAAATAATGAGCCATGCTAGATGCTAGGTGCTGACAATTATTACAGAGTAGAATATTTTTCTGGTTGTTGAAAAATATAGACAATAACTGAAGCCAGAAAACCATTCTACTCATGACTTTAGTTTAGTCATCAGCATTGATTGGAACCAGCAGATGATGAAGCCTGAGCAGGTGTTAAAGACTGTGCCTTCTCTGTTTATAGTCAAGGGCACATCAGCTTCTCAAAACATGAATGTGTTCACCAGCCAGTAAACTCCACAGAGTCTCAGGTTCCAGGTTCATCTAATGGAGTGATACTTAAATCCAATCAGCAAGAAGGTGGCTCCTCATATGACATTCATGCCACTATGACAACCAGTGGGCATGTCTTTCCAAGCCAGACATTACTGTAGCTCACTGGGTTTACAGGTAAGATTGATGACATCTCTTCAGTTATCCAGTACCATGCATAGCACCTTCCAAAATTACCCACATATATCTCTCTTAATCCTCATCATAGAAGCGTTTATGTGTAATAGATGGTGACTGACAGGGAGACCCACAGCTGCTTCAGGGTACAATGACCAAGAAACTGCAGACTATTCAGTCCTAAACAGAACATCTGTGTACCCTACTCCCTCATTTCAAGGCTCATGGATCATTGTGGAAGAAGGGGTAGAAAGATCCAGAGGTGGTGGATAACAACAGGGAAAACAGTGACAGTTGGACCCACCAGAGCAGCTGCACATGTGAACTCACAGTGATTGTGACAGCATACACGCATGCTGTGTGAGCTCAAGCCAGACCAAATATCAGCATGGCCAGGGGAACTGGAAATGGCCCCAATCCTAGTCTCAGAATTATTGGCAATTGATAGCTGCTGGAGAGGAAGGATCTTCTTTCCACCAGCATGTAGCCCCTGATAAGTTAACTATGCTCCAATGGAAGACTACATATCCAAGAATGTTAGGGCAGTGCAAACTGGACATGACTTTGCTTTTTTAAGAAAAAGAAGACAAAATTGGGTGGCTAGGGAAAGATGATAGGGAGGACTTGAGGTATGAAAATGATCAAAACACATACAAAATTCTCAAAAGAAACAATAAAAATGTATGTTCAAAAATTTTAAATGAAAACAAAATAGATTAAAACAAAGACCAGGAAATGTTGCTATTATTAGTCCTTAGAAAGAAGATCTATATACGATCAACTAGTCATTAGGCTGCTGTCCCTTAACAACCACTTTGCCACATTTAGCAGGATGATCTTATCCATGAAGGATTATTATCAGATTCCATGACAAATTGCAGGAAGCATTCTATAAGCTATGAAATGTTCACACACACACACAGGGTATATATCATACTCACATTACTGGTGCATATGAACCCATCTTCTTCTCACATTTAATTAAAGACATATCTGGGAATATTCAGATGTGTTTGCACAGCCAATCCCAGACCTACTACTGCCTGCCAGTATCTGGGAGGTTAACAAGACTTTCATACATTTAGACAATGATACATAGGATGAGAAGGGATATTGTAGAGGTAAAGTCAAAAGAAATGAAGCAATAAAACATAAAATCCTGATGAATACAGAAAGTGGGTACCAGAGAAGCACAGTTATTGTTGTGAATGATCTAACCACATGGTTCCTAAGATATTGGGACTGAACTGTGGGAAGAGTTTGGAGATGTTGACTAGAAAATGTCCAGCATTTTTAAAGCAGTGCTTAAAGAGTGAATCTTGTGGGAATGCCAATGTATTTGCAGACAATAACAGCTGTACATTGAGGCTTCAGATGCATAAAAGAAGTCATTTTGGACGAAAACTTGTCCATATTTTAGCCATATCCTGAAACTTTCTGATAGATGGGGTTTAAAGGTGATGCACTAATTAATTTGGTAAAGGAAGTTTCAAAATAGCATAGTATTCCAGATGTGATGTAGTTATTGTTGGATAATTTTAGAAATATTTACAGTGAGGACTGGGAATAAAAAGCAGATCAAACATATTTGGAAAAATATGGAGAATGGCCAGAAAAGGACAAATTTAAATTTATCAATAAGCACTATAATTGCTAAAGAGGTTGGAAGTCTTAAAAAGAAGCTAGACTGTCAATCATATCTTTAATCCCAGTACTTAAGAACCTGAGGCAGGTTGTGATTTTATGGCCAACCTGAACTGTATAACAATATCCTATCTCAAAAGAAGTGAATGAGTAAACCAGAAGTACTTTGCATTGGAACAACAGTAAGAATACCTTCAGGACATCTTGGGAATTGGCCAGAGCACAGGCAATTATATAGATTGAAGTTTCTGTCCCATCCAGTCCTACAACTATTTAGTCCTAAATAAACACACAGAGGCTAATATTACTTACAAACTGTTTGGCTGATGGTTCAGGCTTCTTAAAAGCTAGCTCTCACTTACTTGTTAACACATTTCTATTAATCTGTGTATCTCCATATAGTCTTGGCTTACCGGAGAATGGAGAATTCCTGGGCGTCCTACCTTCCTGATAGCTACATAGCATCTACCTGGTGACTCACTCTCTGCGTTATTCTTCCCAGAATTTTTCTAGTCTGGTAGCCCACCTATACCCCCTTCCAGGATAAAACCTGCCTGTCCATTGGCTGAATAGCTTTATTCATCAACCAATAAGAGAAACATATATTAACAACATACAGAAGGACATCACCCATCAGGCAACATATTCTCTGGGTATAAAATTATAAACAACTGAGTTTTCCTGGAGAAGATAGAGCCACTGAGTTACTCTGCTCACAAAGAAATACCAGCGGGGTGCTTTCACACATTCAACCACCCAGGCACTTGGAGGCTGCTGCAAACATGGTCCAATGGGGCTCATTCACTGTTCCAGCTGTCAGCAGTTGGAACTTGTTCTGTAGGCATGCAAACTGCAAGTATTACAGGGTCATAGAGGTTTTTGGTGAGATCCCAAAGGAAAATCTATGAGACAATGTGTAGCAGAGTAAAATCCCCTCCCTGCAGGGCATCCTTGAGTGGATGATGTGTGAAGTCTTAAAGAAGTATAAAACCACTGTAGATCCCAGGATGTTGCAGGTGCCCAGAACATAGGAAATCTGTGAAGGATAGTTGTAGGTGACAGGGTGGCGCCAACCCAGGAAATCAGATATGTGGGCTGGAAGTGGCAAGGCTATAGGCACCAGGCTCCTGAAGCCCACTCGAACTCACGCCATGACACTATGTGCACTAGAGGGCAAACACAGAAGGGCAGGGCTTAGTGTTTTTCCTGTTGGGTTTTGCACTCTGGTAGGATATGTTAAAGAGGCAGGGGTAGAGGGTCACCAGTTCAAGCCCATTTTTAAAAGGATTCAGCTGTCACTGCCAAAATTGTTACTGCCCAAATTGTCTGCACCTGTTTAGAATTACTATATGGCTTTACAGTTTTGTCTCTAGAATTGGCCCAGGCCAACTCCTACTTTTCAGAATTGGAATATTACTCTTTGTCATTATATGTTGGGAGTATAGAATTTGTTTTTCTTTTAACAGTAATCCTAAGCTAAGAGTTTTCAGTAAGTTTCAGAAGGAAGTTTGAATCTGAAATTGTGAACAGTGTTTAGAACTGTAGGTTATGTGGGCTCATAAACTGAACACATTTTTCTTTATAGCACAGAAGTGTGTCTTCTACAAACTCACTAGTGTTAAATGTTATATTAAGGCAATGTTTGGGGTTGTCAAGTTGAAAAGGGGTGAGCTTGTACTGATTAATTCATTATGGTTAATTCTGACACATACTATGGGTAAGGTCTGTCAACTGATTTTAAAACAGGAAATGAGGTTAATAAAAATCATTTGGTAAGTTTTTTCTCCAAACTGTATCCTATCCACCTCTCTCTATCCCATACTCATACCATGTGAATCAGGAGGCTGAAGGAGTCTTGCAAAGGTTCTTGGAAGTAAGCTAGTCAAGAAGCATCCTCTCATTGGCTGACTTGTGTCCAGGAAGCACTTTTTCCACATCTTTCCTGAAGGTACACATGGACCTCCCAATAAGGGCATGTGTAAAAGCATCCTCTGACCTCTTTTTTGCTCTGAGTCACATCCATCCACTTTTCCATGATGATTCTCTAAGTGTCATCCCTGAAACAACAGCATTTGTATCACTAATTATTATGCTAGAAGCAGAAATGCAAATTCCCCAGCTCCACCTTGGAACAACTGAGTCAGTTTTAACACCCACATATGTCCCCTGAAGGATACACTTGAGTAACATTCTCACCTGCTCATTTTTATCCACCAGAAACAACTATTCCTGAAGCTTAATCCTCTAAATTATGCCTTGGAAATGCACTGTCTGGTTCACATGGAGGGTTTGCTTTAATTGACTCCTACAGTTGCTTCAATAAAATGTACAAATGTGTTGCCTTGAAGAGTACACCTCAAAATGAAAGTGACCCAAAATTGAGACCATCTGCCCCTGCTCCCACCCTTAGGATAAACACACAGGCTGTTATTAGCCACACAGGTTTCCCTGTCACCACAGCGCCATGCACATCATCAAATAGGACATGTGTGTATTCAAACCAGAAGCTCCTGCTGCTAAATACACCAATGATGTGCATTCACATAGCAAGTGGTTTGTTCAAAACATATGTTAGGCTTAAAATAATTGATCTTGATAAAAATATTAAGGTTCTCACTGAAAGTATTTGAGGGCATAATGATACTAATACCATCTGTGCAGTAGCCATCCTGAATGAATCAGCAACACACTTTTTTATTGTTTTTTAAACCCTATAATGGATGCTCCTGAACACTGTAATTTCCATGAAAATCTCTTGAAATTTACCTACCATATTTTAAACACATTAATTCATTATGTATTGAATTGTGTTCCCCCTCCTTGTTCCTTGCAGGGAGTAAAATCATGAATTATGTTTTTTGCAGATCATTTTCATCTTTTTGAAGTGCATTGTTGGGGTATATATGTTTTTCTAAATATGCTACCATTACTGATATGTTTCATTTTTCCTTAATATTCTACTTAAATATTGTTTATCTTTGAAATGACATACAGCGTTTCTATTTCTCAAAGTATTTTGAGTTCAAATAATCACAGATCAAGCAGATTAAATTCCGATTGCATTTCCCATGACTGTAACAAATTATCATGAGGAGTTACAGTTTTGTTCTTACAAAACTGCTAAAATAATAAGCCTTAATATAAATTTGGCCTCTCCTTTTACCTAACATATTGCAGGATCTTACAGTGCAGGCACTAAATGGTGGACAATAATATTGAGATAAAATGGATATGGAAATTTTTAATATTTTTACATTTATTTTTTATGCATATATGTTTGTGGGTGTGTGGAAATCAGAGGACAACTTGCATGAGTCCATTCATTTTTTTTTCCATCCTATGGGTCCCAGGGATTGAATTAAGGTCCTCAGGTTAAGTATCAAATGCCTTTACCCTCTGAGTCATCCTATTGGTCTTGAATATAAACTATTGCATGAATAGAAATAGGTGAAATGAATCCATAGTATTGGAAGTCAAGTGTTGGTGCCCATGGTGGAGCGGTAGAGATGGGGAATAGAGTGAACACTGGGGTGGAAATGATCAGATAAGAGCTCTCAGGATGAGATGTCAGATCTTTGAGAAGACAAAGCAAGCTTTGCAGAGGTCTGCAACAATGTCCTGCAGCCAGGTGCAGCAAACTGACTACAACATAACTAATGAGTGGACAAATCAAAGAGGACATGGAAAGCATCATCAGTGCTTAGGTGTGGCATTGAGTGCATAGAAAGTATTGGGGTACGGCAGTGGAGAACAGTGTGGAGGGACTAGAGGACCAAGGTTTAGATTGTTTGGAAGCACATTATAGCTCTGAGTAAAGATTGAGGGAATATCTAGTGTTTTGATCTGATCTAATCGTTTCTGGTCATTCAGTTAGCCTGGGATCCTGTCACTTCTTCCACAGCTTGGAATTTTAACCCTGTGAATGACTTTTAACGTAATCACAAATGGAAATGAGAATACCTGCATAAAGCAGACAATCAATTAATGCAGTTAATGCATTTCTTTAAGGTGCAAAGAGATTCTGATAGAAGAAAGCAATGTTTTAAACATTCTGATTGACAAATTATGTCTGAAGCTGAAGAAATGGATTAGTCAGTAACATGCTTACCATGCAAGCATGAGGGCCTGAGTTCGGATCCCCAGAACACTCACAAAAGCAGTAGCTCCTGTTTATAATGCAAGCATGGGTACAGGGCGGGGGCTTGTTTGCCGGTATGTCCGCCCAAATTAGTTAGTTAGCTCCAACTTTAGCGAAAGAACCTGTTTCACAAGATAAGGTACAGAAAGAAAAAGACGCCTAACATCAAACTCTCAATCCATACATATGTGCATCCATGTACCTATGTGTAATCTCACAGGAGCACATACACACAAAGATCAAAAGTGAATAAAGCATATCCCATGGAAATAGAAGGTCATAAAAGTTTCCAAAAGGCTATAACTAGGTTCCCTGGGCCTTCAGCAATCTGTCAGAACTGCACTTCATTAATGTAAAAATTAAACAAACGCCTCAGAAAAATCAAGATTTCTATTTTAGCTCCTGAAAAACACAGTCTACCTGTTTGGAAAATAAGTATATATCAAATACTGAGTGTGGTCAACTGGCCTTTCACTAGAAGAATGATTAATCATATTATCCCATTGCCAGAGAGTCTGGGAAACAGGGAACTCTAAGTGAGATATATACAGTACCCCAGGGAAGGGGAATAGGACAGGATCTCCTGAGTGGATTGGGAACATGGGGGGAGGGGAGAGGGAGCTGGGAGAAAGACAGGGGAGAAGAGGAGGGGAGAGGAGGACATGGGGGAGCAGGAAGGTTGAGTCCCAAAGAATAGAGGAGAACAGGATGAGAGATACCATAGTAGAAGGAGTCATTATAGGTTTGAGGAGTGATCTAGCACTAGGGAGATTTCCAGAGATCTACAAGGATGACACCAACTAGCAATCTAAGCAATAGTGGAGAGGCTACCTTAAATTCCTTTCCCCAATAATGAAATTGACAACTACCTTATATGCCATCCAAGAGTCTTCATCCAGTAGCTGATGGAAGCAGAGGCAGACACCCACAGCTAAACACTGAACTGAACTCCTGGAACCCAGTTGCAGAGATGGAGGAGTGGTAAGCAAAGGGATCAAGACCAGGCTGGTGAAACCCACAGAAACATCTGACCAGAACAAGGAGGAGCTCATGAACCCCAAACTGATGGCTGGGAGGCCAGCATGGGACTAATCCAGACCCCCTAAATTTGAGTATCAGTGAGGAGGCCTTGGCAATCTGTGGGGCCTGGCACACAAATGGACTTAGGGAACCCATTCCACATAGAGGGATGCTCTCTCAGCCTGGACACATGGGGAAGGGCCTAGGCCCTGCCCCAGATGATATGAGAGACTTTGGAGATCCCCCATGGAGGGCCTCACCCTTCTTGGGGATCAGAGTAGGGACTGGGTGGGGATTTGGGGGGGGTTGGAGAGTGGGGGAGGAGGGGAGGGAAAGGGATCTGGGATGGACATGTGAAGCAAGTTTGTTTCTAATTTAAATAAATAAAAAAGTATATTGTGTAATTGATACCATCTGGTAGTTTGAATGCAAAGCAGATAAAGTAAACTTATAGAAGCAAAGTAAGTGTAGCATTGATTATATGAATAAATCAAGATCATTCTGCATGCACCTAAAGAGAAAACTCTCATGATTCTCATGATATAGTATTGATTGATAAAATGTATGTGAAATCCATGTGTGTGTGTGTGTGTGTGTGTGTGTGTGTGTGTGTGTTGGAAAAAAAAGAAGCAAGCAAGTAAGTTCCAAAGGGAAAATGATGCAGGAAAATTAAGACATAGCTAGAGAAGAACTTTGACCTCTCACCTTTCATACTTCTTTACTGCTTTGATACTTTCAGCTAAAATGTATTTACAATGTAAAAATAACAACATTCTCAAAAATTTTAAGTGTATCTTTAAAAAAGAAAAAGAAAGCCTATGTCCACTGGAGTTGGTAATCTGAGTCCATTGGAATAACAGGAATAAAAACAATATCTGAACATTTTTTCACATACTATATGCTAGGCACCATGCTATTTTACATGGATAATATCATTTATTCCTCACGATGAAATTATGACCTATCTATGCTATCCATTTCTCTCTATATGTGGCTGATGACTGATGGGGCACTAGATAACCTACCTAGATTCACATGGTAATCCTTTAATTCTGTTCAGATCCATATCTTTCCAAGAGATAGTCTTTATCCATGGCCAAAAGTTCTCAAACTTAATGGAAGTAAAGTTAACTTCACAGGATTCGTGAAAGTGCTAATCCATTGCTAGGCTGAGCCCCTGAGTGAATCCCCAACTGATTGGTGGACATGGTTCATTTTAAACACATAATTTGCATGACCTGAAATTCTATTATCATGGAGAAGTATAATTCTATGGAAGGTAAGACGTATATCACAGAGAAATAAATTTAAATATTCAGATGCTGATGAAGTAACATTCTTTTTAAAACTGATGATCAACTGCACAGCTTATAATGCTGTGCAGTTTATGATACAATTCAAGCATTTTAGCAGTCAAGTGCAGTCTTTGTTTTAACTTGACTATTTGTCACATAGAATCTATAGTTCTGTCTTTTTGATCTATGACAGGTCTTAAGGGTATTTTCCTGAATTTGAACAACTAAAATATCTTCCATGTGCTCATTGATTCAGTTTGTTCTTTTTGAACAAAATGGTAGCCCAGCATGCTTTTCGAAGGGGCTCATCGCCTGTATTTTAAGCGATTGCCATGCAGTGTGGTGGAGATGGGGGAAAATGTCTCGGATGCAAAGGAAAGTTAACATTTACATCTGAAAACTGTCTCCTTGCCATGTTGCTTGACAAGTGATGTGGATAATTTTATCCCCTAGTGAGGTTTACAATCTGCAGAACTAGTACTTATGTTGATCTCATCAGAACCAAGTGAAAAAGAGGAGACATTACCTAAATATCATGCCTCAGACAGAGATAATCCATATGGCAAATGTGTTCCACTTTGTATCAGAGATTCTTTTTCATCCTGGGGGGTCTTTCTACAGGAACTCAATGGGCTCCTTATATTCTCACTATAGGTAAAAATCCAGTCTGTTTGCTTTCTAGTTACATAAAACGACTTCCATCATTATTTAAGGCATGCTTTGTTGGCTAGGAGGGGATGGGTAGGCAATAATATGTCATGCATCATGTTAAGTAAGAAATACATTTCATAAATATGTCTCTTTAAAAAAATAAATGTGCCAAAATCTTACCATTTAAAAACTGATTTCATGCATACCCACAGTATCACATTTAACATTGAGTCTACCCTATAAAAATTAACCAGAAGATCCATGAAAACAATGCTATTCAGTATCTTTCATTATTGCATCATACAACTCTTCTGGCTGACTCCCTGAACTGAAAATCAGGATAGGCAACACATACCTCATAACCATCAGTAGATGCATCCTTCATTTCATGAGGCATCTAGCCTGATTGTAGTATAATACAGTTGACCTGATATGATATATGTTCCTCTAAATTAGTAGACATAAAACATCTCTGTATCCTTTTTTTCAGCAATGAGTGAAATACCTTTAAACTGTATGTGTATGTGTGTGTGTGTGTGTGTGTGTGTGTGTGTGTGTTAGAGTGCGTGCACACTCATACTTGTTCTCAGGTAGACAAATCAGCCATATTCACTTTACTTAGGTAAATGTCATCACTAGTAGCCTCTCATATCCATTTTTACTTTTGTCTTGATTCTTTACATTTTTAAACATCCACTCATAGACAGATATTACTTCATCCTTGGTGGCTTCATACTAGCATTTTTCCAACATAATATTTTTATTGATCATATGGGAATTTCACATAATGCACCCTGATCACACTAACTTCCCAGGCCTCCCTAGTAACCCCACCCTTGAACCTCCTCCAAAAAAAAATCCAATTTGTGTTACCCATATACTCACATTCCCAGTCCCCCCCCAAAAAACTGGGTCCTTTCCCTCCCCCCTCCCCCACCAGAAGCCCTCAATTGTGCAGAGCTACACTTCAGCATCCTTAGCACAATTTTTAAAAGTTCTCTTCAATGGGCATCCTGCCGAGCCAGTTCCTTTTTTTGTTTTTTGAGGGGGAGTGTCACAGCAGCCTTCTCTGTCTCTCATTCTCAACTGTGAGTCTGCAGTCATTGGTTCCACTACAAAAGAAACTTCCTTGCCCTTTACAGACAGCAGGAACATACATCGTGACCGCCCACATGGCGTTTAGCATCAGTACATGATATGATCCTCAGCATGGTCTCCATCAGCAGTACAGACCACGGACATCAACACAGCCCTCTGCTGTATCTCTCAGGTCTAGGATACCATCCCTCAGCCATAGCACAGGCCATCAACATAGAAAAATATAAATCAATTGGAGGTTGCTAGTCACCTAACACAGTGGTTCTGAACCTATGAAGAAAAAAGCAGAAAATTTATTGGGGTGTGAAAACTGGAGCTATGCTGACAGTCTTCCCATGATGCTATTAAACACTTTGCTGTGGTCTAAGGTATGAGTTTAAACCATCACACGTGGCCAGTAGCTTTCATATCAGATATAGACATACATGGACAATTTTATCATTGTAGAAATGGCACTTGGGAAATTTCAGTTCAGTAGAACCAACACACAGACCCAGAATCTATCTTTTCAGAAACTGAGTATTTGTGGAGTATAAATTTGAGAATGACAGAAATACACAGTAGAGAAAAGCAGAATGAAAGAAAATTGGAATGACAGCTGAATATAGGTATCAAAATCACATTTGTGCTGAAGGTACTGGAGTTGAGGATATTTTCCCCAAATAGTATAAGGTGGTATAGTTACACAGAGAGGAACTATCATGGTTAACAGGAAAACTAAATGTACAAAGTGATTACTAACAGTAGATTAAGAACCAGGGTCCTAGCTGTGAATTTCTCTGAAGCAGGGAGCAAAGAGACACGAGGATGCATAAAGCAGTCAGTTCAGTGCTAGGAATGTGAGATATGGAGCTATCTGATGTCCTGCTCCAGGGATGGTTGCAACACTTGAAGGACTATGCCTAGTAGACCATGGAATGAATAAGAGAATTTGAGAAACTATTCACATAAATTAAAGAAGTTACTTGAGGTGCCACTTAGTGGTATCAAGTCAACTTGCTTTACCCAAGGGAACTGTATTGTTTATGCTGCATCAACACACCTGTTTTGTAAATCCATAATCTTACTGTATTGCTTTTCAGTACAAAAATCTATCTTTCACCCCGGTGAAAAGTACACAGAATTTTAGAGTCCTGGCTCTCTTTAATTGCCATCTGACAGGTAAGTTTCTGTTGAGGAATTGCCTATATCATATTGGCCTATGTGCATTTCTATGTGGAATTCTGTGCACTCTTAATTGGTGAGGGTGGACCCAGCCCACTGTGGGAAGCACAATCCCTAGGCAAGTGGTCTTGGGCTGTATAAGAAAGCTAACTAATCATGAGCCCTTAAGTGAGTGAACCAGAGAGAACTGTTCCTCTATGGTTTTTGCCTTTCAGTTACTGTCCTGGCCATTCCCTGGTGAACTGTGACCTGGAAGTACAAGCCAAATAAATCCTTTCTTTCCCCCCAGATAGCTTTCAGCCAGAGCATTTTACCATAATAACCAATGAAGCTGGAAATTATATCAAACTATTCCTTTTCATAGTCATTAAATACCAAAATAAGGACAATCAAAAGCATTACTGCCAGGCAGTGGTGGCACACACCTTTAATCCCAGCACTCAGGAGGCAGAGGCAGGCGGATCTCTGTGAGTTCGAGGCCGGGCTGGACCAACAGCCTCCAAAACAATACAGAGAAACCCTGTCTTGTAAAAAAAAAAAAGTATTACTAACTTAGTTGGACATTCCATGGTGCCTTCTTTCCCACATTTCTTCTTTACCTGGATGTGCAAATGGACAGATAGAGGTAAGTAGGACAGATGATTCCCAAGATTTGCTGTCTCCAATACAGACAGTAGTGTTTGCCAATGGCTAATGTTAAATACCTATAGACAGAGTTAAGCATGAGTGTATCTATAATATATTTCTAATAAAAATGCAAATATAGAGCTCCAGAGTCACTCTTTATCTTCTGAGTTAATAGATAAATTGTCCATCTAACCCAGTATGGATAGCACAGGATAGATATTCAAAGTATTTGATGGGTAAGTGAGTGAATGAATGAGCTCACTACATGGAGTATAGGTTCCTGGTTATCAACCAAAAGATAGTACCCAGAATCACATGAGAGTTTTTTTTGTCATGTGTTTGACTGTTTAAAATATAATCAAGCCATGAGACTATCATTCATTGAAAAGGGAGGAAGGACATGAAAGATGAGTTAGAATTAGCAAAGGTACGCTGTGTGTTCTGAAAAATGTTCCTAGGTCAGTATGATACAGCCTGTCCTCAGTGCTTATCACTCTAGAAAAACACACTTGTAAACAATAACTAAATAGTATCCATGCAGTAATAATCATAACAACAGTATTGTCCATGTCATACTTATAATAATGTGCCACATTTATAGACTTGTCAAGAGATCACATTTACACCTAAATATATATACTCATAATAACTTCAATGATGCAACAAATACGGTGAGCAGGCAGAGCAGACCATGTTCAGGGTTTGTGTGGTTTCGTAAGCACGGCAAAACTGGAAAATGTGTTATTGCATAAGCATATCTAAGTCAATATGACCACAGTGTAATTATAGTATTTTCACTACCTGTTATCTTTATTAAACATCTTTTCTGGCTGCCACTAATTTTTTCTACTAACAATCTTAAATGGAGGTTGGGAAGCAAACCCCACTTTACATTTAGCCATGCATCTAAGTGGAAATGCAGATGTCCTACAATTGATCTTCCTGAATTAGAATACTAAGTAATGTTTTCCATCTAAAGTCTGAGAAGCATACATTTACCAGCTCTCTGGGCCTTGCCTTTCCAAACTAAAAAGTGGGAATAATAATATTCTTACACACCAATCCTCAAGTGTTATTGGGACCTGCAAATAAGCTAAAGATATATAAACATCTTCATCCTATTTTAATTCAGCCATATGAGCTCAGCCAGTCAAGAGATAGTGAACAATTTAAGTGCTTGTGTTTTCACTACCGTATCCTAAGATGACTCTGAGGTAGGTTCCAGAAACCTAAAGTTCAAACGACAAGAAGGAAAACCAACTGTTTGGCCTTTCTGAAGGGAAGCTCATTGGTGGTTTTGCTGTTGTTGCTTTTGGCTCCTTCGTTGTTGTTTTTTATGGTATGTAGCTCGTTGGTGTCTAATACAGTCCTTCTTGCTCATGTGACTTGGTGAGTGGTTAGGATTCATTGTGATTGCCTTGCTCCCTGACTTTGGTACCAACTACAGTACAGGTCAGAACTTGGCCATTTCTGGTGCATTTTACTCTTAAGGATTGTCACATCTCATTGGCATTGTTTCCCCTGATCTTTTTTCAATCCTAAGATTCTCCAAAGCTGTCCTCACACATTGACGGGCAAATGAAACTTCGCACAGAGTTTTTATTCAATCCCGAGAGTTTGGGGACCTATACTTGCCCTGATCAAAGATCCTTTAATTTAAAAGAGCCTACCCTGAGTTATGTCCACATCTCAAGCTCTATCCATGATGCATTTGGAGTTGTCAGCTATAATTCCAAGGATAACAGCAGGGGACTGCCTAAGTAATTCTTCTCAATCAAGGCATTTCTTGTCGTCTCCCAGGTAAAGCACCAATGTCACCAGTGATCTTTTCCAAAGCGACATGTGCATCGATCTCTGGTGTTTGTGCACTACCAGGCGGGTGACAACACAGCTTTGTTTCATTTTTCCCCTCTAATGTCAAAGCATAAACTATCTTTTAATTCTGACACATTTATCCATTCAAAAGACAGTATGAAAAACAGTTAGGGATCACTTACCCATCTATCACCTTGGACTCTTCAGGCCAAAAGGCAGTTGCTCTTTCATTTGTAAACCAGACAAACAAGGGTGATCCCCAATGGACAGAGAAAAAAGAAAAGGCAAACAAAAGCTATTCAACAGTGAAAGCTGATATTCTGTCCTGCCTTAGGTGAGCCTGGCAGCCTTCCTACGTAGGAACAAAGGAGCTCAAGTGAAATAAAATACGTATCAGAAGGCATATAATGCAGCCTTAGCTCAGCTCCTGCACATCTCAGGGTATAGGCAAAATTCCTGACAAAATTCCTGGCACACATGTATCCAAAGTGCAGGTGTGTGAGTGAGTGAATCCTGTCAACTGTCAATGAGAAGCTATACCTGTGTCCATACCTGCTTCATTTCTCTGCATTTTTTTTTAAATTTGCAATGACTAGAGCTGGAGATAATATCTTTTACCCCTTTCCCTGAAGACCTGAGAGACCTGAGTTCAGTTCTCAACATTCTTGTCAAGTGACTCACAAACTTCCTGTAACACTAATTTCAAAGATCAGACATCCTCTCCTGGCCTCTGCAGGTGTATGTGGCACACACACACACACACACACACACACACACACACACACACACACACACACCAAGGTCATATCCCAGTACTGAGAAGGCAATGGAATATATCACTTAGAGGTTCATGCAGCAGTACACAGAATCAGTCTACAATAAAGTCCTCTACTTGAAGTGGCTACCTCATGACTCATGACCACAATGTGATCTGACAATGTTTGGATGCTTTTTGATAGTCAAGCACACTTTCAGAGTAGCAAGAGTCCTCAGCCTTTTGCAGGACAAACAGTTCATTAATGTTGGAATCTACTGAGGCTACAATATAGGTGATTCTTGACTGCATCTGTGGCAAGCACCCGGTGAAATCACAATTAATTCTCTCCCCTGAAATACCGAGTAGTTAGAGGCTGTTTTTTAATCATAGTTCTTTCTATATTTTATATGAATACCAATGGGTTGTGCAATACTATTTTAAAAAACATTTAGAAGGAAAACTCATCACCGGTTACACATTAATTTTTTATAAATGTCATTCTACATTTATACCGGCGAAGGCAGCAATCTATGCAAACCAGATTTGAATGGTTCACGAAGCAGAGTATTTACAAACACCTTGGATTCTTTAGCATTCACACTCTTTCTTCCTGCCACAGTGAATTTGAATTGGATACCACAGCTGCTGTCAGATCCAAACACAAGTGCATCCTTCAGCTGCCACCCCCTACCAAGAATGCCAGGCAAAATCTGCCCATCTTTCATCCACATCCCAGGCCCTGTTGTTCACAATTAGTATTTTTGGTGGAAAAGGAAAAATCAAAGGAAAGCAAAAGTTCAGCATCTTTCCCATTGCTGATAGGACAGAGGGACTTTCAGAAGCATGAACTGAATAAAACCCATCTGTAGTCCCTCGAATTGATTCTTGCACTCTCCCGAATACTACCACCATGATTTTAGGTAGCAATGTGTACCCAATCAACAGAAGCCATATACCATTGCTACACTGATGTGATTAGAACATTAAGCCTTCATTAAAGGATGCTCCCCATCAGAACTACCGCTAACTACCCCTAACTCGTAGCTCACCTGAAAAATCATAGTATCACAGTATGGCACAATAGTCTTTTGGTGTTATAAAACACATTAAAGAGCTAGGGAGATGGTCTCATGGATAAAATGCCTGCTGGACCATGCAGATCAACATTCACATACCCAGACAGAACGCATGTAAAAACCAGGTGGGTGTGACTCGACTGTCTGTAAACCCAGTGTTTACGGGACAGAGGCAAGGGATCTGTGGGGGAAAGTGGCAAGTTAGACCAGCTGAATTTCAGAGCTCTGTGTTCAGTGAGATACCCTGCATCAGTAAATGAAGGGGAAGGGCTATCGAGGAGGACACTTGGCATAAGCCTCTGGTTTCCACATATATGCACACACATATACATACACATACACACACATGCATATATACACACATGATGCAGACATGCATGCTTACATATACATGCAAAAGCAAACAAAAATACAACAAAGGTCATGTTGGGCTTTTTTCTACCCAAATACATTTGTGTGTATCAAACAGGAAGAGAAGAATGCATTAATTTATCCATGTATCGCCTGCACCCATTTTAGTCTAAATCTGAGCTCATTCAGGGAGGCTTTGGTGGAAACCACTGTTCAAAAAAGCTCTTTATATAGGTAGTCAAGACCTCTTGCTGATCATTTCCCCACCAGCAACAGATAGTTCTAGGAGCTGTACACACCAGGGTATGACCTGATGCACCAGGGGCAGAGCAAGATGCAGCCTTGTGTTCATCCAGATGAGTCTCCCACATCTAAGTAGCTCTCACCAAATAGCAAACATTTTGTGTTTGGAGCAGCTTCTCTAGAGAAAGGCATAGGCAATATGAGCAATGAGTGACAGTTTCTTAAAGGTTAATATCTCCTTTAATCTATTTCTACAACAGGAAGGGAAAATACAGTATTAGCATTGGGTGTGCTTGGGGGATTAGAAAAACAATTTCAGCTATTATGTATATGTTAGACCACAGGGAAAAGAGAAATCCTCCACATTCATTTTATGTTGCAAAATATAAAACGCCTTAAATATATGTATACATTTTCTTTTTTACTAAAGATATCCCTTATGTGTGCATGTGCGTGCGTGTGCGTGTGTGTGTGTGTGTGTGTGTGTGTGTGTGTGTGTGTGTAAGGAGAGAAATAAAACCACCCTTAAAGCCAGACCAGAGACTTGTGATTGTCACGTCAGGTAATGAAACCATTAAATGCACGGTATTAAGAAGAGACATGATGCAATTAGCCAAGAAATTACTCTGATCTCAGTGACATTTTCAAAAAATCATAATACAATATACATCGGAAGACATGATTGACAGCCTAATCCAGTTTTGATGGAATGTAGTCCACACACTGTGTGTAAAGCAGCGCATGTCCAGATAAAGCCCACAGCTGTGAATCTCTGATATGTCCTTACAGGCTTGTCACCCAGGAAATTCCTCAGGTTTAAAAGATGATGAAAGTATCGACCATTAATGACAGGATCATCTCCTGCCCTGAAATAAAATGTACTAATCCTTTTTGCTAGGTCTATGAATTCCTAATATAAATTATATAAACTCTCGTAATTCATCTCTGTTAGCACAGTTGTGTTTGGAAATTGTACAGCAGTCTTTGCCCTATTTGAAATGCTAGATGAAAGCAAGCCATGTTCGCTTAAGCTGCTGCATAAAGTAATTTAACAGAGGGGACAGAATAACGTCTAGATAATGAGAACTACAGATTTCAAAATGGAGGTGTAAAAGTTCTTAGGTGGCTGGGTGGATTTAGGCTTCCTCCTTACAGAGAAACCAGAAGCACAAATGCCCACTCCTTTCACTTCGGGTGGTTAAATAAAGGGCATCAAACAATGGTATGTGGTTAACAACTGGTGATGGGAAACTACTGATTGTGAATCAGAGAGTTTAGAAATTTCAAAGAAATAGTATTAGCAAATAAATAATGTGAAAGGAGATTGATTGACTTTATGTGTGTGCTCTTGTGAAGGAGGCATGCAGCATAGACTCGCACTCTACAATGCATCATAAACACATTTCTACAGCATGTTAGAGACTATACACATCAGAGTCAGCGTTTCCAAAACTCATGGTAAAGGAATAAATGAAAGGTATTTTCAGTGGGGTGTGTGTGTGAGAGAGATATCTGTGTGTGTCTGTGTGTGTGTACCATGTGTGGGAGAGGGTGCTCTTAGCAGCAGAAAGAGAGCATCAGACCCCTGGAGGGGTTATAGGCCTGACATGGGTGATGAGAGCTTCATTCAGGTCCTCTGGAAGAGCAGCAAGAAAGATAGTTGATTTTTTGAAGCCTAAAATTATCCTATATCAACAATGCATGTAAAATACAATATTAATTTTCTCAGTGTATTTGTAAGCTGGTTAATTTATTTTTATGCTTATTTTGATTATCCCCCACCTCCTCTTCTCCTTCCATGTGTGTGCATGTGTGTGTGCATGCAAGTATATGTGCGTATATGTGTGTATGTATATGAGTATGTGAGTTTCAGTGCATATGTGTGAAAGAGAATTCTGAGTGGGTTAGTGTGTGTGTGTGTGTGTGTGTGTGTGTGTGTATGAGAGAGAGACAGAGAGAAAGAGAGAGAGACAGAGAAAGAGAGAGAGAGCATGTGGTGTGTGTGTGGGTGTGTGGGTGTAAGACAGAGGGTGTGTGAGAAAGAGTGAATTGGGGGGCCAGAGGAAGGCCATGGGTGTCCTGTTCTAGCACCCTTTACTCACTTGAAGCAGGTCCCTCACTAAACATAGAGCTCATCAGTTTCTACCTAGGCTGGCTGAGCAGCAAGCCTGCCTCTGCCTCCTCAACACATAGAATACATAGTTACATCCTACTTTATGTGAGCGCTGGTGGTCCAAACTCAGATTCCCATTCTTGCAGAGCAAGTACTCTCACACACTGGACCATCTTCCCAGAAACACATCCCTAGCGTTTATTTTTGTATTTTTAAATTGGGCACTTAGCATTCTTTTGTTTGAATTATACTTAGTATGTCTCAGGGCTCCTATCCAAGCACAGGACAAGCTTTGTTCTTAGGGCTGTAATATGGAAAGGATAAAATTCTCCAAGACAAGATTAAGCAAGGGAAGACTTATTTTTAAAATGAACACAACAGATTTCATCCGTAGAGAAAATAATAAAGTAGTAAAGATGCTGTGATTACTCAGAATACATTGGTTATTGCCCTTTGTAAATTTCTTCAGAAGAATGGGAAAATCACACCATCACCTATGATGAGATCTGTCTTTTGCTGCAAACAAACACTAACACTATTTATTTATCTGCTTTTAAAACTAGGCTTGAAATGGTATTGTTGTGTTATCTAAAACAAAGTCCATCTTCACTTTGTATACAATTAAGGTTACTATTGTTTTTTGTAGAGCATGAATAACCTTGTTATTCCTAATCACCAAAAGCACACATGTCCTGAAACCTATCAACTGGTGGATGGTGGATGGATAAGCAATTGTGGTATGTCCAAACAAGGAAGGACACCTCAGCAAGGAAAAGAAGTCAATAGCTGATACATGCTACCTTATAGGTTAATCCCAAGTGTATGCTGGATGTAAAAACAAACACAAAGACACATTTGCATCTGGTTATTTGAACTGTCCAGATTCAGCAGTATCGGAGAGAAGAGCTTGCCTGGAGCATACAGCAGGAAGATGGAGTCACTCAAAATGCTCTGCGGGCTGTTTTGGTTTTTTTATATGTAGCAAAAACTCTTCAACATTCTATTGTAATGAGAGGTACTTGACTTTGTAAGTTACTAACAACCCTTGAATTGTATGTTTAAAGTGGCTGGATTTTATGTCATGTAAGTTATAAATCAACGAAGCCATATTTCTTAAGAAAGAAGCAATACTAAAATATGTTTCTTTAAAATGAAAAAATTAGAATTAGGCACAAAAGACTTCCTAAGGTGACTGCATGGCTAGAATAATGGCAATTTAAAATAAAAACAATCATTACATTTTAGTCAGTCTTCAAGTATGTTGCTATATGGAAATCCAACTATTTAATTATAGCTACTCCTGTTTTGAAATCAGGTCTTAATTCAAGCCAACACTGAACAATGTTCACATAAACTAATCAGTTTATTTTTAAAACGTTATTTTTCACCATTCTCTGTTTTGCAATGAGATTGTAGCAGAAATCATCACCCCTTGACCCTTTTGCAAGGAAATTTGCTTCCACTAACCTGGTCCTAACTTCGGAGTCAACAGTCTTTCCTATTTTAACTCCTATAGGAAACAGAACAAGGGAAAGTCAATTCTTTTATGTCTGCAAGGAGAGTTAGCTTCAAAACCACTGTCATTAGATCAAAAGCTTACCGTGTACATAGAGTCCCACTACTTGCAGGGATTAAAGATACCCCACAGGTAGGATGGTTACATCTGACTCAAACCTCTCAAACTTCAGTAGGTTTTATTGAAGTTTGAGTCAATGCACTTTTTGTAAGGGCTTGGGAGAAGGGAAAATAACCTGTTACGTGTTTGTTACTTGAACTCCTTTAAGTGTGTGCACAAGACTATCACACCAAGGCAGAAGCAGAGTGACCCTAACAGTTACATGTAGGGAAGGGGACAATGAAGGATACACGGTATTTTCTTGATATTCCAAGCACCAGTGTCTTTTATTCCAAATTGCATTCCATGCTGACTGTTGTTTGAAATACCTTTATTACCCTGGTTTTCTTTTTCTTTAAAAGTAAAGCATTTTCAAAGCGAAAACAAAGATTAAGCAACTTCAAGTCGTTAGCAACTCTAAATATCAAAGAGAAGGGGGAGCTCTCCTCTGAAGTACGAAAAAATATGAAGGCAGAAAGTAACATTTGAAGCTAAAATTACTGTGAAGATCGCGGTACCCAACCCTCTTGGTTTCCACTCCACTTGCTTATTGATCAATGTTGATTTACTCAGCAAGGCGTGACTCTGACACTGTATGAAAACTCTTTCCCTATGTCCTCCTTGTAACTAAGCTCACGGAGACCCTGGTAAGGTGCAAAGGATCATTTCCCAATGTTTCCTCAATGATATTTTATGAACTTAGAAGAAAATCACAGTTGTGCTTTTTTTGTAACAAAATGTGGTTGTTCCTTTATTTAAGTCACTGAAGAACGTAGACCTGAAATGCTTTCACATTCTTCATTCTTCACTTTACGCACACCAAGCCACAGGATCACAAGTCGCCTGAATTTAGATGTTTTTCCTCTTAGAATGTGATCTTTATGGTATTTTGTCTTACTTAGAGAAGGTTATAGCCTTAAAAGATTCTACGTGGGTCAGAAAGTAATCAAGCATGCTTTAAATTGTGGTTTAAAAATGCATACAGACACAAGATTTGATAACATTTTCAGAGTTTTCCCACTTGGATGTTTATTTTTAATTTGGGTGATCAGCTACGATTTTTGTATTATGTTCTAAAGTAGAACACTACGTAAGTGGGAAACACGCTGAACTCTGACCACACAAGCTGCTATTTCAGTTTATGTAGGCTGAAGGGTTAAATGGACATGAAAAACTAACTGTTTCGGGGCCATTAACATTTCTAACTTTAAAAATGAGTATCTCTCCGGTGAGCGCCTATTATGAGCTGCCGTCTGTTAAAAATGCAGCACTCTGAGCGAAAACATTACACGTTTACTCTCACTTTCATTAGACATTAATGATTAACCTGACATTTCTCATTTAATGTAAAAATTCATTTGCAAAGGATATTCCCACAAGCAAAGACCAACTCTTCTATCTCCTCATGTCACAATCAAATCTGCATAGTGAAAGAGAAATAAATAAAATGCAGGGAAAGCTTTGAAAAGACATTTGAATATCTGGCATAATGGGCCAGAATTCCTACACAAACGATTAACCATTTCCTATACATATCCGAAGCAATTGCAAATGAGACAGGTCTTAAAATTAAAACAAACAGGCATGTCCTTGGTGCCACACTCCAAAGTGCTGAGTCCTGCAAATGCTGTGTCTGGGTGCAGTTGAGAATTGAAGGGGAAAACAACTGAATACGCAACTAAATCGCTATTTGGAAAGGAGAGAAGAAATGACAAAGAAAAGTACCGTGAGGGAAGAGAGAGATGGCAAGAGAGACGGGGACAGGGAAATAAGAAGAAAGACATGATTTACACAGGACACATTTTCTCACCCTGGTGTGTTTTAAAACTTGTATCAACTCTGCAAAGTATTATCCAATTAATATAAGTCATAAGAACTGAAAATTAATTTTAATGCTACTTAAGTAATTAAAGGACTATAGTGATGGTGAAATTCATTCAAATACAATTGCTTTTGAGTTTTCTGAGGTTTATGATTTTTATTTTCTGCTTAAAGCAAATGTTGAATTTTTTTTCTGTCAAAATCCTAAATGGATTTTTGACAGGTTTGTTATGGTTAATTAATTACTTTCATTTGCACTAAGTTGTATACTTGAAGATGAATAGTACATGCTAACAAGGCCAGCCTCTGTGAGGGAGACCTTTGGCGGTCTATGCAGTCTGCAGCCTCATTACAGAACTAGCTATCTGCAGGAAGCCTGACTTTGAAAGGTACAGCCCATCCCATAACACCCTCCCCTAACTGAGATGATTGTAGCTTCTTCCGAAAAGTGATGATTAGGAGAGAGAAAAGCAAAACGGAATGCCGTATGAATATTTCATGTAAATGAAAGCAGGCACTTAGCGCCGTGCATCTTGATTGAAGCTAGAGTGCCTCTAAACGCCTTGACATTGAAGGGTTCCGACTCCCCTTCCCTCGATGACTACTTCAAGAGCTGCAGTTAATAGAGGAATACGACCATGTTTAGCTGAAGGGCTCTTTATTACCGGCTGATACTAAATAAGACCACAGGCCTCTGGTTAGCATAAGCGAATCCTAGATGAAAGAGACCTCAGACCAAACCCTAAGCGAGATGGGATGGTTTCATTTTTGGTTTTGCCTTCTCTCTTTGGAGCAGCATTGTTTGTTTCACTTTTAACCCCTTTCAAGAGAAAGCTAAACAATTCAAATTGCTGGGGGGTAGGGGGTAGTTAGGCTCAGGAAACAAAAAAAAAAATTGTTACAGAAAGGCATCAACACATGTGATGTCCAGGTCAGACAGCCAAAGAGGAAAGCCTTCATTATGAAAGTTTTGTCTATGTTTTTCTTAAGATTTATTTTTATTTTTCATTGTGTGTCTGCTTGGTTTGTGTACATGCATATGGTGCCCACAGAGTCCACAGGAGGGAGTCAGAGACCCTCAGTGAGTGGCCCAACACTGATGCTGGAAACCAAACTCGGGTCCTCTGCTAGAATAGTACCATTCTTAACCACTGAGCCATGGCTGCAGACCTCCCATTTTCAAATGTTTATCTTATTTTGTACATTCTTAGAGATACAATTATCTTTAAGATCAGCTGTGCTCTTGTAAATGTATGTGATAAGGAATCAATCCTTATCAGTAGTCCATATTTCAAGCTCCATCCTCCTCAATAGTAGGGCTATCTCTCAGGCAACTGAAAGGAAATTATTACAAAATAAGAGTTCTGGGTGGCTGAAATCAAGCTTTATAAGCAGGGTTCTGTGGAAGACATGAGAAGAAGCAACAGCAATAGGCTCACTGATACCACCACAAGCCCTCCTTCAAAGTTGGCAATTCAGCTCATTGCCCCAGAAGATGTTTAGGTAACTGCCTTTGGCCAAAGTCAAGATTAACAGCTGTTAATTAACTCTTCTCAAGCCCTCAGATGCAGAGCAGTAAGTAAGATCTCTATGAGCTGTGACCATCAGTGACTTCTCTGTGTGTGGTCCAAGAGGCCAGTGCCCATTCACTCATATAGCTGAAGTCCCCAGTGCTAGATGCTACTTCTTGTCTGTGAGAGTCCCCTAACCACAGAAACGGAAGCAAGGAAGAACACGGGAGAGCTTCCAGTGTGCTTAAAAGCCAAGTAACAGACTATACAAAACCCAGTGACTGCTTTTGTCCTTTGTTGGTGTCCCTTTCCTTTTGACCCCACTCGGGAGCTCTTAGGAGCCCTGTAAGCCCTGCAAGTTAACATTTTACACATGAACAAGGTATGACTGAGACATACAGAATCACATAGGTATGGGTTCAAGCACTGAGAATTTGAAGTGCTCTAGAGTCACTTGAGTCTGTGTCGCTGAGTCAGAGACATGGGAAAGACAGATATCAGTCAGCCTAGTTCCTGAGCAAATGAGAAACTTGCCCAAAATTCACCTGTTTGAGGAACTGTAAAATCAGTCTGGTTTTAGACATGACCCTTAGTCTTCCTTACTTATTTTAACAAAGTTATACCATTACTGCACTTCCTAAATAATTGTATATGGATTCTTTCAAATATATTTAATCATTAATAAGTTCTCTTTTGTGTTGTAGTACCATGGATATTTCTTAAAGAATAGTATGCTGAAACAAACTTCATGCAAGTTTACAATTCATACTTTCACATTGACTATACAATCAAGCCTGCCTAGATATTTTGGGAAACAGATTTCCTCTATTTCAGTATGGTCTTAAATATGAATCATACTAAGATTAAGCCCCTTGTCTTAACTGACAGGTGTACAGATATGCTGAGCCACTGAGCAGTCTATAGCCTACATGGTTTGGCTTTGAGGCCATTGTTCATTATCCCTCATTTCACTCACTGTAAAAATCTTCCTAAATGCCTGCTATGTGCCAAGTTCCTGATTCAATCCGGGGTCATCTATTATCACTTAAAGATGGGCTCACATTTTTCCTTCCCTGGGACACCATCTTCCCTAAGATGTCTAATCAAATGTTCCCACTAGCCATTCAGAGACAATGTTAAGAGCTGACCTGAGGCTTGCTTCGTTCTCCCCCATATGGTCTGCATATGGTTTCCAAGTGAGGTCTTTATGTGAAACTTCAGATACAAGGATGCAGTGACTTTTCAAATGACATTAGCACTGTAAGACAGAACAAAGAAAGTCCTGCGGTCCTGCTGGCTTTCTGTGACTTACAAAGCCTGACAGTGACACATGTGGCACTCAGAGCCCTGGGAAGCAGCACGAGAAAACTACATAGGATGTTTAGGAAATGACAAGTTGCAGGTCTCTGAGGCCATTGTTACCATTATTAAAATTAAACAGATTTAATCTAATATTCCACGGGCAGTCAGACAACTGACTTTAATACTGTAAACTGAGGCTTAGCTTACATTGGACTGCACTCAGCCTAATGCTTTAATTAAGTTTTGATGCAGCTGCTGACGACAGCCCTGTGCACAGGGAGGCCTGAGCCATGGGCTGCCCTGCCTGCTGGAGCACAGGTCTCTGGGAGCCAGGCAGGAGCAGCAGCCATTGATGCCACTGCCAGAAATTTATGAAAGAGCTGCACTGAATTTATCGTAGTGCATAGATCAATTTTCAGGACAGAGTCCTTAACAGTGTATTCGGGAGGGAGACTAGGTACAAGACCAATTTTATCTGCCTCGGTCATGTGTGAGGAAAGATATCTCCCAACTCTCTCACGGCTCACCATCCCTGGTGACCGTTTATGCATGTTCTTGTAAACATACATATTTTACAAGTGAAGGGAGGGAGGAGTAGGCTCTTTATATTCTACTTTGGGATGACCTTGAAGTGGGAGCACTAGAGTCACCCAGGAAATTATCAGCCAAGTGTATTTCCATAATGACCGGTGGGTGGGGATTGCCACTCAGAAAGCGGACAACACGCTGGTGGCAGGCTATTGACCAGAATGTCTTCTGTACAGAGGCTATTTCTTTAAAGAAACAAAGAAAAACACTGGGTGCCCAGCTCTCGAAGTCAAGTCCTTGCCACAACACGGGAGAGGACTTAGCTTGTGCACAGGCTGTTACAAAGAAAATGACAAAAGAGACGTTGATATGCCATTTTCTCCGGCAATGAATAGCAAGAGAGAAAGGAAAAAGTCCTTCCAAGCAAGTGTTCAGGTAATCGGTGGCTCTCACAGTGGCAGGAGGGCAGGACAACAGCAAGAGAAGTCTTTGCTTAGTGTTATTTATACCAAGACTACAGAGTCCATATGTAAGCCAGACTGATTGAAATCTGTTTCCCTTCTCTCTGCTTCCAGACTGTCTGGATATAGGATGGCACTTTGAATCTTACACATTTTCTTTTTTCAGCTACTTCCCTTTCCTCCTAGTTTTGGGCACAACATCTGAAGAGTGATTCTCCTACATCCTACAGTGGAGCTCAGACAGATATCTGGTGGGCAGATTCCATACACATAGCCACAGAGCTTCACATAAGAAATGTTCTACTGCCTGGACTTTAGGTGGGTGAAGTGTTCTGTAAAAGGACAGAAAATAAATATTTTCAGCTTTCCAGACTCTGTGTTCTCTGCTGCAAGCAAACAAGACTGCTATCATAACATGCAAGCAGCCATTGCTGAAACACAAACAAATTAATGTGCCTGTGTTTACATACAACTTGGTGGGTGCTAAAATTTGGAATTCATATACTTTCCTAATTTCACAGTATGTTGTTTATCAAACTACTTTTAAATAGTCAAATTATTACTTTGCTATCGCTAACTCTATACTAAGAGATAGCAGGTAGAAGTTAACCCATGAGTTGTGATTTGCAGACTAGAGAAAGATCATGTAAGAATTACATAGACTACTAAGTCTATTAAAGGTATCTCACACGGACTTTTTCCTAATATGTATGTGTTATCCTGTAACTGTAACTTATTTAACTCTATATAAGCCTAAGAGGCAGTGAGCTTATGGTAAATCTGCTATGTGAGATCCCATGCACAAAAGTGATGGAGTAAGATGGCCAAGAAGACAATGAGAGCTTTTAATACAAGAAGTCTCCTAAAATATCATTGCACACAGTTCTGCATGAATTCTGAGTTCACAGCTAGTGGTAGAATATCCCAATCTTAACCATCACACACACCTTTCACTCATAGACAAATATGTACATACTTCAGTCAAAATACATCACAACGAATAACGGTGAGCTTATTACTTCTCTCATGTGATCTGTATGGTTGTGTGGGAGTGGGAGGTTGGGAGGAAACAAAGGGCAGTAAATGGCTGTTGTTGCTTTAAAGTTCACCTCAGCAAATGTGCTACACTAGCAAGGCCTATTTGGGGATGCTGGTCCATTAGTCATCTCTATTTCTATTAGAGACATAGCACTGTGGATAGAAATCTTAGTATTTAATACATGGGTCATGTATGCACATAAAGAAAACAACACACAAAGGCCTGGATCTTGGTAGATGTGTAATAAATCCCTGTGCCCATTCACCCTTCCAAGTCGTCTTCAGAAAACAAATCAAGATCTCAGTAAACTGCTCTTTGTATAATGTCATACTATCTGCAGTATTACATTGCTAAAAGTTCTGAAAAAATATTTCTTCTCATTTATTCTTGCGTGGTTCATAAAGGGAGATTGGACATAATATGACTTCAGCATTTCTATCAGGTAGGAATTCTATCAAATTCCCAAGATTTAAAAACAGCAACAACAATTTTTTAAAAATCAGGTAATTTTCCAAATTCAGAAGACTCTCTGCTTCAGGAGTTTAGGCTGGTGGTGCCAATGTTAGGATCAGTTACCTGCTCGGAAGCATGTGTCATTGTAGAAATGAGGCCATTTTCAGCTATCTTGAGTGTGAACAAACTCTAATTCCTGAATTGGCTTGAATAATGAGAATGAACTCCATTCTGGCCAAGAATCTGAGACATTTGAGACGCAGTGGATTTTTTATGTGAACAGTGGTTGCAAATGCTCTTGCCATTCAGCAAGATTCTCAACATTTACTTCCTCCCAAACTTCACAAGTTGCAATCCTAATTTCCAGTATGTGTTGAACTGGAGGTGATTAAGTCATGAAAGTAGAGCTGGGGACATGAAAATTAGCAAGCCACAGTCCTTGTTTCCACCACCTGCCCATCTAGTGGTAGACACAGATCTATAAAGATAACAGCACACTACAGCAATGCTGTGTGAGTACCCACAGTGGTACTCACACAACATTGGGTGCACAAGGCTGTCTAAATGTAAAAAGAAAGCTTCACCAAGGAGGTACACCTTCATAACAACTTTAGAAGATGACAAGGACGCTTGTTCTCCATACTAGGCAAACAGTTTTCTAAAGTGCAAAGTCCTGGGGTTCCTGCTAGGCTAAGGAACATGATCCCCTGCAAGCTACCATCATATCTAATCAAGCCAGCCAAAATATTGGTGCTTTCTGCCTCCTCTTTAAATTGTGATGTAGGCCCTACCTAAAGGTAATATATGTTTAACTAATGGAACAATAAGACACTGTTGATGAACAAAAACAAAACAAAAATGAATGATGCATTTTCCCCAAACCGTTTTATAGTGGTATGTAACTCAGAATCTAAAAAGCTCATTTATGAATTATGCAGATTCTGTCATATGATTTGAAAAGTAGGGAGAAGGGACAATAAATGATGAATTAACAACATTTGTTATATCAATGAATGATGCGTTACAAAACAGTAGCCAAAACAAAATCAGCAATCCCAAATACTGGGCCATATCAAAACAAATAAATCTTTAAGACTTGGTACTCTGAAAGAAAATCTACAGCTTGGTCCCCCTACTACTCACTTTCCGAACAGTGGGAAGGAGCCTCTATCAATTTCCCCAGCAGCAATGGGAGTCATACTTGGGATCAGTACACCATGCTCTGGCTCTCTCCTATCTAAGAATGTTTACCCACCCCTTCTGCCCTGACTTCTACTTGATATCTCAAGTCCCTGAAAAAGACTTTAGTGTCAAACTTAAGATTAACTAAAACAGTGATATTCTGTCTAGACCTTTCTAAGTGCCTCTCTAGAAATCCTGACAACACACAGGTCATGACCATGAGCCTCTCTTTTCAGATTTCCCAAAACAGCATTTGTAAAACCCCATCTCCCCACCTTCTCTTCAAGATTTTGTAGTTTATTTCATCTCTATCCACAAACTGAAGATGCTGACAATGGGACTGCCAGATTTTTTCTAGACTTTGAACAATTGTACCTTGGATGAAGGATCCAGAACCAAATGTAATATCTTCCATCCATCCCTAATTCCGGACTTCTCCACAGCTGCTGGTCCAGGCCACAGGCAGTTTTTTTTTTTTCAGGAGAGCTAGTGTGTCATAGAACCTGAAAGCACATTGCTTTTACCAAAAATCTGTTAACACAGTAATATCTAAGGCTGTTTCTTCAGAATATTAGACGTGACAGTTTCTGCTAATACGAGTGTGTCTTAAGCCTCTATATTTTAGCATTGCTTCATTGTAGGGTTGAAATTTCAGAATCTAACAAGCTACAAAATTCACAGCACAAGACTTTGATTAACACCTATTAGCTTCCACACCTTAGTGATAAAGACGTGAACATAATTCCATTTTCATCCATAGATGTAAATAGTCTCTTAGAACCTAATAGTGTATGCTTGCTTCATCATACTTTACCAAACCCTATAAAACAACCAGGAGAAAACACAAAAGAAAATACCAAAACAAAACAAAAAAACCACAAACAAAACAAAAAACAGAAACCCTGGCAGAGAGACAGTTCAGATTGTAAAGTGCTTGCATAAGTGTGCAGACCTTAGTTTAATCCCCAGAACCACATAAGGCCAGGTGTGACATACAGCTCTTAATCCTAGGGCTGGGGAGTTGGGATAAAAGGGATCCTCAGAGCCTGCAGACCTGCCAGAAGAGGCTAACTGGTGAGTTCTGAGTCAATGAGAGACCCTGTTTCAAGGGAGAGAGGGGAAAAAAAGGTGGACAGTGCTTGAGAAACATTACTCAAGGTTGATCATGTCATTACACATGTGCACATGCAATTATGTGCACACATAAAATGCAGAGAGAGAGAGAGAGAGAGAGAGAGAGAGAGAGAGAGAGAGAGAGAGAGAGAGAGATTTCCATTGGTAAAATGCCAGCCAGTGATACAAAGACATTGTCCAAGTTCAAGAACAAAGTTTTGAGCCATGGATTATTTTTAATGCCATGACTCACATTTGGTGTCTTAAAGGTTGCTTCCTCTGTGAACAATCATTAACCCTCAAACCCAGCCAACCTCTTAGGAACATTTAACAATGAGTCTCATTTTAGAAATCAAAATAAGTCTAATTAAAATTAACAGTGACTTACCAGCCTTAGGAGCTGAGGTTTTAAAGAAAACCTTTAATGTGTTTATATTGTCATTTACTTTTAATTTCCAATTTTCTGTCTTCACTGGTTAGACAATTAACCAGTACTCAAGTTTGTGAAATACTGAGAAGCATTAAATTTACATAAATAAAATAAATTAACATAGTTGAACAATACAGCGCTGCCTAGTGACATCTCCATTTTCAGATGTCATCAACAAATAATCAAGATACCAAATCAGGGTAGGCATTGTTCCTTAATAATTGCTTAGATTATCATAGATCCACTAATCATTACAATATTATTCAGAAATTTGTTTTTAATCCCACTAACATGTTGCTACTGACTGAAACAGCTAACAGCATCATCTTCTCTAACGGCACCAAAATGCCAGAGAATTGATTTTAATTAGGTTTTAGAAAAAGAATTAGGTGGAACTCAAATATGTCATTCAATTTCTATGTCGAGGAGACTCTCACAAAGGATTATCTGGTAGGCTGGACTTGAGGACAAAGGGTCTAATTTGGAGTTCTGTTACTCAGAGCAGAAGTTCTCACAGGCATTCTGCATTGAATATTTTGCACCACTCTGGATTTTTCAGCCAAAATCTCTGCTATAAAATAGTAAAATGGTACTGAATTGTGCATCATGAACTTATTTAATGGAGGATTAGAATAAACAAAACTTTCCAAACTGTTATAAATAACTGAAGGGAAACCAGAGAGATGTTTTTATTTATAATGAACCATTTTTAGATGCTGAGATGAGAAGGTCTGAGGATCAAAATACCTTTATTTTCCTGTGTGTGAGTGTATGTATTCAAGTGGCTGTGTGTACTTGTGCATACTGGTGTACAAGCACATTTGCACATGCGCGTAGAGACAAAAGGTAGACATCCACTTCCTTAAGCACCTTCTACCTTGGTTTTTGAGACGGCATCCTTACTGAATCTGGTGTGCACTGATACATTTAGACTACCTGATAAGTGAGCTGCGGACACCAACCTGTCTACACCCTGCAGTGATGGGCTACAGACATGCATATCATGCCTGACTTTTACAAGGGTTCTGGTGATCCGAACTCAGGTCCTCACACTTGCACAGCAACATTTTATCCCCTGAGCCATTTCTCTGGCTTCCAGACATCTCTTTATCCTTTACAGTTCTAGAAACCCATATGCATAGCTATTTTGAATGACTTTTGGAAGAAGCTATTATCAATATTTCTTGTTCTTTTTGACTGTCCTTGTAATTTTGAACCTAATGCTAAGTGAGTGATCTCCACGGGAGGTTGGAATAAAACTTTCTCAAGTCAGCATTGTACCAAAGAATGAAAATAACATTTTGTAAATATTATAATATTCTTTTGAAAAATAATTTCACTTTTATAAATGGCACGTTTTTAAAAAAATATATAGCAACAACAATAAAATAATTTAAAGAAATTCTACTACAAATTCTACTACAAACTCCAAATTTTCCCCAAGGACTTTTGAGAACTGTCTATATTTAGAGCAAACCCCTTTACAGGGTTTTACTGCCCATGTGTTGTGAAAGACAATCTTTCCAGCTACTGTTTATTTGCTGCATGCTGAGTGATTTTGTTTTGTTACTGTTTTGTACAATAGTCTCACTATGCAACCTTTTGCTGGCCTGAAACTCACTACATAGACCAGGTTGACCTCAAACTCATAGGAATCCACCTGCCTCTACCTCCTGAGTACTGGAATCAAAGGTCTGCACTACCACCACACCTGGCCACACTTCATTATTTTAAGAAGTAATGTCTTCAGCTGATATCTATAAAGGTTATCTCATGTTTATTTCTTGGTTGCTTTCATTCATGTATGTGCCCATCCATCCACTCACAGAAGATGAATTGAACACATATGATTCCATCTGGTTTACTTCCCAGTAGTAGAAGACTTATTTCCTGACTTTATAGAAAGCCAAAATATCCATACACAATTTTTGCAACAGGGTAAACACAGAACAGTAGGAATCCAGAACTCTAGAAAAATGAGTGCCATGTGGTGATAAAAGAATAATGAGCATCCATGCCAACCACCCAGTTCCAAAATGTAGCATGCACAGATTAACAAAAAGTCTAAACAGAACAAGCTTGGGATTCCAAAGTCACTTTAAGCCAACTCATATAATACAGAGTATGCTTGAGATTGCAGTATGTTGTGGTGATCCACAGAGGTGTGCATAAGAAACAGTGACACAAGGAAAGGGGGGATGAAAGGGAGTTCACAAGGAAGATATGGAGGAGGCGGTATCCTGTTAGGAGCTAACAAGGCTCAGAGAAACTAAGCCTGGTAGATCATGCACACGCTGCCATCACCTGAAAAGCAGATGAGGGAGCATCATGAATTTGAAGGCAGCCTGAGCAACACAGAAAGTTCCAGACTACCCAGACTATCTCTGAAAATCAGATAGAAGGAAGGGAGGGAGGGAGAGAGAGAGAGGGGGACAAAGGAAGGAAGGGAGGGACGAAAGAAGGAAGGACTTTCCTATAAGCCAGTGGCTGTGGGACTTCTGGGTCTCAAATTCCCTCTCTACCCTAAAAACGTACTGAAGTGACTTAATAGTTACTGAAACACCACTGCAGCTGACACGGGGAGGGATAAGAAATGTCTCAACAAGTGGAACGTTTGCTATGAAAGCACATGGAACTGTGGGTGTATTCTCAGCACATGGTGACAGAGACAGAAAGATCCCCAGGGCTTCCTGCCCCCCAATGTAGACAGCTGTTGGCCTTCAGGTTCAGTGAGAGACTTTCTCAAAATATGAGCTAGAGACCAGTGAAGGATGACACCCAATGCTGACCTCTGTCTTCCACAAGTACACACATAGGCACAGATGTCTGCACATACATGCATACACACACAGGCATGCACACACACACACACACACACACACACACACCACAAGTTAGTGAAGCCTGCAAAGAGTTTAGTTTACAAGGAATATATGATTATAAATATCCATATTTGTCACATTCAAATTAAAACTGAGAAATGTTTGAAGCATGCATTTATTGATTTGTTTAAATAATAATGAAAGCATTGCCTAACAACCTAAAATTTTAGTAGAAAATAACTCTTCTTTAAAAAGCACAAAAATGTTTTTGTAAATATCATTAATATTTTCCTTAATAAAAAAAGCCCGGACTGTTCCTCTCTACTTCTAAATATCATCTGTTTTAGAATCAAAGCAACAATTAAACTGTATACACTTGAGAAAGCAAGGGTGTGAAACACAAACAATGTTTACCTTTAGGGTGCCCTGAAAACATGTCAAGGCAATGTAGGGATGTCCAGGTCACCTCTGAGAATAGTGACATTAAGCTAGTTTGGAGATCAGCCTATGGTTTGAGAGGGTATTTAGCATCTCAGATGATGCTGATAGTTGACAGGTCCACAAAGGAAAGGGGGGAAAGAAAAACAGTGTCGTGCAGACGTGACACAAAGGAGTGAGCAGGACAGTGTGGGTCGAGGAGGGATGTATAATTCATAGAAGGTTTCACAGAGAAGGAGTTCTGGAGTATAAGCAACTTTCACAAATGGTACTAGCAATTTCCACGTGCTGCCACCGTGGGCTTTTAAGCATCAGACTTCTATGTAGTGTCATGATCAAGACGATGTGTGTGTCTGGCATATGTTCAGTGTTGCTGTGCCCACAACAGAAATGATAATAAAAATAGTCATGGATAACTGAAAGTTTGAAGAGAACACCAACGCCTAGGAAACATGCATTGCTAACACCCCTAAGTGAGGAGTCTAGTGAGGAAAACTGATGACCCTCTTCTAGTCACAGCAGAGTCATTCATTTAGAGACGGTGTCCATTTGCCTAATCAAATGTTCTCTCCAGATGACCTATCCCTATTCACTATTTAGTTTTAACATGATTTAAAATATCATCTTGTCTTATATTGAAAAAGAAAATATCTTTAAAAAATCCCATCCTTACAAATAAAAATTCAACCCCAAAGAATAGCATCACAGAGATATACCAAAGACTCACAGGGGAAAAAAATGATAGTACTAAACACACAAAACTATTGCAGAGAATAAGTGAACAAGAGCCACTCTCTGGAGAAAGAAGGTGTGGAGTTGGATGGATGGGGATATGGGAAGGATCTGGAAGAAAATAGAGGAGGATAAACCTAATCAGAATATATTATATTAAAAATATTTTCAATAAAAAGAGCTCTGCCATTTTAGCATTTGCATTACCCTGACACCCAAATTTGTTGCAATAAAGGAAAACTAAACTTTCCCCAAGACAGGAACCTAGACTAAAAATTCCCAACGTGCTGGGGAGAAGTAAAGTACCAGTCACTTGAGAATGAGGACCTGCATTTATATCCCAAGCGCATGTGAAAGCCAGGTATGACAGTGTGTGCCCATAATCCCAACGATGATGTTAGGATACAGGCAGATCCCTGAAGCTCATTGGTCAGTCAGCCTAGACATAGCTTGAAGTCCCAGGTCAAAGAAAAACCCTGTCTCAAAAATCAAGATCAAGAGCCATAGGGGAAGATGTCTGATGTCTCCACATGCACACATGAGTATCCTCACTGACATGTGTATCTACAGGAACAGGCACATACAGCATATATACACACACAAAAAAATCAAAAGTAGAATATAATTGAAATAATGAACAAGGGGGATTCATAATGATTAAATTAGATTCATTCAAGAAATATACAGTGTCTTTCAAGTTATAAAACCATTATAATTTACCATCTTAACTATTGAAGAGAATTATATACCCTGTTAGTACATATTAAAAGTCACTTGACAAATTGAATACCCTTTTTTGTAATATGGATCTAGAAGTCCCACCCAACACATTAAGAACGGGAAAACACAATTACCAACACAAATGGTCAACTGGTGAATATAATACAGGTGAGATAACTCTGACTCAGAGAAGGGATCTAATCTAGTGGGAGTGGGGGGATGATAAGAGGAGGGCTCACTGATCAGGCAGAAGATTTGGGAGTTGGCAACCAAGCAATTTTTTACCGGGAAAGTATGGGCTTTTATGTCCTTAACTTGCCTCATGATTCTATTAGGTCAAGTTCCTAGAATGGATCCATTTTCCCAGGCAGTATGACCTATGCACTAGTCACTAGTTAATCATTTGTGTTCCTATTGACAACATACTATGGAAGCTAGAAGCCGGTGTCAGATGTCTTTATTATTTATTTATTTATTTATTCATTTACACTTACTTACTTACCTATTAGTCTCTCAGTGAAACTAAAGCTTCTGATTTATCTGGACTAGCTTTCCAAGGAGTTTTTGGGTTTCACCTGTTTCTGCCTCCCCAGGACTAGAACTACGGACATGCTAGTGGGCACACTTGTCTTTTTACATGGTTGCTAGGGATTCAAACTCAGGCCCCTCACATTTGTGTGGCAAGCTCTTTAACAACTGAGCCATCTCTCCACCTCTGACCAGTATAAAAGTTAAACAAAAGTAGAAGGAAGAAGGGGAAGTTCACAGAAGTGTTCCTGGGGAGCAGCTGTCCCTGGGCATTGACCACCTCTCTGGGCACAGCCAGAGTACATGTTGATCAACAGAACCAGCAGTCAAGAAGAGGCAGACAGAAGGACAGGTGTGTCAAGCTAGAACCTGCGACTACAACTGCTTCTGTCTGCCACATATGTTCTTTATGCTGCACACTATCCAGAATAGTGTCACTGCTTTCTATAACTGTGTCTTGTACACAGACTCCTTCAGGTCAACCCCAGTTGAGTCCAGCAGGGAAGAGAAGATGTTTCTAACCTAATGTAAGTTGGCATATCACAATCTAATGCTAATTGATCAACTGTGACATAGAAATACTACACAGCACCCAATATGAAAACATCCAACTGCACCCACAGTGAGGATAATGTTTATAAGCATAGTTATGAAGCAAAACCCATGTCAAGCTTCATTCTAGCAGGATCTCGCAGCATATGATTGATTTTACATAACGTTTAATAATAGACTAAATTAGGCACAGCTGTAGATGCGTAAGTGAAGAAAACTCTGATGGGAAACTCCAGTCATCTACCAGGAAACAGAGTGTCCCTGTCAGGGAGGAGTCTGTGATCCAAAGCCAGTTTTTAAGCATCCATTATTTACTTTCCGACTACAGTCTCTGAGATGCAATGATTTTGTTAGAAAACAGTTGCTTTGTAGTTATTTTCTAATATTACATTCACAATTTAGGCATAAATTATTTCAAAAATAAGGAGAAATAATATTTAACAACCTGATTTCTGTCAGCTATGTCCCTTATAATGGAGCAAACAGACGGCCCACCATATTCAACCCTGGAAGTATGTGGAGGCTTCCAACACAGGGAGTGCTCCCTCAAAGGTTTGATAGGGTCCTCACTCACAGCTTTGCGTTAATGATGATTTGGAGATGTGTTCCTGTGCATAGAATCATAAATACTATCCACTAAGTTATCCTAAAAAACATGTGGTTAATTAGAACACTCATCCAAAGAAACCTGGGACCACAGAAGCTAAAACAGCGAATGTACAAGTGACTATGAGAGAGGCAGAGCTAATGTTTCCTTTAGAACAAGACTTTCTGCAGCCTTGGTTTAAGGAACAAAATTGGTGAGGGTCAGCGCAAATTGTTCACAAAGCTGTCAAGAAATAATTCAGTGAGAATTTAAATCTATCATTGTTTACTATGGTAATTGCCCTAATTGAATGTTGTAAGGGAATAAAAACTACCCAGAATTCTAATACAGGTTATATGACATTGGGCAAGTGGCTTGACCCCTCCAACTTTGAGAGAAGGAGAGACTGACTTTAGCCCACACAAAAGCTAATGAGACTGTTCACATGTCAAGCTCAGGGTAGCACAGGGAAAACCCTGTGAACTGGATGTCCTTTTTGCTTCAGTGTTTTTGTTTTGTTTTTCCAAGAACTTTAAAAGCACCTAGAGATGATGGGAGTCCACTCCTTGAAAACTGAGCTCCAATGATCACATGAAAAGGAGAAGACCAGAGCTTATCTTTATTTTTCTGAGAAATTACAAACCTACATGAAAAAATCAAAACACATTTAAATCTAGAGCAAGAATGGGAAAAAACTAAGAGCATTCTGTAGGTCCTCAATTCATATCCTGTGGGAGAGTGTAGAACAAATTTGCCATGAGGCCTGCCACATAACAATATTAGACTTCATGTTATATCCATATGAGGAAAACCATGCATCTTTAGTAATAGTTTCTGATTAACCCTATTTGCTCTCAGTTTGAAGATTCTATTCCTAAAAGCAAGCATAAATTTTATTTCAGTGTTGAATTCAGTTAAAAGAATTTTGTTTATTTTTTGAGATTAAAAAATATTTCAATAGCTCAAAGGTAAAACATCCAACTTTTAAGAGCAAAATAAGCTTCAATGAAGAAACAGAAGCTTTTCAGCAGGAAAAACTACTGATCTGAATTCCATTCAGATGACTTCCCTGGGAAGTGCAGCAGCAGATGATGTCATCATCTTGAATGGATGTCATGCTGGCTTCATAACATCTGATGCTCAGGGCAAAATTCCTGTGCACCCCAGACCACAGAGCCCTGAAAAACCATGAGGAGAAACTGAACCAAGCCCTTCTTGTATCTTTAAAACACCAATGCTAAGAATCCCACTTTGTAAGAACATATTAGAGAAAAATACACAGGGATTTCCAGAATAAATTTTTCTCAAGATTCACTACTCCAGTGTATACTATAATCTTGTGACACTCACCACCTCTGTCCATAGTCGATATATTTCCCGAGAGCCTAATCTACATTTCAATACTTTTTGTAAATTAAAATGCCAGTAAAATGAAACAAAAGACAACTCTGTCCAAGTAAATATAAGCTAGTGGATATGAATAGATCATTCAAAGAATAGATCCAAATGACCTGAGTTGGTACTAGTCAAGGGGGTACTGTTATAACATCAGAGAACTAGACTAGTAAAATGCTAATAAAATAATCCTGTCTATATTAGGTCAGACATGGGGAAAGTGACCCTTTCATAGAGTGCTGTTGGAGTAGAAGCCAAATTAATTAATAAAAATTGTAAAAGATAGGCTGGCCGACTTTGAGTTGAAAGCCTAGGTCCAACCATGATTTTTTTAAAAAGATGAGCTATGTTGAAATGCCTAGTCCTGGGCATTTCAAGCAAAAGCAGAAAGCAGTGATCAGGGTGAACACCCTTACATAGTCACCAAACAACACAGACTGCATGGCCAGGTGGCCAGTCTCACTGACTCCATCTCCTTGTGTATGTCTGTGGGTGTGCCTGACAAAATCATAGGCTCTGACATTCAAGACCTCTGAATGAACTGCATTACTTGGGAAGGTTTTGAAGTTTGTGAATCTTAGCTTCCTTGACTATAAAGTATACAGGCCTAACTCATTAGGCTGTTTTTCTCCTTACCTTCACAACATGGCACATAGTGAGGACTCTACAAGCACCAGGCGTTTTCTGAGGCCAGAGGATACTGACCCCTTTTTAATGTATCTAATCATAAATTAGGTCTCACAACTCTCCATTGGAAACTAAGGTTATTTGGGGTCCTTTCTAGTGCAATCTTGAAGGAATAAGCCTGTTCTCCCATTGGTATACATGGATAGCTAACAGTGATCTGTGTTAACATGAGTTGCATGTCTCGTCTTCTCCACACGACCTGCATAATATCCTGCTTTTTTACTGGCCATCTTCTTCTAGAGCTGAAACCATTCAAGCCCTACCAACTCAGTAAATTTAACCACCCCTGATGTTCAATAATAAACCTAAAAATAATTGATCTATAATTTCAGTTTAAATGATCTGACATAGGCAGGCTTCTTTTAAGTGACAGCAAATGAGATTTTTTTAATGGAAATATTGATAAGCCCTTAAGTGATTGGGGAGCCGAGGACAATAGCATTGATACTGCACCAATAAACCTAATGCCATGGAGATTGTCTTTTAAAGAAATGTGTCTTTTCTTTATCAGAGCATAATGCATAGCTTGACAACAGACATGTCAACAGTTAGGCCTCTATTCTTCAAACCGTCATGCTCTATTAATGCTGGTTTTCAGTGGGATTTACTTTGTCAAGGAAGGAAAGGCCAAAGAGGGAAGTCTATGGTCTTCTTCATCACTAAATCCCTCTTCTCGCTGATGCACAAATGACTAACTACTCCCAGAGTCACAGAAAGAATGAGGGTTGAAAGCAGGCCAAAACTATCTAGGGAGCAGGGGGTAGGCAAAGCTAGACTTGAATAAGCAAAGTCCTGCTTGGACATGAAGAAAAGAAAACAAGAGTAGGTGACAGGAATGCCTAGGGGTGTCACCTGTTCTGTTTGTGTCTGTCAGGTGGGGGTAGCAGAGGGAGGTTTCCTCAAGTCAATAGAACTGAATGTTTTAGCTGGAAACAAGAAGTGTCTTAACGTGGTTCCAAAGAAGCCTAGGCATTTCACCCCAAGAATCGGCTAGCAGAGACACATGGTAACTCACATGGGCTCTCCTGGTAGTCACAGGCACCAAGAGTCTGAGGCAGGGGAAGCAGCAGAGCAAAGCTTTGTTTAGCATGGATTTCACAGTGGTCTTTGGGTGCCAATGAGCTTTGCGTTTGCCCTTGGCAATTTGAGAAACAAAATCTCAGATGTGACTGATAAACAAGTTCTGATCCAGGATTGAGAGCTCAGAAACTTGAAACAAAATGCTTGACTCAAAGGAACTGACTCACCTATCTAGTTTTTGCATTCTATTTGTTCCTACAATGCCTTCAATTTACACACATGCATACATGCACAAAAGCACACTCACTTGTGTGTACACACGTGCACAAACACTCATGTGCACACACTCAGAAGCACTCACACACCCCAGGAGATAAATAGGCTCTGTCTTCTCATTTGTATAGGCAATGATGCTAAGGGTGACTATAGAATGACACTTCCAAGATGACTGTCACTGAACTCTGAATTCCAGTCGAGCACAGAGACAGTTTTTTCTAAGAAGTTCAAAATATGTTTTCCTATTAGCCCTTTTAAACAAGGGTCTCACTATGTAACCCTGGATGACCTAAAACACTCCCCCTGACCAAGCTGTCCTCAAACTTGAAACAACCTCCCTGGATCTACTTCCATATTTTTAAAAACATTGTGAGAATTCCCAGTGAAGACAGAAAAGTCACCAGCTAATTTTAAACTTAACTGCATGCCGATAATCTGCCCCCATCTAGAATTCATCTTAACAACTGTCCTTAAATGTTACAAGAATAAATAAATATTAAAGCTAGTATTATTTCTCAGATGAAACATGAAATGATCACTACATTGATCACATTGTACTTTTCTGTGTATATCACTGAGGAAAAGTATGCTTTTTATCTAATTTTTACAACTGAGATTAGAAAACGTGCATAAAATATTGAACTTATTGGTATTGAGGCTGAATTCCAAAGTCTAAATTTTTCAGACAGCCTCATTAGAAGTCAACAATACAGTGCCCACAATCTCTCTGGTTACTTTTCAGTATTCAAGAGCAAAGAGAATATGAGTAGCTGACGTCAGACATCTTGGTGAGACCACCCAAACGTGAGATGGCTAAAGGAGAAATTCTCACTCATCAATTTAAAAAAACAAAAACAAAAATCATGTTGCTTTTTCTCCTTAAGAGTTTGCCAACTGTTGGCCCCGAGATAAGTAAATAGGATTAGAGGATAATTTCTGGCGGCGGAGAAGCCAGCACAGACAGCCATGCCAGCTCACCCAGCTAGCAAGGCAATGACGAGACTATATGACGGGCGAGAAACTCACTGCAAACCCAGCTCTTCGCTCGGTTTTGTGTCCAACACCATCTTCCTGCACGTGCACTGATCAAATGGGAAGGCGAAGAGCCTCTCAGAGCTGCTAACGAGCGTAGTGAAATGTTAGAACCCAGGAACGACACAGAAAACAAGGGACAGCAACACCCAACCATAAAAAAGGAGCCCCCTGAAGACCAGCGATTTCAAGCTACACTCTAGGGGGTGTAACTCTAGAGTTTTGGATAACTTGAGTTGACTGGCTCATACTTACTTTGTCTGCCACATCGTTGCATAAATCTACTCTAGAGAAAGGAAACAGTTGCTAAACGTTTTTATGCAAAATGCCCAGCATTCTAGCAGAGTCATCAAGCATGTTTTAAAAAAATAGAGAGGGAGAGTGATAATAAAAACAGATACTCAGATGACACAAAGATTCTTAAGTAACTGTATGATTTAGCCAAGAGTGTAAGTAACTAGAGTTGTTTTTTGTCCAAAACTGGAATTTTAAAAATAACTTATTTTAATTGGAAAATACAATAATTTAAAATAAGGAGTCAATAAGTGGATTGAAAACCTTGTTGGACTCGGCAATACACTCATTAGTATATTGCTGAGTTAGAAAAGAAGTCAGTGACATGAAGGAGAAAAGACGCAGAAGATACAAGAGTCAGGAGGAGAAACACAGACTTATGGGACTCTGGGTGTGGCCAGATGGAAGGAGAGCCAGCTCGAAGTGTAACTTCAGAAGGAAGAACAAATCAATGCAATAAATAAATAAACATAAAATGCCTCAAATGTTGTAAAGTTAAACAATGAGCCTCTATGTTCTTAGTCAAAGAAACCACAACAAAATTAAAATTTTTTCAGAACTTGGAATGGGGTAAAGTTAGGATGAGAGGGGAACATATAACCTGATATTATTTGTTTCAGGGCCTGATGGTGTAGATCTATGGTAGAACACTATGAGGCTCTGAGTTCAATTCCCAGGTATCAAAATAATATCTATCTATCTATCTATCTATATCTCCTTTTTGTTAGTCTTAATGATACATGCTAAAATCCTTGCTCTTGAGGAGCTGAGGCCGCAAGATTGGATGTTTGAAGCCAGCCTGGAATAACAGCAGGACCCTGTCTAAAGAAAATATCTATTATTCTAAAAGAAGAAGAAATGAAGTAAATAGAATAAATAGAACTCTTTGAAACAACAGTAAATTAAACCAAATGTTAAAAGTAGAAGCAGCAACAGCAACAGCAAAGCATAAGAGTTGCAAAAGTTCCTTTAAGGATGCCGGCCCTGAGCCGGGCGGTGGTGGCGCACGCCTTTCATCCCAGCACTCGGGAGGCAGAGGCAGGCGCATCTCTGTGAGTTCGAGGCCGGGCTGGACCGATAGCCTCCGAAACAATACAGAGAAACCTGTCTCGTAAAAACCAAAAAAAAAAAAAAAAGGATGCCGGCCCTGAGAGGCTGCTCATGACCCGTGGCCCGACACTCATGCAAGGGGATGCTCAAAGGACTTTAAAAGACAAACAAAGAAAACTGAAAATAGTTGGAGGGGAGGAAGAGGAGGAGAGATGAAGTTGAAGGGGAGGGAGGAGGAAAGGGATGGTGGGTTTGATTTTTTTAAAATATATGCATGTGTGAATTTTACAAACAATTCTTTTAAAAAGAAAAGGAAAACAATTTTTCTGTACCTATGTTAGACTTTGATAAAGAGTTTATTTTAGAAGCCATGACAGACTGGAACAAAGTTATTTGTAGTGTAAAAGTAACATCTTAAAAGGGGAGTGGCCAACCCTTTGCTAGATGGACAAGTTTCAGCACTGAAATTGCCGAGGATTGGATCTAAGGTGTGTTTGTACCTGACCTAGGTGAGTGGGTCTGATGAGTCTGTAGGCCTGAAGACAATACTGTCATATTTCTGGTCATAAAAAAAGTCACTGGAAACAAAGTGCAGGATAATTTAAAAGGCTTTGAAAGTGAGCAGAACACTAGTAAATGTGTTTCTCTGTGGTCAGCTAAATAGTAATGTAGGGAATAAAAAGAATATAAAGATGTCTTAGCCAACCTTAACCAACCTTATATATGTGTCAAGACATATAGGATAGGGCATTTATACATCTTTAGTACTGAAAATCATTGTTGATGAACTCGGGATTAAATCAATGAACTAATAATGAGTCCAAACGAAGCTATCCATTTAGATACAGGAAAATGTCAGCTTAGGAGTGATGGTAGGTGTATATTGGAGAACTAGACCTGTGTGCTAGAGAATTTCACAGCCTATCCCTATATGAAGAAGTGGCTTAAAATGCAAAGACAGAAAATATCGTTGAATGAACATATGTAAAATATGTGAAGAAGGTCTCTAACAGGGGAGTGGGAGGGAAGCTCTGGGCTGTAAAGACTAAGGTAAGGCAGAAGTATTACTGACAGCCGTAAAATTATTGCTACTATAAACTGTTTGCACATAGACATTAATGCCTATGGTGGTTACTTTTTTATGCCAGGCAATAAAACTCAGTTACTTCATCAAACAGGAATCTCAGTGGTGTTGTGAAGGTATTTTGTAGTTAAAACAGCTACAGTCACCTGACTTTAAGGAAAGGAGGCCACCCCTGTGGTGTGAAGGGCCTCCTCCAATCAGGCTTCTCAGCAAAACCTGAGGTTTCCAAAGGAAGTCCTATCCAATACTGCAGGCTCAACGCCTGCTAAGCTTCCAGCCTGCCAGTCTGCCCTACAGATCTCAGACTTGCCAGCCTCCACATCACTTGAGCCAATTTCTTCAAATAAATCGGGGGAAGGGGGGTAGAGCATATCCCGTTGGTTTTCCTTCTCTGTAGAACTCTGAACGTATGTCGGTGGAAGTGATAGAAGAAATGAAAGATAAGAAAAATCAATTGGAGGCAGAGAGAACATCATGGTAAAGAATCTAAGAGTAGGAGTCGTGTTTATTTGGTGACCTTAGATAAGGCTACTGAGCTAAGAATGAAGAGAACAGGAGAAAGAGAGGTAAAATTCAGGTGAGCAGATACACAGGATTCTTAGACCCCTGCAGAACTCTCAGGGCCATTGTAACTGCTGCTTAACCTTCAGCTATAACTCAGTGTGACTCCCTCCCAGAAGCCAGCCTGATTCCCCAAGCATACATCAGGTCCACTCTTGCCCTTTCTAGTAGCTCATAAATTTTTTTCCTCTGTGAAAATTATCATAATTTTTATTTACAGAGTCTCCCTAGATAGGCCAGGATGGCCTTCAAGGTATAATCCCCCTGCCTCCGTCTCCTGAGCATTAGGATTACAGGTGTACACTACCTGTAAATGTTAATGGACATCTCCTTATTAGGATAAAAACCTTATACAAGTATAATATATGAATGTGTATGACAGAAAACATTGTTTTGTAATTCAGTCCTAATGTACAATGTATTATTCCTTACTCACTTTGTGAACAAGGTTTAATGTATGTTAGCGTCACAGTGAATAAGATGACAATAAAATTTTGGGCAAAAAAATCTTGAATAAAATCTATGATCAAGCATAATATTGTCAATAAATTGTTTATTGAACTGCCACCTCGTGCTCAAATTACATTAACTATTACAAGTAACAAAAAGAGGGGGCATAGACAGGTTTCTAGTTTCAAGCAGGTTCTGAGAGATTGACAATGTCCAGCTCATTCTTGAATCTGAATTCTAAGAGAAAAATAGTTAAATTAGTAGGAAGCGGAAATGTCTAAGAAGGCAACCATAGGTTGGATCTAGACATATATGTGAAGAACTTGCTTCAGAACTAAATGGATGGGTTTGAATCTTATCTCTCCCACCTGTCTATTGTGAGCCTTGGCTTCTAATTCATCTACAAAACAGAAAAGTGTGCTGTTCATGTGATTGTTTAGAAGATAAACAAAGTAATATATGGAAGCTCTCAAAACATTGGTTGGTGTCTAATAGTTGCTATACACAAACACAAGAAAATCTGAGGTTATTGTGATATATTAGCCAGACTGGAATGAATGATTCTGGTCTAGAATGGTGTAGGTCTTAAGTAGCAGCTGGAAATATGGAAATTCTTAAATTGGTGCTTTTAAGAATGGTTGAATTACCTATCCAACAATAAGAGATGCAATCTCACCTTGAACTCTTGGGGGAGGGTCTAGGCCCTGCCCTGGATGAAATGACAGACTATGACCTCACCCTCCCTGGGGAAATGAGGGGATATTGGGGGGGCATGGGAGGAGGGCAGGGAAACGGAGAGGGACCTGGAATTGACATGTGAAGCAACCTTGCTTCTAATTTAAATTTAGATTTAAAAATAATATATATATATATATTTAAAAAAGAATGGTTGAGTTAAAGCTTACAATAGAGACATTAGGTTCTTCCTGGTCGATAAAAGGTACAATAGTCATAATTTTTAAAGATTAGGTTGGTCCTCCATATCCACAAAGTTTGCATGCATGGATTCAAACAGCCATTGATCAAAACAGCCTCAGAATTAAGTATTGTAGACTTTTTCTTGTTGTATTACTTAAATGATACGATATAATAACTACGTCCATTGTATTCAGCATTAAAAGTAGTGGAGAGTTGATGTAGACAGGAAGGTCTGTGTGGGCTCTATGTAAATATGCCATTTACACAGGAAAATTAAGCATTTACACACGGTTGTACCTATGAGAGTCTTAGATCCAATCTCCTGTGGTTATACAAAAATGGGGGCACCACCCCTTTAGTCTGCTGATTGGTGGCACTTGCTTTAAAAGGTCTTTGATGCCCAGAGGTAGATACTAGACATGAAAAACAAAAACAGAATGGGAACAGCCAGTTTCTAGTATGCAAAGAATGATTATATAACACAACAAGGCACAGGGCACAGGACAGTGTGATATTAAAACAGTTATCATATGATTATATGGCTCACCTCTTAACCATCCTACAATTCTGATCCACAGAAACCCCTCTGATTGCTCCTCTGCCTCCCTGACACTAGGCTTCCTCACACAGGGTGGTTTTCTCCTGTGATCTCTTTTTCCTGAGTCCAAGATCCCTCATGTTTCACCAGAGCCATCACCACAAAAAATAAGTTCCGAATTTTCTCATTTAAAAACAAAATTCTCTGCTAGGACTCAGGAGAGAATTAACCACTCAATAGAGCCCAGCATCCCAGTCTGAAGAATCAGCCTTGGACTATTTTCATCAATGTCAAGACAGTCCATGTGAAGTAGGAGCTAAGAAAATCAAGTCATCCAGATCAATGCCTTGCAGAAAGAAGAACACAGATCCTCCAAAGTTTGTGAACCACCAGCCTTGGTCTCAGAAACGTGGGAAGACATTTTTCAGAGCCATTTTTGTTCCTGTGATCACCAGCAGAGGTTTACAATGCCCACGACTAGCCTGTTTATTAATCTGATTTAAGGGGAAAATTTTGTCAGAATTCACAAAGCTATCTAGAATCATACAGCCTTTTATTCAATGCTATGCATCAAGTTTGATTTTAGTTGAGTACGAAGGCTTTTTGTCCACAAGTGAGAGGGTCTTGGAGCCTATCATAGGGCTGGATCCCAGAGACTGACACTAGTGAATGTTCTTCTAGGTAGACTTGAGAAAGGGCAGAAAACCAAGCTTTTCGAGATTGTGAGTAAGCATTCCACTGCCACCCAGGCTCTTGCACGGTCATTCAACACTGGGTGTATGAGAATGTCTTATCAAATGACCGTTTGAGTGCCAGCTACATGCTGCTCATAGATAAAGGCAATTTCTGAATTGTTCCTTCAGAGTCACAAAGTGATGATGCAGCTCACCAGAAGTTCATCCCATACTCCTTTCTGTTGCTCCTTGATGTCCGTTGTGCTCTGGCAGTCACTTTAAATTTAACAGCTCCTCTCCAGCAGTGGCTTTCATGTTTCACTCTCTGCCTTTGAGTCCAGAGAGACGACGCAGTGGGTGACTCACTGCCATAAATACCATCCATTATCCCACTCTGGGAAGCAGCTAAGAGTGAAAAATTCATTTGGATTATATGAAGGAGACAAGAAGATATGGAATTTGGATCTATATAAGAAACAGATTGAGTACACACTCGGAAAATATTTGCAAGCATAAAATGAATAGACAGTGGTTCCGTTACATGATAATCTCTGTACATAAGGAACTCTACCCATCAATCAATCAAAAAGTATTTCTTGTGCAGTCCACTGGGTTCTTAGTGGATTGTGGCATGTGCTGTGACAGTAAGAGCCTAATCCTGAAGGAACTAAGCTATAAAGTAAGTGCCCAATTACGTAGCTGAGTATAAGTTTAACAGGATTTCAAAGACAGTGAAATAGCTGTTGTATCTTCCATCTGCATCCATTAATTGCCTGTACTTGACCCAGCATTAGTGTTTATTCCATACAAAAAATGCTCCAGAAACATGTTAATATCCACATATCCATATATGTCTTGCTTCAATTCTTAACTGGGACCTGGCATTGGATTTTTCCCTACTAAATGATGCTCATGTACTAAACCCACTGCTGTCCAGATCTTCCAGCTTGTGTGTGTGACCTTTTTATGCTATCCAGTTTTGAATTCTGATTTTATTATCTCCTCTGGTGGGTATTCATTTGGACAAATGACTGAGCAAAGCTACTCTGTCTTAGGTAGCTTCAGACCTACTGTGAATCTTCCCCATCAATGACACAAACTGTGTGAACTTACCCAGTATACATACATCAGACAGGCCCCAAATGGCTTAAAATATGTTTGTTTGGGCTACTTTTAAAGCAATTGGATATAGAATTTAAGTTACGTATCTGGAGCTAGAGCTCACTGCCCTAAACCCCTGTGAAACCTGAAACAACCCAACTACATATATAGAGGCTACATTCAATGTATTTATATATCAATGAAATGAAGAAACTGTCCCTTATATCCTTACTTTCTGTTGGGGAAGTCCTGTTATTTGCCTGTGCATTTGTCAATAAAGTACTGTCTGGCCAATAGAAAACCTAGATAGGAGGGACTAGGAGTCGAGGAGGATTCTGGGAAGGGGAAACACAAGAGAGTCGAGATGTAACGCCATGAGGTAGGACCCCGGAACTATTCTCCGGTAAGAGACTTACTTAGATTAACAATTATGGGGTAATTACTTAAAGCAGAGCTAGCCAGTAAGAGACAAACAAGGCCAACAGCTTCATAATGAATATAGCCTCCTGTGTGTTTATTTGGGACTTATGCGGCTCTAGAACCAGGCTGGCGCGGCAGAGCCCAGGCGACTGGCGGGGGGATAAACCAAAGCGGCTAGCAAAGAAAAAGATTCTCTTAACAAAATGGTGTCAGAAGTGGGATCTTGAATTTCCACGCAGAATGGCAAAAGCTTTAAAGGACTTTTAGAAACAGAAGAACGGAGAGAAGCACAGATTTTTGGTAGCAGCATTTTTCTCAGGTGTGCTCTGTTTTGCTATCGACAAGCCGAGATTCACGTGGCTGGCTTACCAGAGTCTTCCTGACTCGGCATAAAAAGAAAAAAAAAAAACAGCAAGGTTGTTTTAAGAGACTCTGCTACCGATTGAAAGGGGTGTACGTACAGCTGGAAGTGGCAGCTTTTGCTGGAGGTCAGCATGGACTGAGGTGGTAAGCTGGAGTCACGCTTACGCCCGCCATCTTGAAATGGCAGTTTAAAACAGCCGCGGTTTTACAGATAAGACACGTGGCCAGAAAAACATAAAGATTTACAGTAAAGTCAGACTTGGATAAAGAAAAACTTCTAAAGGTTTACAGTGTGTTTAAAAATATATGTGAGATTGAGAAAGAATAGTTCCGGGCTTCCTACCCCATGGCGTTACATCTTGATTCTCTTTGTTTTCAGATAGCATCTTTTTAAGATTTTATTTTAATTATGTGTATGTTTATGTGTAGAAAGAGGGTACGTTCAAATAAGTGCAGTTGCTGGAGGAGACCAAAGGTGGTGGATCCCTGGAGCTACAGTTACTGACAGTTGCAAGCTGTCCTAGTGGGTGCTGTGAACCAAATATAGATGCTCTATAATAGCAGTGCACATTCTTAACCATCCTCCAACACACTTCATTCTATCCACATCCTGTTAGCAGGATCCAGGCATAAACTGTCCCGTGGCAAGAAGGTCAGGTGATACAGAGTATATGCATTCTCCAAAGAAGAGAGTGGTAAGTGTAAGTGAACAGCCTAGAAATAAGGGGAAATTTAAAAGAAAGGGAGAAATATGAGACTAAAAAGAAATGGCTGGGGCTTGTTACTCTTGCAGAGGACCCAGTTTCCTTCCCAGATCCTGAATGGTGGCTCACAACCATTCATAACTTCACTTAGGGGATCTGGCCTTTGGATTAACCAGAAACACACTGGGGGTGGGCTTGGAGGTTCAAAAGTCCATGTCCTTCCCAGTTAGCTCTCTCTTTCTCTGCCTTATGATTGTTGTCTCAACATGTAGGCTCTCATCTGCTGCTCAGTGACGTGCCTGCTGCCTACCTCCATGTTCCCCACCATAATAGTCATAGACTTTAGTCCTCTGGAACCATGAACCCAAAGTAAATGCTTTTTTATAAGTTGCCTTAGTCATGGTGTTTTATCAAGGAATATAAAAGTACCTAATACACAAGCAAAACAACCATAAATATAGAACCTAGTAAGTCTGCTGAAAGGAAAAAGAATTGACTGCAATTGAGTCAGATGTGACTAATCTCAACACTTACAGTTCTGCCCATCCAGGTATTATCAGTTCTCCAAGTCTTGGGGTCAAAACTCAAGAAAGTTAATTTCTTGAGATAAATATGAAAAATACATTGGAAAATAACAATTCTAGAGTATAACATTTTTCTGTAAGGAGAAAAGCATACATTTTTATAAGTTAGAGACAATGGGAGCAGGAGATTAAAAGTCTTAGAGAAATTCAGAACACACAGAATTTTACACATACATATGTGTGATGTGAACTTATTGATGGAAGTTTTTGTCCCACCCATTCCCACAGCCATTTAGTCCCAAATAAACACACAGAAGCTTATATTAATTATAAACTGTTTGGCTGATGGCTCAAGCTTCTTATTGGCTAGCTCTCTCTTATTTATTAACCCATTTCTATTAATCTGTGTATCTCTACATGTTCTTGGCTTGCCAGAGAATGTCTGAGTGTCCTACCTTCCTGGTAGCTACATGACGTCTCCCTACTCCGCCTTTCTCTATCACTGTTTGGATTTCCCACTTGGCTAAATCCTGCCTGTACAGTGGTGAAACAGCTTTATTCGTCAACCAATAGGAAAAATATATATTCACAGCATACAGAGGGACATTACCCATCATGAACTCACTAGGGAGTATCATGAACATTCCCACCTACAGGCACAATAACAATTAATTCAACAGTCAAAATGAAGTTCTTTGCTTAAGAGATCCCATACGTGATATAGACATCCTGGGGAAGAAGGAACCTAGAGCAAACACCAGGACATAAGGCTAGGAATCTAGAGAGTTACCCATCCCTGTCATCTACCCTGGCAGATCTCTATCTCAACTTGTGATATGTAAGGTTAAATCAGAACCAGCATCCACCTGCCATTGCAAAGTTCCTCTGAGAGACTCACAGATCTCTGTGGCACAAAGACAACCCAGACAATGGCCACATGCCCAATCAGGCAGTGGTGTCTAGAAATCCTTCAAAGATCACTTTGCTATCAGAGAAATTCCTTAAGTCACATGTCCACAAAACCACTTACTTTTTAAATATTCTCTCATAAATGAGAAAAATCTGCTAACACAATGAATTTTCTATTGGAAACACTCCATATTTCACAGAATTTCTCTCTTACTGAAATACAAGTTTATCTCACTTAAGGGAAAAAAGTGTATGTTTACATAGGTGCTTGAAGGTGTAACACTATGTGCCTTTATGTATGTGTATATATAAGTAATTTTAGATTGTCTGTGTGCTCATGTATGCATGTTCTCTTCTCTGAGATGCATGTGATAGCTAGAATGAGAACTAGGGGATTTCACAAGGAAGACAGGCTATAGGAAGACAGCTGCCTCCTGTATTTGGATGATCACAAACACAAGTCATCTATCAAAGGAAGTGTACAGGACTAAATTGAAAGATTTTTAATAAGAGGCAAGGGGGTGCACTTTACCTAATAAAAAGAACATAGAGAGACCCTGGCTGTGGCTAATGTGCATAAAAAATTCAGCCTGTCAGATCCTCACTTTTCTAATTCAGTAATCTAAATAATTTATTTGACATTTTAGCTCAAGATGACCTTTCTTGGGAAAAAATTACTGTTTTAAACTTTTAGCAAGTACAACCCCCAGCCCCAGAATCCCCACTGAAGACTACACATCCCCTAACGAGCAAAGGTCAACCTCGTATTGCTCAAACACATCGCTGACCCTTTTAAATAGCTCGCAAAATGTCATTTAATTTTTTAAACTAATTTCAATTATATCGTAATATTTGAGTTCAGTATTTGGTGGGGGTGGTTGTGGAAATTTGAGATTCCAATCAGGTCTTACCTACATAAATTTAGGCAAATGATTGATTTTAAATAAAAGAGTTTTTAGATAGGGTTATGTGTCCCCATGGTTTGAATAAATAAATAAACTTGAAGTCTTGCAGGACCCACAATAAGACCATACATGGTTCTCCTGGAGGGGTAATAGCTGTTAAGATGGTTGGTTCTTGAGAAGAATAAGATGAGAATTCCAGGTTCTCAAAGGAGCTGTGTGGTTTAGGCGACCAGCCATTGAGCCAAGCTACTCAGCTGAAAACCCTAAGCCTCACAGCATCCAAATTATCCTTGGCTTCCATTCTAGGACAGTCTTCAATCAGCACAGGAGATCAGTGGGGTGACAGATGTCATAAACAGACTGCCTGTTCATCTCTTCCACAAGCAGTTAGTAAAATCCCAACCTTTTCTCTCAAAGCCATCCAAAATCTTGCCAATGAATCAGAAACACAAAAAAACAAGGTATGACGGCTACTAGGACAGTAATTGGATTTCCACTGTGCACAAGAGCTGGTCATTTCATCATTGTATCCTCGAAGGCTTATTCATGAACTATAGAGATGTCACAACACTTTAGAACCCAGACTTCTTCCTACCCACAGTGAAGCATAATAGAACTTGATTCTCTAATTGGACAAACATCATTTTATGACACTTGTTCATTGTTCCTGTTAAATCAATATTGGTATAGGGACATGGGTTGACTTAAGTTCCTGTGTTATTTTCAAATCCAAATATTGTTATTGGTCGCTGTGCCAATTATAGTAGTAGAACAAGCAGATGTGACCATCAAGTTGAGATATGAAAGCTCAGATCCACTGTTTCCTTCTTGTCCTCACCTCTCTGACACAGCATCCCCTGGAGCCTGTTACTCCTTATTTTCCTCACCCAGAGACATCATATTTCTCTTGATCAAAGGTGACTATGTACCTCATTCTCAGAAAACTGCCTCATAAAATGGAGCTGAGACCTAGCAACCTATGTGAATTTGAGCCAGGCTCCTGCCTTTCCTGACACTTGATCACTTGCATCAACTTTGTTTCCAGTAGACTAGATTCGGGTGCAAATAGAGAAATCTGAAAACTTTTTCAGCCTAAAACATCAGGTTTTCTAGGTGTGGCCATCATTAGTAAAGTTTCATAAATAGAAAACAACTGATTCTTCTGAAATTATACCCATCCTGAGAGGTCCTAGTTTAAGGTGCACATCAAAATCATGTACATAGTTGTAAATGCGTGAATTGTGGAGCCTTACTCCAATGCCACCAAGTCAGAATGGCTGTGCTGGGCCTAGCCTCACATTTTTTAATCAGCAATGCAGATTTGTTTTATGCTTACTTATTCTGACTAAAAACGGCTAACAAAATAAATAAATTGTACAACTAGTTATTTGATACAACTAAAATAGTACATAGTGAGCTCTCAGGAGAATTCCCATCACATCCTAGGTAGAAGAGTCATTCAGAAGGAAAAGATTTAAAACAAAGAAAGCCTCTGTGAAAATACATCCACAGCAGTAGTTCCTTATGATTTATTCTAATTGCTATTATAAAATATCATATCCATGGCTCTGCTCCTTGTTTGGAATGCCTCCTACAGAAAATGCTGCTGCCAGAATTGTGGCCATTTGCTTAACATAAACACATAGCCAATCCACATCTGGTATAAAAGGGCACAGTGTCACCTTGGTCCACCCCACACAAGATATTAGGAGAATTACCATGGAAGCACTCTCCAAACTTCCTTCATTAAAGTGAAATGATTAGACTGGGACAATCATGGAGAAAAAGTACAGGGCACAAGCTAGTTGCCAAAGACTCACCTGTCTTCTTTTTCTTGTTTTTAGAAGGTTCCAGAGGACTCTTTCTTTTCTTTTTACTTATTTTTTTTCAAGTGAGTTTGAGTTTCTTGTATCCAACGACTCTTTCACCATCAGCATTTCAGATAATCAGAGTTGAATCTGTCTCATATTTTCCTGGAGATAAGTTTCCCAAAGCCTGATCTACAGAACATGAATTCTGAAATGTCCTATAGGAAAAACATTTCCACAGTCAAATACAATCTATTAATATAGTGTCCTTGGAAAATCACTACTATAGAAATGAAACTGTTTTTTAATCAGTTGTCTCAAATGATGGGACAGGGGCTGTGACTTCATCTGATGCACTAAGATCCAGTGAGAAGTAATGAAGTTAATGATGCACTCACATCACTCACATGCGCACATGTGCGTGCGCGCGCGCGCACACACACACACACACACACACACACACACACACACACACACACACGGAAATAGGGCAGCGGAGGGCTCAGCCAACACCTCTGTCTTTTTTTACCTGACTTTTTAAAAAGAACTCAATAGACCTGAGTTCTATGAATATTAATAGGTGTATCTATGTCACCCTTTCAGATGATGGAAAGCCATTTGAAGCAAAAGGGAAAGGGAGTTTTGTGTGGACAAGATCCAGGACTCACTCTAATTTTAGAACACATAAGTTCCTCAGTTAGGGGTTGGGACTCATGAAGCCCTTTCCCACTCCATCCCAACTTCAGGGGAAGGGAAAGTTGGTTTTTTCATGAGTGTGGCTCCTGGCCAGTCAATCATTCTCCAGTAGGTACAAAAGTATATGGACAGCACAAATTGGAGTCAGTTGTTCTTTTAAAAAATAATTAAGATGACATGAAGTTGTGGATGGGGAAGTAGGGGGCAGAGACATAGGAGGAATTAAAGAGAAGAGTTGGGGTAAATGTGGTCCAAATACATGGTATGAAATTCTCAAAAACTAATTAATACACCTTTATTTTTTAGAAGTTCAGCCACAGCCAAATGTAATTAACTGTCACTCCATAGAGTAAACTTGCTTACTGTGCTTTAGTTGGGAAACAGTTTAACTATGATGTCCAGCTCCCCAAACTATGACATGAGTAGAGCTGATAACATTAGAATTCTCATCTCAGTATCTCCAACTCCTTTTATGGAATTTAAGGAACTCAGTAACTTATGCCAGGACATGGGAGTGCTCTGACTGGAAGTAGGGACTGTGTGGCCTTTAAATATTCTACTCCACAAAACGCATAGTCTGTTTTTTTAAACTGGTCTTGGCAGATGAGTCTAGAGTTATAACTTGAAAATTGGTACTCTGCCACCTTGAAGCAGTTCCTTCAATAAAGCTGCTGCGGCTACTACCACCACAAACAATGTCACCTGTGTGCTGATTCCTGTCAGGTGGCTTCACTTTGTAAAATGACCAACACACAAACCTTGCTTCACTTATATTGGTAAAATAACACCATCAGAATCCTAGAATGTTCCGGTCTCTACCACTGACTTGTTATCCCATCATTCAAGCTTTATCATTCCTGCTGCCATGGTTGCCTCATTATTCATCACACAGGAATCCAGTATTCTCTCTGCCCACCGGCAGAGAGGAGACAGCTCCGTGGACCATTATGTTGGTGAGAACAAGAGCTATACTGGTATTTGTGGATGAATATATAAAGTAGATTACTTCCTCCCAAAATGTTCTGGTGTTTTTGAGAAAGGCCTCTTTTAGTGGGCATGAACTTCCTGTATTTATAACCTTTCTTATGTTACAAAACACCGGATGAAAGCAATTTAAGGAAGGAACAGTTCAGTTTGACTCGAGGTATGCAGTCATGATGGCAGGAGCATGCGATCGCCAGTGGCTTGTACACAGTCAGAAGCAGAGAGAAACGGATGCTGGTGCGAAGCTCACTTTCTGCTTGGTGTTCAGTTGAGGATCCCAGCTCATGGCATGGTACCTTCCCACTTTAATTTCTTACAGATACACTCAGAAGTGTGTCTCCTAAGTGATTCTCCTATCAAGCTACAGGGAATGCCCATCACAGCCCCTTTCATGCTTTAGTGCTTATATCCTTGACAGGAGGATGAGAAGCCATGAGAACTGTGGTGCTGTTCCACAAGAGAGCTTAGCCCTGTGATCCTACTGCTTTGCAACTTGACCGTTCTATCTTCCTTTCTTGAGACAGAGTGTCACTGTGTAGTCTAGGCTGCCATCAACTCAAAATCCTTCTGCCTCTTCCTCCTGAGAGCTGGAGCCACAGGATTGTATCACAATATCTGATTTTCTTCCTAGTTTCCTTTCCCTCATTTTTACCCTGGTATGTTACTCCCATTCAGTATCTCTCCCCATCCCTGTGCCTTCTCATCAGAACACATTCCCCCCTGCACTATGACTTCCAAATAACTCCATCCACGTCTCACCCCTAGTCTCCACCACATGGCTTCCCCAGACTCCTCCCAAGAAGCTCTGCAGATAAACCATCTGCTGCAAAAGTATACATTTTGGGGGGGAAATTGTTGTCTCCACCTGTGTGTGCTTGTATATTCTTGATCCCAATCCTATCCAACATGTTGTTTCCAGAGGCTTTGTGCAAGCCATCAGCACTGTCTGTGCTGAATAGTTTTATGTCAACTTCACACAACCTAGAGCCATTTGGGAAGAGGTATTCTCAGTTGAAAAACAAAAAACCACCTCTGTAAGATCTGGCTATGGGCAAGCCTGTAGGACATATGCTTAACTAGTGACTGCTGTGGAAAGACCTAGACCATTGTGAGCAGTGCCACTCCTGGACTGGAGGTCATCAATGCAATAAGAAAGCAGGCTGAGCAAGCCAATAAGCTCCTCCATTGCTTTGTTTCAGCTCCCTCTTCCGGGTTCTTGCTCTGACTTGCTCCAGTGATAGAGTATGTCCTGAGAATTGTAAGCTGAAATAAGCAAAAATTTCCTACCCAAGTTACTTTTGGTCATAGTGTTCTATTACAGAATAAAACCTATTTTTCCTCAATCTGGAGAGGTACATCATCCCCCCCCCCAGCTTTTTCCCTGAGGAGCCATTCCATACTGCTTCATCTTCTTCGTGTTTTATTAAGTTGCCCTCTATCTTTCTTCATACCCGCCCGCTCACTCACTAGCTCCTGCCACCTGGCATCTAAAATGACTCTTATTCTAACCCCCATTCTTGACATTCTGTATGCCTAATGGCAGTTTTTTTATCCTATTTCTTTGACCCCTGAATATGATAACTGACCTGCCTCCTTCCACTTCTATGTCGTAATGTGTTTTCTTCTAGACATTTTCTTGTTTCTCTGCAAACACTCCTTCATTTCTTTTGCAGACATTGTCAACTCTGCCTGCTCCTGAAGCGCTGTGTACTCAACCCTGCCATCTTCCCATTCATTGTTCTTCAAAATACCTCATGTACCTCATGGTTCCTTTCCACCTATGCACCCACATCTTCATCTAACACTTGCATTTATGAGCTCAATAGCTTTACTTGCAAAGTCGTTTGGACCAGTATACCTGGGTATCCAACAAGCACAAAATCGCTTGTGGAAAAGAGTCAAGTTTCTCATCTACCTGACTGTACATATTCTTCATTTTAATGTGAATTTACCCAGCCACAAAAGCCACCTGTGATTTGGCTTCTTCACACACCACATAACCACATACTATTAACCTCATCTTCAATATCCAAATCTATTTTCTTTCTGCCACTCCAAAAGTACAGTTCACACATTCAAACTTTCCTTTCTGGCCACGATGTTATACTTTCCTAGTAAGTACAATCCAATATAATTATACTGAACTACATTAAGTCCCTTGCTGCATTGTCAGTCCTCATTCCTGTCTATTCAAAGTATCATCTTTATTTCCTAAGTGAAGGTTTCAGTCTTTGAATATAGGTTCTTTCATGAAGCAAGCCTTTGTTTTATCCTGATGGACTTATTTTTTTCTCCTCGAGGCTACTATAGCATATGAGACGTAGACCTCCATTGATAGGGGGTAGATATTTTGTAGCTCTCTCTATAGCTTTGTCTATGGACAGTAAGGATTTCTATTGATATTCATAGCTCCCAAATTTAACACTGGAATAAGATGAAAGAGAGAACATGTCTGTTGTTCATTTGAACAATTGATAGATATTGATGTTAAGAGAGAGGCAATAGGAAAACATTGGCTTTAAGGGAAGGAATCATGCACTGGCAGTTCCTGGCACTTGGATTCTCTCACCCAAGCTCTGCCACTATCTGTACAACCCAGAATAAGCCACGTGCTGTCTCCCAAACTCAAATTAATAATCTGAAAAAATAAAAACAAATTCTACCACTCTGTTAACTCCATATTCCCTCTTTTATTACAACAAAACCCAGCCAGAAATAAGAGATGGTCTAATGTAAGATGCAAGTTCAAAGCCTGGCTCTGCTGATTATTGAACTCAAGGGTAAAGGAATGACCCACCTTCCCTTAGCATCGGTTTACTAATCTGTAAGGTGTGTCCTAGCTAGCTTTTTGTTACTGTGATAGAACACTAACAAAAAAAAAAAACTTAGACATAGAAAAGGTTCATCAACGGATGACAAGACTGGAGTTCAGAGAACAAGAAGCAGCCAAAGCAGAGACCATGAAGAAATGCTCCCAGACTGACATCCAGCTGCCTTTTTTACACAACTCAGGACTATCTTTCCAGATATGACACCCCTTTTCCAGTCTGATGGAGACAGTTCCTCAATGGAGCTCCCTCTTCTTGGGGCTTCGGGTGTCTCTAGCTGTGTCAAATTAACAAAACCTGACCAGTATGGGGTAGAAACAAGAAATAATTCCCTTTAAAAAAATCATTTGTGGTTTCTAGTTTTATTTTGGGGTAAATGTCTCAATGCATGGTCCTGTCAGACATGGAACTGGCTGTGTAGATCTTTCTGCCTTTACCTCCTAAGTGCTGGGTTAATGGTGAGACTCACTACACCCAGCGAGAAATATGTTTCCATGGTAGGATTATGTGAGAATGAAATCAGTATATCATTTTAGAATAGTATTACACATATAACACTTAGAATAGTACCCATATATGCAAAGTACCTACCAATTACAAAACTTGTTAGCATTTGATTTGAATGTTGACTAGCCATGATCTTGGGGTGCATATCAATAAAAGTCAGGGCCTCGGAAACAAAAGTAGACTCTGTTCTTTTTCAAGTCTCTGTCTAAAAGACCAACCATTGCTCCCCAGAGCCACTGAACCCAAGAAACCTAACACTGCATGGAATTGGCAATGAGCAAATAAGGTTTCAGACGTCTCATTAGCGTCTATGTCCAACATCCCTCAGGAGGCCCTGGAACTGTCAATACTTAGCTTTTCCTCCTCCGTGGAGAAAGGATGCTGGGGAGGTATAGGGGGGAAGCAGCCTTTGCTCACTATTCACTTCTCAGAAAGGCCAACATACAAACCTGCTTCTTACCATGAGACAACAGTGACAATGAAAACTAAGTCCATACAAACAAATGTTCCTCACCTTGAGTTCATCGCTTTGACTACTAAGTATCTCCTCTTATTCTTTCAGCCTGATCTCTTAGGCTCCTTCCAGGAAGGACTTCAATCTCAGCCTCAACCACTTTTTAAAAGAACCAAAGGTGACAGACAGATGTGCCTGCATAAGCACCTTTGATTTCCCTCTAGCTGGAACAATGCCCGGGTTGACTTATTAACAGGAAACGTCTCACCTAAATCAAAGGGTTAACTTACCCTCCAGTAAGGCCACTCAGCTGTTCTCCATCTCCCTTGCACTGACAGATTCTATATGTAACCGCTTTGTCTGATGAGTGGTGTGCTAGATGAAGAAGCCAGCTCTTACGTTCAGTATGTCCTGAGACATGTTACATAGGCTGGCAATGGGATTCCATAGCCATCACTGAGTAAGGGGGCCGGGCAAGGCTGTTAATAGCTGCGATCCTGACTACCTTGTTACAGCTTGAGTGGAAGGAAAGGTAGAATGGGAGATGGAACTAAATTTGGTCACTTGTCTAAATTAGTAAGGAAGAATATGGATGACATTGGAGCCTCCCGTTAGTCTTAGCTGCCCTCATTATTTTTAATATGCCTTTGTTCACCTTCATTTCCCTTCAAAAATAGGGAAAGTTCATGTAAGAAGTCACAATTTCCAATCCCAGTCTGCACGTGTGTAAAGGGGTACACCTGCAACGCCTGCTTGGCTTGGTGTGAGCAGACCCTTGCCATGTTAGCCATTCCAGGAGGCCCAACACAAATAGTGTGACTGAGCTAAGGGATACATGGTGGCCCTCACTCACCTGACCACAATGCAGGGAAAGCTTTGAAAAGGAGAAGCAAGCTGCCTAATTTCTTTTCTTCCTCAAGGCATTGCTGTGGGGTTTTGATCTTCCCTGGCCTTGTTCCTCAGCCAGCTTTCTCTCTTTGTCTTGCCCCCTTTCAGTGAGATTCTGCACTGTTATTTTTTTTTCTAACCAGAAAATGTAGTGTGATTCTGTAAATGTTTTCTTGCTGTTGTATTTTTTCAGACTATTTTCTTCCTTGTTTTGGGGGGGAATGAATCTGCCTTTGGTCACACTATTTGCTCCTCTATGGTCACCTCGGAGAAGATTAACCCTTTCATTAAGAAAGCCTGGCCAGGGTCAAGCCACCGCCTGGCTAGGGACTCTTATATACCTTTGATCTCCCGGCTATGGAGAAATTATTAGCAAATTCTAAGCCTTCCCATGTGATTTGTTTTTGTAAATTTGTAGAAATTATTCCTAATCCTATTACGTGGCCTAGGGCAAACCTGCATTAAATATAGGAGACTTTTTGTTATGTGGCAGATGGATAATAAAGGAATGCTGAATGCAGCCCCATTCCAAGTTATGGGAATCTGGACACTTCATCAGCATTCGCTTAATCCTCTGCCATGGCTCCGCCTTTGATGAATGCTCTCATTTATGACCACTGATGCCGCTCACTTAATTTCAGAGAAGAAAAATAATACCTAGCTGTTAATGTGAATATTTGAGTTTATGGCTGTACGATGAATAATTGTGACATTATCAAAGGAACGTCTCCTTATACATTATTCAGTTGTGTAGACCACATTAACCAGAGACTGGAGACTTTCAGCTTTGCACCTTCCATCTTCTTTGGAACGGAGACACCATGCAGACAAAAGTCAGTATCTCAAACCAAATTCTGCCTGACAGCGCGTATCAGCCCGCACTATATTTTGCTCATTGTGGTGCCAATCTCCTATCTTACCAATGACATTTTTTCAAAGAAAGAGGGGATTTCCTAGAGACTCGACCCCATGCAACTTCCATAGCTTATTATCGAATAGGAGCATGTAGCCCTGGTTCCTGCTTTAATACGGACGCTATGGAGGATGTCTGGAGGGTTTGACTGAAAATTAAGACAGCACACCTTTGCTGTTTATACTTTATATGTAAACTGGGGGTCTTTCTGTGTGTGTGTGTGTGTGTGTGTGTGTGTGTGTGTGTGTGTGTGTGTTTCACTCGGGGAGCGGGAAAGAATGTTTGGAAGTCATTTGTGAATCACTGGATATTTGTTGGGTTCTGTAGGCAGTAGTCTGTGCTGGTATATCATTAGAATGGTCACACAGAATCAATCACTCCTCTGCAACTGAGGAAGATGTGCGTCCGCTGCTTGAGGACCTACGTCTTTGTTTCTAGGCATGTAGGGGATAAGATACTAGGTAAGGGTGGTCACAAGCAGACTGGAATATGTTCCATGTAAAAAGAAAACTCACTAAATGGCCATCTTAATGAATATATATCTACCTACAGGTTATGAGCCCGAATGCTGTTTACAAATGCTAAGGATATTCATAAAATGTCAAATCTTAGTCTATTCGAGAGAAAATACATGTCTAGAAACAGGTCCATTGAGCTTATTGGTTTTTTTAAGCACCTTTCCATTTCGGTTTAAATTACATATTGTTTAGCTAATGGACTTTGGATGTGAGATCAGGCTTCTCTGAAGACGCTTTAGGATGTCTGGGTGACTCTGGGGAGTTCACATATATCCACTGCAGACAAAACATGTTCACAAGTGTCTTTGAGCTTTGGGATGTACACCAAGGGACAGGGTAATGAAATCAGTAATGGGTGTTATCTGCCCAGTTTTAGGGAGACATACTGAACATTTTCATATTCTGCTAGTTTTCACACAGTAGTGAATTTATTGGCACAAACCCTTAGCAAGAAGGTTGAAAAGTATTCCAGCCCATAGGCAGAAACTTTCTTACAGAAGTACTGAAGCATGTATGATTATGCAAAGCACAGAAGTGTAGATCAGCAGGGCATATGCAGCTGTACCCCGACCCTGTGTGGCTTATTAATATATAACTTAAGCAGTATGCTGTAGAAAACAGTTAGAAGAGGGTCTAGTTGACCACCATTTTCATATTATGTGAAATTAATAAAGCAAATAGCAAACTAGGACTTAGGCGAGAAGTGAGGCTCTCTCGGCTGTTCCTTGTTGAGACTGGTCCAGACACAGCTGAGTCAGAGTGGACTCTCAGAACCACTGGACATGTTGCTCAACTACATACCCTCAGCCCAGGAATTTAGTTATTCTTTCAGAGTAGCTTGGAAACCACCTTCAGCTGCAGACTCTGTTTTGTTTGTGGTGACTCCCCTGAGCAGAAGCAATCTATTAAGAAGACAGTCAATCCCAGAAGCCACGTTCCTGACATTTGTCAGTGGCTATTCTGGATTGGCTTCTAGGAGAGCACGGAATAAGCGACTCCTGCTAATTAGCTGGGTACAAGAGGGGCCCTCAACATCTCTGACCTTTAACTCTAGGCAACAAAATCCCTGAGTTGCTTCAGAAGCATGTACTGCCAGTTTCCCTTTACAGGTGTACTGTACTTACAGTTCAGGAGTGGAAAGCCAGCATCTTGTTCTAAATGTCCTTTAGGGTGACTGATCCGCAGCCTTGCCAATAACAGCTGCTCTGCGATTCTCTTTACTGTAAAGAGGCCATGAAAAGAAAGAGGGGCATCCCATTTTTGTTTATTTCTTTGCCTTTGGTGGTACTGGATCCAACCCAGGACCTAATGCTAAGCATGCATTCTGACCTCACGAACTGACTCAGATCCACTTCGAAGTCAGACTCTCACTGACTCTCCACTCTAGATAAATGGGTTCAGCTCTTCAGGCATGTTCATCCCTTCATAAAATGGGGATAATTCTACATGCTTCTGAGAGTTAACATAAAGTTACAACTACCGTGTCTAGTGTAACTACTCCAACTAGACCATTGTGAGCACACCATAACAATGTGTGACACTGACCTAGCTCCTCATTAAAGGGGGACATGGCGGGGCAGGGGGAGGACACAAAGAAGGAACAAGCAAAAGAGGGAGGAGGGAGAAGAGGATGAGCAAGGAAGAAAGGAGGAGGAGGCCAGTGGGGAGGTAGATGCAGTCTGCCAAGCCTTTCTACTGAAAGAAGACTGGCTTTACTGTCTGGACGATACACTGTTGACTTGTATCTGAACACAACAATTTTTCAAAATTATCTGCCATGGGTCTTTTTTTATTTCCTTCCAAAAATGACATCTTGGACATTCGGGAAGGATGAATAAAACTAAAACACGTGTTAATTATCATTTAAAAGCTGGTAGGGAAGAGAAGAAAAGAAAGCATCTTGTTACTTTCAGACATTTCCTTTAAGGAAAATTTAAAATACAAAGTCAAATTAGCCAACTGAGGCAAAGGTAATTTATACACACACACACACACACACAGAAAAAAAATACTATGAAAGGTGAGAATGGGATTGCATGTGACAACCAAAGGAACCTGTCTTCACAAAAATGCATACATACATCCACATATGCATGAATACATACATTTGTGTATATATGTAAATGCATTCATGGCACACTAACAGATGGAAAATCGTATTCTTTCCTCTTGAGCCAGTCTCTTGGCCTTGCTGAGAGTCTCTCAAGGCAGAGGGACAGCCACAGGGAAGGCTCTAGAACCATAGCCTGAGATCTTTGCCATTGAACTAATCTGCCTGGTGTCAGTTTGCTTTTGTGGAGACACTAAGAGCAAATGGGTTGGGAAGCTCACCATCTATATCATGTGCAATAAATTATACTTTGCTGAAATGTTGCCTCGCTAAAATATGCTAAGAAAGCTGTGAACAATATTTACAAATAGTTCAGATGTCACAACAAAACACCCACCACTCACGCATTCTCACATTTTGCTATAATAAATGTGGTAATAGAGGATACCGTGTTCAACGTTAGGAAAGTATTCTTTATTGAGAAATAATTGGGAGAAATTGTTTAAATCTATAGAAAATCCTTTCCTGTCTCTCCTCTCCATCTCTCTGTCTCTCTGTGCTTCTGTCTCTCTCTCTCTCTCCCCCGCCTCTCTCATCCTGAAGAGTCTGCTCTCTCAACTGTCAAGGCACCAGCCTCACTCTGCTCCTAACATCTCCTCACACAGCAGGCTCTCATATTTTTATTTGGGCACATTGTTCATTTCTTGAAAAAGCAGCAAACTTTGTTTCTTGCTATCCTAGACCACTGACCATTTCAAGCACTTATGCAAACTAACTAATACTGTATCCCTTCGGGGAAGGGAAAGAGAGCAGCATTGCTCATGCGCCCATTGACCTGAGGACAGTGCTGGGTAAAGAAAATTCACTTACTTTCCCCTCTCACTGGCAAAAACACCAACACACTAGAAACAAGTTAAAAGTTTCTCCATAGTCTGTAATGAGAAGGAGTGGGGGCTGGCCAGGTCTCCATTTTATCTCAATTTGCCCACCTCAACATCCTGTTTGATTTTACAGCAAGACAAACCTGAGGAAGAGCTGTCTGGGTAAAGAACAGCAAACTAGCTCAGGAAGAAAGAAAAAGAAGAAAACAGCCAGTGTCTAATGGAAGGATGCCACAGGTAAATGTAAATAGTGGCTTATTTTCATTGAAGACAGCTTCTCTGGGTTTGGAGGGGTGATCAGAAGAAAGTGTCACACTGAGCAAATACAAAAGTTTTTCTATTCACTCTTCTGGACTTTGTTTATAAATAAACACTAATTACAGTGCGTTGGTGTTCAGGACACCACGTAATGTACCTTCTTAACACTTTTTTTTTACATCTTGTGTTAGATATAGATGATGGAGATAGAGATGGAGTGTGACAAACATATAAGATGAATTGTTTTTAAGGAAGAAATCAATTTTTAAAGGAAAGCCTTTGGTTCATTGACTTCACTTACAGCTGGTTTGCCACTTACAAACAAAAGCCTGTTACTGAACATCATGATTCCTAGTTAAACTTACCCTGCACTTGAAACCTGAAAATGGGGCTTTGGTTCTTAATGTACCCTGATGCTGGCACCGCCCCCTCAGCTGCCTTTTTGGCAGAGCAAGTACGGCGATCAGAATCATGTGGGAAATAAATATGTTTACCTACCATCAAAACACCTTTCAAGTCCAATACGCATTTTTGTTCTATTAATGCCAACACAAATATGCAGACACTGTAGCAAGGGTCGCTTTAAAATATAGCTAGACAGACCGATTAAAATACACTGCTTTCTCTCTGCCAAATTCCTGCCTGTGGGGAGCAATTAAACCTGCCTTCTGCACATTCAAACCCTGAATGAGAAGCGAATGTTGCATCTTTGCCACTTAGACAAATGTAATTCCGATGGAAAGATTTATCAACAACTCGCAGGCAGTTCCGGGTTTGGTTTTGTTTGTCAAATAGCACAGGCCCTCACGCTGCATCTGGACTCTGTTACTGAGTCACTTATGGGACAGGAGTCCCCAGAGAGGGGTGCTCATTTTGGTCAGTGAACAAACAAGTAAACTCACATGGAGAGGAGGCAGCTTTGAACAGATAAACAGCTCGCTCAGCTTTAGACTGAACACACGTAACACTAGCCAAAATATAATCAAACAGCCAAAGAGCAATGTTATTGTGGCTCTTGGAGAAGTCAGTGTGAACTAGAATCACAGATGCCCATAAATGTACATTTCACAGGTGAATTTATTCTTCTGTCACCATGGCAAATGAACAAAGGTTCGTTGTAAGATTTAAAAAAAACAAATCAGAATTTAAGGGTATTTGATTATAAACTCAAGGTAAGGAGCAATTCTACATGATTGGTTCTGAATGTTCTTAACATTTAGGCCTATTTTGTTTTCTGTTCCATTGATCATTTCCTGTGCATAAGTTTGTGACTGCTAGAGAGATCAATGGTTGATGGCTGTTACTGCACTGCCCCAGTTACAAGCGTCCACCCCCACCGCCTGGCTTCACTGATCTTTTCAGTGTGACATTTCAGCTTTGGCCTGGGTCCTCATCAGCCTCTAAGGCAAAAGCGAGGCAGTGGACTTTCTAGGACACAACTAAATGCCTAGTTAACTACAAGGTTACTCAACACTGGAGCAGGTCACAGTGAAATGTCCAGTCCTCTCTAGATGTCTCTCTCCTTGCCTAGAACAAAGCAGACATCTTAGATTCTTCAGGGATATGTGTAGTCTATTTTGGCTTTGCAATTAAGCAAATACATATTTAGCATGTCTTAGGACATTTTGTCCTTGTTTTTCCCTCAAGGAAAATATATATCTTGCAAGTACTATGCATTAAGTAACACCTTTAAACCTTCCATATATTGAAGCTTCTTCATGAGGATTTAAGGTAGACTGGAAAGGACAAGTATTCCTCAGTTTCTGATCATGCTATGCAGACTGAAAACATCTCAGAATAGTAAAGGTTCATGCTTTCAATAAAAGGAAAATCTGCTAAAACTACTGAAATGATGACAGTATTTCTATTTTGATACCTACTTTTGAGACTTAGAAGCAGATGAATTCACACTGGGCTGAGAACCGGCAGACAGATTAATACGCTGGGGCTTTGTTCTTAATGAATTTTGATGTTTCTATTTCAAAATTTAAAAAATTTTTCACTTGATCTTAAAGACATATTTTAGATTTCTCTGTGAATTCAGAAAAATGAACAAAAATAAATGAGTACCTTAATTAGCACCAAGAAAAAATTACATAAAGCAATAGCTCCATGGGTTTTAAGCATATGTATATGTAAGTACATGCATACACACTCACACACACACACACACACACACACAATGGCGGTACTTACAGATATGGCATTCTAAAAGGAGTTATATCAATGCAGGTGTTGTGGTGCACATCTTGATAAAAATCTATCGAATACCCACTTAGAAGTTTTTCTCAATATGACTTTTCATTTCCTTTTTTATTGGTCCAAAATACCATTGCCTAATGGGTAAGTAACCTCTATCTTTATAGCATTATAAATATTCATTTTTAGACAATAAAGTCTTTAAAAATCCTTTCAACGAATTTCAAGCTATATTGCAAATAGATAAATCACACACCTAAGCCTGTGTTTGCATAGTTAAATTATGTATTGCAAGTATTTGGTCCTTTGCATCTATTAAGTGGAGACACACACTGGTATGTTTCTGGGAATCTTCCCTTCCAGGGCTGAGACATTATCATAATAAAGTCAAATATCCCCTATTTGGCTATGGGTACTCCATTTTCTTCTGAAAGGGTCCCACATGAAAGAGCAAAATGTGGTAGTCCCAGAACCTGGGTTCCTTTCACTGATGCCATCCTTTTTGTAGGAATTGAATTGTTCTTTTTTCTATAGATTGATGTTAGGAGACGCTCATAGTTGCATAAAGGCAAAATTAAAAGCCGCTATAAAAGAAACTTAATATATAGTATGCTACTACCATTTTCTTATATAGTTTGATTTTTTCCTTCATGCACACCAAAGCTTTTTCTAGACTAAAAATTCAGGGATAAAGTTTCAATAAAGAAAAGTTGGGCTACCGTGGTGTATCAGCCACAACTGCAGACATTGTCCCTTAAACCTAAAACACTGGGAAGAATGTGAGCCTATTAAAAGTTAGGATGCCAATCAGTTTTTGTGAATTCATGTTTATGTATGAGATTTGCTTTGGGGGAAAGAGTTATCTTTAATTTGATATAATCACTAAAGGTATCAGTCGAGGTCTCCAGTTGTCTTCATAAATATCTAACACCACAGTAGGATTCTTGGAGAAGTAAAATTTCCATCTTAAGAAAAATTTATTTATATAAAGTATCAGATTTCTAAGATGTAAAATAACTGAGAGGATTCATGGAATAATAGAGAACACAGGAGGCTCTGTGACAATCTATTTAGATTATTAAGTTGTTAGTGGAATAGCATATTTTGGACTTCGCTTTTTTATCATTTTGGGGGGATTGGTCCATGTATTGTTTAGGGTTTTTTATATAAAATAAAATAAATACATTCCAAAGAGCTTTGTATTTTGTATGATAATCAACCTGACTTTCACTTCTGCTGATCTAAGAAATCAGAGGCAGTACTGGAAGCAATAAGAAATAAATTTGTGATCAATAAAGTCTGTGAAGTCAGAGCAAAATAGAAATCCGAGTCACAGCCCTGAGTGTTCAATAAGATGTTACAAAAAGGGGGCTCGAAACTTTGATACTTATGAGTAACAGAAATGCTCTCAATTTAGCATTTTTAAATGGGCTAAATGTTGGTGTGACATGGTATTCAGTCGTTGTCACCTTTCATGACACTGTTATAGCTTCATCTTTTGAAAAAGAAACTCAGAGTTGCACAAAGAAGTGCTATTTAAACATCTCAACCTCTCCGTCATTTGAGGGTGGGTCATTCCTTCTCTGAGGATGCTGACAAAGACCTACAGGCATCCTCTCCCAGAGAATCCTCCATCAGGGTGGAACAGTGCTACCACACTGACCTAGGATGAGATGTCTCCTGGAATTCAGAATGGCATGTTTCCACTATGCTCCCAGAAGTTCTAGAAGAAATAAACAGATTGCCAATACTTTTCTAATAATTGAGTTTCCATCTTCCCAAACTGCGTTTGGCGTGACTAGCTATGGGATAATACAATTTGACTATCATTCACTTAAGGTAATTTGAATAAGATCTGTATAACAAAGATGAAATCATATTTGGTGGTAATATTCATCAAGAAAGGTCACACCTAATCCTGCAGGAATGCCACTTGCAAACAAAATCTCCAGCTGGAGGACAGAGGAAGAACTACATGCATCACCCTGCCATATTCTGACTTGTCCATGTAAACAGAATCACCAGACAGGGAGTCAGAGAGTGGTAGAAATCCAGAATGGCAACTGCCTATATACAGACAAGTCCCTGACATCTTTGGACCTTAATCACTTTTCAGATTTAAAATTTTAAAAAAGAAAAAAAGCTGCATGATCTAGAGACTCTCCTGTCCCCTGCAATGATGTGTCTCCCCTGAGTGAACCTGAATAAGACCATATGGGATGTAGCTGACAGACGGGTATTGCTTCAGAAAGCGCTTCAGCTGGAACCCAGCTGCACTTTGCTATCACAGGAGAGACAAAAACAGGACTGCTTTCGTTGGTTTGAGTGAATGGGAAAACACGGGACTATTGAAGGTTATCTAGATATTTAAACAGCACATTAACATTTCAAATGTATAACATTGAAATAACTTCATGAAAGAAACCCAGTATGGTTCCTCTGGTTACCTCCCCAAGAAAACAAAAAGATCCTTTTGTTGTTGATGCCATCCTTGTTCTGGTGCAGAGCTGTCTCTGTCAACTCTGTATTGGCTGACTTTCCTCCCGAAGGCTGGAGTGCCCATACAATGAATCCTCCCATGCCCCTTCCTACTCTTGTCTGTAATGGCGAAATGCTAGCTACTGTTTACAGAGAATTCATCCAGGATATGAATCATGAGAGGGAAGTAGTAAGTGTGGTACATGAAGGAAGTATTAAATTCCCCCTTTCATTCTGCTAAAGAACTCTGTGATTCCAGGTACTTATTTTTCTCACTGTAACTGGAAAGTCAGATGGTGTGAATCTCCAAGACCTGACCCCAGTGGAGGAGGACACGTTGGTGGCAGCGCCCAGCGCTGGTTGTTGGTTTCGCTCCCTCTAGCCCCTCTCTTCCTTTTTCATTTTCCAGTTCCTACTGGGAACTTAAACTTCCATAACAGCATCTCACAATCCTCTTAAAAATGCAGAGCTTTTGAACGAGATAGCTTTGTAAACAAACCAAGAACAGCAAAACGACAGTCTTGAGTCATCTCGACTAGGTGGCAGAAAACAAGCCCTCATCCTCAAAACATAATTATTTGAAGATTTCAGGAAATTTTCTATTGCATGCTTTGAAGTATTTTTTCCTTTTAGTGTAAAATTCTGCCTCTTAAAAAATGACATTTATTGAAGTTAAGCTCATATGAAGATAGAGTGGACAAATGGGAAACCAGTAATCCTGCACCAGGGTTAGTCTGAACATAACACATATTTGTATCTTGCAGCTAAAAAAATGATCTAAACTTTTCTAATGACCTGAATGCTGTTATCAGGTCACTTATCGCCATCTGGGGGGTATGAATAGTTAACCACAGGATGCACTCAGCTTGTTCTGCATTTGCCTACTTAACTTACAGTGCCTGCTCGATCTGAACTTTCCAGTGGATTTCAAATAACTGTCAGTCGCACAGCCAGGCTAGTTCAAAGGAAGCAGAAGCACTTGCATCCAAACGAAATCTATATTTGGTAATTCTGAAAATATCGTTTTCCATGGCTTTGTAAGGCACATTACTCGCTCAAATAATGCACATGCCTTTTCAATGAGGCACTTGGTTGGAATGGGAGCTGGGGTCACTCTGTGTTCAGCTTGCTTATTCCACACGTAGGATGAGTAATGCAGACAAAACCCTGCCATTGAACGCATTTTTCACTGAGGGGCTTTGGGAGAGAAACCCTTTAAGCACTGGGTGTCGAGCACTTTGTTGAACCAGGTGGGACAGCTACATGAATAGAACCTCTTCAGACATAGACCTCAGTCCTAGCACACCTGGCCTGTGTTTGGAAAAGAAAGTCTCCCTTGTTTGACTACACCATCAGCTACAAAAGGCCAAGACAACCTTAATTTAACCATTAAGAATGGAGGCCCATATTTAAGAGTCATCAGCAATAAAGGAAAATACACTGGATCATTTCAAGTGCATGCTAATCATTTAATGTAATAAATGGAGCAACCCTAATTATCTCCCGAGGAAATGATTTCACACTAAAACAATGGGAATGAAGAGGTTACTTCAGGAGCATAACACACAGCTGAAAATCACTCATGTGAATCTGGAGCCTTCTCTTGAATTTCAGAGAGAGGGAGAGAGAGGGTAGAGAGAGAAAAGGAGAGAGGGGGAGGGAGGGAGGAGGGAGAGGGAGAGCCCTAATTCCATGGGATGTAGCAAAAACTAGGGTTAACGATATTTAACACCAGCTCCACCATGCCCGTGTTTTCTAACCCCAAGCAAAGCTCCCACCAGGCTGAAGATCAGGGTCCATCATAGCAGCTTTGAAAGCTGCTCCCTAATAAGAGGGTATCTTATGCCGGCGCAGCACAACAGATAAATTAGTCTGCAGCTCACTTCACCATAACCTTGCTGCTTCTCCGTCTTCATCTCCCCTCATATGATCCATTCGCCACCCACACTAGCCACTATAGGAGGATTCCATCAAGACATTTAAAAATGATTTGGGGTTTTGTCTTCAGATTTTAATGTTTCACTCTTCCGTGACCCAGCCTTTTAAAAACTCTGAATATGAATTGTTTTGTTTTGCTTATTTCAACTGAATGTCTCACCTTTTTGGTTGTATCACAAAATCAAGTTTTAAAAAAATTTAATGGAAGATTTACAGAAGAATAAAATGTTCATGCTTTTGTTGGTTCAAGATGTTGCAGACAGTTTCACGGTAAAGTTGAGCTTAAAAAGGTTTCCCAATTCCCATATTTGTATTGCTTCATTACTCTGTTTCTCTTGATGAAGCTCATGAAGGGAACACTGTCTTTTTAGGCATGTGAAAAAAAGCATTAAATGCTTAGCTACAGTGGTGGGCATGCGTTCCCTCAACCGAGGCAACTAAATCACTTCAGCATCCTTCACATTTCTCCCTTTCAATATATCCAAGCCTAAATAACAAGCAAAGGGGAGGAGATAATATGGACTTAATGTTCCTCCCTCAGTTTCCTGTTACTTAGCTTTGGGGGATGGAGGGAATGTTAGAACATTCTTCTTTTTCAGAAACAACAAAGAATCAGGAAAATATATCTGTATGTACTATATGTAGCCTAAGACTTCCCTAATGCACACCGATCACTGTGAACACAGTAAATAAATGAATAAATCTTGTTCTGCTTTGGTCATATTCAGAGTTATGTTAAATGAAAAAAAGAACAAACCCAAACCTTCCTTAGGTTAGAATTGATAAACAAATTAGAGAATAGAAAACAACTACACAAAACAAAAAGTTGATGCAGGACTGATTAATTCTCCAATTATTGTAAAAAGGCATAAGTAGAAATCTTCATTTTAAGGGAGTACATTTGTAGTTATTTGAAATCAACATGGATATTTCACGAACAAGAGTGCCTTGACTCGCTTTTTAGCTCCGTGTTCCTGCTTTCTGTGCACATGAGTACAACCAGCATCAGATATGAAGCTAATTGGAATCAACTGCGCCCATCTTCACAGGAACACACCGGAATGTGTACTATTCAGGCTCGGCTTACCGTAATATCCTCTACGGGATAGTTGACCACAGGATTCTCATTCACAAACAGCCAGGTTAAACAGTTAAATGCTAGCAAATCCTGCACAGCCCTGTGGGAAATTTCACTTTAATCCTGAACTTATAAGAGGGCAATCAAAGCCCAAAGCCTGGGTAACAAATCTGATCCTCTGTTGCAATCTGTGCCCTCCTGGGAAGGAGAGAGGTTCTCTCCGAACAAGCCCAAGGTGGATAAATACCTAAATGATGAGATAGATGGCGAATGCAGAAGAGGCATCTGGCCTCGGTCATTCGCTTCCAATTCCATATTACACTGCAAGAGGCAATTCTCACTCCGCTCAGGAACAGCCAGTGCTGATTACTAGAAGTTGAAGTGTGGCTTAAGGAATGATTAATGACAGTGTCGGGAGAAAAACAAAGCACAATGAGAGCTATCTCTAATCCACCTGCTCGCGGATGCTATAGTAAGGGAATGAAAACGGCTCCTGTGAGCCCTGATGATAAAAAAATATCAAATGAGAAAGGTGCAAAGCTGTAGATATATATTAATCTGATATCTAAAAACTAGGTCTTAGCTTGAATAAAGCATTAGGCATGAATGGAGCCCCATAGGTGATAGATACTGAGCCATAGTGGACTTCACATTGTCTGTATTTTTTAAATCAAACAGAACTGTTCCCTTCAGTATTGCCTTTGACATTAATAGGTTGGTATTTGAAAAGTCACAGTTCACTAGATGAGCAGGCTTGTGAGTGCAAGCTCATTAAACAAACCCCCTTTCCTTGTTGTCCAGTGGGGGGGGAAACATATATATATATGGCACCACACCACCACCTTGTGGCTTCTCCATTCCTGTGCACACTACCCTCAGAGAGGTTTAAAATTTAGTCAAGAGGTCTAAAATTCAGTCGCATTTTCCATATGTATGAATACAGGTGCAATGTGATTATAAGATCAATAGTGCAGTTTGTAAGCAAGTACCATTATGGGCAGTTTTCACCTAAGACAACATATTGCCAATAAGATCATTCAGGGTTTCATAATGTATCTTTGGATGCTATATGAGGGCTCAGCGTGGCCATTCCCATTATGTCCATTCTAATTTCAGGTCACCAGTGAAACAAGATGAGGTGACATCCAATGTCCATCTACCTGAAGAGAATGAGCAAAGCCATTTTTCCCACCTATTCCCTTGGAAGAGGTCACTGGCTTCCAAATTTTAACATCAATAAGAGAAAACATGATACAATAAACAAGATATTTAAGAGCTTTACATACTCTTTCTGAATGAAAAAAGATTGCAGAACAGTGTCAACTCTTTCTGTTCGTGTCCCTAAATATATATTGACAGAATTCCTAGGACCCTTATCAGCTAAATTTTCACCATGGGAGTTTTTATAGATTCTCCCTGTGTTAGCTTCTCGATGTGAACTTCATTCTGGGAATGCATTGGCATTCTCTAATGTCACTTGAGACGCAGTCACCCTATTAGAAGGTAACAATGGTGATTCCCTGATCCGTGCGGCCTCTGGACATCATCTCACTCTCAGATTTAAGAAAGCTGTGACTACTTTGGTCTTTCAAGATAAGCATCTATTGCATTTTTCCCCGTTTTAATCTGATGAGCAACATGTTAAATGTTAATTCATATTTCATGCGAGATTTTTAATATTGAAAGTCTAATGAAGATTTAGTGTTCCGTTTTTTAACAAGGCTGACATTACTGTTGAAAGAAAGCAAATACATTATTTTAATTAATATCAATTCATAAGTGCTCCTGATTTATATATTAAACAAAGAAAGAAAGTGTCTTGTCACACACGACAATTGTGTCTGTATTCACCCATCATTTACTCAGCACCCATTTCTCCCCCTTCTTCCATGGGAAATACATGATGGAAGCCACCATGTAGGACTGTGTGTCTCTCATACACTGTAATGCTATGCTGTGATCACCTTTCCCCTTACTTCCTCATGATGAGTTTCAAGTCCATTCTAGCAAACAGTGCTTGTCTCCCCCCTGACATCTCAAATAAGCAGCTTCTATTGTTTTAAGTGTACACGTCCGTGTATGACACAGCCTTCCAATAATTACAGAAAGCCCAACAATATGAGTGTAATAAAGGCATAATGTTAGGCTAAAGGAGGTAATTAATAATAGCATTTTAATGCACCTAGGAACAGAAATTGCCTTACAACCCAGAGCATCTTCAGTTCTTTACCTAAGTAAAGAGTTGGCCAAATAGTAGGGCCTGCATGGAAACGTCCCTTCAAATGTCACTGCCAAAGAATATAGGAAAATTGCCGTTCCTAAACATTCTATCATGACATCAGATCATCATTAACTCAAATATTATCCATTAGTTATATTCTGCTGAATTTTCTTCATCCTCCCTTCAGTCTTCACTGTGGCAGTAATTTTTTGTCTTTTGGACTCAACACTGTGATGTCCTGATGAAATCTCCATCCCAGAACAGGCAATGTGCTTTTTCTGTCTCCTGGTGTCTCTCTGTGCCTGTCCCCATAAACACGCTGTCAAGTCATTTATGTCTATTTCCAGAGCAACATCATCAAAGTAGACATTAGAGCACTCTGTGCTTCAGGAAACACATATCTTGGTCCAAGGTCTACTGCTACAGCCCTGCCCCCAAAAGACCCAAAGACACGGGCAGAGCCAGAAAAGATCATGTGGGTGGGCCAGCAGGAGGGGGCAGAGCCACAGTGCTTAATGTAGAAATGGTTTTAAGCCAAAGAAAGGATTTCATTTCTTGTTAATTGTTGAGCTGTAGTACAAGCCAATAATTATTGTGTCCTCCACTACTTCTACAAAAAAAAATACCCTTCTCTTAATATTTCATGCTTGAATCACTCCAACCAATGCAGACGGATCCTGTTTCTGTGCTGGAAGCTGCTGTTTCTGAAAAAAAAAGCATTCCAGTGCTCAAGGCAGGGCCCTATTCCCACCCCATTTTTAACTGAAAAATAACTCATTTGCCAAGAATAAGACAGTTGGTACAATGAGAGGGGACCCAATCTGGAATTGCAGTCAGATTCCTCTTGGGTCTAACCTTGTCTCTCCCTTCAGTCACAAACCTAAAGGCATGTTTATTTTTCAGACTCTTCAGAGATTCCTGCCTGAGAGGGGGCATAGCTTCCACCTCTAGATTCTTAACTGGTAGAAACACACACATACACACACACACACACACACACACACACTCACACACGCACGCATGCACGCAGTCACACACACACACCACCGCCTTCATTTCACTGTATTCCCCCTAGAGCTTGCTTGGAAAGGCACTTTAGAAATCACTGTGTAAAGATATGAGTTACAATTACACTCTATACTGTAAGGGGTCTCCCACTTGATTCCCCTGTTGTGAATATATATATGCTTCATTTTCAGAAGCAAATCCTGGGGTGAATGAGTGGTTACTGTTGCCACTATTGTTTTTCAGCAACTCTGTAAGTAACTTTTTGTCACTGTACTATGTACCATTTCTAGATGGAAAATAAGGCATTTATTTTTCTGCTTCAATGCAAAATCTTAACAGCTGATTAAGAAAGTGCCCAGAGTCCCATCTCTGCTACATCCTAGGTATTCTGCATTAGCATTGATAGGAGACTTATTCATCTACAACTTGAATGTGTTTCCTGATATCCAATGATGGTTTCTAAGCTATCTCCTAGAATGTGAGGTGCAAGCCTAGAGCCAAGGAAGAATTTTAAAATCACTTCCACAAGAAGCCTCGACTTGGGAAAACTGATTTAACTTGACCCTATTTAACTTAATTAGCACAAATATGATTCATATTTGCTTATAACATTGCATTAGTGTCTAAATAAAACAGTTATAAAGCTGACCACAAGGCCACTGGGTATGCAAGGAAACCCACACAATCGTTACTGCCCAGTAGAGGGCAAACACATTGTATTTTGTTGCTAATTTGGGTCAAATCCTTATACTTTGGTGCTTAAAGATTGTGCATTGGTTATGAACATACAGCTATTGAATAGACATGCCATGATACATTCTTAACATCTGTGACTGTTTTAATTGAATAATAATCTCATTTCGTGTCGCTTAATGAAAGACATTGTATATCTGGTAGTTTGAAGTAGGGATATTATTTGGAAAAGAAATTATAAAGGAATTTGCTTCTGCCTTCTAGAACTTCCATAAACTGCTAGAATCTGGGAAGATAGAGCAGAGCTAAAATTTTAAAATTACATACAAATGGAAAATGATTTTTCTTCTTTGTGATCATGTTTCCTTTGTTAAAGGACAGAGCTCTACAATGCATCTCCCCCAGTGGAAGGTAGTTTGGGCGTGTGTTGTGTTATTCCATTAGTTTGTGTTTTAAGACTAAGAAGAGATATTTCTGTGTTATAAATTATTTATAAACACAAGAACAAAGGGAGGCTGTCAGGGCGGCCGCTATTTTGAGAAAATAAAAAAGAAATGATGAATTTATGGAGAACCCAATTTGATAAAGAGGGAGGAGATGCAATGGCTAATTATTAACATCCATCTGCAGACAGAGACCCGAGAGCAGAGAATTAGATAGATACATTTACATCTGTCTGTCACCAAAAGAAATCTCACTAATGGTGTTCCACCCTGTCACCAGACTCCCCCCCATCCAGGCTAGTGAGACTTAGAGACATGCAAAGATATTTTAATCAAGGACAGGCCACAGAGGAAATGCAAAGAACTTGAGAAGTGGACACTGGTAAACAACTTCCCTTCGGTACACACGCTGTCTTCCCTTCTCAAACATAGAGTGACTGTAAAATTCCGTGGTCTTGATACTTGTATAGAATCTGGGATGGAGTTGTACAGGTTCCCAAGGCTTTTCTATTTAAGCAGCTGCAAGTCACAGCACATTGATGCCAAGTGTAGAATCAGAGATACAATAAACAATGGGGTGGGGGGCTGAGAACATGTTTTATTTTATTTTGACGCTGAGCCTATCTCTTGTCTTCTGGACTTGGCTTTCATGGGTGGGAGGGAAAAGAAAATAAGATGCTTTCAAGACACACAGTCTTTTCTTGAACGAAGCTGAGGGAAGGATAAGTGTATTAAGAATGTGTCAGAAAAGAAGTGTTCCGAGCCTGTGTGTAGCTTTTTCAGGGAAGGACAGGAGTTCTTCTTTCTCAAACGTGAGTTTAAGCCTGTGGGCCCCTGAGAGGGGTTGCCATTTCAACTTCGCCCTTGTCATCTTATTTTCAGTTACAAGGTCATCTATACTTGGGAGGTTGCAAATCACCTTCGAAAAATTTGGGGCACTATTTTTATCTGTAACCCCTCTACACACAAGCCATGGGCTGGTTCCCACATCTGCTATTCTATGAATAGATCTGGCAGATTTTTAGCCTCGATTTTTGATGCGTTGTCCATCATATGATTTTTCCCAGCTGGTCTGGATTAGCCAAGCAGAGTATGGGAAGACCATTTTTTTCTAATTCTCGTATTTTGTCACATAGTTTTAAAACACGCAAGAAGAGAGAGTCAGTGCAGCCCATTTCAAAATTTTGGAGGCAGCATTTCGTGCATGGTTTCCCGCTACACAGCTATTCCTCCAGTTTCTTAAAAGATCAAACTGCTGGTATGCCAAGCCATTCTTTCCCTTTAAATATGATTGTGTCTTTCATTGGACTTTTCTTTGTTAAGAAATCTAGCTACCTTATAAATATTCACGGACTTGCTAAAGGATTTCAGAAAACACAGACTTGAAACTAAGAACGTGTAGTTATGTGGGAGGGTGGGCATGCACGTGCCAGGGCACATGTGTGGAGGTCAGGGGACATCTTGTTCTTGTGGGAGTCAGTTCTCTCCTTCAACCATGTGGGTCCTGGGGAGTTGACTCAGATTACCAAGCTTGGCAACAAGAGCCTTCACCTGCTGGGCCATCTCACCAGCCCCTAGAAACATGCATTTAAAAAAAAAGATAATGACTATACATTCCTAAAACTGTGCCTTTAGCATTTAGTGAGGAGGAAGTGTCTGCCCACAGGAAACAATGGCTAACATCAGAGACGAAGAAATGAAATAAGGAAATATACCTCTGTTTGTGCAGACAGAATGTGCAGCCTTGCTTCTCTCTGCACGGACACTCTCAGCAAATGCTGGAGCAGGTGAACAACTGGTAAATCTTTTTTAACTACTTACAAGTTGGCTTTTTATTAAGCTTGTCAAATATTTTATAATAATCTATGAACTGGAATTTTTAAGTGGTTTTTTTCCTCATGTTCAGCTTACCTTAAAGATGCTGGTTTTTAACAAGGAAGTCAAACGCTAGACAGGCCTGAAAAATCTCCAGAGTTCTACACAATGGAAATCCAGCTATGAATGTAATACATTTGCCTACATTGAATTTGGAGAGATAGTCCTTTTTTTAATAGCAAGTTTGTTAAAAATGTACAGCGGACAGCCAACAAATCAACCTGAAGTAAACTTTAGAAGGTTGATCATTTCTCTCCCCCCCCCTCCACCCCCACTTTTCAATTACTTTTCATTTATTATCTAGAATGTATAGGATACATAGAAATTCCAGGGCAGCCGGGCGGTGGTGGCGCACGCCTTTAATCCCAGCACTCGGGAGGCAGAGGCAGGCGGATCTCTGTGAGTTCGAGGCCGGGCTGGACCGATAGCCTCCGAAACAATACAGAGAAACCCTGTCTCGTAAAAACCAAAAAAAAAAAAAAAGAAAAAAGAAATTCCAGGGGAAGCTTTTACAACATAGTTTACCAGATATCAGAATTAGACCAAGGAGCTTGGAGACCAGAGATGCAAAAAATACTACATAGAGTCGAGATACTGGCATGGAGACACACAACCTTTAGAAGTGACCCAAGGTGGGAGCCTGTGGGTACCTGGAAAATGCCCCCCTGTCTTCCAAAGGAGCACAGGTGATATCTCTTGGCTTGCAGATTTTCTACAAAGAAGGAGGCAGTGCATGGCATTTGGGAGTTTGTACAAGAAAGAAATGGGTGAAAGTAGAGAACAGGGCCAAGAAAGAAGACTAATCTGTACTGCCACCCAGAAATGGAGCAATCCAATCCAGCATTATTCGCCCTAGAGAACACTATCATTTACAGGTGCATCTCAGGAGCTCACTTAAATTTACATGAGGTTTGTGGATATGATGACCTGATAACAATCCAAGGAGCCATGGAGGACCACAAAAAGATGTTGACCCAAGAATCAGAAAATATGTTTCCACCACTAAGTAACTGGGGACTTGAGGGAAGCTCGAGGTCATTTCTGGATCTCTGTTCCCCAATTATTAATGGAAATGTAAGAAATTCAGGTAGCTGCTCTCATATCAGCTCTTTTACCAGGGGCTGCATTTGGGTGACTAAGTTGGGGGGGGGGAAACTTGTTTTTGTTCTTGAGATTGTGTGTTTCTAAAGCATAGGCTAAGTAGAAAATCTGTGTGTTTGTTCTGTGTGTATATGAATATATACACACACATACACACACAAAATATCCTACATAGACTACTTTTTAGAATGAGTCAGAGTATTTATTACAGAAAGACAAATTCTCAACATTTCCCTTCATCCAATTTTGAAACTCAGCCAAACTTTTTATTATTTTTACAACTACTGATTGTAGGCTCGCAGAAGACAGTAGGTTCTCGTATATTATACAGCACAGTCCGTGTTTGGTGTATTCTAGATCCTGATGGTGAGAACTGAAGAAGATGAAACCTGTGTCCTCGGAAGAAATATTCCCAAATGTTTAAGATTTGATAACAGTATAAATCTGCTTCATTCAAACTCTCTGTTCAAACGGTCCTATTGTTTCCCTTCCCCTGTGCTGCTCACACACCACGCATTAAGCTCATCTGCCTCACACCTCCAGCACCTACACTATACACAAACTGTGCCCAGCACCCGTAGGATTCTTCACTGAATGTCTCTTCGCCACACCCAGGTCCCATTCACCCAACAATGCTCAACTTCCACACAGGCGTTTCTATATCTAACTTCTTCCAAAATGGTACAGTGCTGATTGATACCTATTGGGTCAGTAAAAGGTACTAATAACTGCCCATTATCCTTTGTTATTTAAATAGTAAATCATAGTGACCATGCCACTTTTCGACCTTGGCTTCTGCCAGGCACTGTTGATAGTACTGACTTAACAGCATTTTGACTTGCAATTTTTCAGTTTTATGATGGTACAGAAGTGGTATGCATTCTGCAGAAACTGCACTTTGAAATTTGAACTTTGGTCTCTTTCCTAGCAAGCAAGGGTGCTGACCCTCTCTCCAGAAGTAGAGACTGCACTCTGTAGCTTCCTGTCAACTAAACAAGCATGGAATGAACAACTGCTCCATAGAGTTCTGAGTTGCTAAGCTGTGTGCTCAGGTAGCTTCATTGAATTAAATGCATTTTCAGCTTAAGACGTTCTTGACTTATGCAAGGTTGGTTTATTGGGATGTAACCCCAACATAAGCTTCTGTGCAGACTATGCTCAGCTCTGCGACACTGGGGCTGGACCATGAAAGATTTCTCTCTTGCCAGATGGTATCTATGAGCGCACAGAGCACTGAGGGCTTTCCAGTTGACTTTTTGTTACTGTGATAAATATCATGACCAAAGGCAACTTGCAGAGGAAAGGAGTTAATTCACCTTACAGTCCATCATAAACAGGGGCCTAAAGCAGAAACCATGAGGGAACACTGCTTCTAGCTCACTCTCTAGCTTTTGTTCAGCTAGCTCTCTTAAACATCCCAGGACCCCTTACATGGGGATGGTACCACCCATAGTGGGCTAAGCCCTCCTTCATCAACAATTATCAAGAAAATGACCCCCAGACATGCCCACAGGCAATCTCCCAACTGAGACTCCAATAAGTCTTGAATGTCAAAATGCCAACTGAAGCTACTTGGGAGAAGAACCAAGACCAAGGAGGCTTCCCAAGTCGTTCTTTCTCCACCATGTAATGACTAGTTAGCTGGTGGTGGCTTCCTAAGCCAATGTGTAAGGACACAGAACTACACAGCTTCTAATAAGCCTCATGGACTCCCAATCCGGTGGCTTTGGATAAACATCCCATGATACTGTTTATAGCCAACCAGTGACTCAACAAATAAAGTCATCCAGGGGACACAGAGGGGCTCACAAACTCAGACACTGATGCTTCCAAAGGACTATAAGATACAGGCATTAGGCAAAGGCTAACAACAACTTCTCCAGGCTTGGGGATAGGGTTGTACATAAACTGAGAAGTTTAAAGAAAACATTAAATATAACAACTTAATATGACAATATTAATAAAACAGCACCCTTTATCCTTGAAAAATGTAGTATGAATTTTAAGTGAATATTTTGGTAATATAAAGACATAAGTCAAAATCAAAACTATCCGGTAAGCTTACTGGCAAGATGTCTATAGTGTGGAATTGCTATCACACAGACTCCTGTAGCTTGTATTGTCAGTTCCTTCAAAGCAGAGTTAGTATTTCAACATGATGATTCCCACCTAGTGTGTGCTAAGAAAATATTGATTGAAGAAAAGGCATGCCAAATAGCGCTGAAGTCTTAGTTACATGGGAATCTTCCAGGGTTTAGTTGCAATCTATTTTTACATATCTTTTATTAATGTTCTTATTTGACAATTTAATACTTGTACATAATGGATTCTGGATACTTCTACCTGTACCCTCTCATATCTCCCTCCCACTCCTGAGAGCCCCAACCCGACCTGCATCCCTGCCTCCTCCTTACAAATCCCTTTCTCACATTCGTGATCTTTAGTCTTGCGGTTCACTGAGTTTAACCAGGGCAATCTGTGTGACCATGAGTTTCGAACTATTTACTGGAGCCTGATAGACTCACCTGTGGGTACACAAGTGAAAACAATGACTGCCTCTCTCTCAGAATCCACCATTGTCAAATAGATGTCAGGGTGGAGTGTGTCCTTTGAATCTCTCCCTGATCTATGATTGACTAATGACAGGAGTAGTTGTGCAGGCAACTGCAGCTGCTGGGAGATCATTATAGTGGTTGTGCCTAACCAGGAGATTGAAATTCAGAGTCCTTCTCCCTATCTTTGACTCATGTTCTTTCCGCCCCCTCTTCCAAATGTTCCCTGAGCCTTACAGGGGGTAATATAACACCCTGTCTGGAGCTGAGCACTCGGCTGTTTCTTATTTTCAGCATTTGGGGAACCATGAATCTTTGCATTCCCCCAGTTCGTTGCTGCAAAGGGAAACTTCTCTGGTTAAGGCTGAGTGTTATAACATTTGTTTATGAGTGTAAACATAAATACATAAGAGGCAGTTTGGTGCCATGTCTTTTTAGCTAAATGTCTGCAGGAAATTCCCCCGTAGGGCCGAAGACCTCTTGCCATGAGTGTTTGGCTAACTTTACTATGGCAGGTATGAATTCCCACCTGTAGAGAAGGTTCAAATTCAATCAGAGAATGATTGGTTACCACTATAAAAGTCTTTCCACTGTGACACCAATGGGAGCCCACCGATGCTGTAGTTTGTAGGGTTCACAGCTGGGTAAGAGTGTCAATGCTTTTTCTCTCCAAATAACCTATGTAACAACACCCTTTGGCACTGTAAAAAACAGTCAGCTGTGAAGAATCTTCCAGACCAGTTCCAGATTGATTCCTCTGCATCTTGTAACAAAAGCATGTAGGTGAGGGACTTACCAGTTAGCTCTAGAGGGTAACCAGGAGGAATGACAGGAGCAGCATTGTTTTGGAGATCATTGGAGCTTCTCTGAGAAACAACTCATAAAGAGGAACCCACAGGTGGCACTAGGAATTTTGTTTAATAACTCATGGCTTTTAAAGGGGCAGAATTATCCAGCCCTACAAGATTTTTCTGTTCTAGATATTTGTCTTTTTTAACTTACATTTTTATTCTTGTAAGATTTACTTTTATTTTTAATGGTGTGTTTTGTGTGTGTGTGTGTGTGTGTGTGTGTGTGTGTGTGTTTGTGTGTGTGTGTAGGTGTCCATGGAGTCCAAAAGAAGGCATCAGGTCCCTGGAGCTGGAGCTATAGGCAGTTGTGAGCCAACTGACATGGATGCTAGGAACTTAACTGAGGTTCTTTGCAAGAGCAACACATACCTAACTACTGAGCCATCAATTCCAGCCCTTTAACATGTATTTTTAATTGGCTTTCAGAGTAATTGATTTCCATATAGCTTTTCAGACTCACTTTATCTAATCAACCCTCCCAATTTCCACTCATCCCTGAAACCTACTCTCAACCTCCGTCATGGCTTGAACCTTCTTACCTCAGTGACCCCCTACTTTCAAATCACCTAGATTCTATAACCCTTTCTCCCTTCAGGCATTTCCCACCCCAGTGGGCCCTTTCTGGTTTCCCAGATTCTGCAAGTACTCTAAGTTAAATGCACAATTCTCAAACTTTAACTAGGATCCATATATGAAATAGAACATATGGCATTTGTCTCTGAGCCTCGATTACCTCACTCTGTATAATTTTCTCCAGTTCCATCTATTTAATTCCAAATTTATGCATTTCAGTTTTCTTTATAGCTGAGAAAAATCTCATTATGTATATGTACCACATTTTCATTACCATTCATTTGTTAATGGATATCTAGGATGATTCCAATTTAGGTATTACGAATAGAGTAGTAGTGATCATAGATAAACAAGTATCTTCATGGTAGGATATGGAGTCCTTTGGGTATATGCCCAGGAGCAGTGTGATAGTTTGAATGAGTATGGTCCCCATAGGCTCATATATTTGAATATGTGATCCCAGTTAATGCAACAATTGGGAAGGATTAGAAGTGTGTCACTGGGGTGATATTGAGAATTCAAAATCCCTCCCATTTCTAGTCAGTTACTTCTGTCTTGTGCTTGTGGATCAAGGATAGGCTCTCATATTATCGCTCAAAGGAGTCTAGACCATGATGGGCAAACCCACAGAATCAGCTGACCTGAGTTATTGAGAGATCACTGACTCAGGTTTGACAAATGGGGAACCTACATAAGACCAAACTAGACTCCCTTAAAATAGGTGACAATTGGGTGGGTGGGACAATATTTGAGACCACTGGCAGTGGGGTCCAAGATCTAACACTAATGCACAAACTGACTTAGTGGGGCCCATTCTATATCGAGAGATACCTTGCTCAGCCTACACACAGAGGTGTGGGGGGGTGGAGAGGTGCCTTGGTCCTGACTCAACGAGATGATGGGACAGACTTAGTAGACTTCCTGGGGGAGGCCTTACCCCCTCCAAGGAGCAGATGGGATGTGAGAGGGTGGTGGAGGGAGCAGAAGGAAAGGAAAGAGGGGGAACTGGAATTCGAACATAAAAATTAATTAATAAAAAAATTTAAAAGAAAAAAATAGGCTCTCACTACTGCTCAGTCACCATGCCTGCATGCTTCCACCCTCTGCACAATGGTGGGCGTGGACTCTAACCTGCTGAAACTGTAAGCCCCCCCCCCCGGAAACACTTTCTTTTATAAGTTGCTTTGGTTGTGCTGTTCTATCACAGCATTAGAAAGTAACTGAGACAAGTGGTGTAGCTGGTTCATATGGTAGTCCTATTTTGAGACAAAAAAAAAATTCTTTAGGAACCACCACACTGATTTCTATAGAGACTGCACCGTTTTACACTCCCACCAACGGTGAACCAGGGTTGTTCTATGCCCACATCCTCAAGAGCATCTGCTGCCCTTTTATTTCTTGGTGATAGTTTGTATAAATTAGAAAACTGAAAATACTTTTCATTCACATTTCTCTGATGGCTATGGATATTGAAGACCTTTTTTCAGTGTTTGCTAGTCATTTGTATCTCTTCTTTCAAGAACTCTCTATTTTGTCCACTAGCCCATTTTAATTAGGTTATTTTATGTTTTATAGTGTATTTTTAGTTCCATGTACATACTAAATTTAATGCTCTGATGATGTTAAAGCTGGTAAAGACTTATTGTCACTCTGGAGGTTGCCTTTTCACCAGAGTTACTGTTTCCTTTGCTATAGAGAAATGTTTGGTTTCCAAGGTCACAGATAGGCCTAACCTATTATGTCTTAAATAGTCCATACTGTTTCTTCTAGCCATTTTGGAGTCTCAAACTTTACACTGAGGTCTCCAATTCATTTGAAGTTGATTGTTATCCAGGCAACAGAGGGGGATCTAGGTTTATACTTTTATGTGTAGACATCTGTTTTCCCACCACTACTTTTTCGAGATGTCATCTCCCTCAACATGTGTTTTTTAGCATCTTTGTCAAAAATCAAGTGACTGTAATTTCATGGACTTAAGTGTGGTTCTTCTATTCTGTTCCATTGATCTATATGTCTTCTTTTATTACTATGGCTCTGTAGTATGACTTCAGATTGGGTGTGGAAATACTTCCAGTATTATTCTTTTTGCTCAGGATTCCCTTGACTATACAGTGTCTTTTGTGTTTCCAAAAAAAACTTTAAGATTGTTTCTTGTATTTCTATAAAGAACAACATGGAACTTTTGAATGGGATTGCATTAATTATGTAAACTGACTCAATAATCCTGAGTTAGGTTCCTCTTATGAATAATTAACTATTCCTTTATTTCATCATCTTTCTAGGGTTAGTTCTTCAGTCAGAAGATTGACCTGGCCCCACTAGAATGTTAGGATTTAACCCAGCACAGAGTTCTATTCTCTTGACCAGGAGCCACTTTTTAACAGGCTTTAATGGCTATTTTTACATTCTACCTCCTTAAAATCCCACAGTGTCTTAGGAACCCTGCTTAGAGGAACATACATGTTCAAAGCACAAGCCTATGATTTTCTGAATTTCCTTTATATCTGTTGTGATGTCTCCTATTCATTTCTAATTTTGTTAATTTGGGTTCTCTCCCTTTCTTCTGGTTAACTGTTTATCTTTTCAAAAAACCAGCTCTTCATTGATTCTTTGTATTGGTTTTTGTTTGTTTCCATTTCATTAAGTCCTGCCTTGGGTTTGATTATTTCCTCCCATTTACTGCTTTTGGATTTGATTTGTTCTTGTTTCTCCAAAATCTTGGGTGACACCATTAAGTTGTTTATTTGTGGTCTTTCTTATTATTTAGTGTAGGCACTTAGAGGTATAAATTTACCTCTTGGGATTGCTTTCATTGTTTCCCAGAGGTTTGTGTATGTTGTGTCTTCATTTTCATTTAATTCCAGGAATTGTTTTTATTTCCTTCTACATTTCCTCAATGAGCCATTCTTCATTCAATGGTTCTTTGTTTGATCTTGATGAGTTTGTTTATATTATTCCACATTTCTTTTTCTCAGATTCCGAGCTTTATTTTATTGTGGTCAGGGAGAATACATGCAGAAATTTCAGTTTTCCTAAATTGGTTGAGGTTTGCTTTGTGTCCTAGAATGTGGTCTATTAGAGACACATTTTTGTGGGAGACTGAAAAGAATGTGTATTCTGTGATTTTAGAGTGGAATATTCTATAGGTATTTTTCAGGACTTTTTCATTAATGGTACCATTTCATTCTGATATTTTTCTGTTTTGTTTTGGGGGATTGGTTTTTTTGGGTTTGATTTTTTTCTAGATCACATGCCCATTGGGGAAAGTAGAATATTAAAATCATTCATAATTACTGTGTTGAGGCTAATCTGTGGCTTATTCTCTATTAACATTTGTTTTTGTGGAGTTGGATGCTCCCTAGTTTGACATTTGTATGCTGAGAATTGCAGCGTCTTCCTGAAGGGTTCCTAACAATGGAAGAAACAGAATCTGTATTGCATGAGACACTGCAGCACAGTGAACATAGAGTCAGGAGAAACACAAACCCTTTGTCAGTTATTCACACGGTAACCATACCGACTTTGCCAGTAGAGTCTTATTTGTGCTGTTCATCTGGCATACTAAATGACACTGCCATTTATCCTCAAAACTGTCCACACTGGGGATCAAATTGTAGGGTTGCTCTGTCATGTCTAACCTTATAACTCGATTTTAGATTTCTGAACCCCAGTTTCCTGAATTGCAGGTCTGAAGACAAAACTGGGAGAATATGTATTAAGTTTCTTAAGCATCCTATATGTGTCAGGCATCATTATCGTTACTACAAGAAATGCTGAGTCAATAAGTATCAACCACTAAAGTGCTCTTTCTTTTCAAAAAGCATTGCTCACTTTTTATTTCTTTCATTCATTCAACAAATATTCAATTGACTATAGCTGTGTGTCAGAGACTGCTTGGCATGGGAGTGCAAAGATGAGCAAGACAAAATAGCATGTATGTTCACACACAGCTCACCTTAATCCCCCTCTGAAAATGAATCTTATCAGTAAAGGCTGAAAAACCAGTTCTATTTACCTTGTAACTGGAGGATGACTAAAACACAGAAAAGTGGGGTTCAAAGATCATGGTGCAATTCACTCCATTTTGGTTGGAGGCTAAAACTCTCACATCCTAGTTTACATCCAGACTGGCCAGTTCTTTGTTTTGTTTTTACAGGATTAGTGGCAATTCTTAGAGAGTCCTTGATCCTACCTCAAAATCTCTTCTAGTCCATTCTGGCCCCTAGGCAGGATTGCCCTTGAAGGCAAAACAAAAAGCATAAGACTAATCCTTGCAATTGTGAGGTGTTGGTCAGTCATGTTTATACAGGTCCCACAAACCAATCCTCAGGATGTTACTTTAAAGCTTAATGGCCCCATCTTCGGAACTTTATACGAGCTGCCACAGTCCGCAGACCTCAAAACAATACAACATTCTTAACTGAGAGACAAGGAGGGACTTGATGGGACTAAAAGGAAAGAGGGAGGCCTCTCCGTCAAATGCCCAAACAAATCACACTTGAGCAGGGTCTGGCAAAAGGTGTTCATGAGGGACTTTTTCAGAGTGAGCATAAATATCAGTCCTTTATCTGCTATGTTCTTTGTCAGAACCACAGCTCCTCTTAACATTAAAATATTGCTTCTCAACAAATCCACAGGAAATAAAAATAAGAATTTGGTGATGTTAGCTCCACATATACAAATGTGAACACCAATCTTCAGTTAGAAAAGACCAAAGAAGAAGATTTCCACACCCCTTCAGGAGCCAAGCCCTGTTTAATTGCACCTAGTCTCTGGAAGTCAGAAAGGGCCTGGACAATCTAGCCAGCCGCCTTCACCGCTGCCCTCCAACAGCAATCAGAAAGCTCCAAGTGCCCTCTTTTGGCCAGCAGAGAACACTGCAAGCTCCTTCCATTGTCAGAGGAGCCCTCTGGAAAAAGAATGTGTTTACAACAAAGCCCTTTACTTATGAGCAAACCACAATGATGACTAGACAAATGGAAGTTGCCTCTAGTCAAAGCACTTCTGCTTTCAGAAAGCCTCATTAAATGAGTTTCATTATACATCTCTCAAGCCTGGTTGGCAAACAAGGCCCATCCTTAACCCTCTCAAGCTGAACGCTGGATTTTAATAACAATTTGTCAGAAAGCACAGGGAGTTCTGTCTTCTAAGCTGCCTCCAAGGGCAGGTTGTGGCCAATGGTAATTATTGTTCTCTTCTCTCTGCATTTAGCATTTATTTCATTCTGTCCTGTGTTATGGTTAACTATTCCTGAACTCCTTAATAAGTCCTGGAGGGCATGGACTATGTATGCATTGCCTATCTTTGTAACCTCAGAGCCCACCACAGAGCTTTACTTGTAACTAGGGTTCTACAGTGACGGAAAGATCATGGGATGTGGTAGAAGCCATTTGTACTGTATGTCCTCCTATATCATCTTGGGGATGATTTTCTTTCTTTCAATCTACTTTGTCCTGATTTGCTGGTAAACTTTTCAAGCTTCCTTGGTAGCTTGGAATATAAGAGTGGCAGTGAGAATCCAATAGAATAACATGTACTTTTCAAAAACCAAAGTCAAAGCTTAGTACCCATTTTGCTGGTGTGCTAATCAGGTTTCTGTTGCTGTGATAAACACAATGACCAAAAACAACTTGTGGAGGAAAGGATTTATTTCACATTACTTTTTATAGCCCATCATGAAGGGAAGACAAGGCAGGAACTGCGGGTGGGAACTGGAGCAAAAGCCATGGAGGAATAGTGAATACTAGCTTGCACTGCATGGAGGAATAGTGAATACTAGCTTGCACTGCATGGAGGAATAGTGAATACTAGCTTGCACTGCATGGAGGAATAGTGAATACTAGCTTGCACTGCATGGAGGAATAGTGAATACTAGCTTGCACTGCATGGAGGAATAGTGAATACTAGCTTGCACTGCATGGAGGAATAGTGAATACTAGCTTGCACTGCATGGAGGAATAGTGAATACTAGCATGCACTGCATGGAATAATAGTGAATACTAGCTTGCACTCCATGGAGGAATAGTGAGTACCAGCTTGCACTCCGTGGAGGAATAGTGAATACCAGCTTGCACTCCATGGAGGAATAGTGAATACTAGCTTGCACTCCGTGGAGGAATAGTGAGTACCAGCTTGCACTCCATGGAGGAATAGTGAATACTAGCTTGCACTCCATGGAGGAATAGTGAGTACCAGCTTGCACTCCATGGCTTGCTTAGCCTCCTTTTTACACAACCTGGGACACCCTACTCGAGCGTGGCACCACCACAGTGGGTTGGCCCCTCCCACATTAATCATTGATTAAGAAACTGCCCTCCAGACTTGTTTTAATGCCGATCTGATGGTGGCCTTCTCTCCACTGAGGCTCCTCTTCCCAGACCACTCTAACTTGTGTCAAGTTGACAAAAGGCGACTGGGACAGCTGGGTTCCACTTAAGAAATAAATAATTGGCAATATAAACTTAGTTGTGACTCTCAGCTTTCTACCTCATCAAAGAGTTATGTAGTCGGCTTTGTTCAGGTAACAAATTCAAAAGCTGCTAAGACAAACATGAATCCTCAATTGTCACATAACTGCTGCCTTTGAGAGGTGGTTTTGAACCATTTCATCATGTCTTGGCAGGATCCTAAATTAAATATTTTGATGCCCGGCTATCAGCTTCACCATTCCAGTTAATCCAGCCGCTGAAGTGATGCAAATACAGATGCTTTCCTGAAACTATACAGTGACGTTTCTTAGGTATGACGCACTCTTCAGATGTTATAGCACGTCTTTACTTAGAATTTCTGAAATCGTGAAGAGTGAAGGAGAGCATACTACCAGCCCATGAAAGCTACCCAGGTGACAAAGTCATGTTTTATCGGCAGTGATTCCTTAAGTGTGTTGAAGATCAGCGTGATTGGATCCGATAATGTCACTCTCTGCCATGAGTTGTCATTTACTGAACACCTGTCAAATCTAGGACACCCTGCTCACTATTGAACTGAAAAAAACTGCCAATGCAATGGATGTGGCAAAAAATACGGACTTTATGTTTGTTAATCTTCTCTTCATTGCGACAAAGTCCCTGACAGGAGTCCTTTAAGAGAGGAATGACTTGTTTTCAGCTCCCAGTTTCAGGGGATTTCAGTCTATCACGGTGAAGGAAAAGCATGCGGTGGAGCAGTTCAGTCTGCATTGGTGGGAGCCCGAGGCAACAGTGGTCCTTACTTGGTGACTGAACAGAAAGCTGAGAAAGCCAGACCAGAACCAACCCTGGGCTAGGCCTTCAAACACCTGTCCAGAACCTGCTTCTTAACTGACCCTTCAAACACCTGTCGAGAACCTGCTTCTTAAAGGTTTCCCAGCCTCCCAAGGCAGTGACACCAATTACAAGTATTCAAATACTTACTTGTGAGTCTTTAATGGCTAAGATGATTGGAAAAGGAGATCAGCAGAAACCTGGTGCAAGGGAAACTAATGGGAATCTACAATAATGACCCCAGCTAAGACTCCAAGCAATAGAGGATACATAGCCTGAACTGATCATATCCTACGACCAGGCAAGACTTCCATTGGAGGGATTGGGACACCAATTCATATAACCTTGGACCTACAGTCTGTCCTGCCTATGGGATTTGCTGGATGAGGGTGTAAGTGATCAACCAATGACTGGTCCAGCCTCAGACCCAGCCATGAGACTAAGCTCACCCCTGACACTGCTTGGAGCAACAGGACCCAGAGGCTGAATGACCCAGAAACCTCGGATAGTACCAAACACAAACGGAGACAAGAAAATGTTAATGTAATGATGTCTTATACTCTGCTATGCCTACAGATTGGTGACTAGCCCAATTGTCATCAGAGAGGCTTCATCCAGCAACTGATGGAAACAGATCCAGAGACACACAGCAAAACATTAGGCTAAGCTTCTTGATGAAGAAAGGGAGGAGGGATTGTAGGAGCCAGAGGGATCAAGGACATCACACACACAAAAAAAATCACAGAATCAGTTAACCTGGGCTCATAGGGGTTCACAGAGACTAAACTGACAACCAGGCACCCTGCTTGGGTCTGACCTGGGCCCTCTGTATATATGTGACAGTTGTGTAGCTTGGTCTTCTTGTGGAACTCCTAACAGTGGGAGCAGGGGCTGTCTCTAACTCTTACTGACTTTTGAGACCCTATTCCTCACGCCGGGTTGCTTTGCCCATCCTTAATACAAGAACATATGTTGTTGATATCCATGGGAGGCCTGTCCTTTCCTTAACAGAAACAGAGGAGTGGATGGGGTTGGCAGAGCAGAAATACAGGGGAGGGGCTGGGAGGAGAGAAGAGGGGGTAAACTGTGGTCAGGATGTAAAATAAATGAATAAATTTAAAATAAAATAATAAATTATTCTTTTCAAATTAAAAAAAGGATTAAAGTACATGAGCCTGTACAGGACATTTTACATTAAAATCATAACATTTTGTCTCAACCTTCATGGACTTAGGTCCATCTTATGATGCAAAATTCATTCTATGCAACTTAAAGAGTCCTCAGCTCAAGTAATATTAAGTGGTAATTTTCACTAGAACTAGTGGCAACCTCTTAACTGGGAGCACTTGTAAAATATAAATACATATATGCATGCATACATACATACATGCATGCATGCATACATACATACATAAATGCTCCTATGCATTCAATATACAATAGCTTTAAAAAACATTGGAATCATGGGATCAAAAGGAGAAATCAGACCAAAACAAGACCAAAATCTGGCAGTGCAGACATGGAGTTCTTCATTTCCCTGTCCAGAACCCTAAGCATATGGTGACATCATGTGGTGTCAATAGGATTGGTCAGCCCTGCCAAATGCAGCAAACATGGCCTCTGTTGATCTGCTGCTTTCTATGGTGGATGTTTCAGCCTCTGCGAAGCTCCAACAACCTGAGGTAGCCATGGCAACTTTGTCTTCATCTTCACAGATTCACAAGGAATATGCTTGAGGGCTCCATACAAAGTGTCTAGCTGTGCTATGCACTGCTTGTCTACACAGAATTCCTTGGTTTTTTTCTTGGAACCTTAGCATAAGCCTCCATGAACCCCTAATTCTAGCATTCAGCATGGCTGCAAAGTCAATACTGTGTGGGCAGCACCAGACTTTTTCTGCCAGCTCCAGTTGTAACACTGTTGGGTAGGACAACACTGTTGCTGAGTCTCTAGTTTCCCAGGCAGCCCTGTTTCTGTTGGAGCAGAGAGCCCACGATGTTTGTGATCTAAGGCACTCTCCTTTAAAAGAAAATTTTTCAATGGGAGTTGAATTTTTTAGACCTAGAGCCTTTCATGAGTGGGTCTGGCCCTCAAGGCACCTTTCCTAATCCCAATGCCAAGTTCCAGGTTTCCCGGAAGTAGCACACCTGCCTTGTCCACAGCTTTAATGGGTTGATGTTCCTTTCCTTGATGAAGCATACATTTGTTACATCTTCCTGCTTTAGCTTCTTAGTATACATCTGGTTGAAAGTACTGAACAATAACCATTCCACCTCCTGAACTCATATGCCGTCTTGAAATGTCCTGTGTCTAATAAATTTAGTCCATTTCTCTCGCATTCAGCCTCACTCGGATTTTCAGAACATGAGAAAAAAAATGCATCCTTTTTTTCCCAGGAGGTAGCATGAATGCTTTCTAATCCAATTCCTTTGCACCCATCTGAAACTTCATGATCTGGGTCTTCATTGTCCACATTGCTATCAGCATTCTGATCTCCCAAATTTCCACCATAATGACCCATTAGCCTCTACTCACAGTGTCCTGGGCCTTTCCTAGCCAATAGTTAAACTTTCCCATATTCTTCCTGCAAACTGGCTAAAGAGGCCTGTGAGCCAACCACATGGTCAAATTTACCACAGCAGCAATGCCACCTCTAATCAGTTAATTCTCTTGTCACCATAACAAAATACCTGACAAAATCAAGTTAAGGGAAGAAGTTTTTTTTAGGGGAGGGAGGGGGGAGTTGTTCCTCTCAGGGCATTTCAGTCCATCATGAGGGAGATCACAACACCCCCTGCCCATAGCAACAGGAGCTTGTTCCTGCTGTCTTTTCTCTCGATGACAGAAAGAACTGGATTGGAGCCAGGACTGGGCTGTACCTTAAAGGCCTCCCTCTAACAACCAAACTTCCTCTGGCGTTTCTGTAGCAATCTACAATAATGCCAGCCACTGGGGAATGGGTTTTTTGACACATAAGCCTGTATGAGACACTTCAAGTTCTAATCACTACTGTCCCTAAGCAGCGAGACTAAACCCACATAACTGAGTCATTGGCATCTACATGGAGTAGATGAAACACAAACCCAACTAGAGACACCCCAATATAAATGGGTAAAAGTAAACCTATTTCAGTAAGTTTATGGATGACACATTCATATCTACTCACTGTCTGTAAACATTTTAAAAAATGAATCTTTTTACTGATATTTGCTAGAAGAAATATGTATTGGTGTAAGTATTCCTGTTGCCCTAGTCTAAGAAAGCTTGATGAAGATGTTGCTATAGGAACGCTGCTTTTAAGTAGGAACTCTGGAAATGACCAAAAATAAAAGGTCAGCACAGAAAACTTAGTTAGGAACACACGCATAGACACAAAATAAATATTTTAATGAGATTTTCAAAACATGCAAATTTTGTCTCTTCTTTAGAAAAACATTTCAAGATGATGACTAAGCTATAATGTGACATACTGACATTATCTAATGGGGCAAAAAAATTACTCAATGAAAAGTTTTTAAATTTCATAACTTTAGTTTTTAAATGGCAAAAGATAAAAGCCCCATTCATTAAAGGAGAGTATTTTCTTTAAGGTGATAAGAAATTTCTGGTTAAAGATTTATCTCTACAGTATAATATTATTAAAGGTAACTTTTGAATGCATAGTAGACTAAACTTTAAAAATCTGTGTATGTCAGGTATGTGTGCATAAATACAGACTTGTGTGCATAAATATGTTTGGAGACTCACAAACAGGGTGTGTGTGTGTGTGTGTCTTTGTGTGTGTGTGTGTCTTGTGTGTGTATGTCAGAGAGAGAGAGAGAGAGAGAGAGAGAGAGAGAGAGAGAGAGAGAGAATATATAATGAGAAAACACAGTTGCTTAGGGATATATTCAAACCAGGAGACAAACAGATAAATCTCTCCTGCAAAAATTATGTGTTAGTCTTTTCCCTAAATGCATATTCAATAAAGAAAATGTGTGATTAAGTACGATATATTTATTAACAGTTCTAAGATTGTTCCAGGTCTATAAATGTTCTCTCTGTGCCAAAGCACTTTGTACTTGATCACCACACACTACTTTTTAGTTAAGCAGTTACACTTTGTGAGATGCAGGCCCAGGCCTGTGCTTAGCAATAACTGTCAGCCACTTGGGGTCTCCTCAGTTGCTGGCTCAATCTCTTTCAACAAAATAAAAGAAGTGAAGGACATTGTTGAGAATTATGAAGCAACCAGTTATATTTAAATATATTAAATGCTTTTAAATTTAAAATTGCAATGTGCAACCATATAGTCTTCTAAAATTCATTATGAATTGGAATGTGGTGACAGCTTTAACAACCACCATAACTTCAAAATCACAGTGAACCTAAGTGAACTTTTGAGAGATTTGCAATAGTGTTGTGGGATGCTTTACTATTTTGGCTTTTTGAAAGGCCCACCACTCAGTTCCCAAATAAATCACACAGAGTCTTATTGTTACTCAGGAATGTCCGGCCTTAGCTTGGTTTGTTTCTTGCCAGCTTCTTATCTTTAATTATCCTGACTACCGTTAGCTCTGGGCTTTTTCCTTTTCTTACTTCTTTAATCTTACTTTGACTCTTACTCCATGGCTGACTGGCTGGCTGGGTGGCCGGCCCCGAATGGCCTTCTCCCCTTGTTATCATGTTCCTCTTCCTTCTCCTAGTTTTTCCTTCTAGCTGCCTACCAGCCCCACCTATCCCTGCTCCTGCCTCACTATTGGCCATTCAGCTCTTTATTAGACCATCAGGTGTTTTAGACAGGCAAAGAATCACTGCTTCACAGAGCTAAACAAATGCAACGTAAACAAAAGTTACTACCTTAAAATAATATTCCCCAGCATAATAGGCTGCAAAAATTAAATAAATAACTGTGATTTCTATTGGTGAATAATTCGCAGATATTGTTAAAACTAGCACAGCCTTTTTCTTATTCCTAAATCAAAGAAACCTTACATTTTAGAGAGAGATTAGTGAAAAATGTAATTTTTTCCATCCATGCTGATGCAGTTTTAGAGTACAGATACACAGGTCTTCTACAATATGAGCAATAATGACAATAATTACTTACTTTGGGGAAGAAAATATGCCTACAGTTCCCTCTGGAGTCACTAACGCCTTATATATAATCTTTACAATGCCAAAATTCTAAGGAGAGAAACAAAGCTGAATATTAGGCATTTTAAAATCACTTGTGGGACTGTCAGGGTACAAAGTTGCTTGTAGACCTCGTGACATGGGGGAAAACTACTAGAGAACTTAACAATAAAGATAAAGAATTGGATTAAATACGTATACATCTTTTAATGGCATACAGAAAGCCTAAGCTCTGTGTTATAAGATTGTCTTAAGATTTCAAACAGAGAGGTGCTCCCTTGCTACTGTTTCCAATTGCTCTCTCTGGACTGTCTTCAGAGTTCATGGCACACACAAAAAACAATTATGAACATTTAGTAATGCCAAAAATTGCACCATGAGTGTGGTAAGGTGACTCAGTAGATTAAGACACCTGAATATGATCCCCCAAGACCCACATGAGAACCAATTCCTAGAACTTGTCCTCTGATCTCCACACATGCACTTGGAATGGGCATACACACACACACACACACACATACACACACACACACATAAAATGTAGTAAATCACAGCTGTAATGAGATCTAGATTAATTACATAATTGGGAGGGAAGTCGGAGAGAGGCAGGAAGAGAAAACTGCCCTTGGATCTCCTACTTTTCTAGAACAGTCTTTAAGATGCTCCTCAGTAGGTGTGCTTTCCTGCTTATCCAGCATGTTCCAACTAGCATGAACTATAGTGCTAGACAAAGACAGAGCTTGAAAACGCTAGAATATAACAAATATCAAATAGGATAGAGGGAAAGCGTCTGATAACAACTTGGCTTGAGGAAAGATGGAGAATCAGGTTAGTGGAGGTAGGAAGTGAAACTGAGGGTGAGAGGAAAAGTGTCTGCCACAAAACAAATGCTTCCCATTGAGCAAACATTAGAGGTCACCATCTTCTAGACAGGCTTTGAAGCTTTATCACGACTTCTAAACTAAATTGTAGAGTGAAGTGGGTAATTCAGCCCTGCTCACTTCTCCTATAATATGTTTCATCAAAATGCTAATGTAATATAAAACATACCATCTGTATTGTGTGTTTGTGCAAAGCTATCCCCCAAGTATCTTCAAGTCTTATATGAAAAAGTGGGGCAACCAGTCACATTTGCATGTCCACACTTAGCCCTATGACAAGCCCATACCTGATACAGTGATATTCATCTTAGCTGATAAATCTCCTTTGCAAGGGAATAATGCAACAGGAGAGGACTGAAGGGAGCCCTAGAGGGTACAGAGTCACTTTGGTAACTACTACCAATGAAGAAAGACAGATAACCATCCTCCTCTTCACTCTGTCACTTTGCATGGCCTCCCTCCACCTAGTGCTCTGTCCACTTGCTAACCCTTACAGTAGAACACAGACTACTAAACTAACAGGTTGTACAAGAATTGAGTAATTAAGGGTTTTATCTTGCCCTGATGTAATGCTTCCATACAATGAATTCTCGATAGAGAAGGTGATTTATTTTAAGTGATTAAATTGTTTTTAAAAAGGGGGTCTCTAAATTCAAAGATTAACATTTATATTACATTCAGAGGTTTTTTTCCCCTGATATAACAGTCTTAGCCATGTTGACCTGTGTCTGTGGAGCATTTTCATGATTAATGATTGATGTGTGGGTGGTACCACCTCTGGACAGGTAATCTGTGTTTATAAGAAACCATAGGGAGCAAGCCAATGAGCAGTATTCCTCCATGTTCTCTGCTTCAGTTCCTGCATCCAGGTTCCTGCGATGATTTGTTTTCATGATGGACAATAAGTTGTAAGCTGTAATAACCTTTTTCCTCCCCAAGTTGCTTTTGGTCAGTGTTTGTCACAGCAACAGAAAAGAAACTATGATACATGTACACCGCCATTTTTCTCACCCCAGAGACTCATATCAAGTGTGAAAGGCCTCAAAGACACCAGAGAAATCAGCATGCAGGCCATACATAGCCTGAAGAAGATGGAGCCTAGAACCCACCTCCAATATGGAGGAAATCCAAGGCTTGCTAAAGCTATTGCCTTTTGTGAACACGATTAAAGGCTATGGTAGGAGCAGCCTGTACTCCCAGAGTCTGTGAACCAAAGGAGCCAAATGTCCCTTTGAGTCAGAAAGAAAGGCAAGGTAAATAGCAGGGCCTGTTTTTCTATTGAAGAGCATCTTTGTGGCCCAATAAAAAGAATCAGGACCCAAGGTGTGTCAGAAGGTCATCTTCTTGGTAAGGGTATAATGCAACAGTGGGGGTATCTCAAAACAGCCAACCTAATATTTCACATGTCAGAAGGTTACAAAGTCATATTGGTAACCACCACTAATAAAGAAATATTTTAGCCATTCTCCCCCAAATCTACCACTTGACCCTGACTTACAATGATGGGAAAATAACTCTTCTCCTCCACCCCACAGTACAGATGTCTGGGGCTCAGTCAAGCTAGAAGTTATGGATAAATATCAGAAGAGAATCTAAGTTGAACAGAAAATTGGTTATTTGGCATCCCTGATACCAGGCATGTGATGTGTATGAGCACTTCCTATGCATCGTGCCCTTTAACAGCAGCATCCTGTTTCCATGTATGCCCACTATGTAGTGGATGTGTCTGGCCACACAGTGTAAAGCTGAGGAGCTCTGGCATAAGATGTCAAAGAGATTTGATCTCTAGCAAGTAACTGAACCTCCCTTTAAAAAACTCATTTTATTCATGTGCATTAAGAGACTAATAGTAGCATGACTCAACCAGGTTGCTATGGGAAATGTACACGTGGTACATGGGAAGCAGAGAAGATTTTTTATTTATCTAATATTTATTCAAAGTTGTGGGCTGCTGAGACAAAGTACCCACAACAACGTGCGACAGAAAAATAAAAATTCATTGTCTTGCATCTGAAGTTCAGAAATCTGAGAATTAGATATTGGCAGGACCATATTCCTCTGAGCTAAGATACTAAAGAATTTGTCCCAGGTCCTTCTTTGGGCTTTTTATTGTCCCTAAGCAGGGCACAGTATTACGTCTTTGTAAGCTATTTTCCCATGGTCCCAATATGTCTTCACTTGTGTGTGTGTGTGTGTGTGTGTGTGTGTGTGTTATTGAACCAAGAGTCCTCTTCACTATCCTGTACTCTACTCTAGTGTGAGCTCATCTTACTGTATCACCTATTTAACAACCCTATTTCCAGACAAAGTTACATTTTGAAGTACTGGGAATTCTGACTTTATTAAACGAATTTGAATGATACATAGTTTAACCTACAACACCTAATTTATGCCTAACACCTCTGGAAGTGACAGGGCAGCTTGAGCAAACTGTACTTAGGATGTTTGTGGTCTTAGTGAGGAAATCACACAATAAATGGACAAACTATTTGATGTAGAGATCAAAGACCTTCAAAGAAGTGTAACAATGGATTAGATCTATAATCCTCAAATATTTTGGTCTCATGATTCCTCATGGTCCCCAAAGAGCTTTTGTTTGGGGGTCCACATAACTACCAGTAGGCATCATTTTTTAAATTGTAAAATTTTTCAAATTAAAAAATTGGCAACACATTTAATGATTCACGTGAAAATATTAAGATTAGCATCTATAGATATATACTTACAAAAATATAGAAATGTTTTGTCAACACTCAAACAACATAATTTTTAATAACATGACAGTATGCCAGTTCCAGTGGTCATTCAATATCGTACCTAGTGGCCAACAGATCAGTAGATGGCTCAGTGGGTAAAGGAACTTGTCTCTAAGCCTGATGGCCTGAGTTTATCCATGAGACCCACAAGGTGGAGAAAACTGATATCTTCAAGTTGTGCCCCATTTGTGAAACACACACACACACACAGTTAGTGTATAAAGTATAAGTCTGATGACCTGAGTTTTATCCATGAGACCTACAAGATGCAGAAAACTGACATCAACAAGTGCTCCATTTATGTACACACTCGCATTCTCTCTCTCTCTCTCTCTCTCTCTCTCTCTCTCTCTCTCTCACACACACACACACTATATCAATGTAAAATTATAATAAATAAAGAGAGATTATGAGTTATTTATGACATGTTCACATGTGACTTTCTTTTATAATGGAAAATCATGCTTAATCAAACCAATAGCAAAATATCTAAGAACCACATATAGATTGAGAGATAATTCCCACAAAATCATCTGGGAAACTTTAAACTTTTGAAGAATACATGTCAATCCCCAGTCCCCAAAACCAGTGTTTGAACACGAGTTCTACTAACTAGCCAAGCTATAGTATTCATGAATAGTAAAAACCAAAGTACACAAATATGATATATTTGACTCAAGCCAGAGTTGAGTACATGTTCTCTAAATGAAAATAAACTCAACAAACATAGATTATAAATTCATCCTCCTTCCCAATATGCTCAGAGGCCTCAGCCTGAGCTTGTACTCTTCATTATGAGCCAACATGAATATGAGTGAGAATATGCACATTATAATAATATCACCTCTACAGGAATGGCCAAGCGATATGAGAAAGAAAATCAGCTCTTGATACTTTGGAAAACTCCCAAAATTCTGTCCTGCAGAAAGGTTCCAGTGACAAATGACATTGTTCCCTACAAGACTGAATTAGAGTGTACCCTCAAATGTTAATATATTCAGAGTTTTCCTCTGCCCTTGGAAGCCAAATATTCACAACAGTCATAAAATCTGCATTGTCCTTACCTCCTTGGGTTTCTGAGGCCATCGTAACAAACTACAAAATTAAAGAAAAGAACATCTCCTGAAGGAAAGTTATAGTCTTAAGAAAATGTAAGATTCGGCTAAACATCACGGATAATGCATTCATACCTAACAGCTGTGTTGTGGTTCACAAATTTACAGGACTTTTCCACTTTTTCCCTGATTTGATTATTGTGGCATTTTACATAACCATCACTCCTTTTTTTTTCTATTTCTGTAAAGGAACTGGAAACTATGGGAGGTTGAGCCATTCAGTGCCGGTTAGTGGTACAGCTAAACTCGGATCTTTTCAGGAAATCCTCAGTCCTTGCTGTTCAGCCTTTGCCTATGAGTGGGGATGTGTCAGTGTTTCTTAAGCCTTCCAGACAAAATAAATACAACATATGCTTTTAAATTTTGCCTACACATTATTCCACTTAGAAGTCAGCAAAGTTGAATTTGTTCACTGCAACAGTACTTTGTCAGCAAAGATAATCAGCAGTGTTCTATTCTTTATTTTTCACTAACAACGTCTTGATTGCACAGGAAAACCAGCTTGGGGCAGATTTCTCAAGTGGGAGATAGACCTTTGAAGCTCTTTGTGTTCACAAGATCAACTCTGCAGCAAAGCAGAAGGCAAAACTGAAAACTCTGTCGTCTACACATGGAGTTCTTCCTTGAAGCCAGTCCCAAGGCAAAGGAGGAGACTAGGGGCTAAACGAGAGAAAGAGCAGCTAACACTTCACCTGAGGTTCTGGCCTGACAGAGAAGGTAAGGATGGAAGCCCACAGGAGAGGCAAGACTTTGTCTCAAAGTGATGGATATGAATGAGACCCGGTCAGTTCCCCATTTCAAACATCTGTGGCTCTTTGCAATCAGTGAGAACAGTTGCGATAGTCTCTGCAGCTGTTCTCGTGCAGAGGTTAAGGGGAAACGGCACCCAGAGAAAGAAGGTGGAAGGGACCCCTCTTTTTTTATCATTCCCCCAATAGCAGTCCGTTTCCAGAAACTAAAACACGTGAAGGTAAGATAGAATAAGAGAGCAGGGGCAACTGAAAGGCCGATGCTTTTGGAGAGATGGGCAGGGTTTTTGTAGCAGGTGTGTTTATCATATTGAAAGCACAGTCTAATTGAATAAAAAGAGTTTTTAAAATAGTGAGCCATTAATTAGGCAGCATGGAGTAAAGCATGGCGTTCAGTAATGTACGAGGCTTTTGGGAGCCTCGGCAAGCACTTATCGATTCTGTCAGGGTGCCAGAGGAACCAGGAGCCCAACGTTCACCCCTTCTGGAAGCTACCTGATTCATTTGGAAGTGGCTTCCCTGCATAGCCTCTGTTCAAATCACTCCATAATTACCCTGGCAGTGTGAGCTGCGAACTTGGCGGGCTCCGGGAGATATCAGATGTTTTTCTCATGCTTGCTGAACCTCTCTTAGACAAATTTTGCATTGTTTTTTGTGTCAGCTTTATCGCGGAACATCATGTTGCCATCTGGGAAGAAAAACAACATGGTAGGGAAGCAGCTGGTGAATGGCAGTGGCCAAATAAACATTGGCAGGCACCGGCCATTAGGTGAGATAAGAGGGATGAGCAGCAGCCAGCCCCAGCGCTCCCTCACCGCTGGAGCATCGGTCACTGTCCCCTTCTTGCTTATCTTCACTCAGATTCACGGAAATTTTTCACCCAGAAGCCCAGGATGTGTCAGGTGCAAGGCCCTTCCCTTCTCTACCCTGGAAGTGCAAGATAGGCAGGCTGCCTGCCAGCTTAGATTCTCTTCTGCATCGGGCAATGGCTTTCCGAACCAAAAGGACCACCGGCGATGCCTTCACAGGACTGTCCCCCAAAGAATGGAGGCAACTCGTAGCCTCACCCTGCCCTTCAAAGAATGCGGTGACACTTTTTTTGCTCAGACACAGGCTTTGTCACCGGTGTCAGCAGCTTTTCACGTGGCTAGGTCTCTTTAGAATTATGTAGGGGAAACAAACTACTATGCGCTTGTTTTTAGTAGCAAGGCAGAGGGGAAAGCTTAAAACCAGGTTAGTAAAATTTCTCCCCGAGCTTTCTTGTTTTGGAGAATTTTCTTCCATTTTAACTTTTCTTTTAAATTTTATTATTAATGTGTCTGTGTGGGTATGCCTGTTTCTGTGGATTTCTGTTTCAGTGTGTGTATTTGCATCTGTGTCTGTGTGTTTTTCTCTACATATGTATGTATGTATGCATGTATGTGTCCATGTGTTTGTGTGAATATGTATCTATGTGCTTTTCTGTGTGTATTTGTCTGTGTCTGCATGTTTCTGTGTGTGTGTGTGTGTGTGTGTGTATGTGTGTGTGTGTGTGTAGGTCTGTATATATGATGCCCAAATGCCAAGGGACAGACCAAATTAGAGCCCACCAGTAACTCTTCCTAAAACTTCATGAGAACAAAATCTCTGAAAAAGAAAATCCCTGCTACTGAATCAATTTTCATCTATATATTTATGATGAAAGAGGAACAAGAAAAATGTTGAAGAAAACCTAAGAGAGATTAAATGATAATGAGAATTTCTTAAAAGTCTGTTTAGACTCATCTCAATATTATTCATCTAAAAGGTCAGTTATTCTAGATGTTTCCATAAGGAACATAATTTGTGTGCAGCCACATTCTTTTGCCAATATACTTTTCATTCTTCTGATATCTGTCAGGTAAGTGCTGTCACTCCTTGACTTGATCTCTAATGACACCGAGTTCATCTCTTCTACTGCTGCTAATTTAGAAGCTGGGGACACATGCTATTTCAGTTCTTAATACTGAACCTGTAAATTAAATAACACTTATACATAATATATAGTATGTTATATATTATATAATATATTACATGTCATAATTACATAACATATAATAGATGTTACATATTATATAAATCAGGTATTGTATATAATATATATGACTTATATATAAATTAAATAACTGGCCAACAGACCAGTTGTGATTAGACTTTGTAAGTAGCTTTGTCCTTGTGCAGGGAAATATTTTATAAAAGAAAACATTTGTTGGCATAAGGAAGACACATCCTCCTCTTCGCTGCCTGAGGATTTGCTGTGTATAGAAATACCAGACAGTCTCCACTATATGCAGAGAATGTGAGACTTGGCCTCAGCCCACCTATGAGGAGACTGAAGTCTAGGACTGGAAGGTAACTAACACTCCAAGGATCAAAAGCTCAGACACTCAGAGCATGACTATGTGGCCTGTGGCTTGCAGCCCATTGCTGTGAAGCCAGGTGATCAGCAACTCTTCCCCAGTGGCAACCTATAACCACATGACCCTGGAATCAGTGAGCACAGGAAGGCTTCCTAGAAAAGCCTGGAAATAAATAAGACAAACTCGGTGAAGGTAGTTTTATTTATTTTTACAAAAATACAGTAAACAGATCAGCACAACTGAGGAGGAGTCCCCGCACATCCACGAAGGAGGACTCAGAGGGAGCACTTGGAATTTTGCAGAAGGCCTTAGGGAAAAGAGGTTAAAATCAGACTTCAAATGCTGGCCAGTGTGGTATGAATCAATTTGTAAACGATGGATGTTCCCATTGGCTGGCTTCCAGGGAAACTACAGTCAGGAAACAGCTTCCCTGAGATGAATAAGCCAGTGCCTTCCTGTGAAGGGTAATGGCCTCACCTCTCAGTGGGGCTCAGATGACAGACTACAACAAGGTGACAGGAGTAATATGAACATCCCATGATAAATTAGAACCTACTATCGCAGGGATATTTTTTCACCCTCAAAGAGAAGATCGTGTCACTTAACAGGATCAATGAGTAGGGGAACAAATCCCAAGGCCACTGAGGCCCACCCAGACCAGTAGCATCTGAAGTGTTGAGACCAGGTTATGGTGACACAAGGTCAGATTGGTCAGATCTAACAAAAAATGCCAACCAGGTCCCAGAAAGAAAGGAAATTTCAAGGACTCAGTCAAATGTTTAACTACAGGAAAAGACCAGAAACTAGTTAATTTATAAACAATAGAAATGTATTCCTCACAGCTCTCTGAACATTATAAATCTAAGAACTAGACATTAACAGGGTCAGTATCTGGTGAGGGCAGATGTCTGCCTCCAAGACAGCGTCTCAAAGCTGTGTCCTCTAAATGGGGAAGAATACTGTAGTCACACATGGCAAGGGGGATGTAAAGGTAAAATAGAAGTTTAGCTGGTTCTCCCTAGTCCTTGCTACAAAGTCAGCATGCCAGTGAACTGTGAAGGCCATAGGAACCATCTAAATATTAAAGGCAATTCTTTCTGACCTCTAAATGGAATACTGTCATTTGATGCCAAGGACCTTAGATTGTCAAAGTAGGAGTTTAAACATTGGGGGGAAGTTTGGTGCAAAGAAAAAATATTCTATTTAACAGTGAACTTGAGGAGTAGAATATAGTATTTTACTTTTACTGGAATCCCCAGGGCTAAGTATATGACCCAGTGTTGTGGAATATTTGTGCACACTGTGTGAAAATGTATTGCTGTGATTGTTTTATTAAAGAGTTGAATGGCCAATAGCTAGGCATGAAATAATAGCTGAGACTTCTGGGAAGAGAGAAAATTCTGGGAAGAAGAAAGGTTTTATGTCTAGGAAGGCATAAAGCAAGTCAGACATACAGTGCAGAAGAAAGGTACATGAGTCACGTGATAGAAGGTAGATTAATAGAAGGAGGTTGATTTGAGTTATAAGAGCATGTTGAGTAAAAGTCTAAGCTAAGGCCAAGCTTTCATAGTTAATAATAAGTCTCCATGTAGTTATTTGAGGGTTATCAGTCCAAAGATAATCCAACAGGAAAGCTTGCTACAGCCCAGTGCTCATTAAGAGTTCAGTAAACATTTGATGAATAAACAGAAGTATGGCATCCTTCTAAGAATTTGGAAACTGTAACAGAGACATAACTATCATTAAAAGAGCTGAGAACATAGCTCAGTTGGTAAAGCATTTTTAAAGATGGGATTGGAAAAGTTGGTGTATTCTTGTTTCCTATTAGAAAAACAACACAACAACAAAAATTTGAATTCTTGTGTCTAGGAATCATATCTAAGCCTCAAGAATGAAGATGGAAACTTACCATTCATATACGTGCATAATATATTCTGGCCATACTTATCATTTACCCTCTTTCATCCTCTATTCACCCCTAACACCTTTCTTCCCACCAAGGCCCCATACCATTTTTATGTCTTTTTGTTTTGCCTTTGCTTTTGCTTTGTGACCCACTATGTTTAAGTGGGGTGGCTCACATTAACATGAGTGTGAAGCTATCCAATGGAGCATGAAGACAATGACTTCCTTTCCACCCAGAAGCTCTTTACTTGCATTACCTTGGCTGAGCAGGACTCCTTGAGTCCCTGCTCCCATCTATGAGTGAATGTGTGTTAGCTCAGTCTTATGCAAGCCCTACACAGGCAACTGCAGCTGATATGAGATAATGAGTGCCACTGCTATGTCAACCCCCTCTGAAGTGATTCACAGCTGTCCTTCCAATTAGCCAGCTCTTACATTCTTCTCATCCCTTCTTCTACAATGTTCCCAGAGACTTGAAGGAGGTGACATAGGTGATCCACCTAAGGCTTACCACTGAACCATCGTTTGTTCTCAGCACCTTGATCAGCCAGGAATCTCTGCATCAACCACTGTTTGCTGCATGCACAGAGAACCGGTTTTGATCAAGGCAAAGGACAGAACTAGTCTTTGAATATAAACACTAATATTCAGCAGGAAATCTGAGAACATGTCTATTTAGCAAAACAGGTAGTGCATTCACTGTGACCTCCTCTGTTACAAACCTTTCCAAGTCCACAATACCAGACATGAACCCTGTCCTGTGGAACAGTCCTCAGATACAATCAGAAATCATTTGGTTACCCCTATAACAATCATGCTCCCTGTTGAAGTAGTAAGACCCTTAAGGGCAGATGGGCAGCTCATTTTCCAGTAGACAATGTATTGGGTCACCATAAATGGCTACCTGACATAAGAAAGAAAGAGTCAGAAAGTGTTCTGACTCCACCATTTGATGTGATATGGATGTGTGATTTTCCAGGGTCAGTTGGCACTTCTACGTATATTATCGGCTAGGCAGGCTAACCATCCAGATGAAAGAAAATTTCTGAATAGGAAATATAAAGATTTTTTCACATGAGGAAATATATCATGGATAGGAAAGGTTTTGGAAGAACTTCAGAAGAGCTTGCCCAGGAATAAGCCAAAAAGTATCAGCCTGCTACACAGAGGGCATTCATGGTGGCCTCAATGAACCAAATGGGAGTTGGGCCTCACCATAGGCAGTCAAACAGTGAAGCATTTGCTCTTGTTCATCCATGAGAGAAAAACTGTCAAGAAGATTGGGGATACAGAAGTCTATTCATCATGGGAAGAAGAGGAAAATAATTTGAAACAACACAAGATTTTTGTAATAACTGAAAGTCACTAGAACTTTCTACAATCAAGTCAGCATATTATTAATATATCTGCTAATATCTGTATATAATTAATTACTATGACACCTAATTGTATTGTCATATATTAATAAATAGTAACTGGAAGTCTATGCTGAATTGAAACTCTTCAATAAATATATTTAGGTGTGTCTTTCACTACTTCCATGTTTATTTAGAATGAAGATGGACATGTTGTTATTATTTGGTGAGCTGTCCTTTTTCCCCCTTGTCTGGATAATATTTGGATTTTATGTTCAGAATATTTATGTCTGTTGAGACTCAATAAAATAACCTGAAAGAGCAACTTGAGTTTCCTCAAAGGTTTCCCTACCCTGTCTTTGCAGTGACAGAACTGACATACATCAGGGTCTTCTGTGTAGAACACCAAAAATGACTACAGGACCTTCAGCAAAGAGCAGACTGGATGTGGTGGAAATGTGGCTAAAATAAGCATTCAGAGGTGGGGCTTGGTATTCCTTGGCAATGTGACACATGAAGAGAATTTATCCTGGTAGGAGATGATGTCACCAGGGGTTGATCTATAGGTCACAATTGTTTATAACATGTGCTAATCCGTACCTATAATAACTCAATCCAAATTCTACAAAGAGGAGTTGTAGACAAGAAGTAAAGAGAGTTATTAAACTAAAGAGAATTGGAAATTCAGTAGGCACCCTAAGGAAATGAACTCAGTGTGAGAGATCATGAAAAAGAAAATAGGTAGGGATAGTTGATGGGAAGAACAGGTGTCTCCACATTATGTTACAGACTCTCAGGTAATATTAATGTCAAATGCTACCAAATGTGATGACCAGACTAGTCTAGCTCAAAAATGACAAACAAAGGAAAGGCTGGAGGGTAAAGTGTGGACTGGAACAATAAAATGTTCTCAATAAACACTTATTAATGCAAAAATGAAATGGTGACATAAAAGGACTTCTCTGAGAGAGACCATAAGCTACTCTGAAGTGCCTGCCAAGGAAAGAGATCTCATATATTACATCAACAGGAATTTGAAAAAGATAACCTAATACTTCAATATAATTTAACCTCTTTGGATAACTTGAATTTCCAGGCTAAATATGGTCTGGAAGACTCAATAATTAAGATTATACTAAATAATAATGGTTGGAAATCCAACACTGTATTTAAACTGAGCTTTTCAATGTCTTAAGTCAATTCTAAGAACTCTGGGCTTTTCTACAGCAAGAGGAGGCACCTTCTGAGTGTAGACATAGTTTTAAAACCAACACAATATCATAACTTAGTGTCACACTGAAGCATACTGTTCTACAAAGCTCATGTTTCCAACCAAGGCAAATGTTTAGGATTTGTTTTTAATATTTTCTTTATTTTGTATTCACAAATGATGAATTCTGGCTAATTTGACATGTTCTTCAAATTTTCATGTGTCCCCTAAATAAGTGAAATGGTAGCTCCACAAAGCCACAGCCACATGATGCTCAAGTCAGGTGGTTGAGATTTGTTAAAATCCAAGCTGAAGCTTTCCTGTAGCTGGTAAGGTAAGTCTAGTGACTTCTATTTCAGAGTGCTTGTGCTGAGCGATTCCTAACCACTCGCAAAGTCCTAAGGAATTTTAGATGCCTTGAAGTGAGGACTTGCACATTTTGAATGGTTTTTAAGTTCTTGTTTCTGGTCTGAGATGTAAACAGCTGAAACCAGGAACTACATTGGGGTGCCAAAGCTAGCTTAACTAGAGGTAAAACACAACTACTAAGCCAATGCTGTGCACTTTCACCCCTAAGAGTCTGGGAAATAAGCACAAACAAAATAGTCAAGGGCTTAAAATTTAGCTGTGGGAAATTTATTGCAGCTAAATAGAGAAGAAAGCAGCTGATCCCTGGGGAAGCAAGTGGGCTGTAATGCAGGATGCAATTTGGAGCAGCGGTAAAGTAATTCCCCAGTACTGTGTGCCCCAGTCACTTCAAGGAGGGCAACAGTACTCGCCACTCTGACACCTGGGGAATTCAGGGATTCCCAGCACAAAGACCCATCAGATGAAGGGCGACGTGACAGAAGGTTCAGGGAGATGGATTAGCTAATGGATGGGGGAATAAATTCTCCCAGAACACTCCCTGTTCAGACCACTGGAAATGGAGTCACCCTTCAAATAATCTGTATGCCTGTTTCTTTTTTCCATTTTCAATTTATAATAACAATAACGACCTAGACATAGGACATTTCCTGGGCCTTAATGACTGTCTGAGGTTAATGGCCCTCAACTACACCTCAGGCCATCAACCCCTCCCAGCTGGTCATTAATCTACAGGAAGTATCCTCTTCCAGGGTCATTATAGTTTCCGTATCAACTATACCTTAAAGGCTTTATGGATTCTGCAGATACAGATCTCTTGCCAATAGAGGTTATAAAACCTGTTTAGAATTCCAAAATTATCTTGAGCTTGACCTCTCAAAACCATTTTCTTCTAAGCCAAAATTGGCCTAAGAAAATATGCAATTTTTGTTTACTTATTTATATTTTGTCCAGAGAGAGTTCAATTCAATGTTACAGTGACTATGCCAAAGATCAATTAATATTGAAGGAAAATGTCAACTTTAAAGGGGAACTCCCTTTCTTCTAAAGAGTGTACCATCCAACCTTTGAGAGGAGATATCATCTGTGAAAATAGCTCCCTCCAATGATGTAAATGTTTGGACATCACATGTTACAATTAATAGATATATTTTTCTAAGTGCATCTAATCCTAAAGTCTCTTTTTTCTATTTTCACCAGAAATATTCCAGTGTATACACAAATATCAGACAAGCATTTATTTGTTTAACTACAGAATACTCTATGTAAGGGTGAACTACTACTTCCAGATGGGGTAGCAACTAAGCTTCTAACCCCACAGAAAACTGAATGGTAGTCTCTAGAGAAGCCTTGAGGATTTAGAGAGCTCAAATATAGACAAAGAAGAGAGACCAGGTAAATTCAGGAATCCCACTAAAAAGCAGGGAAGCCATAGAAACATGGGGGTTGGGCATTGTAGGTCTGTGCTGGTCAATGTTTGTCAGTTCAGCATCAGTCACCTGGAAGAAGGAACCTCAATTAGGTAACTGCCTCCATCAGCTTGGCCTGTAGACATGTGTGTGGAAGATTTATTGATTCTAACTGATATAGATGGTGCCATCCCTGAGCACGTGGGCCTGAGCTGTATACAAAAAGTTGTTGAGCAAGCCAGTAAGCAGTGTTCTCTGCTTCACTTCCTGTTCCCAGTTTCCTACCTTGGCTTCCCTCAATGACTGGCTGTTACCTGTAATCTAAATAAACATTTTTATTACCAAATTGATTCTAGTCAATATTTATCACAACAATGAAAAGCAAACTAGGACAAGGACCTTAGAGACAGTTAGAAGCACTAGGTGGGCCCCAGTTTTGGAGAAGGACAGCCGCTGGTCGGGGAAGCATCAGAGATGCATGCATGGAGACTCTGTTAAAATCCAAGTCTAGTGTAAAATTATAACTGCATTCCCAGCTCATGGGTCTAGGGCCTCAAACTGAGGAATGTAAGACACTAAGAGCACAAAATCAGAACAGGTGGGGAAGCCGCTACAGTTAACACTAGTGACTTATACAAAACAAGTATTTTCTTCTGTGTTATACAGGCTGAGTTTGAAGACCAAGATGCTGGTCAGTTAATCCAGTTCCTAGTGAGGGACCCAATGTAGTCTCAATATAGTTGATTGTGTCTTGTAAGGATTCATGCATGTAGAAGTCTAGTCCCAGTGTAGTGGTATTGGAAAGTGTGAGAACCTTGAGGGGTGGCACCTACAGGAAAGTCATTATGTCACTGGGGTCACTGCCTTCATTAAGAACCAATCCTGGACTCAGAGAGTAAGTTCTTATGACAATGGGTTATCAAAAAGTAAAGAAACATCAAGAATTTGGCCTCTTCTTAACTTAGCAACTTTCTTCCCTTTTCTTTGCAATGTTATAATGAAGCCAAAGGAGACTTGGACAGGTTCTAAAACTGTTGCTGTCATAAATAAACCTTTTTAAATATATAATTTCCCAGGTTCAAACATTTTGTTATAGCATCAGAAATATTACTAAGACCCTCTTTCTAGTTTTCAGAGTGACTCCCTCTTGCCATAGTCTTACTTGAAAAAAATTCACATATCTTTCAATTTAAAAATATTATAATTAATATGGTCGCTATAGAATTTGTTTAGAGGATCTTTTAAAAAAAATCAAATATAGAGCTACTATATTAGTCACATATGCCACTCCAGGGCACATAGTTAAAGGAATCAAAGTTAGCATATCACAGTTATACCTTCACATCTCTCTTTACTGCAATATACAGTATAGCTACAGTGAATGCATTACGTGTGTGTGTATGTATGTATGTATGCATGTATACATGTATGTATGTATATACACATATATGTATGCATGTATAGATATGTGTGTATGTATGCATGTATATAGAAAGCCCAGTCACCCAGCAGATGAGTAGATGAAGAAAATGTGGTATGTAATGGGAGCAGTGAGTATTAAAAGTATTTAACAGAACTGATAAAAAAATTTATAATAAAAAGATTCATATCTACTACCCTTCAGAAAACTCAGCTCCAAATGGGTCAAGGGCCTCAACATAAGGCCAGATAACCTGGATCTTATAGAAGAGAAGGTGGAGAATAATCTTGAACTCACTGGCATAGAAGAGACTTTCTGAAAAGAACACCATTAGCACAGGAATTAAGAGCAACCATGAATAAATGGGACCTCATGAAACAGAAAAGCTTCTGTACAACAAAGGACACTATCATTTGGGCAAAGCATTGTTGTGCCCAAATTCTGAACCCCAAAATCACCAAGAGGCCTATTTCAATGCAAAAGCAAAGAGTCTTTTATTGTAGATGTTTAACGAGCTAACCCCATTAGCTCGGGCCCTTCACCCCGCCACTATAGGGAATGGCTGGAGAAAGACCTCAAGCAACCTCAAGGCAGGGATCTTAAAGGGAATGTAAGGGGAGTGTCTAAGGGTATGAAACAGTTTCAGGATTGGTGTGCTTCCAGGTTTGGGTGACCCGCCCTGTGTTGATTGGTCAACTGGTTATTATGGCCCATAGGCCCTCCCAGGGTGGTTGCTATGCTCTACAGGTCACTGTTGTGCATTTTATTAATTATTTATAAAATGCAAGTTTGCTGGCAGCCAGGCAGGAATTATTGGTGGGCCAACCAAACTAGGAAGATAATGGAAAGAAGGACAGAATTGAAGAGGATGCCAGCCAGCTGCCAAGGAAGCAAGACATGTAGAAAATAAAGTAACAAGCATACCCAGAGTTGTAAAGCACAGCCCCGCCAGCTAACTTCTGATTGGTTCCTTGCCATGAGGAGGGCATCTGACCTTAGTGACCAGGACAGGAGTGGCAAGGTCATGCAAGCACATGTTAGCCTATAATGGCTGCTAAAATAGGGGACTGGTCACTACAGTTACAAACATCATTTTTCTTGGATTTAAGGCCCATTCCACGAGACAAAACTCACACTTCACACTGCTAAAGTGATCAAGAACCTGAGACTAGATGAGTCATGAACTCTAGTAATACTGTTATTCTGCTACAGGAAGATAGCAATAAAATGACCCAAATGCCATATTGCATCAATACTTCACTCAGTCCCCATCAGAGGAACATTTTCTTGAAGTGGATGGGAATTAACACAGAAACCCATAACTGGAAAAAGTGCAGAGAGTGAAATACTTTGGAGCACTCATTCATGAATGGGATGTCTTCATCAAACCCTTCCCCTCAAGTCCCGGAAATCTGTGCAGAAGAGGAAGTAGAAAGATTATAAGAGCCAGAGGCAATGAATTACTCCAAGCAAATAGTGTCTTCTAAACACAACAAGACTAATGAACTCATGAAGACTGTGACAGCAGGCACAAGCCTACACAGACGAAAGCCAGGCTAAACCCTCGCACTGAGAAAGAGAAGTAGACCCAAGTCTCATCCCTAACCGAGAAGCTGTTTAAAATTACCAGTCAGTAAAGGGAAAATCCATTATCTCCAATGGAGAGACACTCCACTAGGACAGGCCCTGTGCCCAGGAGTAATTGGCCAAAACAAAACAAACTCCATGTGGATTTTTTTGTGAGCTTTTTGTGTCATTTTTGGTTTGGGGATCTTTTTCTAAGTTTTTGGTTTGTTTTGGTTTTCAATTTTTGGTTTTTGAGGGTATTTTGTATGAGTGGAAGAAAGAAAAACAGGATCAAGAAATTGAATGGCTAGGGAGATGAGGGGAGCCTGGGACGAGCTGGGGGAAAGAAAAATGTAATCAAAATCTATTCTATGAAAAATTTAAATCAAGAAAAATAGCAAACAAAATAATGCTACTTTTGCATATCAATCAGGAAAGCAAGAGAAAATGAAACGTGAATTCTCCTTTAAGGAAATAATGACTCTACTCGGTGGACAGAAACAAAATGTGTGGATTCTCAGAGAGAGAATCTCCCTCTGAGTGTGAATGGTGTCTTTTATAGCAGTTAATAGAAATTACCTGGCCTTGTCCCCTGGGCTATTTGTGGGGGATGGTATTTGAATAGATAAGAGGGGGCTCACTTTCTTTTTGGCAGGGAGTAAATTTTATCACACCATTTGTCCTTCCTGAGACTGGTATTTGAGATGAGGTGCCAGGGGTCATTAGGAGTTTGACTCCAATTGTTTGTATGAGGCATTGAAATGTCCTGGGTCAGGCTCCAAGCAATGAGAGTGGATTGCTACAAAGTGGGGAAATTTGCTTTTTATTTTGACCCCTCATTTATTTTGGCCTTTTTGTATCTACAGAATTCTTTTTTCCTTCTCAATAATGGCAAGGGGTGGACAAGGTCTAAATCAGGACATTTGCAGAATAATGGATAGAACTGTGTATCACTGTGTTAAGCAAGAAGTTAAAGCATTGTTCATTTTCTCTCATATAGTGAATCTAGGGGAAATAGGAAAGCAAGACACTTAGGGAATCAGGGTAACAATGTCATGAATATGACCAATGTATGCTATGTCACAATAAAACCCATTATTTTGCACTAATAATTTATACTAATAATAAGGTTAATAATTTCGTTATGGAGCTACATCATCAGAACTTTACCTGAGCATAGGCACCTCTCAAAGAACCCACCTCCAAATTCTATCAAATTAGGATCAGTTATTTGACACATGAATTTGATGGCAGCTCGGGATATGGCCCAGTTGGTAAATTGCTTACTGTACAAGTGGCAGGAGCAGGGTATGATGGTGGTGCATACATGTAATTATAGCACTTCAAAGGACAAGGCAGGAGGATAGTGGATTTACAGCCAACATGAGCTATACAGCAAGACTTAACAGCTACCTGTAACTCCTAATGCCCTCTTCTGGCTTCAGTGGACTCCTGCCTGTGGGGACACACACACACACTTTTAAACAATAAAATAAAATTTAAAACTTAAATAGCATAGAATGAGAATAAATTTTATTCAGGTAAAAATAATGGTGCTGGCATAACTGGAGACTGGCATGTAGAAGAATGCAGATCCATCCATGTTTATCACCATGCACAAAACTTAAGTCCAAATGGATAAAAGACCTCAACATAAATCCAGCCACACTGAACCTCTTAGAAGAGAAAGTGGGTGGTACCCTTGAACAAAATGGTACAGGAGACAGCTTCCTGAACATAACACCAGTAGCACAGACAGTGAGATCCACAATTAATAAATGGGACCTCCTGAAACTGAGAAGCTTCTGTAAGGCAAAGGACACAGTCAGCAAGACAAAAAGGCAGCCCACAGAATGGGGAAAAATATTCACTAATCCCACATCTGACAGAGGGTTGATCTCCAAAATTTACAAAGAACTCAAGAAGCAAGTCTCCAAAACACCAAAGGATCCAATTAAAAAGTGGGCTGCAGAACTAAATAGAGAATTTTCAATAGAGGAGTCTAAAATGGCTGAGAGGCACTTGAGAAAGTGCTCAACATCCTTAGCCATCCAGGAAATGCAAATCAAACAACTCTGAGATACCATCTCACTCCTGTCAGAATGACTAAAATCAAAAACACCAATGACAATTTATGCTGGAGAGGATATGGTAAAAGGGGAACACTCCTCCATTGCTGGTGGGAGTACCAACTTTTTCAGCCACTTTGGAAATCAGTATGGAGTTTGCTCAGAAAAATGGGAATAAACCTACCACAAGACCCAGCAACTCCACTCTTAGGCATATATCCAAAAGATGCCCATTCATACAAGGATGTCTGTTCCACTATGTTCATAGCAGCATTATTTGTAATGGCCAGAACTTGAAAGCAACCTAGATGCCCCTCAACCGAAGAGAGTAGAGAGAAAATGTGGTATATTTACACAATGGAGTACTATTCAGCAGAAAAAAAAAACAATGGAATCCTGAGATTTGCAGGCAAATGGATGACACTAGAAGAAACCATCCTGAGTGAGGTAACGGAGTCACAAAAAGAGAAACATGGCATGTACTCTCTCATATATGGATTTTAGACATAGATCTTGGCAGTGCCAGCCTACAATCCCATGGCCAGAGAGTCTGGGAAACAGAACCTTCATTCAGTGGCTGATGGAAGAAGAGGCAGACTCCCACGGCTAAGTACTGAGCTGAACTCAAGAAAGCCAGTAACAGAGAGGGAGGACTGATGACCAAAGGGATTAAGACTGGGCTGGTTTAACCACCAGAAACAGCTGACCTGACAAGGGTTAACTCTTGAATCCCAGACTGATGCCTGGGAATCCAGCATGGGGCTGATCAAGACCCCCTGAATGGGGGTGTCAGTGAGGAGGCCTAGGTAATCTATTGAGCCTTGGGCAGTAGATCAGTATTCATCCCGAGTATACACATGGACTTTGGACTCCCATCCAACAATGTGAGATGAACTCTCACCCTGAACTCTTGGGGGGGGGGTCTAGGCCCTGCCCTGGATGAAATGACAGAATATGGACACCCCCATTGAAGAACTCACCCTCCCTGGGAAAGGAGGGGGTATTGGGTGGATGGTGGGAGGGCATGGGAGGAGGGGACGGAAAGGGAGAGGGATGTGAGATTGACATGTGAAGAAACCTTGTTTCTAATTTGAATTTAAATTTAAAAATAATATTTTAATACAAAGTAAATGAAAATATATACCAATGTAAAATATTTAAGATTAATAGTTGTTTTTATATTAAAGTAGATTCAATAATCTACCCTTTTACCTCATCATTTCTCTACCATATTGACCTTTTTCCTTTAGAAAGAGATCTTTGAATTTAACATTTTTGTTTAGCTTTTTTCTTGACCATAACTAATAACCACTTGTAACCAGCACCCTTTAAATGATAATAAACATCCATAACCCATTCTTCTCTAGAGTACTTTTTGTTGATTGGGTGCCACTGGTCATCTTTTGGGGACCCTGAGAAAATTTAGGATTATGGTCAAGTCCTGACTGGAGTATTTTGTGAGGCTGAATCATCTTAGCCAGCAGCCTTGAAGGTATTTTGAATGCAGAATTCTGAGGACAATGTAAAAGAGGCATTCTGGGGTGTCAGATCATCTGGGCCATCCATTTTCATCCGTGTCTAGTCCCCCTGGTTCTGAAAAATACATAAACATATGTTACAAGTATGGAATATGTGGTGTATACAAGTCAGTTAAAGATGATTTTTGCTTTATATTTGAGCAGGTAAAATATACATTATATCCACCCTTGTCAATTTGACACTCAGCCAGACCTTGTTGTGAGAATCTTAGTTATGTGTGGCCAACTGTCCAATTAAAGTTGGGCAATGATTCAAGGGGTGGGATTCACATTCAGCTGGTCAATCAAGATGGATCATAGAGTTGCCCCAGACTCAAGACAGAGTGTCCCCCAGAGAAGGGGAGATGGAACCAGAAGATTGTGTGGGCCTTTTAGGAGCCAGGAGTTGAATGGTGACAGGTATATGGAGGTTATGGTGATTATCTCAGGATCTTATTTGTTCCCAAATTTTATATTATAATAAATGGTAAAAGAAATCGATACATCTGGTGCTCAACATGTGGCATTATTAAACCACACAAAGGCGGCGTGACTCCACCACACCTACCTACTGAAGCCACCACTTCCCCACCCTACTCACCTTCTTCCACCCCCTTCCTACCCTGCTTTTCTGCATTCAGGGGTTTTCCATTGCTGTCTTCCCAGACACAATTCCCTGGTCCCCCACTACCCTCCCAGGCCAAATCTGCTCAGCTCCAGAGCAGGATCTAGTCTGACAGCCTTGTACATTTGCTCAGCTAGCTGAACCTGAGCTGCCTGAGTGCTGGGCCTGCTCCACCTGCTGATCAAATTTCTTTTCTACGTCTGAGATGGTAAGATACTGGAGAACTTTTAAATAGAAAACTAGGCTATTAAATTAATTAATTATTAATAAAAAAAGGAAGGAAGGAAGAAAAAAAGAAAAGAACCAAAGTTAAAATGTTTCCCATGACTGGGAACACGGCAAGGGGTGGGGGGGGGAGTGGGAATGGGAAGAAGAGAGGGGGGAGAAGAGGAAGAGAGAGTAGGTCATGGGGGAACAGGAAGGTTGAATGGGGGTAGAATAGGGGAGAACAGAATGAGAAATACCATAAAAGAGGGAGTCATAGGTTAGAAGACAGATCTGGCACCAGTGAGACCTCTAGTGATCTAAAGGGATAACACCAACTGGCAAGCTAAGCAATAGTGAAGAGACCACCTTAAACGCCCATTACTGATAATGAACTTGACGTTGACACTATATGCCATCCTAGAACCTTCGTCCAGTGACTGATGGAAGCAGAGGCAAACACCCACAATTAAACACTGAACAGAACCTATGAAACCCAGTGACAGAGAGAGAGGAGCAATGAGCAAATTGGCAAAGAATGGGCTGGCAAAACCAGCAGAGACAGCTGATTTGAACAAGCTCCTGGACCCCAGACCGACAGCTGGGAGGCCAGCATGGGACTGATCCAGACCCCCTGAGTGTGAGAGTCAGTGAGGAGGCCTGAGCAACCTATGGGGCCCTGAGCAGTAGATCAGTGTTTATCCCTGGCATACAAACGGACTTTGTGTGTCCATAACACAAAGAGGGATGCTCTCTCAGCCTGGACTCTTAGGGGAGTGCCTGGACCCTGCCCTGAGTGAAATGACAGACTCTAGATATCCCCTATGTGGAAGGAAGTGGGGATAGGGTGGGAGGATGGGGAGGTGAGGGGAGGGAGAGGGAACTGGAATTGACATATGAAGCAAGCTATTTAAAAATTAAAGTAATAAAATAAATAATAATAAAAATAACTAAAACAGTAAAAATATATTTCCCATGTAAAAAATTAGAACTAGGTCTCCTTCTCTACCCACAGGACTAGGTAAACTGTGGCCTGTTTCTGGGCTGTCTTTCTGTGCCTGTGGACTGCCACTGCGGTTCCCAACCTGACAGGAGTCAACACACCCCAGCATCCTAGTCCATTTCTCCACCCATAGGACCAGGAAGAAGAGAGCTACCATAGTATTGGACTTGCTTGCACCCACCAGAAGGGAGCCCTGGTCCCACACCCACCAGGAGAAGAAGAGGATCTTTCTTCACCCACTGGAAGAAGGAATGAGAAGGAGACAATATAAAAACAGAAAAACAAATATGACACTGCCAGAGTCTAGTGACTCTATACCAGCAAGACTCAAAGATTCCTATGCAAATGAAGAAGAAGAGAATGACCTAAAACACAACTTCATGAAAGTTATAGAAGCCCTCAAAGAGGATATGAGAAAATCCCTTAAAGAGATGGAAAAAACAACAAACCAAAAAAAAGCAACAAATGGAGGAAAAGACAAAGCAAAAATTGCAAGAAACAATTCAAACAATGCAAGGGTTGAAAGCTGAAATAGAGACAATAGAAAAACACAGTCTGAAGGAAGGCTGGAAATAGAAAACCTGGGCAAATGGTCAGGAGCTACAGATGTAAGCATAACCAACAGAATACAAGAGATGAGTGGTGGTGCACACCTTTAATCCCAGCACTCAGGAGGCAGAGGCAGGTGGATCTCTGTGAATTCGAGACCAAGCCTGGTCTACCAAGTGAGTTCCAGGACAGGCTCCAAAACAATACAGAGAAACCCTGTCTTGAAAAAAACCAAAAAAAAAGGAATACAAGAGATGGAAGAGAGAATCTCAGGTGTTGAAGATACACTGGGAGAAATAGATTCATCAAATAAAGAAAAACTTAAGTCCAACAAATCCGTAATACAAAATATACAGGAAATATGGGACAAAGTGAAAAGACCAAACCTAAGAATAATAGGTATAGAAGAGGTGAAGGAGACCACCTCAAAGGGGCAGAAAACATATTCAACAAAATCATATAAGAAAACTTTCCCAACCTAAAGAAAGACATACCAATGAAGGTACAAGAAGAGTGGACCACAAAAAAAGTCCCCTTGACACATAATAATCAAAGCCCCAAACATACAGAATAAAGAAAGAATATGAAGAGCAGTTAACAAAAAAGGTCAAGTAATGTATAAAGGCAAACCTATCAGAATTAAATAAGACTTATCCATGGAAACTCTGAAAGCCAGAAGGTCCTGGATAGATATTCTACCAATACTGAGAGACCATGGATGCCAGCCCAGATTACTATACCTAGCAAAGCTTTCAATCATTATAAATGAAGAAAACAAGATATTCCATGACAGAACCAGATTTACACAAATCATATCCACTAATCCAACCCTACAGAAAATTCTGGAAGGAAACCTCCAACCAGAAAAACACAGGCAATAGATAATCCCACTTTACTAACAACCAAAACAAAAAAGGGGTGGAAATCCACACACAATTCCAACAACAACAAACATTCCAAAACAAATAAGAACGAACAATCAATGGTCATTAATATGCCTCAATGTTAATGGTCTTAACTTGCCCATAAAAAGACACAGGCTAACAGAATGGATTGGAAGACAGAACAAATCCTTCTGCTGCATACAAGAAACAAACTGCAACTTCAAAGACAGACATTACCTCAGAGTTAAGGGTTAAGGAAAGATTTTCCAATCACATAGACCCAAGAAACAAGAGGGGGTAGCAATCATAATGTCTAACAAATTAGACTTTAAACTAAAATCAATTGAAAGAGATGAAGGAGGTTATTTCATACTCATCAAAGGATGAGTATGAATGTGACTCACCAAGATGAAGTCTCAGTTCTGAACATCAATGCCCCAAATACAAAGGCATCCACGTTCATAAAAGAAATGTTACTAAAACTCAAATCAAATATAAAACCTCACACACTTAAAGGGGGAGACTTCAACACCCCATTCTCACCACTAGACAGGACTACCAGACAGAAACTTAACAAAGAAACAAAGGAACTAATAGAAGATCATGACCCAGTTGGGTTTAACAGACATATATAGAACATTCCATCCAAACACAAAAGAATATACCTTCTTTTCAGGACCACATGGAACCTTCTCAAAAACCGACCACATACTCGGCAACATATCTAACATCAATAGGTACAAAAAATTGGAATAACTCCATGTATCTTATCAGACCACCATGCTTTAAAGTCAGAATTAAACAACAACACAAATTTCAGAAACCCTACAAACTCATGGAAACTGAATAATACGCAATTGCACCATTCCTGTGTCAAAGAAGAAATAAAAAAAGAAATTAAAGACTTCCTAGAATTCAATGAGAATAAATACACAACATACCCAAACTTATGGGACACTTTGAAAGCAGTACTAAAGGAAAAGTTCATAGCACTAAGTGCCCAAATGAAGAAACTGGAGAATACTTACACAAAATAATTGAGAGCACAACTGAAACCTCTACAACACAAAGAAGTAAACTCACTCAGGAGGAGTAGATGCCAGGAAATAACCAAATTGAGGGATGAAATCAATAAAGTAGAAGCTAGGAAAACAATACAAAGAATCAATGTAACGAACAATTGATTCTTTGAGAAAATCAACAAGATAGACAAACCTTTATCCAAACTTACTAAACAGCGTAATGTGAACACGCAAATTAACAAAATCAGGAATGAAAAGAGAGACATAACAGTGGACACTGAGGAAGCCCAGAGAATCATCAAGTCATCCTTTGAAAACCTGTCCTCCACAAAATTTGAAAACTTAAAGGAAATGGACTATTTTCTGTATAGATATGACTTACCAAAATTAAATCAAGAACAGATATGCAAATAGACCTATAACTCCTAAGGAAATAGAAGCAGTCATCAAAATTCTCCTAACCAAAAAAAGCCCAGGACTAGATGGCCTCAGTGCAGAATTCTACCAGAAATTCAAAGAACATCTTGTACAAATTCTTCTCAAAGTATTCCAAGCAATAGAAGCAGAAGGGTCTTTGCCAAACTCTTTTTACGAGGCTTCAATAGCCTTGATACCCAAGCCACACAAAGACACAACTAAGAAAGAGAACTTCAGACCAATACACTCATGAACATTGATGCAAAAATAATAAATTATTGGCAAATAAAATCCAAGAACACATCAGAAAAATCATCCACCATGATCAAGTAGGTTTTATCCCAGGGATGCAGGGGATGGTTCAGCATACGAAAATCCATCGATGTAATCCAACATATAAACAAACTGAGAAACAAAAACCACATGATCACCTCACTAGATACTGAAAAAGCCTTCGAAAAAGATTCAACACCCCTTCGTGATGAAGGCCTTGGAAATATACATGATAACAGGAACACGATTAAACATAATAAAAGCTATATACAGCAAATCAACAGCTAACATCAAACTAAATGGACAGAAACTCAATGCAATTCCTCTAAAGTTATGAACAAGATAAGGCTACCCACTCTCTCCAAACCTCTTCAATATTGTACTTGAAGTTCTAGCTAGAGCAGTAAGACAACAAATGGAGATCAAGATGATACAAATTGGAAAGGAAGAGGTCAAACATTCACTATTTGCAGATGATATGATACTTTATATAAATGACATGAAAAATACTACCAGGGAACTCCAATAGCTAATAAACACCTTCAGCAAAGTGGCAGGCTACAAGATCAACTCAAAAAAATCAGTAGCCCTACTATATAGAGACAATAAAGGGACTGAGAAAGAAATCAGAGAAACCTCGCCTTTTACAGTTGCCACAAACAACATAAAATACCTTGGGGTAATGCTAACCAAACAGGTGAAAGACCTGTATCCCAAGAACTTTGAGTCTTTAAAGAAAGAAATTAAAGAAGATACCAGAAAATGGAAAGATCTCCCATGCTCTTGGATAGGTAGGATCAACAAAGTAAAAATAGCAATCTTGCCAAAAGAAATCTGCAGATTCAATGCAATCCCCATCAAAATTCCAGCACAATTCTTCACAGACCTTGAAAGAACAATTCTCAACTTTATATGGAAAAACAAAAGACCCAGGATAGCCAAAACAACCCTGTTCAACACAGCAACGTCCAGAGGCATCACCATCCCTGACTTCAAGCTCTATTATAGAACTATAGTCCTGAAAACAGCTTGATATTGGCACAAAAATAGACAAGTAGACCAATGGAAAAAAATTGAACACCCTGATATTAACCCATACATGTACAAACACTTGACCTTTGACAAAGAAGTTAAAATTATACAATGGAAAAAGAAAACATCTTCAACAAATTGTGCTAGCATAACTGGATGGTGGCATGTAGAAGACTGCACATAGATCCATGTCTATCAACATGCACAAAACTTAAGTCCAAATGGATAAAAGACCTCAACATAAATCCAGCCACACTGAACCTCTTAGAAGAGAAAGTGGGTGGTACCCTTGAATAAATTGGTACAGGAGACTGCTTCCTGAACATTACACCAGTAGCACAGACAGTGAGATCCACAATTAATAAATGGGACCTCCTGAAACTGAGAAGCTTCTGTAAGGCAAAGGACACAGTCAGCAAGACAAAAAGGCAGCCCACAGAATGGGAAAAGGTATTCACTAACCCCACATCTGACAGAGGACTGATCTCCAAAATTTACAAAGAAGTCAAGAAGCAAGACCCCAAAGCACCAAAGGATCCAATTAAAAGGTGAGGTACAAAACTAAATAGAGAATTCGCAATGGATGAGTCTAAAATAGCTAAGAAACACTTAGAAACGCTTAAGAAATTGCTTAACATCTTTAGTCATTAGGGAAATGGAAATCAAAACAACTCCAAGATACCATCTTACTCCTGTCAGAATGGCTAAAATCAAAAACACCAATGACAGTTTATGCTGGAGAGGATGTGGAGAAAGGGGAACACTCCTCCACTGCTGGTGGGAGTGCCAACTTGTACAACTATTTTGGATATCAGTATGGAGATTCCTCAGGAAATGGGAATCAGTCTACCACAAGACCCAGCAATTCTACTCTTAGGTGTATACCCAAAGGGTGCACATTCATACAACAAGGACATCAGTTCCACTATGTTCATAGTAGCATTATTTGTAATAGCCAGAACCTGGAAGCAACCTAGCCACTCAATTGAACAGTGTATAGAGAAAATGTGGTACATTTACACAGTGGAGTACTATTCAGCAGAAAAAAATCAACGGAATCTTGAAACTTGCAGGCAAATGGATGGCACTAGAAGAAACCATCCTCAGTGAGGTAACCCAGTCACAAAAAGACCTGATATGTACTCACACATATATGGATTTTAGACATGGATCAGGGGAATGCCAGCATACAATCCCACTGCCAGAGAGTCAGGGAAACAGGGAAGACCCTAAAATAGATATGCATGGTACCCCAGAGAAGTGAAATGGGGCAAGATCTCCTGAGTGGATTGAGAGCATGGGGGAGGAGAGAGGGAAATGGGAAAAAGAGAGGGTGAGAAGAGGGGGTAAAAGGAGGACATGGGGGAGCAGGAAGGTTGAGTCGGGGGAAGAACAGAGGAGAGCAGAATGAGAGATACCATTATAGAGGTAGTCATTATAGGTTTGAGGAGAGATCTCTGATACTAATGATATTTCCAGAGATCTACAAGGATTTCATCAACTGGCAAATTAGGCAATAGTGGAGAGGCTACCTTAAATGCCCTTCCCTGATAATGAGTTTGATGACTACCTTATATGCCATCGTAGAACCTTTATCCAGTGACTGATGGAAGCAGAGGCAGACACCCACAGGTAACACTGAACTAAACTCATGGAACCCAGTGGCAGAGAGGGAGGAGTGATGAGCAAAGGGGTGAAGACCTGGCTGGTGAAACCCACAGAGACAGCTGACCTGAATAAGGGGGAGGTCTTGAAACCCAAACTGACAGCTGAGAGGCTAGCATGGGACTGAACCAGACCCCCTGAATGTGGATATCAGTGAGGGGACCTAGGCAATCTAGGGGACCTTGGGTAGTAGATCAGTATTTATCCCTGGCATACAAACGGACTTTGAGAGCCCATCCCACATTGAGGGATGCTTTCTCAGCCTGAACACATGGGGGAGGGCCTAGGACCTGCCCTGGATGAAATGACAGATTCTGGGGATCCCCCATAGAGGACCTCACCTTTCCCGGGGAGTAGAGTGGCGATTGGGTGGGGGTTGGGAGGAGAGCAGGGAGGAGATGGTGTTGACATGTGAAGCAAGCTTGTTTCTAATTTAAATTTTAAAAAGAAAGATCTAATCACATTTTAAAAGAAATGCTTAATGAACAGAAAGGGTCGTTAATGACCTCTAGAGAGAAATTGTACCATGCTTTATTAACTTTAATTTTTTTAATGAAAAGGGAACAACAGCTGCAGAGAGACATTGGATAATAGACAAAAGCTTCTGAACTAAATCAGCCTATATAAAGATGCGTTGACTTCAGAATGGAGACTAGGATATGTGTTACTTTGGGGAAGAGGTTTTGCTTTTGTTACCAAAGAAGAAAAGCTATGGATACCATCAAAATTCATAAAGATTCAATTCAAACATGAAAGAGCTCTTGATTAGGATGTTTGATAGTTCATCAAACAACATGGCAATTCAGCATGACAAAAAAGAAAACTCCCCAAAATTAAGGTCAGGGCAGGGTTTTGTTATTATCGTCCCAGGAGAACTGAAAACATCCAACTAAGGAATCTTAAGCATTTCAAGAAGGGAGACTCATCCAGAAAAAAAAATATATATATACCAAGAAAAGAAGTAAATTGTCCTAATAATACAGCACAAACAGGGTAAAATTTCATAAACCTATCAAAATGTTCGTTTTTGCTGGTCTCTACAGGCATGTTTGGCAGGTAATCTTTATGTAATCCCAACACAATTAAAAACTAAAGCTGGCTTTGGAGTTGGAGCATGGTTCTCTCCTCTAAATGCAAGCATGTTTGTTCAAAGAAAATCCAAAGAGCCACCTGGTGTGGAACATAAGAAAACCAAAGTCTAGGGACTATTATATTGTCACTAATCTCATATTCCTCTGAGTGATTTTGACTTTTGAAAACTTTCCTCATGCCGGGCGTTGGTGGCGCACGCCTTTAATCCCAGCACTTGGGAGGCAGAGGCAGGTGGATCTCTGTGAGTTCGAGGCCAGCCTGGTCTACAAGAGCTAGTTCCAGGACAGCCTCCAAAGCCACAGAGAAACCCTGTCTCGAAAAACCAAAAAAAAAAAAAAGAAAACTTTCCTCAAGGTATAATACATAGTATCTCAAAATTTAAACTTTCTGTTTTGACATTAATGGTCTTATAGAGTGCTAATTAATTATAACCTCAGGCTTCATGTAGCTTCCTGTTCATGATTTCAAGCTTGAGTCTGAAGCAGGTATTCAGTAATTAAGCCTGTATATTGGGGATGCATTTAATAGATTATGGTCCTTTAACCTCCCCAAGATTTGCTGTTTATGACATTTAATATGTTTAAAGTTTTCCACCATGACTGATGAACATTCCTAACAACAACCTCTGAAGTCTTCAAAAGATGATGGGACCCCACAAAGACAATTCCTCCTGAATTGTGATAATTCCACTAAGCTGACAAATATCAGCTTTGGACTACAAATTTCTGGGGTGCAGGGAAGACCCTAAGAGAGATATGCATGGTAACCCTGAGAAGGGTTAGGGGATGCGATCTCCTAATTGGACTGGGGGGAGAAGGGGAGGGCAGAATGAGATGGGAGAAAGAGAGGAAGAAAAGAGGAGGGGAGAGGAGGACATGGGAGAGCAGGAAGGTTGAGCCAGGGGTAAGAATAGAGGAGAAAAAGATGGAAGATACCATAAAAGAGGAAGCCAGTATAAGTTGGAGGAGAGATCTGACACTAGTGAGATCTTCACAGATCTACAAGAATGACACCAACTGGCATTAAGGCTACCTTAAATGCCCTCCCATGATAATGAGAATAACTTATATCTTATATGCCATCCTAGAACTCTCATCCAGTGGCTGATGGAGGTAGAGACAGACACCCACAGCTGTGAACCGAATTTAACTGGAGCCCAGTTGCAAAGAGGAGTGATGACCAAAGGAATCAAGATCGGGCTGGCGAAACCCACAGAAGCAGCTGACTTAAACAAGGGGGAACACATGGACCCCAGACTGATGACTGAGGGGCCAGCATGGGACTGATCCAGACATCCCTCCTAACAAACCTGGGTTACAGAGAGGAGGCCTTGGCAATCTGTGGGACCTTAGAGAGTGGAGCACTATTTATTCCTGGCATACAGATGGACTCTGGGAACCCATACCATGTAGAGGGATGCTCTCTCAGCCTGGACACATGGGGAAGAACCTAGTCCCTTCCTGGCATGATGTGACAGACTCTGAAAGTCCCTCATGGAAGCCCTTGCCCTCCCTGGGGAGCGGAGGGGGGATGGAGTGGGGGTGAGGGGTTGGGAGGACTGGGGGCTGGGGGGGAAGAGGGGAGGAAGAGGGAACTGAAAGTGACATGCGTAAAATTTACATAAAAAGCACATGGAAAATAAAAGCTGGCTAGAAACAAACCAAGCTAAGGTTAGGCATTCATAAGTAAAACTAAGTTTCTGTGCATTTACCTGGGAGCTGAGTGGTGGGCCCCCATGCGTAAAAAATAAAACAATACAAAAAAAAAGATGCTCCAGCCTATTCGACAACTCCAACCAGAACTTCAAATAACCCTGCATTGCTCTGTTACACCAAGATTGGAAAACAGCTGAATTCCCTGGAACTTGGCCATTGTCTCTATTCATTCTGGGTCCCCTAAAGATGCTAACACTTAAGTCAAGAGGAAACAGTCTAGAAAACATAATGCCCACACTCCCAAGAAGTGGCATGGATGATTTTTAGTCATTCAGTGGAGTATAGATGTTTGTCATGGACTATAGATGTTTGTCATTCAGGGGGGCTGTTTGAAAGCTGTTACTAGTCATGGTCAATAAAATAGTATTCAAAGGAGGTAATATTTCAGGGATCTCTTTCTGAAAAGAAAAAAAGTGGTACAGGAATGACAGGAAAAAACTGTAGATTATTGAATCTGCTTTAATCCCAAAAACCAACTATTAGTCTCAAAAAATTTTACAATGGTATGGATTTTTGTATATTGACATAAGTCTAAAGTTATTTTGTTGTACTGTCTATATGTTTCTGGTATTGTTTAAGATTTTTTTGTACATTGATACAAATTTAAGGTTTTTTTGTTATACTGTACATATGTTTCTATTTTTCCTTAAGGCATTGTATCTATGTGGCTCAAACCTATGCATCTCATTTAATTATGCAATATGAAGTTAAAGTCCTTGAAAGCTTTTTAGGATAATAAAGAAATACAGGAATATAGTCATCCATAACTATCAAACTTATAGTGATATTAGTCATGGTTTCAAGGTCATACAAAGATATATTTTTGATAGATATGTAACACTTCAAAGATCTACAGAATATGGCATTTAAGATGTTTTAATGACATAAGACTTTTCTTGATAATGAGACACAACTGCTCCTGGAAGCACAGATCTACTTCAAAAAAGGATGATAAGAATCAAAGAAACTCCATATTGAATTTGCTTTCTTTGTGGCAAAAGCTAGCAAATTTGGCAAGAAACTGTCCTTGCCTCAACTGCTGACAGTACACTGACCAAACTGGATAAGCAGGACACAAAATAAGTGACTGTCAAACTTTGCTAATACAGAGTAAGACAGTCCTTCAAAATTTCCTGTTTCACAGAAAAGTGTCAGATATTATAAGCCTGTAGGCCAAAGATAGATGCTCCTATGTTAAGGAGAAACATTGGATGACTGTCTAGGCAGCCAGCTATTTCTGTCATTTCTCTTAATTTTGGAAGTTGCTTGCTATGCACTTCCTGCTTACTCAGGTAATATTATATCCTTCTCAGGTTTTTTATGGGGTTGAAGACTAGCTAGTTACAGTTGCAGTTCTCCCAAATCTGCAAAACTTTAGGTGCAAAACTTTTGACTCTTCAGGAGAAGACAATTAATGGAGTTATCTCTCTAAATTTTCCAATTACATACGGACTGAACATTGAGAATATATTTCTTACCTGATAATTCTTCTTGTTGTATGTAGTTTCATTTTTGTTAAGGTTATTATCTTTCCTTTCTGTTTAGATACTACCTGATAATCATTCTTATGGTATATTGTTTTATTATGTTAGGGTAAGAAACTTTCCTTTTTAATTAGACAAAAAGGAGGAAATGCTATGGGACTCTTATCTATGCTGTGCCTGATGTCCAATTAGAGTCAGGCATTGGTTCAAGAGGTAGGGTTTACATTCAGCTGGTCATGCTGGATCATAGAGTTTGCCCAGACTCAAGAAAGATGGCCTCTGAAGAAGGGAGGCAGGACTGGAAGGTTGTGTGGGTCTTTTGGAGCCATTGGGTGGATGGTGGTGGGTGTGTCATGGACATGGTGATTGTCTCAGATTCTTAACTTATATTTGACCCCAAGTTTTTTATTATAATAAATGGTAAAATAAATTACTATAAGATCTTCTTGTACCATGCTTAATTTCTACGTAAAGACAGTCACAAAGTTATAATTCCGCCTAATATAACATCCTACATCCAACTATCCCATAACCCCAGAAGCTTCTCCTCCCACACATCGTGGGATGAAAGCACCAAAGGGATGGTTAATATAACTGTTTCTTCCTATACCTTGATACAAGTCAGGTGGGCTAAATGAAGACCCTCCATACAAATGCATAGCTCTCATAAGCTGTAAATATATCACCTTAAAAGACAGAAGTTCTTTATAGTAGCCATTAAACATCTTAAAACAGGAAGATTATCTCAAGCCGAATATATTTACTGAACTTTACAAGAAAGAGAGATATGAGGATCAGAATGGGAAAAGACAATGGCCAACACACACAAAAGTTAGATGGTCCAAATATTTGAAGATTCAGTGTTCTTGGCTTTGAAGATGGAGGAAGGAGATATGAAACTAGGAATACAGATGGCCTTTGGAAGCTGGAAGAGACAAGAAATAATCTTTATGTGATACCTAAGACCTACCCACATCTTGAGTTTTGACCCATTGAGAACCATGTCAGACTTCTGATCTCTAACTACGTGATTATAATTTGTGTTATGCTACACCCAAGATTTTGTGGTGATTTTGTACAACAATAAAAAAACTAATGCAGTAAGTGTCCAATAATGGGTCTCACTATAGATTCTCAAAACCTAAAGGAGTACTAGGGAGTGCTATGAGCCCTACTCTGAAAAATGGAGTGTGTGGCGCTGGTTAGTTAACTATGTTATAATCTGAGCAAAATCTGGAAGCTAAATGTGCCCCTCTTCAATCCAAAAACATATGAAAGTGTTCTAACTACAAAGGTGATAGTAGCTGAAGAGCCACCTGTAAAATGGACATATGCACAGAAATGTGTATCAGAAGAAATGTCCTTTTGGTTTGATGTTATTCTGTCTCTGGATTGATTAATTTTCCTTTTGCAATCCTGAGGATTGAATCCAGGGCTTATGTATGCAAGGGGAAGCCCTCCACCTATCTCTGACTCTGCATTTTCATTTTGTATCCAGTCCTGAAAATCATGTAACATTTCCTGGCCATCAAAACAAGCAAGAGAACAGCAGAAAAGGAAACAGAATGACAAAAATCTTAAACACTAAGAAAAAAACTATAAATACATTTGACAAAATATCACCCAGGCCCTACAGAGCAGGGCAGTAGGTCAAGATGTCATTCAAGTAAGAACTGTCTATTTTCCCTTCCTTCTTATACCTAAGTAAGTGTACAAAATCATAGCCAGCTGCTTGCAGAGGAGCAAGTGAGCTTCATATGTGTGCAGGACAGATTCTGTCAACTTCAAACAAGCTAGAATCATCTGAGAAGAAGGAACCTCAATGCAGAAAATGTCCCCATCAGTTGGTCAATATGTCAGCCTGCTGGGCATTTACTTGACTAACATTTACATGAAATGACTCAGCCCACTGTAGGCAGTGTTGTCTATCCATGGGCAGGTGGTCCTAGAGTACATAAGAAAACAAACTGAACAAACCATAATAAGCAGACAGTAAGCAGTGTTTCTCCAGGGTCTCTGCTTCAGTCCCTGCCTCCAGGTTCCTATCTTGAGTTCCTGCCCTGGCTTCCCCTAGTAAGTCAAATAAACCCTTTCCTCCCCAGCTTCCTCCCCAACTCAGTCATAGTGTTTTATTACAGCAACAGACACATAACTATGACAACACAGAGTTTCAGCAAAGACTCCTTCCCTAGGCACAGTCTTTCCCCTCTAGCAACCCTGATTGTTATGGTACAAAAGTCTCAAGCATAGCATGTTCAATGTTTCAAGTGCTTATTACTGAACTAGAACATTGTTTTATAACTGGAGTCTGGCAGAAAAATGTCATGGGATTTCAAATTCCCACTTGGAGAAAAAAACTATGCCCAGTGAAAACAAAGTTTAATGGGCAGTAGGAGACCAAGTAGTCTATGGGTTGGTATAGTGTTTTGAATGAAAATGGCTCCCACAGACTCACATGGAGTGGCATTTTTGGAGATGTGTCCTCATTGGATTAGGTATGACCTTGTTGGAGGAAGTGTGTCACAGGGGATGGACCCTGTGACTCTCTCTCTCTTTCGGCTGCATGCCAAGCCAGATGTCAAACTCTCAGCTACTTCTCCAGTGCCGTGTATTGCTGCATGCAGCCATGCTTCTCACCATGACAATAACAGACTAAACCTCTGAACCTGTAAGTCAACTCCAACTAAATAGTTCTCTTTATAAGAGCTGCTATGGTATGTATTCACAGCAATAAAAAAACTAAGACAGTTGGTGCTTGTTCAAGACAATGACTGAATAATCAAGTCAAACTGGAAAAGCTGAGGACAAAAACTCTCACAGAATCTTTTGTAGACATTCTATCCACTGGACATTCATTACTGCCTTTGTAAACAAAGCAAAGAATTAAAATATACAATCTCCAGAAGAAGAAAAAAGCATGGCAGAACTTGAGCTGTGTATGCTCCAACCCAGAGTGTCCAGAACAGAAGCTGTGGAGTGTTCATGAGGTGAAAACGCTAATGGTTTCTTTCAAGAAGTATTTGCTGACTTTCAACTTGCCTGTCCTGTCTGTTATTTTCATAGCCCATGGTTCCCACCTTCATAAGAGTAAGCAAGATCTGTGGTATGAGTATAAAGCCTGAAGAATCAGGCTCTCAGAGGAGACTTTCTGATGAGAGACCTGCCCCAGAAACTAGAGAGTCCCTGGAAATAGTGGAACCTGAGTTGCTGGCCATGGAACAGTCATGGCTACTATGTGAGGACCAAGATCTGAATGATCCTTCAAACTTCAGCAGTAGCTGTGTGCCAGTAAGATGATTGACACAAATTACAGAAGGAAGAGTTAGCTATACTCAGAACCCTGTAATTTCTGAGGAAGAAATAGATATGACTGGGTAAAAAAAGAATACATTTAAGAATGTAACTAGGGATCTCTCCCAAAAAGAATGGCAGAAATGACACCTGCTCAGAGGAAAGAACAACCAAATTGTGATGATGGAGATCAGCTCGAAATAGATTGATAAGTCACCAAAAAGATATAATCTTCTACTAGGACAAGAAGAGGTCTGCAATAAAGTAGATGTAGACACTACACCTGAAGAAAGTGGCTGACATCTCTCTGCAAGTGAAACATTGACTTCTCTACAAGCAACTGATTCCAAACATCTACAAAACAGAAGAAGATTTGAAAGTTCTACTTGACTGATATTGGGAACCAGTACCCTAATCCCTGAGGCCTGTGTAGGTGTTTGTATCTGATTTTTCTTTCTCTTGTGAATTCTCTTATAAACAAATATTTCGTCAGGAGCATCCTCTAGATAGATAAGTAAAAGCTTGCCAAATGACAAAGCTACCTGACTATTGTTTGGGGGATGGGTGTGTTCTCACATTTCACACATGTTGAGACATTCTCTTTTGTTCCTTCTGAGATAGAATCTCACCATGTAGCTCTGGCTGGCCTAGACCTTGCCATGTAGACCAGACTGACCCAGAACTCACAGAGATTGCCTGCCTCTGCCTCCCAAAAACAGGGACTAAAGGTGTACACCACCATGTCTAGCCCTGAAATGTTCTCAAAAGCTCTGATCTTCTGTAGGGCTAGTGGTATGGATGCCCAGATTACGATAACATTTCCAGATGTTGTTCTTCCTTAGCAGGGCTATCTCCCTCTTTCAGATTGTAGAGGACAGTCTGCTTCAGAATGCCCACCTTCTCTATTTCAGTTACAACTTACTTTCAGGATTACGCTCCCTCTTTATAATCTTCCCTTGCTCTCTCCTCTCTTCTCTTCTCCTCTCCTCTCCCCTCTTTTTCCCTGTCTATATTGTATGTTCAGTACTTCATGGATGAACAGTATTTTAAAACCATGTCTGTATCCACCTTGGATTTCTTTTCTTTCCTTTAGTATAAGATGCAAGAGAAAAAGACAGAGTTCTGTATCAACAGGAAAGGCAACTTTGATGGTAATCTTTATGTGTAGATGATGATAGAATTATAGAATGCAAGAGAACCATTAAGAATGCAACAAGGAGGAAGAGGGGGAAATAGACCATCAGGGAAGTGGTGAATTATCAAATTATTACAGAAAGATCAGTAGCTCTCACATGTGCTTCAACAACAAAGAGAGGATACAAAAGAAAAGAAACAATGTTGGCAGTGATAGACTCAAGCTTCAACTGTCTGGATACAGGCATGTAGCAATATTCATCACAAAGTTCTGCTCTCAGCTGGAGTACCTAAAGTTTTATATGTAAGGAAAAAAATTACTTAACCTTTACATCTGATACAGATTTGCTGCATCTAAAATTTGTGATTCACACTGCCATTCCCAAAGGGTTATTGTACTTTCGGTGTGTCCAAGCTTTGACATTGTGTGCCATACTGTCATTTACAAAACTCATGGTTGAGATACATGAAATCAAATCGGAACATTCTTGCTAGACACATATCTCCAGTTTTTCAGTTTTAAGTAACACTCAGGAAAGAGAGCTGTTCCCTTGATAAATCAGATCACCTCACTCATTTCATGGGTGCTCAGAGGAGGGGAGGTTTTGTTCTTTTTCTTTACAGATCCTGATTTCTCGAATCAATGTTTTAATTTTGATCAATCAAGGTGAGTTTTTCCAACTTGGATACTCATGGACTTTTGTTTCCTTTAGTATCATATTTATCTGTTTATCTTTGAGGGAGAGCATTTTCTCCTAGCTAGCCACCATCTCCACTCCTGCATCCTTACCTACCATACCTAACCTTCCCAGCACTTTTTAGATGAAAACTGACGCTTCAATAAATCCACAGTTCTCCTATTTTGGCCTGGCTGATCTTTCCCCTCTGCCTAGGTCAGAGTGCTTTTACAACACTATTTCACACGTTTCAGTCACTCAAACATGACCCTCATGGTGCTTCTTACCCTTTTATTCCCCTAGAATAATTACCATTGTGAGGCTTTTCTTTAAGACAAATATTGTTTATACTAAAAAATTGTCCTAAGCTGTATCTTTATGTTGAACATAGTACTTGTAGATTTGCTAAAGATTTAAATATAACTATTGTTCAATTATGTGTATGTATTTTTGTCTGTGGGGGGTAATATATGTGCCCATAAATGCAGATGCTTGTGGAAACCAAAGGAGAGTATCAGGTCCCCTGAAACTGGATTTGCAGGCAGTGGTGAATCACCTGACTTGAGTGCTGGGAACCTAACGTCAATCCTCTACAAGAGAGTATTAAGCACTCTTTTTTATTATTTATCTTTTTTTCCTGAGACAGGGTTTCTCTGTATAGTCCCAGCTGTACTAGAACTCACTCTGTAGACCAGGCTGACCTAGAACTCACAGAGATCTGCCTGTCTCTGCCTACTGGGTGCTGGGATAAAAGGTGTGTGCCACAGTACTTTTAACCATGGAACCAACTATTACTATTGCTATTACTATTACTATTACTATTAATTCATTTTAAAGTTAATAGTTTGTGGGCTTGTGGTGGTTGGAATAAGAATGGTCCCCATAAGTTCATAAATTTGAATGCTTAGTCACCAGAGAGTGGCACTATTAAGAGGTATAATCTTATTAGAATAGGTGTGGCCTTGGAGGAAGTGTGTTGATGGGGGGAGCCTTTGGGGTTTCAAATGCTCAAGTCAGGCCCAGTGTCTCTTTCTCTTCCTACTGCCTGCCAATCCAGATGTAGCTCTCTCAGCTACTTCTCCAGCTCCATGCCTGTCTACACGCCTTTCATGCTTCTTGCCATGACAATAATGGACTAAACCTCTAAAAATGTAAGCGAGCCCTAATTAAATGTTTTCCTTTAAGAGTGTATAATAAATTCCAGAAGGCCTGGATTTGATTCTCAGCACCTACTATCCATAACTTCTGTTTCAGGGGATCTAATGCCTTCTTCTGCCTCTAAGGGAGCCAAGCATGCATGTGACATACAGGCATACCTACAAGCAAACACCAACACATTACAACTCTGCCCACACATTAGGATTCAAGCCAATAGGAAGTTACCGCCCTACTGAAGCTCACTTAAATCACCCAAATCACAGACTGTTCATCTGCATGCCAAAGCACTTTCTACCTTCCTCTACCAGACCATTGACCACATTGTAGGGTAGAGTTTGCCCATGTTTGTCTCCCTTACAAAGCTTAATACTGTAGTCATCTTGAGTCATCCCATTACCCGGATCAGAACATACTTATGTATTCAGATTTTTTTCATTAGCTAAATGAGTAATGATGGAATATGCTGCCTCAACTAATGACAAACCACTTAAGAATATAAACATCCGAGCATGATATTAATTATACAAGAGGTACTCAGACTCTCAATATTTAGAGAGCTTCTCTAGCCAATGGGACTAATAAAAAATTTAAACAATAGTGTTTTCATAAATGACAGAGAAAACAGAGTTAGAAGACTTTGGAAAAGAGCATGAAGTCACATCAGGGTTTGGGTAAACTTTATGAGTTCATGTGCAGAGACTCTAGTCACTCTGTTTCAGATCCTCATAATTAAATAATGTCTACTCTCTAACTGCAAATGTGGAAAATAAAGCTACAGACACAAATGTAAAAATAAAATAAGCAAAGAGGCTGAGGAAATATCCAAGCATTTGTTACACAAATGTGAGGACCAAAGTCCAGATCCCACCATCCACATGAATGCTAAGTGGAAGAGGCCACACACAACTCTTATTCCAGAGCTCAAATTATGGACAAGGAGATCCTCAGATCAAACTAGCTAGCTAGACTAGCTCTGGGATCATCTGTGAAACCCTACCTCAACAAATAACATAGAGAGCAATAAGGAAAGACTTTGGATGTCAAGACTCTACATGTACACACACAGGTGTATGTATGTACACTTGAATACATGAGCAACCCCATACATTTAAACAGGCATGTGAATATACCCCATGCAGGGACACATGGAAATAAATAAAATAAAATTTAGCAAAAGTGCCTGCTAGACATGGGATTATCTCACAAGAAATTAGCACATTGAAAACAAAAACATATCACCAGTATGAAGGATTCATTCAGTGGCATCCATAACATCAGATCTGCATCACAACTGTAGAAATTCCCTAGTTCATGGAAATCCCCTTTCCTCTTCCACATGTTCAGAGTCACAGAAAAATTAACTGAAATATTGAGCATATCATATATGTCGGAAACTTTAAAAGCTTCTCTAATTCCAATGAAAAAATCAATCTTTCTTACTTTCATTTTCTTCATAATTTAATTATACATATTCAAAATAGTGAAAAGTAATTATATTGCTATAATTTGGTTATACTGGAGAAAACCCAATGTGTTCCTTGAGGGAAGAGGGTGTGTGTGTGTGTGTGTGTCCAGGACTAAACCCAGGAGCCTCAACAAGCCCAGCATGTGCTTTTCCACCCAGCTATAGCCATAGCCCCCTTTGACATGATTATGTGAGAGAGGAGATGAGATGAGAATGCTCACAAGTTCTGCCATGGATAAGCACCCTTTGACTGCCTGGGTGTGCCAGTCATGGAGAGTAGAAGGTGATGTTTAGGCGCTATTAAGAGTGGACATATACGAGGCCGGGCTGGACCGACAGCCTCCAAAACAATACAGAGAAACCCTGTCTCATAAAACCAAAAAAAAAAAAAAAAGAGTGGACATATATACTGTGTGCTGTGAATATGTATGACTCTCATTGGCTGATAATAAACCTGATCTGTCCTATAGCAAGTCAGAATAAGGTTAGGCAGGAAAGCCGAACTGAAAATCCTGAGAGGAAAAAGTGTGGAATCAGAGACAGATACAAGCAGCCTCCAGAGAAGCAAGATGCTAGAGGACAGGTGGCAGGGATCCAGCCTGTGTCAGCCCACGCTTCAGGGGCCATCTATTCCAGACTGATATCTTTGGGGCTGTGATCGGAACCAGCCAAACAGTCCAGGGTCAGACCCTGAGTGGGGGAGTGTGGATGAGGGAAGGCCTAGCTACCCAACAACATTAAGGATGAGACAGAGACATTTGGTCATAACAGGAGGGCTCCCAGTCAATATTGGAGACCACAGTTTACTCAAGCGTCCTCTTAAGTAACCATCCAAAGTGGGGACTATGGCAGAAGACATCTATTATCATGTATAACTGGCTGAATAGGAAAATATTTCCTCTAACCCTAGAGACACTCCTAAGCAGCACATCCTCCATCCCTCAGATACTTCATGTCAGCACATCTCAGTAACCTTCAGGGTGGGAGCAGACTTGCTTAGGCCCAGGCCTTTTGTTATATAAAATAGGAGCCACTCCCCTAGGCCAGGCCATCCAGAGGTAATCAGCCAACATCTAAAAGACAATAGAAGTTCTGAGTTCCTAGAATTTGTGAAATATTATACTTGGGCCCAACAACAGGTAAAACCACAAGCCATGTGGCAAAATATAGATTAATAGAAACGGGTTAATTTTAAGTTGTAAGAGCTAGTTAGTAATAAGCCTGAACTATAGGTCAAGCATTCTGCAATTAATATAAGCTTTTGTGTGTTTATTGGGACCATGCCACCAGGACAAAAAAGCTCTGCCTCTGCTTACAGTCATATCCTCCCAAGTGTTTCTGTTGAATTGTAGCTTCAGTACTTCAGAATAGGACTCGGTTTGGTGAGAGAACCATAGCCAAAGTACAGAGAGTAAGTGCCATTGGAGTGCCCAGACACAAATGGATATTTATATCACACTCACACGTGTGTGTGTGTGTGTGTGTGTGTGTGTGTGTGTGTGTGCATCCCTCTCCAAGGCTCAGAGACCATCACAGAAAAGGGGGCTGAAAGATTATAAAAGCCAAAGGTCAGTCATGACAGGATAAAAACTGTCTTCCGAACATGACAGGACATCTGAACTCATGAATTCATAACATCTGTGGTAGCCTGTACCAAGATTTGCAAAAGATCGAGACAGGCAGCATTAAAACACAGAGAAGAGTCCCCACCCCTACCTCAAGAGCTATGGACAGCAGATGGCTTCCTAGGAAAGGAGAGCCAGTTTTCCTTAGCGATATGCCTCCTGGTTATTGATCACAGCTCCGTGTATGACACTACATCTAGGAGTATATAAGCAGCGAAAAAGGAGTTGGTAAGTTGCTGGGTTTTTGTTTTTCTTTTCTTGAGACACAGAGTTGGGGAGTAGAGGAATAGATCTAGAAGGGATTAAACACAGGACTTGATCAAAATAAATTGTATGAGAGACACGGGTCAAGAGCACCTATTGCTCTTTCAGAAGACCTGGGTCTGGTTCCCAGAACCCACAGGAAGCTCACAACCATCTGTAACTCCAGTTTCAGGGGATCTGACTCTCTCTTCTGACTGCCACAGTCACCAGGCACATGCATGGTACACATACATGCAGGCAAAACACACATACACATAAATAATTCTAAAAGTAATAATATTAGAAGAAGTTGTATGAAAGTCTTGAGTAATTAATAATACATTTTGAAAACCAGAGTTATTGCTATGAGGCAAAATCCATGATAAACTTTTTTAGTTATTTACTGTTGTTATAATAGCAATGATTCAGTAAATTTCATTTAAAAAGAAATACATATATCTTTTGTCAGTTAAAACTCAGTTTGTTGGATATTAAGCTGGATTACATCTGGATTTTGACTTGTATATAATTAAAAAGGAAAAAGTCAATCTGGGTCAAATGACATTATCTCGTGTGTGTGTGTGTGTGTGTGTGTCAATATTTCTTTAGAGTAGTTCAAATACATGTTTTTGTCAGTACTAGAAATGTATTATGAAGGGAAATTCAGAGAGATTTTATAAGTGAACCTGAAATACATATGACAATAGTAACTACAGATACAAATATACATAGAGGTTAGAGTGAATTTGAGGAACAATTTTAAAATGATGTCCTAGACCCTCCCGAGTAACAAGCCTCAAAACCGAACTTACTCATAAAAACATCAGGCACACATTTAGCAACCTTCAAAGAAAGGACAAATAAGGTGAGCAGACATGATAGCTTTCCATTTCCCATGGCCTCACCGAACAGCTGGGGGAGCCCCGCAGCTTCCACCGAGGGCTCTGGGGCACCAACCTAGCCAGTACCCACAGCAAATGGGCACAGGTTCAGCAAATCCAGCAGGGGCTCTCTGCCTGCAATCAGGGCAAGAGTTTCTCAACAGAGTCACTCACAAAGGCAGAGGCATTTCTGACAGCAGGGAGTAAGCCTAGAAATGAATCTCAGCAATTCTTCCCACTGGAGAGGGAAGGCATAGAAACTTTTCCACGGAGAACAGCTGCTCCAAAAGCTACACTGGGTGTTAATCAAACCATCTGTGGTCTGCAGGAAGAGGCTTGTATCAAAAACCTTAACTTGCCCCCAAGGCCCTGTTTCCACCATGATTTAATGATTTTCACTGGTAGCAATCTGGTGTCCTCATCCGTGCAGGGACCCAAGCGCAGGTCCTGCCACTCCTCCAGCTCGCTGAGGTAGCCCCTCAAGGAGAAAGGATGCCCTGACTGGAGATATGGCTTTTTTTTTTATCCCAGTTAAAGTCCCTATCCAATCCATTAACAGCTGCAATAACCTTGGTCCAGGGCATTTCCTGGTGAAGGTATAGCCAGCCGGAGTTAATGAACTCTGCCTACCATCAATTCCTGGGAGAGGCCATTGGCCTGAATTGTTACTTAATTACTCTTGCATATACAGCTTCATAAAGCAATGAGATGCCTTCTTTCAGGAGATGGCAATGGGGGTCATCAGAGGCCATTAATTTTACAAATAGTTTGCTAGAAACTTCAGTATGTTAAGAAGTCAGCCTGGCTCACAAATCACCTCAGTGTGGTCTTGTCTGAGACCTGAAACTTGTCAGGTTTCTGTGACTCACACCCGGAAGCCACCAGCTGTGAAGAACTGGCAGACACATACACACCTTCCAGTATAGAGAATGCATAGTCTTTGTTTTTTGTGAATGGTTTTCCCTTAGACGGGAGAAGAGATATTGTGGAGCTAATTCAAGACAATCATGGGCATGGTCAGAGTTAAAATCTCTTGTAATTTCTGTCTTGGGGGTGGGGTTCTCTCTCTCTAAAACTCAGTCCTTAGCAAGCTTGAATGGACCCATGAGCCTCTGCAGGCAAAATTGGTTCTTGGTGCCCCTTGCTGGTATTGCTGGATATGCTGAACTCTGTATTTATCCCAGCACACCCTAAATTCTCCTCATGTTCATCAAGCCTCTTACACACCGACACACTGCTTTCCAACATGACTCTGCACCATCCGATTTAAAACTATAAAATCCTCTTTGCCACATACTCGCTGCTTTCCCCCTTGCTTCACCTACTCATATTTCATTTTTCATATGATATAAATCAATGTATTCCCCCTCCCTACACACACACACACACACTCACACACACACGTCAGAATGTAACAAAATGCAAACTCTTTTGAAAGAGCAAGAGCTTTGCATTGTCCTGTTTCCTCTTGAAAACACTGGTGCTTTTACTTTTCAATACCCATAAGACGAACTGGTCATTAATTGGGCACACGATAACATCACTGTGACCACAAGACCAAATTTCCCATCGTCATTGCACTTGGGCAGGAAGAAAGCCCTATTTACCAGAGAGACATGATTAGGAAAGGCATCCCTTTATGCTGCCTAGAAACCAGATGCCCTGAAGCTTGTTCTCTGCTTAGGGCAGACTTAGACATAAAAAGCCCACACATTTACAGAGGCTCTGACTTCATAAAGATAACAAGAACCTGTTGCCGTTGGCACCACTGGGACATCTTGTGTCACCCTTGCCCGTCCTATGTCAATTGTGCAGTCATACCTCCATGGAAGGTTGTGAAATTCTATTCCAAGCTTCCAATGGGAAGAGATGAGAGTCTTCAGAAGCTAATTGACTAGGGCAGGATCAGGAAGCCAAAGCACATCAATAGAAAGGAGGTAAGGTGTGTAGAAGAAGTTAGAGGGCAGAGAGGGCCACAGAGTTTCCTTCTACTTTGTTTTCTGATCCCTGATTAATACTGACACATTTCCCACCAAACTTGCAGTGGCTGGGGGCTAGGGAACAGTCATGACTTTCCAAGGCAGTGATGCATCTACATCTGTGCCCTGAGACCTTAAGAAAGCAACAAGTCATAAAGAAAGAAGACTTAAGAAAAACTGATCAGCTCTGTTTCTTCCTCGTGTTTTGTCTAGGTTTCCAAATTGAGTTATTAGGGCAAACACCCTTTAAGTGTTTTTGCTTTTGAGACGTCTAACAGAATGTTCCAGCAGACCTCTGAACTCTCCCTTCCTGATACAGAGTGAGACAAGGAGCAGAAAAAGCTGAGATTTTTGTCATATCCAACCCAGGAGTTCTGAAGGGAGAAACCAGTTCATTGACTTTCTATTGGGGAGATTAATGAACCCATTTCCCTCTTCATAACCACATCTCTGCTGACATTTCAGGTGTCTAGAATGGAAGAACAGAAGGAAAATCAGCTAGATTATGAGTAAGTAACAGCAACCATGAAAGGCTGCATCCAAGCACCAGGTGTGAGGCAGGTCGCTGTTCATACCTTCACTGATCTTCCAGTCACCTCTCCCTCTTCTCCCCTCCACCCATCTCCCAGGCACTCCCCTCCTACAGGAAGTAGCAACTGCTGTCAATTCCCCACCCAAGATAGGATTTTATTTTCCAATGTCATGCTTTGTGTCACTCAAATTCCCTATTCCTAGTTAATAACACCAGTGGCAAACCAATGAATTGTTTTAATGCTAGAAAAAGTTTAGTTTGAGGCTCCCTTGACTTAGGTACTCTTCTTAAAGTTATCATTTCATTCACAGTTTTTTAAAACAGATCTTTGTTCTCTTGAATGATGTTCCTGAAATATAAATATGTACTCACTGAAATGACCCGCATATGAGAATCTCAAATATTACAATCAGAAATCAAAGAGAAGGGAGCCAAGGAAAATTGAAGCCCTATCGTGGTAGTAGAAACTTCTGTCTCTGAATAAAGGCAGAATCACTTAGAAGTGATGGAGCAGGTGCCTAGATAAAAATAGTCAATAAAAGTGTATTGCATAAGCATGTTTTGAGAACAATTTAAGAAAAGGTTGCCATGGGAAACAGTTCTCTCCAATACAAGGCTATTTGAGGAAGTGAAGCTTTTCTTGAAATCAGACTGGAGACTCATCTCAAGATGTCCCTCGATGGGCTGTGAATTACTGAGACATTATAGGGTGTGGCTAAGATGTGTGGATATCCAAGAATGAAAACAGGAAAGTGTGTTCCCAGGAAGAGCACAGAGGATGTGTTACCTATCTTCTAGAGAGCCCACTTGGCCTAGTGTGGCTCTTGAGATAACCAGCCCTTGTTCATTTGGGGGGGCTGAGCCTACAGGTCAGAAAAAATGGAAATCTTAAGATTGGCCCAATCAAAGAAGAACATTATCAGTTTGAACATGGACCTTGAAAGGGATATGCAGAGAATTGATGAAGCCAACCAGGAGCTTCTTCTCAAAATACAAGAAAAAGAAAATGAAGTCCAAAGGTGAGTCTAAGGTTTCACAATGGAAGTTGTCAACCTGAAAGGAGGAGGAGGGGTGGCAGGAGGAAAAATGTGTAGCAAATCTTTCACCGTCATTTCTCCCTGGCTAAGACATTCAAACACAGCCAGCTTAAAAATATATTTACTTTAAAAACTAGGCAGAACTTTCCTTGCGTTAAAGAATACTGGACTGTTTGGCCTGGGATAAGGCCATTCTTTCTTTATATGGATTGGAAATTACCTGATTTTGTGGGCCTGGAAAAGAAAGGTTTCCAACTTGAGATGCATATGCAGTCATCAACCCCTGAGTTTTTATAACTTCTGAAGCTGTCCATAATGGGTCCTTATGGATTACACTTGCATTATCCAGGCTGGAAAGTGAGATCACCCAGACTGGAGACCCTGCGGAAGATGAGGATTGGGAGAAGGAAAACCACACTGTGATGGAACGAGAAAGAGCTCTGCAGGAGCTGGAGGAAGAAACAGCCAGACTTGTAAGCATGATCCTGGGGAAAGTGAGTCCACGGGCTTCCTCCTGCCCTCACCCTTAAGCACAGCAGCCTTCGACTAAGCTACTCTTTTTTTTTAACATGGACAGAAATGTATTACAAATAGTGAACTTAAGAGAACAGAGGGATTCTGATGATGAAATGATCAACACATCTGAAAATCATAATAACTATTACTGTGTATGTACATAATTATTAAACATCAAAACATGTGAAAGAAATATTAGCAGAGTCTAATGAAGGAGTAAACATTTTACAAAAGACATCAAAATATCATAATTTGAGTATTTAACACAATCACCCAGCAACTGACAGAATAACAGCACATATACAATGATGAAGATACAGATTTTTACAAGATTGACAACTACACTTAACTCAAAAATCAGTATTTAAGCATGGAACATTATATCAAGAAAAATTAGATTAATACAAATTATTATTTGTTTAAATACTCATGCACTGTTCACATACCTGAATGGGTTTTTTGTTTTGTTTTGTTTTGTTGTTTTGAATCTTTTATTTTGTATAAATGGGTGTTTTGTTTACATATTTGTTTGTGCATCACATCTAAGCTACTCTTTTAAAATCTTTATTTGACAAGATCTTTAATCCCACACAGCTGAAATACCATTTCATTATAAAGTCAATATAAACATATAATTAGCATATTTTCTTTCTTTTTTAAATGTTTTTGAGATTATAAATATATCATTTCCCTCTTCCCTTTCCTCCCTTCAAGCCCTCCTGTGTACTCCACTGTGTTCTCTTCCAAATTCCCTGCCCCTTTTTTCATGAACTGTTGTTACATACATATGTGTACTAAATACATAAAAATAGCCTGCTTAGTCTGTGTCTTGTTGCATGTATGCATGTTTTTCAGGACTGACCGTTTGGTATTGGATGGTACATTAGTGTGTTCTCTCCAGTATTTCTTAGTTAACTATACTATTGCATAGGATAGAGGCCCTAATTGACATTAGTGTGGCTGTTGCTCTCACCCTTCTTCAAGTCATGTTTAGGTATGCATGTTGATGAGACTTTATGGGTGTAGCTAGCTTCTGACATTTCTAAAGACACAACCTCACAGAAAATTGCCTGTTCCTCAGGCTATTACAATTTTTCCTCCTCCTCTTTGGCAAGATCCCTGAGCCCTAGGTGCAGGAGTTGTATTGAAAATATATCAGATGGGGCTAGGTTCAAAACTCTGCATTTTGGTCAGTTGTTTTGGTTTTTTGTTTGTTTTTTGTAATGTCCTCTGTCTGTTGCCCTTGACGAAGGGTGAGGACTACACTTGTCTGAGGGTATAAACACAAACTTTTAGAACATGATCATGCTGGTTTCTTTTTTTTCTGTATATGTTATCTTTTTTTAATTTTATTTTCCAGTTTAAATTTAGATAAGAATCAAGGTTGCTTCACAAGTCAGTTCCAGGTCCCTCTCCCATTCCCTCCCTTCCTCCCGTGCCCTCCCCCCCCCCCCCGTTATCCCCTCATTTCTCCAGGGAGGGTGAGGCCCTCCATGGCATGCTGGTTTCTTGAAGTGGTGGTAGGTTCTTCTCCAAGATCCATGCTTTCACTGGCCTTGGGTAGTTTTCTGTAGCTGGCATGACTTCCCTCTTGTTGAGCAGGTCTTAAGTCCAATTGGAGAGATATTGGTTATTACCAAGGTGTGAATACCACTACTGTACCCTTAGTTTACCATGCCATGCTGATTGGTATTGTGATTCACAGGAGGCCCAGATAGATAGGGCTATTGGTTGCTTCCCTCCTTTGGAAGCTTCCACGGAGCCTTCTGCCACCATGAACCTAGTACTCAGGGAAGAGGCTTTTAAGCTAATTTTTTTGCATACAAAGACTATGTCCACACATGGGAGGGAATTGGGGGGAGTAGGGTTTCTTGGGTAATATTTAGCACTGGGAACATAAATATCTATACCCTTCACATGCTGCTGATTCTTTTACCTGTAATTTGATTTCAAGATGTACTCACATTATACAAATAAATTCAAACTGCTATAAGAAAACTCAGCCTGGTGAAATGGTAATACCAACTGAGTAAGAGTAGATGATGTTAGTTTGATTGCACTCTGGTCCTTTCTCTCTCCAGGAGAGGAAGAATGAGGCTCTGGTTCATAGCATCTCAGAACTTCAGAAAAAGGTAGGATGGGGCTCTGTGCTCCTCAGTATCTCCACAGCGTTGTTATTCCAAAACAGGCAAGACTAGGGAATTAGATGTGGGCGTCAAAAAGGCCTTAGTTTGGCATGGATCCCACTCTCTGACTAACTTTCCTGAGGTTAAGGGCCCTGCCAAAAATCCATGACTATTCTCTGTAAAGGAGGAGTGGAAGGAGTAGTGGATGAGGTGTTCAATGGTCTCACTAGTTCTCCATTCTATCACAAGAAAATAGATTCCAATAGACACTGTTGAAGTGCATAACCAGAACCTTAATGAGACGCTAATTTTACCTTCAACAGAGACTACATCGCACACAAACTACCCTTGATCCCCAAGGATCTCCTCTTCCACCCCCTTTCACACTATAGAGAACTTAACACTGATACCCACTCTGGCCCTGTGTAGCCCATCTTGAGTTGGGGCTTGAAAGAAGTACTCATTTGCCCTGACCGGGTCACAAGACAAGTAAGAAGACACAGGTAGAACATAGATGGTTCCACAGGACACCAAGTATCCTCCAAAGGCCATCTCCTAGAAGCTTTCATATAGCCACGACTCTTAACCCATAGACACCAGAGGATATTTTTTCTCTCATTATTGTTAGTAGTAGTAGTCATCATCATCATTGTTGTATTTATGTTTGTATTTGAAATGTGTTTTTTATTTGAAACTGTAGCTTACAAGGAAATCACAAAAGATAGTCAGGTGTGAACAAGGTGATCCAGAAATAACCCCAGAAGAGTCAAAGGTACGTGCTAAGCAATCGAGAGTGGGTGTTTGAACTGCTTGGCCAGAAAAAAAGATGTCAAGTCAGACACAATCATCAAAGTTGCTACCAATTCTTTGTCTTTGGCCTGTATCAGACTTGACATAGCCAGAGCCACTGAGGTCTTTGTCTCTCCTCTACCCTTGCTCGAGAACTTCTTTCTGCAACAGATTTTATTCTCTCTTCTATTTGGAAGAACAGAGTGAATGTGATTATTGAGGGAGTGAAGTCCCTCATTTAAACCCTGGCTTTAGCATTTAATCTGATGTGTACAGGTAGGCTATTCCATCTCTCTCTCAGTCTAAGCTTGAAGAACAAATGAAATTGTGTATATGGAATATTCTTTCCCCTTTATGTTATCTGAATATTCACAGTTACCTAATAATTTTGAAGTGGTTACTTAGAAGTCTGGATGTGGTTACAAATAGAGGCACACCTAGGATCTGAATGTCTACTGTCATCTGAATGTCAAATGAAGTTTATTGATTGATTGCAATCCAAAAAGGATTTGTTCACTTAGTCCCTAAACTAAAAGTTTCTATTTTCTAAACATATTATGAATGTGAAGCATTTCTCAATTATGTTCCAGTTCTAAGGACCCAAAGCTAATCACAACCTTTCTGATCAAAAGTGCAATAATTAGAGAGTTTTTTTGTATTAAGAAAGCAGATAAAATTCTGCCTTGACATTTTCCTCCATAATCACATCTTTGTCCTAACCTAACTTCCTTACACATTCAAAAACCCACCCTATTTGAATCCTCTGAAGAAGTAAGATGCTAAAGATAGAGGATGGAGGGATATAGAATTCCTGTCTCATCTTCTGCTAGCCAGTTTAGTGCTGGTGGCCACTGGGGACCCCACACACACAGGCAGTCCAATCCAGCTAGAAACCCTGCTTGACTGTGCTCCTGTAGGAAACATTTTGGAAGAAAATAGTGGGTCTGAGGCTGCATCAGGAAGAACTTGGAGATAAGACCAGAAAGGGTTATAAGGACCCTGACTACTCTTGCCATATAAGCAGTCAGGAGACCAGTATTCTCCAAAGATGCTTCCTTTTGCAGAACAGGTTTTGTTGTAGGTAATACAGTCATAACCAATAGGAGACACATTGGGTCTGGCTATGGTGGCTGTCAGCGGCCCAGTCTTTGTGAGAATCATTGCCATCTTTTACTATAGAATGTCATTAGCCCTGTGAACCATCTGTTCTGTGGCATGCTGGTGTGGTTATTGTGTGATGCACAGCATCTCTTTTGCTTCTTTTCCTCTGGCATGTTAGCAATCAGGCCAGCCACCAAAGGAAATATCTGCTCCCAAATCTTATGACTCACACCATTGGCCTGAAAGAACAGCTCTTGGAGCATCTGGATGACTAGCCTTGATGTAATTAATAGAAGGGAGAAGAAAATGTGCAGAGCACAGATGTCAAGTTGTAGCATTTAGATGGAAGAAGAAAAATAGAGCTGAGTAGAGAAGGGTGGTGATTCTGCTCTGCCTCCAACATACATCCCAAATGCAACCCCTCCTCTCCATCCATTATCCCGATACTCCCTGCTTCTGAAAGTCACCATAACACAGGCAACTGAGATGACATCAGAAACCGTTCTTGCTTATTTTACTCCTAAACCATCCATTTTCTATACCAGGAGTAAATTGTTATTTCAAATAACAAATAAGACTTTGTCTTTACACATCAAGTCCTTCCCTGGATTCACACTGCAATTAGAATAAAGACCTAAGATCTATTAGTTCCAGGGTCCTATAATACAACCTAGACAACTCCTTCTAGAATCCATGAAAATGGTTCTCAACTCCCTAATGCTTTGACTCCTGAATGCGGTTCTTCATGTTGTGGTGACCCCAACCATAGAGTATTTTGTTGCATTAACTGTAATTTTATTACTATTATGAATCATAATATAAATATCTGATATGCATAATGGGTTTAGGCGAATCTGTGAGTCATTTGACACCCCCAAAGGAGTCACAACCCACGAGTTGAGAACCTCTGATCCATGGGGATCTCTAACTCCTTTTAGAAGCTACAAGGTCCTATAACCTAGGCCACTCCTTCTAGAAGCTATAAGGGCCCATAATGTAGGCCCTATCTGCCTCTCCTACCTGTCAAAACTACCATACTCATCTATCTTTTCATGATTACCAAATGTCCACTACTTCTTGACCTCAGTCTTAGCAATAACTTCCCTGCAAAATGTATGTCATCTATTGGGCTAATATTTATTATTTAGTCCTCAGCTCAAGCATCGTCTCACTACAGAGGCCTTTCCTGCCACCTCTCATATCACCCCGTCGCACCTCTGACACATCACTGCTCACACTGTCTTCATTGCCTTTTCTGCACGGACCATCATTGTGGCGAATTTTTTGTTTTATCTCCAACTATAATGAAAGCTCCTCATGGAGGCAAAGGGTTCACCAATCCTTGCTCTCCACAAGGAGAGAGTTTGTATGTGTTAGTTTGCTATAGTGGCCAATATAAAATAGTGTTTTTTTCAAATAGTTAAGGAGATAAAACAGGTAAGAAAGAACACAGTGAGGGATAAAATATTGAGCAAAATTCCTGGATCAAACTCACAGCAGAGTGAGTTTCACAACAGCGAGGTCTAAACTAAGAAATGCTATCTCAAAAAAAGGTGGTGGGGGAGGAAAAGGGAAAGCCAACCTCTTTAGGACTCATAATTTTTTTAGAAAAGTAGCTTTTAAACTATTTAATTCAAAGGCAAAGGTAGAAGACAACGGCTCAATGTAGAGAGGTCTGCTCAGCTGCAAAGCACTGGATGCTGTAAAGCTGCCATCCATTGTAGCCTGACGCATCAAGAGCTAGCAGGTCATCACTGAGACGATGTGCCTGACTCATACATTTTCATATGCTAAGGTTGGTCCTTTCCTTTCAACAGGTTAAGTTACAACAGCTGGAGACTTCCTGTGACAATCAAGAAAAGGAGCTTGGCAAGGTAAGAGCGGGGCTTCAAAGTTCTCCCCAAGAAGGGGAAACATGACCCTCCATCAACCTAATGTGTCCCTCAAAAGACTGATGTATCATTAGCTTCCGACTCAGAACCATCATGGGTCTACTTAGTGGTTAAAAAGGGGGGGGGGAGGGAGATAAACCTGATCCTCTAGATTTTCTTCAGCTGGACATTTTTACAGAGCACATCCTAACATTTTTGTCTAACGTACTGGTATCTGCTCCTTTTCCAAATTTCCTGAAATAATTCCCATTTGGACTATAAAATATGATCTATTTGTCCTCAAAAATGAATTTACACATCCAACAAAAGTTTACATTTTGGGTCTATATACAGGTGGATATATGTACTTCCACTCTTCTGGCAATAAACTGAGAAAACTTTAAGACTCAACTTTGGTTTTCAGATAATGGAAGACTATGCATTTGTGTCTCAGCTCTGCGAAGATCAAGCTCTCTGCATAAAGGTACAGCTTCTCAGGCAAGGGACAGCAATTGTTCAGGGACAGGATGAAATGTACCCAGGCTGCCCAAGGAATACTACCTGAAAAAATTATCTCAGTATGGTACTAGGAAGAGACTGTATGGACATCAGTCCCTGGCACACATCACCCTATTATCCCTTGATTCTTGGTAACTGCTCATATGTTATATCAGTGTCTATGTTCTTAAATTAATAACAAGTGTACCTACATGTGTAACCCCAGTTACTGTTGGGAACCTACCCACTCCTGAAGAGTAAAGAGAGAGAAGGTTATGGGTTGAGGGGATGTTGCCATGTAAATAACAAGCATTCATTATATAATCTAGTGAAAAGTGCTTTCATGTTTAGAAAAATCATAGAGTGCCTAAATAATAACTGTGGTTCCCTTCAATTATCTTTAAAGAAGTACCAGGAAGCATTGAAGAGAATAGAAGAAGAACTGGAGACTGGATTCCTTGAAAGAGAAGTGTGAGCATTGACAAAGAGACATACTGGTTTGGTGGTAGCCCCTTCCCAGAAGAATCACAGTCAGATCTGCCCAGGTCCCCTTCATAATGGAATGAGTCCCTCCTTTGTGATCTTGCTAGAATCGTAGTCTTAAAAGACTACAGAAACACATCTTCATAACTTTATCACACTGCTACATTAAAATATGGGTTAATATTAAGAGCATATGCATGCATTTTAAAAAGTTTTGGTGTCTGAAAACCTTGGTAAGTGGGGTATTCCTTGCTGTCCACAGGATGAACTTAAAATCATCATCATCTCACTTCTAAGTATGTAAAACAGCAATCATTATATAGGCATGCAATACACCCCCAGAGATACTGACAGTATGTGTTCTGAAATTGAGAACTGTAAACTCTATTTAGTTATGGACATTAAAAACCAGAAATGACAAGACAGACTCTTGTTCTCCTCAGAGATAAATCATAGAGAACCAAAACTATGAGCCTCACCTCCATCACTTCACCCTCTTTGTGAGCTAGTCATAATGAATACACATTTCTGTTTATTAATTTCTGGATGGTCTTTCAATCAACAAGAAGCCAAAATTGCATAATCTCCCAAATCATCAATTTACAAATGGCAGCATATAAGCCAGGTTCTAGGACATGGAGGGTCTTGATCCTAAGGGCCACACTCTGGTCTTTCTAGATTCTTGTTGGGCATTATATTAGGACTTCGCTGTTAGGCTGGGGTTCTGGAAGAGAGTTGTCTAGCAGAACTTTCCAATAGGAGGCAACTACCCACCAGTGATTGTCTTCTGAGACCTTGGAAGATGGGAAATGTGGCCAAGGAGCTGGGTTTCTGTTTAAATTTATTTAAACAACTATAGATATTGGCTACACTATTGGATAAGGCATCTTTTAAAATAACTGTCCTATATGTTATAAATATTTGAATACTTTGTCCAATCTCTTTTGTTGTTTCTTTTCCTCCTAGATCAAAAGTCTTAAGCATGGATTCTGAGCGAGCAAAGAATAACAGCCTAAAAAGCAAGGTAAGAATTCCACTCCTTCCAGGAACTGAGTCACCAAGTGGATGCCCAGTTTTCTCATTGCACTTTGCAAACATTTCCAGCTCAACCCACCCCCAACCAAGATGCAAAAGGGCAATTGTCTATCCCACTTTCACCGATACAAAAGACAGATTCTCAAAATCAAACCTAAGACCTTAACATTCCAATCAAAAGCTGGAAGGAGCATCAATGGAGGGAATACTGTATAAGAGGAGACAGACACAACAATGACCTTTCCTGTAATCATAAAATGCATTTCTGTTCCTCCCAACACAGTCTTGAGTCTTTCACAACACAAGTCCCTGGATATCTGACACCATGTAGCTGTAGTTGTTCTGTAAGATAAAACACAGAAAGTTGCTGCGCGTTGGTGGCACATGCCTTTAATCCCAGAACTCTCAGGCAGAGCCGGGTAGATCTCTGTGAGTTTGGGGCCAGCCTGGTCTACAAAGCAAGTTCCAGGACAAAGCTACACAGAGAAACCCTGTCTCAGGGTGAGGGGAGGGGAAGAAAGTCATACTTCTTTATGTCACACTTCATAGTTCCCTTTATGAACTCACCAGCACACAGGCAAAGGTCTGAAGTCACAGAATTTTTTTGGAAGGAGAGTTACACTGGCCTTAAGACCACCAGAGTTTTCATGTAGTGAGAATAAGTCGGTTTTTGTTTGTTTTAAGATTTATTCATTTTATGTATATGGTGCTCTATCTGCGTGTACACCTGCATGCCAGAAGACTGTATCACAGCATATAGATGGCTGTGAGCCACCATGTGGTTGCTGAGAATTGTACTCCAGACCTCTGGAAGAGCCAGTCAGTGCTGTTAACCTCTGAACCATCTCAGTGCCATTTATTTTGTTTTTTAAATCCCAGAAACAAGAGGCCATCTGTTTTCATAAGAGAAACTGCCACATGTTAGCTATGATCCTGGGATCTGCCAGATATTTGCTTCTGTTGGACCATGCTCACATGTCACAAGTCATTCTGGTCCCCACTATTACACATTCTACTCAGCAAATAAGACTCCTGAAATCTGCTAGATCCAGCATTCTAAAACCAAGCTTAGCCTGCTCCACCATTCATTCTCAGAAACCCATGGACGGAGTCCTTAGCAATGATCAGAGAAATATAGATCTGTCTTCCCGAAGCCCATTAGAATCCTATGAGGGTCCACTGGTCAGTGATGTTCAAGTGCCTTGGTTCATAGAAGGCTGCCTGAGCGACTGAGCACCTACGAGGGCACTCCAGCTTCCCTCGGGCTACAGAACCCATTTACAGCTTCTGATTCCAGTTCTATTGGCTTCAAATTTTGGACAGAACTGCCCTTACTCTTGGTTTCAAGGGACTACTTTGTAAAGTGATAAAATAGCTGAGAAAATATTTTGGAAGAGAGACGTCAAAGAAATCCGGATGGGCAAGTGGTGGTGCCCACTTTTAATCCCAAAATTTAGGAGGCAGAGACAAGTAGGTCTCTATGAGTTAAAGGCCAGCCTGGTCTACAGAGAGAGTTCTGGGATAGCTAGGGCAGAGAAACCCTGTCTGGAAAAAAACAACAATAAAAGAAAAAGAAAACAAAAAAGAAAGAAATTCAGAAAGCCTCGTTATGAGATTCCTCTAGTTCTTTTGTAGCTTCTCTCTTAGGATGTGTCTGTATGATTTCCATGGGATATAAAATCCCCTTGGCTTAGTAGGAGGTAAATGAGCAATGTAAAGAGCTAGGAATGTGGACTGTGAGGACTCAGCTTGTATGTCACTTACCAGTTATATTATTACCTCATTAGTAATATTCGTTCTCTACCTTAGTGTATATCAGGTGTGCGCGCGCGCACGTGTGTGTGTGTGTGTGTGTGTGTGTGCATGTGTAAAAACAAAGGCTGAAAAGACAGCTCAGCTGTTAAGAATGCTTTCTACTCTTGCCAAAGACCCAAGTTCAGTTTTCAGCTCCCAAGTCATTCAGCTTCCAACTACCTGGTACTCCAGATCTAGGGGCTCTGGCACCCTCTTCTGGCCTCCATGAGCTGCCAAACCTACATACACACATCCACACTGACACACGTAAGTTTAAAAGAAAACTAAATAAATCTTTACTAAACAACATTCATATTTGAAAGTTGCATGTGTTTGTACATATATCAAGAATTTGTAAGATTTACATAAATATAATATTCAACTGATGGATTGTTAATGTTATCTGACAGCTTCCATAAATTGCTTATTTACTCCTAGTGTTTACTTCCAGGGTGAAACCATCACCAAGAAGGCATCAAGGTTCAGTATAAGGTAAGCAAGGCTTCTTCCAGCAAACTTCCTGCAAAGCTAAGGAGCCAGGAGCCATCCTGGCAGAGAGCAAAATCTAAACAAGGAGAACCTGATGCACACATGCACACATGCACACACACACACACACACACACACACACACCAGCAGACGAGTGTCACTGGCTGTGTAACTCAGTTCTAGTGACAGGACTTCTGATCCAAAGGCAACTGATAAACTCTACTTTTCAGTGTCAGACATTAGCAACTTAGTAACAATGAGGAACAGAAATCTTCATTCTCAAGAAAGATGTGCCAACTCTCACATTTACTCCCTTTTATGGTTTGAAGTAGCGTGCTGCATACAGTTTCCCAGTAGCAATGACAGACAGGAAGTGGGGGGACAGAACCCCTAGAAGAAAGTGTATCACCATCTAACAGCAGACTTAAGAAACAGAAAACACTTGTGGAAAGAAATCCTTAGTAGTATCCAACCCATAATACATTTTTGAAACTTTTTACATGAACAGTGAAACAGGACTGAACACCTGCCTACATATTAGTCCTGAGGGAAACACTGCAACAGCAAGGAACAATCAGTATTCAGTAAGCCCCTCCACATGCAAGAAAAGGTCACTTACATTCCATATGACCTGCTTAAGAAGGCATAAAGAAACATATATTCAAAGTGGCATAAAATATGGTTTAGAAAGAGCTCCATCAGGACAGTTAGAATTATTGGTGCTTAAAGTCAACTCTCATTATCTGGGAAATTGAGTTAAGGAGAACACCCTTTCATACCACATACATGTCCCCATATCCTTAGCTAGGACATTCCTGAAACAATGGACAGAGTGCCTCCCAGCACCCCAAGGCTGCTCCTCTTACCCATAACACCAGAGTCCAACAGGACTCGCTCTGGTTGCTGCCATGTTTAATTCCTTAGAAGTAACCCATTAAGTCCTGTCCACACTACAATGTCTGCATGGAGGGCAAATTAATAATGAGCTTACAGGTATTTAGTAAATCTGCATGGACTTTGAATAGAAAAATGGGAGTATCTTTCTAGAGTTACTTTTGTTTTGTTGTTCATCCTTTTGAGACAGGAGTTTGCTATGCTGACCCTCCTGCCTCACTTGCCAAGTGCTGGGTTTACAGGCATACGTCATCACACTTGACTGAAGCATTGGCTCTAATCAAAGAAACCATCAACAAACAAGATCCTATCAACATTAAGATTCATTGTTCTCTGATACCTGAGAACCAGGGAATGTTATAAAGATGGAAGCGTATAGAACATTACACATGATGGAAAGGGATCTATATCCACAATACATAAAGACATAAGTCAACAAGCACAAACCACCTACTAGGTAGGTAAATGGGCAAGAGGAAGGAAACACATGACTCCAGCTAGCCTATGGACCAACGTTCAACTTCATCATGGGAATGTGAATTGAGGCCAAATAAGTTACTGTTTTTATAACTGTTGACTGGCAGAATCTTAAGCATCGATAAAACTGTGTTAGAGGAGATGTTGGCGCACAGAAATACATACTTAGATGCAGCTAACTGCTTTGGAAAATAATTGGCGAAGAAAATCAAAACTAAGGGAACAAAACGAAGCTTTGTGGTGAGAAATGGCACAACAAAAATCAAATGGAGTGCATGGAAAAATAACTAGGCAGCGGGAGTAATTAGGGGATGGCAATGGGATGTAAAGATGTCCGGTGCTCAGGTCTCGGTTTCTATTCTGTTTCAGGTTCTTATAAGCCCTGATTAACAGTTTCTGGGGTTTCTCTTTCAGGATTTTTCGCTCCCTCTTGTTTACCACAATATTTTTCATCAAATTGCTGGGGTACCTGATCTTCCACTTAAGCTTTATAAACCCCGACCTCCTCATCAACGCACTGCCCAAGATACTAAGCCGGGACGTCTTGTGGAAGCTGCGATGCTTCCTCTTTCCATCTCTCACTCTTGAGACAGAAGACATGTTACCCCATTGATCCCAAGCAGTGTCTATGAGCAGCAGAAGGCAAGAGGAACACAGGCTTGTAGATGGGAGATGGCAAAATCTGTAGAGGGTAGAGTTATTCCTCAGTGTTTCCCTTGAAGTTGGCCTACTTGGTGACCATTTGTCTCCATGTCACTTTTCCAAGATTAACCTTGCCCAGTAAAGAACTGTGTCAATGAGTCTGTGAATGAGTGGACAAAATGAACGGTGCACTGTAGTGAACAAGCCTGGCTAGTTTCAGAATTCTATAGATACTTGTAAAGGTAGCACTGACCAGTGAGACCTGTGAATCTCCAACATCTAATGACTTGTACCCCGAAAATGTAGAAGACCTCCCCCACTACTTACATTTGAACTTATATCAGAATCTAAAGTAGTGTCACCAACCTAGTGTGTGTATCCATCAGCAGGCTTGGCTGTAGTGTCACACACCTGTCATATCAGATACTCAGAAGACCAAGGCAGGAAGACCATGAGTTCAAGACCAGCAGAGGCAATATAGGAAGGTTCTCTCTCCAGAATAATAACAATACTAAATAAAACAGCAATCACACAACTAAAAATCTATGAATATAAAAGATTATAATAGGCAAGTCTGGAAGAAGCCTATAAATGTCATCAGGGTTTCATTTCCTTTTTCTTTTGGTCATTCCCCTTTGAGTTCAGGGTGACTGTCAGCACCCTAAATTCTGTAGTACCTAATTAGCAACATCAGCAGAACGAAACAACCTTGGCCAATAGTTCTCATTGCAAAGCCCAGAGAACACAGACTGACCCACCTAAGGTAAATTGCCCACCTCCTGTCCTACAATAATGTGGCCAACAGAACAGACTTCTGATTGGTTAAGCCTGAGGCATCTGTCCAATTCCTTACGAGGGAACAGAAGAGGTAAAAAGGGAGATAGGACCTGAGAATCAGCTCAATGGGTAAGAACATTTTGTTGTGAAGAATGAGGACCTGAGTTCCAATCTCTGGCCCTCTTGAAAATAAAACAAAAGAAAGAAAAGAAAATTCAGCTGTACCTGTAAGCCCAGTGCTGAGGAAGAGGGAGACAGGCAAATCCTGAGAACTCACTGGCCAAGCAGCTGATCCACAAAAAAGAGTCGCTAAGACCCTGACTGGAGGAAATCGGAGATTTATAGAGCAGGACACTGGATTCCCTTCTCTGACCTCCATCAGTGCCTGTGTGTGAGAAATAGTTCAGGGGACCAGCCCAGGCACATTGTACACAGTGTGCTTCCCACAGGAAGAAAGTCTGTGTTTCCCGAAATGGGAGAGGAATGCTTGACATCAGCGGCAGACGTCCCTTAATCATTCAACTCCAGCAATTAAACAAACCCAAAGCTGGAGCCCACCCCCCATCCATCTTCCCACAAGCAAACATTATGAGCCTTCGAGATCATAGACTGAGATAGTGAAAATTCCTATAGACAGATCAGGATAAGAACAGTGAGTGCCATTAATCAGGGCTCTAGTGATGCAATAAACACAGACTCTGAACCACACAACTGGGATAGACCACTTTTGAAGCTCAGGCTCGTCTATGCATGGCCACGTCCTTACTTTTCCAAAGCTGCCAAAGCAGCTGAGTACCTTGAGAGGGTATGTGCTCAGACTCCCTCTGAAAGCATTCCCTCCTTCCTGTGGTCAGAACCCCTGCCGGCCCTGTAGTTCCTAGGCAGGAAGAGCTCACCACTGCCCAGGAATGAACAGGCACCAGCTCAATCCACTGCTATTGCTTTTGGAAACCACATGATGTCACTGTTTAAAAAGTGAGCCAGACAAGGTGCAGGGATCACTTATGAAACAAACAAAGACATGCTGGGTAACAGGAAGAAATGCTGCTGACATATGAACCAGAGAGAGAAATCAGAGAGGCCTGTTCAGGAGGCCTGAGTGGCATCTCAAGATCCCATCACCGAGTGCTCTGCAGAGGCTGGTGAGCCCGGCCCTCTGTACCATGCGCAGACCAGGAAGCCACCTGCTCAGGGTCTCAGCACTGTGCTCAAGGCACACCCCCACTTCTGATTACATCACTAGCACCAAGGCCAAGTTTTTAGAATTAAGATGGATTTTAACTTTGGTTTACCAGGAAACCATTTGGTGACTACAGCCAGCCTGTAGCCTGTTCCCTAGAGACACCACGGCCCCTCCTGTAGTCAGGCTTCTTTGCTCCCAGAGCTCTTGGAACCCAAAGGGTCCAGAAAAGCACCTAAGCAAGGCTCCAAGGAGCACATCACTTTCCTGTGGTCACTGGCCACACTCCTTCAAAGTGCCGAGCCCTGGAGGAAAGATAAAAAGGCAGTTTAAGTCACTTATTTCTGTAGTCAGACATAAATTTAGTTCACAAGTCTGTTAGCTGGGCTTTTAGGCAACATCTCCTAGATTCCCAAATAGTTATTACTCCAAATCCTGAATTTGTGTCATTCCTGTCTGGAGGAGGAAAAAGAATAAAAAAGAGCTTTTATTAAACTAAGGTTGGAAATACAAGACAAGCGAGGTGTGATGTCCATCCTTGAGTGAAACACATACGTGTGGTCATGATGGGTCCTGTTATTGAAAACAGAGGAGAGTGATTGATTCCCCATGATGATGTCCAATGACTGATGATGTCAGATCCGTGCTTATGCTAGGCCATGAGATCAGCTACCACTGTCAGTGCCGATCTTCCAAAGGATTAAAAACAAGTCATTGGGCAACACAAACTAGGCTTGGCAGGAGGGGGAGAGAGAACAAGAAAACTCAAAGTTGGGTGGGTAGGGAGGTGAGGATGGAAGGTGGTATTGGAGGAGCTTGGGGATAAATGTGCTCAAAATACACTGGATCAAATGAAATTCCCAAAGAACATAAAGCAAAACCCCTTAAAAATCTAAGGTTGAGGAGCGATGACTCAGTACTAAAACTCCTGCTGTAAAAGCTTGAGGACCTGAGTTCAAATCCCTAACCTAGCACCCATGTAATGTACCAGTGACCCCAAGGTTGATCAAATGCAGGCAAGCAGAACCTAGAGGTTTGGGGGCCAGTCTAGCCGAAACTGTGAGCTCCTGGTTCAGTGAGAGACTTTGTCTCAAGGTGTGGTAGAGGAATACAATGTCAACATTAGCCTCTGGGCTCTTTATACACACACACACACACACACACACACACACACACACACATGCATGCATGCACACACATACACACAAATCTCTCTTGGATTAATAGTCTCAGTGGAAGCAACTAAGCAGAAGTATTAAAAGACTGAATCAGAAGTAGGCAGATCTCTGAGAGTTCAAGGCCAGGCTGGTCTACATAGTGAGTTTCAGGACAGCCACCTACAAATTGAGGTCCTATCTCAAAGAGGGTAGGCAACTTAACGGGTTAAATTGTGTGGAACTGTTAAATTCTTTATAACTTTGACTTGTATCCTAATACTGCAGTATCCTAAATGGTAAGACCCAACCCCATGCTGAGTCCCGAAGTGACTTTCCTTCCCTGAGCCTGGTAGTTTGCTGCCACTGGGCAGTCAGTGTTATGGCATGGACTCCCTTCTTGGCATACAAACAGAAGGTATGAAAGAACCCTGTACCAGCTTCATCCCTGTGAGGGGAGTGGACGCCCTCTAACCTCTTACATTTGAAACTCAGAATTGGGGGAAAAAAAGTGCTTCCACATATTGTATTTCAGAAGCCTTTAAAGAAAATTTTACAATTTTTTCCCTTTCGTGAATGTTTCATCTCTCTATTTTCTCTTCTGTGGCTAAGTGGGATAATGCTGAGAACACAGCTCAAAGTGATCAGAGAGGATTCAAATGCTCAGCACCAGCTTGGCATTTGCAGAACTACCTCATTTGTTGTTTGAATTGAAGATAGGAGTTGCATGCATTGTTTGGGGTCGGAATACAGTAGCTGAAGACTCCAATGAACTGCCGCTACCACTGCTCTGCCTTTAAGCGGCTCGAGATCTTAACGTTGCTATCCTCAGAAACAAGCAGAGACGTTCTAGAGTTAAGGTGCAGTGGTTAGCTTCACTGATTTTAAAATTCCTCTGATAGAGGGCCGAACAAAGCTCAGCTCCTGGGTGCTTGCTGTGACCTTGAGGCAGGGAGCGTCCGCAGCATAAAAAATAAAAATTAAAAAGAAAATTCAGTGACTACATGGCCAGAGACCTGCTGCAGCTGGCTAGCTGGCCTCTGCAGCAGTTTTATACCTGAGACCTAGACACTGCCTTTCCAAATGGCGCCTCCATCACAGCAGACAACTGGGCAGCATGTCTGGGCTATTGATTTGACCACAGCTGCATGTATTCTGTTTGAACAGTAGAGGGCACTGCTCCCCGACACATGGAAATTATCAGCCGCTCACTTGCTCCACTTTTCAAATGATGGTTTGTAGGCTAGGACCTTGAGAGCCCAAGCGACAAAATATCTGGCTACCAAGAACTGTCAATACCTAGAGCTAGAATCGCTCTGATCTGCAGACTGTGCGCCTGGAGTAGACCCCAGCGCCTCTGTCGTCAAACTTAAGTGCACCTTGAAGTAGGACTTGTTGCTTTGGTGGTTTCCCAAATAGATGTGTCACTCACTCCACAACCTACAGACGTTAAGATACACAGAAGGCTAGATGGGCCCGAAGCTCTCTCCTTTTGTGGAGACCGGGGAGAGATACATGGCTCATCCCACTGCAGCAGCTCCTTGTCGTTTAATGAAGCTACCTTCCTCTGCCTCCACTCGGGGAAATTAAAACCTAGGCTTCTGCCCAGAGCATTCACTTCTCCCTCTCAGATTATATTTTCCACATGGAAAAACCAAAGTTTGGATCCTGTTGTGGTAGCACTCACCTGCTAATTTAAGTACATGGGAGTTAGAGGCAGGAGGATCAGAAGCTCAAGGATATCATGGGCTATAGAGCGAGTTGAAGGCCAGCCTGAGCTACATAAGACCTTGCCTTGAAGGAAATAGAAGTCTGGGAGCTTAATGTTAAGTGACCTGACTCCATTCTAACACATGTAAGGTGTTGCTGCAGTCCCTGTGCCTTCCATAACTGCCCCCTCACAGCAGAGGTGACATTCATGGCCATGACTTTGGTTTGTGGGTCACCGGTTAAATGCCAGACAGTGTTCTGTTTCTTGTACATCAAGCACCGTTGCATTAGATGTGATCTTTCGAGGTAAATGCCATTGTGCCCACTTTATAAGCAAGCCTTTTTCTGGAAACAACACTGATTGTGACTTGAAATTCTGGGATCTGTGTTTGGCTCTCACTCTGCACACAGCTTGGCTCCTAACCTCTCTATTGCTTCAGAAGATAGGTAGACCAGGTGTCCAGTCAGGGAGAGGCTAGGACATATCCCGAGGGAAGGATGTTTACCTTCCTCCATACAGGAAAATCCCAGCCTTTGGTTCTATTTATAAATAATGTAGGTACCAGAGAGACTCTGAGACTAGTCATAGAGTCACAGAACTGGAAAAAAAGTTAGAGGCTTCTCTTTCCAGAACAGTCCACCATAGTTTAATTGTGAGGTGGAAGGGAAGGGTAGTGTTAAAATTTAAATTCTCTTGAAGTAATTTTTTTCTTAGATTGTATAATTGAACTTCATGTTTTTTCAAAAAAAATACTAGAATCCAAACATTGTATTTACATAATGTTGGGTGTCACTCTGGGTACATGCGCTCTCTGAGATCATGTGTTGTTTCACAACCTTCCATCCAGGGTGCCCGAAAGTCTATGGGATCCGGAATCTGCACCTCACATTGGTAACCTAATAGCACTTTGTCTCCTTAGTTCAAAAAATCAGTCTTCTGCATAGGTGCCCTTCACACGGGGTCCCCAAAACATCCCTCCAGATCATCACCAACCCATCTCCAACCACAAAAACCTAAGCTAACCTATGGGAACTTGGAGATATGCTAATAGCATCTCCATCTGTGGGAGCCAGGCTAGGCACAGGAGGGATTTTTTTTTTCAGTTTAAATTTAGATAAGAAACAAGGTTGCTTCACAAGTCAGTTCCAGGTCCCTCTCCCTTTCCCTCCCCTAGAGGGATTTTTATTGTTTTTTGTTCCGGGGAGACATAGTCTCAGATAGCACAGGCTAGCATCAAAGTCACTGTTAGTCAAGGATGACCTTGAAGTTTTGATTCCCCTTCCTCCCCACTCCACTCCCAGTGTTAAGAATGCAAGCCAGGACTCACAATTTTATTCAGGGCTGGGGACCAAGCCCAGAGTCTCCTGCATGCCTGGCAGACACTGTGTCAACTGTCTCCCCTTCCCAGCCCCTTTCGTACATTTTCCTATCACTTCAGGCCCTCATTAAGGGGAGAGGTGAGTGCCTCAAATTGTTCTTTATTCCCCAATTTCTTGTGCAGTGTGTACCATTTTAAGTACTTGTAAAATCCTTTCCTTTAGGGTTGGGGAGACCCGCAAAGTAAGTAGGAATGCCGAGCAGTACTGTGTTGGATGCTGAATGGTGCACTCAGGCAGAGGCTCCTTGTACCTCCACTAGTTTGAGATCAGCTCCCAACATCCACACACCAAACAATTTTGAAAAGACTGAAGGTATACGGTTGCCGTGCTGCAAGAGTCTGGGGCAGGAGAATTAGCAGGAGCTGGAGGGCAGCCTGGACTGCATGGTGAGCTTCAGGCAAGCCTGGGCTACAGAGCCAGGCCCTGTCTCCAAGAAAGAGGCTTGCATGCGGGGCTGGGAGGGGGGTGTCTTTGAGAGAGGTAGGTGGGGCCCTCCCGCAGGGGTACAGGACCCACTTCTGCATACAGAAGGCTCCATTTCCCAGCCCTGCCCGACACTCCTCCCACATACTCCCTACACCTGGGCTACAGACTGAAGAGCTTGTCCACACTGCCCTTTCCTTCCTCCCCTTCTATTTTTATGAGACAGGAAAGACTCCTTCTCACTTTCCGTCTCCACCAGGATGAACTATGAGGTTTGCTCAAACTCTTTTGTGTTCTGGAACCAGATTTGATTACTCTTCCTTTCCACTGACTCACCCTGTGTCCCTTAAGCAATAAAGGTCGGAAGGTCGCCTGTGTGACAGTCAAAACCGTCACCCTCCACGGAAAAGCCCTGTGGACAATGCACAGGGTGCCTTTGATTTGCAGGGTATCTTATGCCCAGAAACCCATATGCCTCGGGCTTCTTCCGCCGTCATCTTCCCGCAGTTCAGTCGGGCATTTCGTAGAGGAAGAAGATCCTCGCGAGCCCGGCAGTGTATAGCACTGCCGCAAAACTTATTTTTATCACCAAGTTTCTCCGCAGTGACTCAGAAGGGATGTAAGAAATAGATGAGAAAGAAGACAGGAAAGGCAGATGATGCCTGTTATGCAACTTGAAGGAAGCTATACCCATTTCTTCCACACGGTGGCGCAAGCTCCTTAAAAATGGTCTCAACTCAGAAAAGGAAACTTGCTCTCTGATCCTACAAAAAAGCGCCTGTGGGTCTGTCCCCATCATAGCCCACTTCCCAGGGAGAAATCAAAACTCACTGGTTCAGGCAGCACTGAATCTGCGGCTAGAAAGCGACCCTCACAGGAAAGGGGAGTTGTGTGCTTTCCTGGGCTGGAGTCTAAAGCCTGTGAGAGATCAGGTGGCTTGCAGATCTTACCGGAAATGCCATCTAAGGCTCTCCTTTGGATTCTTTTTCGGTGCAATAGGAAGAAGGCAGAGAGGCTCAGATGGTTGATGGTCTTGCTGCATCGAAGAAACGGACTTCAATGCTGGCACCTTTCAGGCCAGTAGGCAGACATGCTGACTGCGTATCATAGGACCAAGACTCCATGACTGCCGTGTCTCTGTGGGGACCTAAAGTTTTCTTTTAAATGTTTGTAACTTAGAAGAATGTCACTAAGAATGTTAAGTTAGGGAGAGATGGCTCAGCGGTGAGGATGCTTTCTGCTCTTGGAAGGACCCATATGGCAGTTCAGGACAGCCTCCAACTCCACTTATCGGGGATGTGACTCCCTCTTCTGGGCCTCCATGGGCTCTGCACACACATGGTGCACATACACTGACTCACATAAGGGACATAAATTAAAAATATTTTTTAATTTAAGAAAAAGGAGTGCTAACGGGGGAAGATGGCCCAGTCTTAGTGTGCTTGTTCTCAAGTATGAGTCCTAGAGTTTGCCCCTCCCTCCCATCTACATCTTTGGGTGCTTATAATCCCCGTGCTAAGTGCTGGGGAGACAAAGACAGGAGGATTCCTGGGCTCATGGCCAGCCAGCCTAGCCAAATTGATGAATCCCGGGTCAGTAAGAGGCCTTGTCTCAAAAAAAAAAAAAAAATTAAAGACAAATCCTGAGGGAGGAGTGCCTGTGGTGATTTGGATGAGAAACGTCCCCATAGACTCAAGTATTTGAGTCCTTAGTCACCAGTTAGTGGCCCTGTTTGGGGAGATTAGGGGCTCTTGAGTACGGCCTCGATGGAGGAAGCGTGTCAGCACGGCTGAGTTCTGAGAGCCTATGGCCTTATCCCACTTCCGTTTTGCTCTCTCTGCAGAGCATGTGCAGACGGAAATGTGTCCCTCTTACCAGCTCCCAGCTCTCGGCACCTGCTGCCCCGCCTCCCCACCACCACCAAGGACTCTCTTCTGGTGTTTTAGCTCAGCAACAGCGAGGAACTGACACAACCCGAGGTTACACTCTGACCTCCACAGGTGCACATACATGTACCCATGCGCACATGTGTACACACACACATGCACATGCCTACACGTACAAAGAATATTAAATTTGGTGCCCAGACAACAATAGAAGATGCCAAGTGGAACCAATTGCCAGGTATAGGAATCATGAGTCACGGTCCCAGTCAACAAGTGAAACTACTCTCAGCTTCAGGCGGGGGAAATGGCCTTCCGTGGGGCTGAGACTGAAAGCAATGGCGACCCTCAGCAGGTGACAGAGGCCCCAAGCGCCTTCAGTCTGTCAGCTGGATGACCTCATACTCACCAAACAGTCAAGGCCTCGCTAATGTCTATATCCCAACAACCCCTTCTGGCTGAGGAGGAAGGCAAGGCCACGGGCATTCTCACTGGAATGCATACATACATTAGGTTAGCTAGTTTACCCTTTAAGTAGCAAGTCGTTGAACCCTGAAGAGACGGTGTGTGTCAACTAAATGTCAGCAAAGACAAAAGGGCTGCCTGCTATGGGTTCTAGGGCCAAGAAACAGAAGTGGCAGAGTCTGGGAGGAGTTTTCTGTTTGTCTCAAGTCAGGTATGGAAAGTAGGTGAGCCTCAGGCTGACCTACCTCACAGGTCACTATTCAGACTCCACGTGGCGGGGGAGGGGCTGATGGTGGTGTGTTGGTGGTTTTATTGCAGATGTTTACAGTTCTGGAGGTATTGCCTAAAAGTCTAGGATCAGGGGTTACTTTTTTAAATATGAAAACTACTGTTTCCATTAGACAGACTTCTCATGTGACAGTAATTGCTCAAGACTGACAAATGACAGTCTGCTATAGAACCCATATAAGATCATGGGTTCACAAAAGTCCCTGTCATCCATCTCAAGTCATACTCAGTCTACAGGGTTTGTACCACCAGCATTCCTTGTGGGTCCCAGCTTGTCTTACTTCCTAAGTGGCCCCTACAGAGAGAATCTTCCAAAGGAACATGCTGGTGCCAATGATATGGGGAGATAACCAAAGAGAGAAAGCCTGCAGAGGACCCTGACAGCCAGGGTGGAGGGAGAAACTTCAGTAGTAGGAAAACTGCTCCTAGTAGGCCGAGTAGAAAACTTAGGGCTTCTAGGCATTTCCAGCAAGGGGATGAAGTCATGTTGATGAACCGGTCACTGTTATGAGCAACAGGACCTGAGGTCTGCTGGCAGCCCTCTGATCTTAAGGTGACTTCAGAGTACTCCCTCAGAAGGTAGAGCACTGGGTATGTCCAAGATTTGGAGGCTGTTGTGAGGATCTAAACTTTCCTACATTTGAGGTTGTACTGAGAAGGATCCCAGAAGCTTCCAGAGTATAAAGAAAGCCCTTAAGCAAAGAAGAGGGTTGAATTAAGGTAGGAAATGCACACTGGGAATGCAAGTCAGCCTAACACGGAAAGATTCTGCATTTGCGTTTACTAACATGCTATACATAATTACCAAAAACGGAGCCAGCCTGGATGCCCATTAGCAGGTGAGTGAATACAGAGAATTGTGGCATATCTACACAATGGAGTCTCATTCAGCCATGAAGAAGGATGAAATTGTCATTCTCAAGAAATAGGAAGGAACTGGAGATCATCCCATTAAGCAAGAGAAGCCAGGCTCAGAAAGATAAAGTGACATGTTTTCTCTCATATGTAGAATCACTACATAAGCATATATGTATATGCAAAATGAACATAGACAAGAAACTATAGGGAAAGGAGATCTAAACTATAGGATGGGGAGATCTAAAGAGAAGAAAAAATAACGGGAGAAGGAAAACAATGCCACATATCCTGTATTCCTCTCATATGCAGAATGTAGATTTAAATAAATATGCATTTGACAAAGAAGGAGAAAGGAGATCATCTGGGTGATGGGAAGGAACTGGAGGAAGTGGGAAGAGGGATGGGGAAGGGATGAGAGCGAGGATATGCGCACGGTAACTTGGTAATGAAATCTATACTTTGTGGACTAACTAGAAACTAATAATAATAATCTTAAAACTCCAGGATGGAGTGAGAGGGAGTCATCACTTTCCAAACTCACGTGACCTCTAAAGACTTCTCTGAAACAGTTCAACTCATTGAACCCCAGCATTCCCTGTGAGAAGAACATTATTGAGGGAGATGTTGCTTCAGGTGAATAATGTCACCCTGGTGCTGGATGATCTTAGTAGAATTACATGGTCTCTGCAACTTTCATTTGTAAGTCAATATGACAAAGCATTCACTGATGCCCAATAGGCCTCTAATGTCTCTAAGGTAGAAATGAAACCAATTCATCTCAGTTGGTGCCAGACATGAGGGCGTCTCCAACATGAAGAGCCCAGCCACATCCAAGTGAGGTCGCCTCCAGAAGTGCATGTCAGAGGGAGAACAGAATGTTCAAACCGTGGCTGGAACCACGACTAGGCATCGCCACCTGCCGTATAAGCCCCATCTCCTGAGCCTTCGGACCGTCTGCACACCTGCTCAGGCGTGTCACACGGGTCAGAGGGAGGGGTGGCTGTGCCATCATTAACGCCATAGCAATAAAAGCAAAGGCTCCAGAAATAGCCCTTAGCCATGTGACATCTATTTCACCTTAAATTTCTTCTCCAGGAGGAAAAACTCTATGTGGAAGAGAGATTCATTAGTTGGAAACTTTGATTTACTTAGGGCTGAAGTTTCAGTGAGATCTGAATTCCTAGACCACCGGGTCACACATAGAATATCAGCAAATTGTTAAAGGGATGTCATAGCACGTGCTAAGGAGACCATGTGGACTTGTAACCATGGCATAGTTTCAGTTTGAACAATGGTCATTGTAGAAATCATACCTTCTCGATCCTATTCAGATTTCACCTCAAGACCCCCAGTTACCAGGAAAGCTAAGCCAAGCCCATCCAAAACCAGCTATGGGACCAATGTAGTAAGTTCTCACAGAAAGCCTTGCACATGAAGAACAGCCTGGCCCTTCCTGTCCTTCATTCCTTCAACTAGAGATGTGGTTTGTGTAAGTGCCGTAAGGCCTAAAAGGAATAGGCCTGCCCAGGGTCCCTTGAGGAAGCTATGTTCTCTACTTAGTGCATCTTCTTGAGAAGCAGAGTCTTCCATTTTGAATATTAGAAAAGGTCTCCCCAGATCAAGGTGACTCCCCTTAGGAGCAGCTGAGTGTTCTTTTAACTTGGAGATCAGAGGGACACCAAAAGATATGACACTTGCAAAGATTCATTGAAATTTTTATGCAAGGGGAAATATATAAATAACCCTTTTCTTTTTTTTTAGTACTTTTTAATGACTTTTTATTTTTAAATTTAAATTAGAAACAAGGTTGCTTCACGTGTCAATCCCAGGTCCCCTCCTCCCACACCCTCTCACCAAACCCTCCATCCCCCCTCCCACAATCCCCACTCCTTTCCCCAGGGAGGGTGAGGCCCTCCATGGGAGGGTATCCATTGTCTGACATTTCATCCAGGGCATGGCCTAGGCCCTCCCCCAAGAGTCCAGGCTGAGAAAGCATCTCTCATTGTGGGATGGGTACACAAAGTCCATTTGTATGCCAGGGATAAATGCTGATCTACTACCCAAGGCCCCATAGATTGCCTAGACCTCCTCACTGACACCACATTCAGGGGGTCTGGATCAGTCCCATGCTGGATTCCCAGCCATCAGTCTGAGGCTCAAGAGCTCCCCCTTGTTCAGATCAGCTGTTTCTGTGGGTTAAAGAAGCCCAGTCTTGACCCCTATGATCATCAGTCCTCCCTTTCTGTCTCTCAGTTCCTTGAGTTCAGCTCAGTGTTTAGGCATGGGTGTCTGCCTCTGCTTCAGTCATTGGTTGAAGGTTCTGTTTCCCAGATTCTCTGGCGGTGGGATTGTAGGCTAGCACTCCCCTGATCCATGTCTAAAACCCATATATGAATAAGTACATACCATGTTTGTCTTTTTGTGACTGGGTTATCTCACTCAGGATGGTGTCTTCTAGTGCCATCCATTTGCCTGCAAATTTCAAGATTCCGCTGGTTTTTCCCCCCCTGAATAGTACTCCATTGTGTAAATGTACCACATTTTCTCTATCCACTCTTCAGTTGAGGGGCATCTAGGTTACTTCCAGGTTCTGGCTACTACAAATAATGCTGCCATGAACATAGTGGAACAGATATCATTGTTGTATGAGTGTGCATCCTTTGGATATATATATATATATATATATATGAGTGGAATTGCTGAGTCTTGTGGTAAACTGGTGCCCATTTTCCTGAGGAATCTCCATACTGATTTCCAAAGTGGCTGCACAAGTTGGCACTCCCACCAGCAGTGGAAGAGTGTTCCCCTCTCTCCACATTCTCTCCAGCATAAACTGTAATTGGAGTTTTTGATTTTAGCCATTCTGGCAGGAGTAAGATGGTATCTCAGAGTTGTTTTGATTTGCATTTCCTGAATGGCTAGGGATGTTGAGCACTTTCTTAAGTGTCTCTCAGCCATTTTAGACTCCTCTACTGAGAACTTTCTATTTAGTTCTGTACCCCACTTTTTGATAGGATCCTTTGGTGTTCTGGAGACTTGCTTCTTGAGTTCTTTGTAAATTTGAAGATCAGCCCTCTGTCAGATGTGGGATTTGTGGATATCTTTTTCCCAATCTATGGATTGCCTTTTTGTCTTGCTGACTGTGTCCTTTGCCTTACAGAAGCTTCTCAGTTTCAAGATGTCCCATTTATTAATTGTCAATCTTAGTGTCTCTGCTACTGGAGTTATGTTCAGGAAGTAGTCTCCTGTACCAATTCATTCAAGGGTGCCTCCCATTTTCTCTTCTAACAAGTTCAGTGTGACTGGATTTATGTTGAGGTCTTTGATCCATTTGGACTTAAGTTTTGTGCATGGTGATAGATATGGATCTATCTGCAGTCTTCTACAAGCCAGCATCCAGTTATGCCAGCACCATTTGTTGAAGATGCTTTCTTTTTTCCATTGTATAATTTTAGCTTCTTTGTCAAAGATCAGGTGTTCATACGTGCATGGAAATAACTCTAAGTATTTGCTAGAAAGACGCTACAGCAGGTCATGCTCTGAAGCCAGCTTGCTGAGTTTGCCACCTTCTGCCTGTGTAATCTGAGCCAAATCCCTCATACTCCCGAAGAAGCTAATGTATACAAATGGGAAACGATAGCATATGCAAATTAGTGCATGTCAGTAAAAGCCCACATGAAGTGTCTCTTGTGACACCTAGAGCATAGTAAGATTTGGACATTGTAGCTGCTTGCAGTCTGCAAATGAAAACAAATGACTTCCCCAAGAACCTCTGGACCCTAAGAACGTTGTGCACTATGGTACAAGTATCTGAACATTTGACTAAGCTAATGACCTTTAGATGGACAATGGGAGTTGGGGGTCTTGATTATCATAGTGCACCCTGATGCAATTACAGTTCTATTTATAAGGAAAATGAAGAACCAGAATACATGTGCACACATGTGCACACACACACATGCACATAGACATATACACGCACATGCATAGGCACACATGTGTGCACACACATACCTACACAGAGGTCATAGAAAAATGGGTGCAGACAGAGGCTTAGGGTTCTGGCTTTGAAGTCTAGGATATTATCACAGCCCAAGGATTTCGGGAAAAGGAAGAAAAAGACTTCAGAGTTGTGGTACTGCTAAGACCCTGATATCCGCTTCATAATACTGATTTTAAACTTCTCCACTCCAGAACTGCAAGAGAACAAATTTCTGTCATTTCAAGCCATCCAGCTTGACATTACAGCATCCTTGGAAACTAACATAACATTAGGTATGCTGTTCTTACATGTTTAAGTATCTATTAATATATAGCCTAACTTAAACATAAACAGTGCCTGAGTCAGGAATTTAGGCTGTTTTGTGACTTTTCTTGGGAATTAACAAACCACTGCTCACCCTAGATAAGGCATAGATAACAGATCAAAACACACACACACACACAGGCATGCACGCGCGCACACACACACACACACACACACACACACACACACACACACACACCTGTGAGTTTTGGAACTCACTTTGTAGATCAAACTGGCCTCAAGCACAGAGATACATCTGCCCCTGCCACCCAAATGTTGGCATTAAAGGTGTGTGCCACCACTACCAGGCTTGAAGTGAACAAATATAGAAGCCTCTAGAAGCTCCCCATTAGGCTTTCAAAATGCAGTCACTGGACAGTGATACAAATAGTAATTTTAAATACAAATGCCTGGAAGAATGCCTCATCCTTTAACAATGGCAAACTCTGGACAGTGAAACTGGAGAAGACAAAGAAGCATGAAGAAAGTGAAGGGACAGCTCTGACTTCTGCTGGGGTCCTCTACTAGTCACTGAAGTAGGGTCACAGGAACCCAAGGCAATTGGACCCCATATCCAGACCCCAGCACAGTGCCTGACATTTGGACAGCCCTTCCCTGATCACCCTTGAACTGTGCTCCTTCCAAAGAACAAGGAATGCATGGAGACACAATCTGGTACCCACTCCCCCACCTATAACCATCTAGGTACTCAGGACCTCAGAATTCTCTGTTCTGTGATCTCAGGCTCATTCTAGGGCCTGCATGGTGTGTTTTCCAGGACAGCTTCTCCAAATGAGGTCTGAGCCAAGAGTACCCTGTGCCCAGACACCAGTGGCAGACCAAGGCAGCTGTCTCTTTAGGAGGCAAAGCTCAGATGTAGGGTTAGAGATTCCTCAAGTATCTTCTTAGCACTAAGTAAAACCAAAACCGGGGAGACAGGGAGCAACCCAGGATGGAAGCTCCCATTTGTTCTTAACACTGAGCCCCACAAATGTAAGGGATGAGCCTTTTGGAGAGAGGCCCCAGTGCTGCCCAGGCTGGCTGCACTCCCAACTGAACACTGAGCCAGCTGCTTGCACAGAGCACCACTGTAACAGGCATCTGCCGCCAGGAATGCACCAGGCCACAAACAACAAATGCCACCCTGCCTCAGACACTGCCAGGGCAAATGCCTCTGTTAGCCCGAAGCCATTGGCTAGCAGGCATCCTGTCAGCACCTTGCAGCCGGCTCCTCCGGGACACCTGTCACTGGCTACCACTGGTCCTTCAACACTGAGAAACACAAGCCTCCGCAGGCCTGTCTTCCCTTCTAAACTCACTCCAGTTTGGTTCTGTCTCTTCCCCAAAGTCCACTTGTCATCCTCCAACTATTGAGCCCACCCATCCTTCTCAGATTCCTGCTGCAATCCCCATTGGCGTAGTCTGTCCTCATTGTCACAGCTTCCCTACACACCCCCTCCACTTCCTGGTTTCCACCTCCCAGTCATAGGTTGTTGACTGTCTTACCACCCATATAACAGGGGGTGGACACACATCCCCCCTCTTTTTTCTGTCATTTGCTGCCACAGAGCACCACCCTCACTCCTCTATACCAAAGATCTTCCACTGGGGCTTCAGGCCATTGTCCGGGCCACCAACTACCCTTGCTTCCTTCTGTCATACACTTTCTGGGTATTTATTACAGGTCTGAGCTCTAGCTCATCCTTGTTAGCTGACTTTCTTCCCTAGCTCTGGCCTCTTGCTAGGTTATAGATAATCCCAGTGGCCACTGTGACATCCTGCTACACATCACAGCCCCGTGGCTGCCACCTTCACTTCAGCAACTCTGACTCCAAATCCAGTCCTCCATCATTTCCTGCAGCGATTCTATCCTTCACTTAGGCTGCGATCAGCCGTGCTAAAATTGCCCTCCCAACGGTGCATCTCAACTCCTCAATATTTCAGCTCAACTTCCAGTCACCTCAAGTTAGCATTGTCAACAAAATACCTGTGTCACCTTCCCTTTTCTTCAAAAACTTGTGATATTTAGAAATTTTTAATCTCTTAAATGATGTCCTTCATAATTTGGCCTTAGCTAACTACTCCTTTGTTGAAGCTGATACATAAATCTTGTTTTCAGACTTTGCTATCCATCTACCCAGAATGCCCTTCTCTCTTCTTTCCTGACCTCCATAACCCAACCTTGAAAATAATTTAACTTTTTAATTATATTTTTTACTTTAAAATAATCATAGAGTTGCATGTAGTTATCAGAAATAATCGAGATTGCATGTTATTCTTTATCTGGTTTCCCCCAATAGTAACTTTTTACAAAGCTTTTGTCACAGTCTTTACACAGCATGATGCAACATATTGTCATATAACATGGGATAGGCAATATCAGAACCAAGATGCCAACAGTGATATGGTCAAAACTTAGGAGACTTTTGTCTTTATGGGGATTCCTCCTGCACAGCCTTCTTAAGCCCAGAAACCATTCTTTGCATTTCAAAGCCTTCTTTGCATTTCAAAAATGCTATAGGAACCGGAGCCAAGGCTCATCAGTTAAGAGCACTGGCTGCTCCTCCAGAGAAGCCAGGCGGGAAACACAGTACCCACCTAGCAGCTCAAAACTGTCTCTAACTACCCTCCCAAGGGACACAATTTCTGGTCTCTGCAGGCACTGCACATATATACACACTCTTACACACAAAGTAATGTTTTAAAAGAATGTTCTATAAAGGCTGGTGAGATGGCTCATTGGGTCCTTACAGAGGACCCAAGTTCAATACCCAGATCAGGGAGGTCACAATTGCCTGTAACTTGAGCTCCATGGAGGATCTGACACCCCTCTGATTGACTTAGGTATGTGTACATATACAATAACAAATAATAGCAAAAGTACCTTTTAGGAATATTATGTAAATAATACAGGTGTGTAACCTTTGAAGGTGTTTTCCTTTATTACTTAATGGGAGTCTTTGGCGAATCTTCTAAGTTACTATGTCAAGATCTCATTCTTTTGTTGTCATATAGTGTTCCATAGAAATAATCTCTGGGATTTTTGTATATGAATAAAGTTACAACAAACAACTATGTAAAAATTTTTGTGTGGGTGTGAGCTTTCATGTCTTAGGGATTAAGGCCCAAGGTGTACAAGAGGGAGAGTCATTATATTTGGCAAAAGCATGGAACTTTCCTCCTTGTCCTGTGAGCAAATGGAGGTGGGAAAGAGTTCTTTCACCTCTACAGTGATGACCAAAGTAGAGTAAATGTTGGCTAAATGTTTTACCTTGCTAGACTACCCATTTCCAGCTAGGGCAACCTGGATTTTTCTGCTATTCGTTTTATTTGGTGCTGTTTGGAGTTTCCATGTTACTGACTTCTTCATAACCAGAAACAAGCATAAAGATAAGCCAGGAAAAGTATCATCATTTCACGCTTCCTTGAGTCATTAGCCATTGTGCCTTCTCTCCATCTTCCGGAATCTTTCTAAGTTTCTTTGAGATACAATGTCCTGGAGTTGTGTTGCTGTGTGTGTGTGTGTGTGTGTGTGTGTGTGTGTGTGTGTGTGTGTGTGTGTGTGTGTGTTTACTTCTAGTTCTAGGGATCAAGCCCAGGGTCTCATTCCTGAGAGACAAGCATACTGTGCTACAGCCTAAGCCCATGTGTGTAGTTTTTAATAGTACTTAGTATAGGAATGAAGATGAATACAACCATTCCATTGACTTGGCAACAACCTGATGTTTAAAATACATTCGTGTTATATTTCTATCAGAAAAAAATACGTTTTTCAGAAACTTAGCTCAACCATAAGTTCCTCCTTACAGCTATTCCTAGTCTCTCTATCTCAGATTAGAGTCTCTTCCTCACTGTGTCCCCAGATTCGCCAATGCCTCATGACAGAATCGCCATACTGTTTTGTAGCTACCCATCAAATTGTCCATCTGCACTAAACTGCAACCTTGGTGGCTGTATGAACGGTGCTTCATTTGCCATTGAATCTCCAGAGCCTGCAGTAATGTCTGGCATGTGATTGACACTCCATAAACGCATTTGGAAAAGCACACGTGCATGCTTTCCTAATTAAAATCTTCATGAGCATGCTGGTAACTTTCATAGAAAGGTCACCCCTTGGTTTGTTAACTAGAGACCGTGCAGCCAGGCTTGTTAACCTCTGGAAATGAAGTTCTCACAAATCGTCCTTTAACAAAATAATCAGTAAGAAAAAAATCCAGTAACCTACCAGCCTGCATTTCTACCCACCAGAAGACACTTTCATCCCACTAAGATGACACGAGGACAGATGCTAGCTCATGTCGTGTCTTGGCTTCCTCCACAATCTTCTCCTTAACCACCTTAGCCTACCTTCCACAGTAGGAAGGCAGTTACTTTGGCTGTAGATAGCCTGTGTTATTTCTGCCTAAGCATGTCATTGCTGCCATATTTCCACACCTACTCTAAGCAAGTAGGAATAGCGTGTTCCCTTAATCTATGTCATCATGTCTTACATATACTAGGTACACTTATTTTCAAAGGAAAAACAAATTTAAAAGAAGAGTGTTTGGGAAGGACATCATTAAGTCATGAATTAAGATGCTTGAATCAGAGAGATGGCTCAGTGGGTAAGAGCACTGGCTGCTCTTCTAGAGGAGCTGGATCAACTCTCAACACCAAAATAATAGCTTACAACCACCCAAACTCCAGTTCCAAGGAATCTGATACCCTCTTCTGGTCTCTGTAGGCACCAGACATGCCTGTGGTACACTTAAATACACTTGGACAGAACACTCACGCACATAAAATAAGGATACTTTTTTAAATGAAAAGATGGTTGGCTTCTCCTTCCAGCTCAGCTCTTTACTCAGTACTCATACTAAGTACTGTGTACTTTGTTGCTTGCTTTCTCCATTGGCAAACTGGGAAGAAAACATGACCATTACAGACACCTTAACACAACCATTACAGACACCATAACTCATGAGTTAAGTGATATTGACTAGAGTTATTTGTCTGTGCGTTCTCCAAGGATGGTTTGTAGGGAAAAGGATGGTTTGTAGGGAACAGGCTAATCAAATGACTTCAAAAGCTCAGAGGTAAGTCACTAGTTCAGCCTGTTTAAGGCTCACCTGGTGGAAGCTACCCTCTCAGCTATGCGTGTCTTGGGCACCTTGGCTGGTGCGAATGCTGTAATCAGCAACTTTCAGAAAATACATCTATCTACTCGTGCAAACTGAGTTTATTCACAGACTAATTTCTACACATGATGCCTTAAATATAAGTATTTTGGAAGAGGGTTCTGTTTGTGGAGTCGTTTTCTGAATATAAATAAATACAGTCAAGGTCATTTTCAGCAGCAGGGAGTCAGGTGTTAAGAGGAGAGCAGGGAAGTGAGACGACGTGAGTAAAGGCGATCCATGCCAAGGGTGAGGACCTGAGTTCAATCTCAGGAACTCATGTGGTAGAAAGAGAAAGCTGACTCCCACAAGCTGTCCTCTGACCCCCACACGCACGCTGTGGCATTACATACACACAGGCGACAGGGCTGGAGAGATGGCACAATTGGCAAGGTTTTTACTGCATAAACATGAGAACCTGAATTTGACCCCAGCACCAAAGTGAAAAAGGCAGGCAGCAGCATGCTCTTATAATCACAGCCTTCAGGAAGCAGAGACATGAGGACCCTTGGGGCTTGCTGACTAGTAAGTCTAGTCAAACCAGGGCGCTGCGGGCTCAGTAAGTGATTCTGATAATAATAATAGATAATATAAATAATAAATGCAGAGTAGCTTTTGAGGAAGACGACAACATCACTAACTTCTGGCCTCTATACATGTGCACATGCACAGCCATGCACGCATGTATACCACAGAGTGAGAGAGTCAGTCTCTAAATCAAGGACAGGAAACACAATGAACCAAAAGCTGGGTGGGAGACAGCTCCAGGAACCTGCTAGCATTGCCTGGAAAGGGCCTCCAGCTCAGCTGGAACAAAACAGTGAGGCCTCTGGACTCAAAATCCTTCCTCCACAAGATCACAAAATTGGGGTTAGAGAGATGGCTCAGCAGTTAAGAGCACTGGCTGGCTGATCTTCCAGGAGACCCAGATTCAATTCCCTGCACCCACATGATGGGTCACAACTAGCTGTAACTCCAGTTCCAGGAGATCTGAGGTTACCTTCTGGACCCCGTGGACACTAGGCATGCATGTGGTGCATAGATATGCCTGGAGGCAAAATATACATAAAGTAAAAGTAAATACATCTCAAAAAAACTTCTTTTTTTTTTTTTAATCACAGAATGAACCACAAGAGGCTTCCTTCTCAATGCACAAAAGGAAGTTCAAAAACCCTTCCAGAATGAAGACTTAACTCTGAGCCTATGTTCAATGGAATCAAGCTTGGAGCTGGGGCCTGTAGAGAAACCTTGCCATTATTCAACAGAAAATAATTTTAGCAGCTTCTGTAGGAGGCAAGGAGGGAAGAGGGGCTGGTGAATCAGCCGAGCTTGGATACATAAAAGGGCCGGTGGGAGGGGTGATGATCCAGGGTAACAGGGAGAAAAGGGAGGTAAATGCGAAGTTGTTCAGCTCTCTGCTTTTGACTTTAATTCTTGAACCCCAAGGTCGATTAAGTGACCACCAGAGCTTATTATTATGTATACAATATCTGCTGTACAACACAGAGTGGTTGCCTGCTGACGGTTCACAATTTTCTTGAGTGTAATCCAGGAAAACAAAATGGTAAAAATAAAACACATAACTAACTCAATTCTCTCTAAATAGAGACATTTGAAAAAATGCATAGGGCATTAGCATGCATTTGTAAACAGGAGGCTTTGGTACTAATAAAAAGGATGTTATTTATTGTTCATTTTGTTTTGTTCAGGTGGATTCCCTAACATAGGATGTTTTGGATAAAATAGCTACCTAGTTTTTCTTCACCACCTCATAAAAATCTCACAGGAGTGCCCCTGCACACCCCCACCATTGCCTCCTGGGATAGGTAAGAGTTCATGTTTGTAATCCCTAGGAACTGTTTCATTTCCTGCCTTCCAGCCTCTACGCCCAGAAAGATTCAATCCACATTTGTAGACTCCCCTCTCCTCAGGACCAGACGACTTGAAGCTAAAACAACTTCTCCCACAGTCTCCTCCTACTGTTACTGAGTTTAGCAGGCTCAAGGAGTCCCAACCTGGACCCTGCAGCTGAGCTTTGATGGGTACATCCCTGTCTGTTACTGGTCTATTCAGATCACTGTCAGAGCTCATTTTACTGAAGACTGTATCTTCCAGTGCTGACCTACTAAGTCTCAAATTCTATCCTCTTTTCATCCTAAAAAGCTCTTGGTTTCTCTTCTCATTAAGTCCTGTCTGAGCCACCGTCAATCCAACTTTAACATCACTGCCTCCTAATTCTTCTCCAGACATGCTGCTCCCTGGAAGTACTTTCCACTTTGCAGCCATAGTATTCATCCAAGCAACCCATCCACTTTTAAAGCTCTATAGTACGTTCCTCTTGCTCCTCAAATAAAACCTCACTACCATAATATAAAGCAAAAAGCTCGTCTTGATGGGACCACCATTACCACACTGATTTTTGTGCTCACTCTCCACCCACAACCCTCTCCACCCTAGACTCCAGACACATTAAAGTGAATCTCTATGAACAAATCCGTTTCCTATTCCCAGTACTCATGCCTGGGAAATTGCCTGCTGCCTCTTCATCCATCACATTCCGGGTGAGATGGCACATTTGCAGAGAATCCTTTCCCTGGCTTGCTGAGGTAAGTTGTGCATCTTCCTACGGGTGCGTGTATAGACCCATTCTTGACTCTTTGTATTAGTAGCTTTTCTTGTCATTGCTGCAATGATAGGAGTAACTTAGGGAAGACAGAGTGATTTAGACTCACAGCTTCCCAGGAACAGTCCATCATGGTGGGGAAGGAAGGGCAGAGCAGCCCTTGTGCGTGACAGCAGGAGCTCGTGGCTGCTGCTTTACACATCAGCAGATAAGGAACAAGAGAATCAGACCATCACTGGAAACAGACATAACCCCCAGGCCCTATCCTAGGTGCCTACAGCCACTAACAAGATCTCGTGTCCCAAAGGTTTTCCAGTCTCCCAACAGAGTACCGACAAATGAAAGCCAGGTGCTCAAAATGTGAGCCTGTAGAGGATGGTCCGGATTTGTGACAGCAATAATGCTGATGTGATGCTACCCACTTATTTATTTACCTCTGTTTGGCCTTCATTACACAGGCCACACCCAGCTACAACACACACAAAAAGCTACAACAGAGGGCCTTCAGCCCACTGTGCCATGATGGCTGCACATCTGGGGGCAGCTCTCTTTTCAGTTGTCTTTATTGTAAAATGAAGGAATCCAATGCAAGAAAACTAGTCCCAAGTAATGAAGCTATTGTGAATATATCTGGCCCGGTTTGAAATGAAGTGAGGGACACTGGGACATGGACTAGAGGGCATTTGTATTTCATTGGTATCAGTTTAATTTACATTTGTTCATATACTGAGATATTGTAGAAGGCCAAATTTAAAGATTAGGAACTAATTAATATTGTGAAGGAGATTTCAAGACAGAGTGCTGGCCTTTGACCAGAATGATGGCAAAAAATGGAACCAAAAAGCAGAGCAGAAGGATTTTGAAAACTTGTAGTTGGGACAAATAAAGTGTGGTTCCCAAAGAGATTAATCATGCTAAAGTCACCCTTTACAGGAGGCGGTAGGAAAACCGATTTAAGAGCATCCCAGGCTCAAAGATATATTTGGAAGATCCTCCTATAGGAAGACAATACTGGGACACCCTCCCTCCTCCAGGACTCATTTCTTCATGCTCAGCCATCCAAATGCCCAGAGGTAGCCATGTTTGGATGAGCCCGGCTACTTCTTGAGCTGGCAGACTTGCTTCCCTCATGTGATTCTATATTGGCATGAAGTGCTAAGAATCAACATTCACTTTGCTGGATTTTGGTCCAACATCAGTCCCACCCCTCTGTTCTATGCCCCATTATTCTCTTTTAGAGTCTGCTATTCTACACTGGATAATATAAGTAATTTCTGTTTTTACAGGGGCTCATGGAGAGGCATCTCAGAGGAGATGTGGAACGGGAACTTTGCCTCAAGTGCCGTGGATTTTGTACTTGACCTTTGATCTGGAACAGTTTAGGCCATGAGTGTAATTTGCATTAGGAAGTTGGCACTAGACTTTTGAGACCCAGGAGTGGAATGCTGTGTTAGTTACTTTGCCTGTTTCTTTAAGAAAATACTCTCAAAGGCAAACTCACCAGTGTTCAGTCAGTTTGTTTCCTGGCTGAGTCTTAGACAGCATCATGTTAAAAATATAGAATAACCATCACACATGTCATAATTTTAATGTGAGTGTCCCTGTTCCAAAAAAAAAAAAAAAAAGGCTTGGGTTGAAGGCTCAGTCTCTGATTGGTGACACCATTAAGGTGATTAGATTATAAAGGTTCCAATTTCATGAATGGACTGAGTTATTGATGAATTTATATCTGAAAAGACACTTAGAAAACAGGGCTTAGCAGGAAGATGTAACCAGGATATCTTTGAGAGATAGTCTTGCCTCTGATCCCTTCTGCTTTTTTCTGCCCCATGTCCTGTGAGGATAGCAGCTTTTCTCTGCCAAGCGGTCCCCCATGGTGCACTTCCTCACCACTGGTCCAGGAACAAGAGAGCCAGCTATTGGTGTACCTTGAAATTTCAGATGCCTGAGCCCAGATACATTGTACCCTCTCTAAATTGCTTCTCTCAGATGTTTGTCACAGTGACAAAACAAGAAAAAAATTGTAATATGAGAAACTTTGCCCCCAAAGGAGCTGTGTTTCCCCTCCAAGTGCCTTTGCCCTTGAGCTGAATTCTTGCCACTCTTGGAAGAGAAAGATTAAGATACCAGCAGGTTCAGAGTCTGCTCAGGGCTCTGCCTCCAAGATGACTGTTGTTTTGTTAGCCAGAGGGACAGTCACTGGGTCCTCACATGGCAGGCATACAAGGGCAGAAGGAGCCTGGCTGGGTCACTCCAGTCAATTTATGAAGTCGCCAATCCCACTCATTAGAACTCCATCCTCATGACTAAATGTCCTAAAATCCCCCACTTCGTAATACTACCACACAGTAGTTGAGTTTCAGTATAGGTGCGGGGCCACATTCAGACGGCAGCTCTAGAGAAGACTGGATGCTGAGCACACTGGCCCTTACTCTCAGTCTCAGGCATCTTAGTGAGTGCAATGTGACTGGGGATATAGAGACATCCTTCATACTCAGGCTATTGGGAGAGCACCAAGGGAGAACACATCACTACCACATTCCCTTCAGAATCCGTTTGTGTTTGTCTCGTTAGTTTGGAAGGGTAAAACTCCTCCAAAATGTCAAGATGAAACACTGAGTCACTTCCAAAGCCTCTTTCTCTGGCTCCACCTCCCCAGCCACCCCCTGGGTTCTGTTCTTAGACCTCTACTTATTCTCCTCACTTTCCCAGCTGACATTCAATGTCAATCCAAATGGCACAAATGCCAAATATTTATGGCAAGTTCCAGAGACTAACTTCCATGGTATCTCCCAGAGGATTGCCAATATATCCTACGGGAATTCCTAACACTAAAAACACCAAAGGGCCCCTCTACAGGGTCTGTCTAAACTGACCTATAGCTGTACCCAGGTACCATCTGGAGCCTTCACAGATTCCTTTCTAGTCCATTCTCTTGAGGGAAAGCTGAGCTACTTTACGAATACCCCAAGGTGTGAAGGGAGCTCTTTGTTGGACTATAGAGCATCCTGTGGGCTGCTATCCTCAGCATACCTTGGGGGTAGAGGTAGACAGGAAGGCTGTATAGGCCTGGGTAGTTTCATGTAAATCTGGTATGAAACTTGGAGGATGCCATGAATATACATTCTATAATAGGTGGATACATTGCAGAATTTTATTTAAATATGTAGTAACGTGATTGACTACTTTTAGATATTTAGACATAAGGGATATAGGATCCCTCTGATAGCCTTTAAGCAAGTTTCAGAAATATAAGCAGAGAGCCTGGGCACCACAGGCTCCCCACATTCCAAACCAAACCAGTCTTTGTGTCCTTGACTCTCTTAGCTTGGTATGTTTGAAAGGTAGAGATGGAAATATGAGATAACACACAGTTTTCATGAGAGATGATTTCAGGGAAACGGTGACAGGTGATAGATAGATACATAGATAGATATGAAGAACAGAAAACCAATGAAGAGATGCTGTGGGGTACCTGGTTCTGCCAGAACACCTCTTGAAGGTCAGAATGCCTTGGATCACCCAAAGTAAAGAAATGGGAGCAACTACCCTTCATTTCCTTCCTCCATTGATTGATGGTTGCACTGCTACTGTTAAAACTCAATTTTTTGGAGCCGGGCGGTGGTGGCACACGCCTTTAATCCCAGCACTCGGGAGGCAGAGGCAGGCGGATCTCTGTGAGTTCGAGGCCGGGCTGGACCGATAGCCTCCAAAACAATACAGAGAAACCCTGTCTCGTAAAAACAAAAAAAAAAACAAAAACAAAAACAAAACCAAAAAAACCCTCAATTTTTTGTACTTGGAACCAGCATAACCCAAAGAAGAAAGCAAAGACCAGGGCATTTAGAGACGGTACTGAGTGGAAAGTGGCCTATGATGAATGACCTTCTCCAGTCATGGTGAGAAACAGAGAGAGAGATCAAGAAGAGCAGAACCAGATGTCAGATGTGTTATGCACCTCTCTCCTGGACAAAAATCCTATAATTATCCTATTTTCTGTCTTTATTAGCAATGCCATGAATGACTTCGGCTTCCAAGGGGAGGATGCTGGAGTCCAATCACCTCTATTCCCTGTGTTCTTAGCCTGTCAGTCACAAAGCCTTGACAAAATGGTCTCTATAGAGTTCTTCATCTAGGACCCTTCCTCTGCATTTTCCTCCCTTTGACTTAGCATAAGCAATTGTCAGTCCAATTGAAGGATCTTACTCAGGTCAGCACTAATGGAAGACTCCATGATGATGTCTCCTGCAGGCAGTATTAACTGATTTGTAAAGAGTCATTAACTGACCCATCTTCCCAACTCCAGACTCATCCATGTACCACTACCTTTACTAACTCGTATCATCACGTAAGTATTCTTCTATCTTAGGACCTTTGTGCATATGCCCTATTACTACACTAGTACTTAACTCACAACATCCTTTCCGCTTTCCAAACTTCCCTTGCCTCAAGTTCATCACACGCACATGTGTACACACCACACACGCACACACATGGCACATGACACACACGTGCACACAGTGCTCCAGCCACACCCAGCTTCTCACCATTCTCCCAACTTGCTATATGCTTATGAACCTACATACAGTGCTTAACACTCCTTGTCAACATACAAATCATCTCTGTGATGTCATCCCGTCGTTCCTACACATAAATCCTGATCCAACCAAAATGCCACCTTCTCTGCCTCCTCTAAGATGATTCAGTGCTATTCCCAATGGGTCACGTGGATCATGGTATAATTATGCACTTGGATGACTCTTTCCATCTTTGTGAGATCTTCCCGGTCAGTACTAATGTTTTATTCATCTGTGTATTCTTGGTAAGCAGCCAGTGGTGAACACAAAACAAAATGGCATGATTGTCGGATGAATGCAAGAATGAAAAACTGCTGAGTCACACTGAAACAGCTGCTACACACACTTCCTCCCATCTGTCTCACTTAAGAGGCACGTAAACAGAGACACCGACAAGGAGAACTCAGAAGGAAAACACTGCTGAAGGGGTCTGATGCCCTTACATGCTCGAGAGGTGGGTTGAAAATGAGCTAAGTCACTGGTGTCTCTTGTGGAAATACCAGAGGTGTTAATGTGGTCGTTAGCACATGAAGAGCAAGTGACAACACAGAATGAACTGGAATAGGCAGGCCTAATGCTATGAAAATTGTCTGATGCTGGCTATGTTTAGGAGGGAAGAAGCCAGCCAAGTGTTCAGAATCAACTCTGTCTCCATTTTATCCCTTTAACAGTCTGTGCATTTCTACAGTTTTTATTTCAAACCTTGTCCCACAGAACATACTACGATTCAGATTGGTAAATGTAAAATTAGCTAGGTTTCTGTTTGTATGATAGTCACGTGTTTTTATTAATGTTAGGAAAATATGTAGGGAAGCAAGGTAAGACTGCTTCCTGCTCTTACAGAGTTTGTGTTCTGGCACCTGCACAGCAGCTATAGCTCCAGTCTTCTGTTACCAGAGTCTAGACACCCATCTCCCATCAGTTCTAAATTGTTTTCTTCCCCTAACTAGAAAATGTCTTCTGAGATAAGCCTGGTGGGTTAGTTGACGAGGGAATCCTCTCATTAGTTACTACTCACTGAGTCACAGTCACAGCGTTTGGAATTAAAGTCAGACCCCAGAGGAAGCCAAGAGGACTCTACATGTGTGTGCGCGTGAGTCTTGATGATAATGTCAGCTCATCCTCCTCACATACATCAGCCAAGAATGAAGAGGAACAAAACAGAAAGGCCTGCCAAAGGCTGCCGGGAGATCCCCATCACCAGGTGGCCCCCATCTGTCTAGTGGCAGGTAGGAGACAGCACAAGCCTTCACAGAACAGTAAGAGTTGTAAGTTAGAAAGTCTGAGTGTGAGGGCCATTAAATATAGAAAGGGATGACTAAGAAAGACAGAATGATCCTGGGTACATTCCCAAATTAGAAGTACTGTTTACCTGGCTGGGATTGCCCGCTTATTACCTGGCTAAAGAAACATTAGGGGAACCATCTAGTGCAAGCTTTTGTCTGTGAGGTGGCTTAGACAAATTGTAACTGTTTCACAAGCTCTGCCCCAGTACAGCTTCGACTTCTGGTATTTCCTCTCACGCCTCCAGTCCCCAGGACATAGATGCACTCATCATTGTTATCATTGTTTTATTCTGATTACTTACGGATGCTTCCTGGAACAGGGTGTCTGGAGAAGCATTAAGCAAGCAAAATAGGACTCTGCCTCTTACTTCTTTTTCCATTCTAAAAACTATGCCCCAGAGACATAGCTTACTCAACAGTTAAAAAAATCCCATATCTGAACTGCTATACAGTCTATCGTTATGGAAATCACCCTGATAAACAGGATATCTGTCTGAGCAAGGGAATTTGATAGCCCTGGCCACATTACATAATGGAACAAAATCCTAGATTTCTGGGTTAGTGCGCTAATACTATATAACAGATTGCCACAAACTTAGGCTCACAAATCACTCCATATTCATTATGTCTGTTTTCATGGGCAGGCTTAACTAGAGGCTTCTTTGGGCTCACAGTCAAGGCATCATCTGGGCTGTTCTCTCATCAAAGGATCCACTGGGGAAAATCTACTTTCCAAGTTCACTCCCAATGTTGACAGAATTCACTTTCATACGGTTGTATGTCTGTGGCTATCCTCGGATCAGTGTCTGCAGCTCCTCCACCCATGGGTTTCTTCTCTCTCCAAATACTAACTACACTTTGTCATGCTTAGATTCCAAGATCAGTGGTGATTGGGTGCATTTGGGATAGTATGGCCATAGACCACGTGAGTTTCTCTAAAATAACAGCATATATCTGAAAGGGAGTATCCAGTCTATTGAAATACAGTCTTAGGAAATGTTACAATTACCAAGGTGACATTTCATATACTACCCATTAGAAGCAGGTCACAGGCTCACATGGTGGTAACTCGGCATCCCAGGTACTTCAAGGTATCGCTGTCCTGCAGTACCCATCCCTGTGACCTGTGCTACTAAGAGGTCCCGGTAGAAAGCCAGCTCCAGTGAAGAGATAAAGAGGCAGTGAGGGGGAGCCCAAGAGAGTGGCAAGTGGCCTGGTGTGCATGTTCCTGCAAAAGTATCGAGGAAGACGATGACTAGGTAGTCACAGCACACACCGCGTGCCTCCCACAAACCACCCTGTGATGTCAACACATTAATTACCCTTTGGGCATGAAAAAATGAGTTGAAAAGAAGCCTACCAAAAAGTCAGGAGGAAAAGAGAGATCCTCAGACTAAAAAGAGAAAGAAGGAGAGGAAGTGACTTCCCACGAGATGACTGCAGAAATGTGCAAGACTGGAACCATTTAAGGCATGCAGGGCAGGCACAGTCTCTGGTGAAGCAGAAGACAAGGAGTCCAAACCTGGTTGGCCGTGTATCACGTCTATCAGCGGCCATTTTTCTATAATCCCCAGGAGTGGTTTCTGACCAGCTGCATTGTGACAGTGTTTTTAGTAGCTCTCCAAAGACTTTTGGAACATGGGAGGAGGGAGTCCCCCTCATTTCATTACACTTCTCTTATGTGTAAATGATATTTCAAAGCCATTGAGATGGTCTATTAGGTAAATGTGCTTATAGTGCAAACGTGACGCTTGAGTTCAACCTCCAGATCCCACAACAAAGGGAGAGAACCAACTGCCAAAAGCTGTCTTCTAACTTGCCTTTCTCTCTCTCTAACACACACACCCTAAAATAAAATGAAAATAAATAATTTTTAAAAGGAGGTAAAATCATCCACTCATTTATTTTTTAATACTACCAGATACTATTGGGATGTTGAATTATGGGAAGCCATTGCCTGTGTTGGGTGCCATCTTAACATTTTATAGGTGAAATGCTCATTTTATATCCTATAATACAAGGCATATCAAATAGCAATATGGGGCCATGGAAATACATCTAATACTCTAAATTGATTTTTCAATCAATTCTTTGAGAATCACATACAATATACTTTTGTCATTTTGTTTTCCATCCCCCAACCCCTTCCAGATTCCACCCTCTACCTCCCTACCCATTCAACTTCATGTTGTTTCTCTCTTGAAAAAAAAATTAAGAAATAAAGAAAATCTCTAAAAAACATGGAGTTCAATGATTTTGTGTTGGCCAATTGCTCCTAAGCAAAGGGCCTGCCATGGGGTGCAATTGATATATCCAGTACCATTCCATTCCCTTCTCCCAGCAGTTAGTATTTGCAGACAGCTTCTTAGTGGTAGGACTTGTACCCACTTGCTCTTCCTCAGGGCTGGGATGTCTGGCTTGAGCTCACACAGGTTGTGTTCATGCTGTCACAGTCTCTATGAATGCATATGTGCATCTGCTCTATTGCGTCTTGGAAATGCTCTTTCTTAGTGGCCCAGCGCAGCCAGGGCCTGTGTTGATGTCCGTGGCTCCTGGTACCACCGAGTGCCACTCTGATTCCAGGGGTCTGGACTGCCACCTGGGGCCTTGTTGGTGTCCAGGTGTCACACTGCCACTGGGGCCCTGATGATCTGGGTGGCCTTGGCTGCCACCTGAGGCTATGGTGACATCCAGACCCCGGCTCCTGCTGAGGACCATGCCTGTGGCCCTATAGTGACAAGGGTCTAGGTTGACATATGTGGCTCCAGTTTACACTGAGGGCCATGTAGATGCCCAGGATCAGGTCAACCACCTGAGTCCATGTTGGCGTCCGAGTGTCATGCTGCTTGGAGTCATGCAGATCTGAGCGGCCTGTACCACTACCCAATGCCAGGGTGTCATCTGGGCCAGAGTTGCATCGGAGGGCTATGTCTGAGTCTGTGGCCCTATTACAACCAGGATAAGTGTTGATGTCTGAAGCTCCTGTTACCTTTGAAGGCCATGGGATGTCCAAGGTCTGGGGACATATTGGTGTTCGAGGGCCACACTGCTGCTGGGGCTGTGCCTGCCAATCTGAAAGGCCTACACTGCCATCTGGAGCAATGGTAACATCCAGACCCTGTTGCTGCTGAGGACCAAGTCTGGGTCCGTTGTCCTACCGCAGCTGGGGTCTGTGCTGAAGTCCTAGTGCCATATTGATACCAAAGATTGAACAGAAGCCCAGGATTTGGCCTACAACCTGAAGCCTTGGTGGCATCTAAGGGCCAAGCTGCCATGACAGCCATCTTGATCTGAGTGGCTAGAGCTCCCTCACAAAGCCAGGATGTCATCCAGGCCAGAGTTACTGCCAAGGGCCATGTCTGAGTCCACGATCCCAGCTGCAGCTGGGGTCTGTGTTCATGTCTGTTACCTCTGTCACCAAGGTGGCCATAGGAACCACTCATGAGAGCTATGCTGAGTCAGCCCTGCCCTTCACTAGGCTGGGGAAAGCTGGCCCTGCCTCTCACAGGACACTGCAGCAATAAAATTGGTTCCAACCTTCACTGGAGAGCTGGCCCCTGCACTCAGGAGAGATGGCCTCACCCCTCACCACAAGTGAGGGAGGACGGACCTTAATGGCATAGGCATAGAGGAGCTGACTCCTCCCCTTTGCCTGAGGCAGGTGACCCCAATAGGCAGACTGAGGAACTCAGCTACCACCCAGGCCCACAGCTGGACTTTGGACTGACCCATCCTGACATCTTCCCCATCTAGGACCTGCTGGAGACTGTCAAGGGACTGGTCCTGTGGAACATTACCTACAGGATCTCCATGACTCAGAGACGCTGTGGGATATCCCAGAGGAGTTCTGGTGAGGATCCAGTGACGATGATGTATCAGAAACCAGAGGCCTTGAACCAGACCAGTGACTCATTGCAATGAACACTTGCTAGTAAAGTTGATTGGACAAAAGGCTGTACTATGAGACACACCACGGTTCCAATGCCTCCAGGATGAAGGAAGAGATATTGGAGAGGCAGGAAAGAAGTGGGGTGTTTCTTGGGAGTTCTTTTTGGGGAGTGGTTTGGTTTGTTCTTGTTTTTGTTTGCTTGCTTGCTTTGGTTTGGTTTGGTTTGATTTTTGTAAATTTTCTTTCGGGGGCACTGCATGAGGGACAGGAGGTGAGCAGAATTAGGGTTCATGATGTGAAATTCCCAAAGAACCAATAAATAAATGATGCTAAATAAGAAGACAGATGCTGTTTCTTTAAAAGCTTCCACTGCCTCTAGCTCTTACATCCTTCTGCCTCCTCTAGTGGGTTTTCTATGAGCACATGACCTATCCAGTCTCAGGTTCTTGACCTAATTAACAATATCAGGCTTGAGCTCCATCTAAAATTCAGTAAAAAGGTAGATGGCAAAATGTAGATGGTTACTCCCATAATACTGTGACACTATTGCACCAGTGGGCATATCTTATAGGTGGGTTATTAATACAGCTTGCAGGGCTTGTAACTGGGTGAGATTCGTGATCACAACAAAAGACATCATCATTGGCAGAAAAAGCCCATGGAGTGAGGGGGAAATTCTTTAGTGACTGTACATCTGACAGAGGGTATTTAGAATATAAAAACAACCCCCCCAAAAAAAACTGGACATAAAGAAAAAAAGCATATTAAAAAAATAAGGTACAGAACTAAGCCAACCTAAACATACTGCCTACACATCAAAATATTTGAAAATTGGTATTTCTCTGATACTTAGATGATTTATAGAGACCATAAGTATTCAAAGTGTAGACCATCTCAGAAAGTCTATACCAGCAAAGCCCTTTCCACAGTGCAAACACAGAAAAGCAAAAACAAATGTGCACTGATGAAAAGTGGTTTTCCCCCACAGATGAGCAAAAAAGAGCACTTAGCTTCTCCAGAAAGTTTGTCTGCCTCATCTCTCTCTTCCCTGGCAAAAACCTCTTTGTTTCCCACATATTCTGAAACACTTAGACACCAACACAGTTTAAGAAAAGTAATACTGTCCCAAACATTTGCAGTATGCTGAGCTTTAACATACAATAATTCTGATCTCTCCATGCAGAATAATAGGTTCTCCAGCCACCTTTATCCAAAAGTATGCCTGTTTCTCAGGTGGACATTTTCAGAGAACCAGCAGAGCTGGCCAGCTACACCTTTGGATATCAGGTTACAGGAAAATGTGTGTCGATGCTTGTTTAGAATTATTTTTCCCACGTTTGTAAGCTTGCTCATTCACAAGCTTCCTTTCTCTCCACCCTAAGACCTTCCCCGGCTTTTGTCTTAGAGGAAAAAAAAAAACAACAGCAACAACAAAAACTGTGTCTTTCTGCCCCGGGTCTCTAACAAGAACTCCCCTCAGCCCTGTTCTAACCCAATTCCAAAGACGTCTCTAACAGGGTGGTTTCTCTAGCCTAATCTCCAGGACAAGTCAGGAATTTTTTTGCTGAAAATCGGGCTCTCCAGCCTGGGCTTGCTTCTCCAACCCAGCTAGCTCCCCTCTGCACCCAATAGAGGTGTGGACCACGGCTTCCTCACTGCCAGCTACTGCACTATCCAGATCCATCCCGCAAGGCCCTGCAGTTTAACCTAGTTCCTGTGCTTGGCGGTGGTGAGGTTTCTCTTGTTTTTAATTCCTAAAATATAGAATCAAAAGTAAAAGCAAATGTTCTGGAATGTTCAAATTGTGAGTCTTCTTGTCAGAGTCACAGGTCATAGTCATATGGAACCTCTTTTTAAAAAGCAGAAAGAGTCATCATTCTGGCTCAGACTATCTCTTCATTAGAAAAAATGTATTTCCGTAGTGTTGGGCACAGAGGGAGGAAATAGCTGGAGAGGAAAATGACAGGGAAGGCATCTAGCAGAGCTTGCAAGTCTCAGGCACAGTTCAGCAGCCCTTTGAGGTCTAACCTTCCCCAAGGCCTCCAGGATGCAGGTGCGCAATAGCGTCGGGAATCTGGAACCCAGTTCCTCTTCACTGTTCCTGTCCAGGCCGGCTGCTTCCAGAATTATGTCTGCGCTCGCACTTTCTCTTGTGAGTACTTCCTCCTGCAGCACAAAACAAACACCCGGGTATGGCAACATACCAATCCTAGACATGGGGGCAGAGAGGGGGATATCTCATCGTATACGTGTGGCGCAGAACACCCTTCTGAGAGAAAAGGAAAGAGGGCCCTCTTTTCCGCCCTCTTTCTGACCATGTGTCTTCTTTATCCCACACTCAAACTGCTGAGGTTCTTCAGCCTGCAGTCTCTGCCAAGCCTTCGCTGACCTCAGGCTCAGGTTGAATCAGGGCGATACAGTTGTGGCCCAAGACCAGCTTCACAAGAAGTGTTGCTATTCTGGGTGATAGTGTTAACCCAGCAGGCTCCACGTGCCCTGCTCATCAAATAATAAACCACAATGGGCTGGACCCTCCCACTAAGAAAATGCCCTACAGGCTTGCCCACAGTCCCACCTTAAGGAGCCATTTTCTCAACTGAGGTTCCCTTTTCTCAGGTTACTTTAGATTGTGTCAAGCTGACATAAATCTAGCCAGCACAACTATATCAGGCATATGTTGTCCAAGAAAAACAGCTCTAACCCACCATTAGCTGGGGTAGCTTTGAAGTAATTTCATATCTTAGAAATAAGCATCAGATTCTCTTAGTTCTTGGCACTGACTGTTGTAGTGTGACCCGATCATTCCCTACATCCATTCCTCTACAACATTATATGTTTTATACTGCCAACCCCACAGATAGTTTAGTCATCGTGAATTCCACTGCATCAAGTATTTGTCAAGAGGACGTCTCTGGAGTCTCCCAAGAAAATGGGTACCCTTGAGTTGATCTTCCAGGATCAGGGTCTTCCTTGGCTACAGGTCCCATGGCAGACCAGGCTGCTGACCAGTAATGCATCACCTCCAAATGACTGACACCTTGATAAGCAGTGTTGTGACCTATGTATTACCCCAGTATCTGAATAGTACTCTCTTGTACAAAGTTGTCCTAACCTATGATGTATGCCTCAGAACAAGTGTGAGTCTTCCATTCCAGTGTGTGAGCCTTCCATTCCAGTGTGTGAGCCTTCCATTCCAGTGGATTCTAGGGAGTCCAGTCACTTGTCAGCTCTCCCGTTCAGTGTAGCGATCTTTTTGGCTTGTTTTAAGTGTGTTTTAGTGAGTCAAAACTTGTCCTTGGACTTTTTATAGTTTGTAAAAGAAGTGATCCTATCTACTAGTTTGTTTTTGTCTCAGTAGTTGAAAGGACATGAGTGTCAACCCTTTGTAAATATTTTAATAATTAATTATTAATTAATAGTGTCTCACTATATAAGCCTAGCTAGCCTGGAATGAGGCTATAACTCTGGTTGGCCTGTATCCCAAGTTTTAGGACCAAACTCATGTGCCTCCACGCCCAGCAAATAGTTGATGTATTTCACGGGTCAGAACCCTGACAAGAGAAAGGGGTAGTCTCATCACCTCCACGCCTTATCCTGCCTCCTTGATCTCCTATTTCTGTCCACATTCCCGAAGCCTGTGGCATACCACCCTGAGACAAAGCCCTAACAAATGCCATGGTTATTTCATCAGAGTTTTCTCTTCACTGCCGCTGATATCAGTTAAATATACAAGAGTAGTAATCAAGCGAAAGGTGTCCTGAGCTACTAAAATTCTTCTGGGGGCGTCTGCACTCTGCGTTTCCAAAACACATCCTCGGTGATACCAAAGGATTTCCCTGGTGTTCTTGGGGCAACTAATGCCAGGCTAGAAAGTAGAGAAGGTTGGAGAAGTAAGTCACTTCCATCAACTGAAATAAAATGGAGTAAGTTTGACTGCTGTGCTCAGGCAGAAGCTACCCCCACTTGTCTACCCACCCCTAAAACACACGCTTGGGCAACATAGGAACAAGCGCTATCCCCTCCTTACACCATTTTCACCAACCAGCAGTCTCCAGGTCTAACCAACCCGAGAAAAGAAACTGACTACGGTTTACAGGATGAGGAGGGGGAAAGAGGGGCTGAGAACTAGATTCTGGGTTTGAATCTGCACAACACAAAACTAACAGCTTTCTAGGGAAAACAAGGAGTCTGTAAACGAAGGGAACATTTTTTGAAGGACTGGAGATGCATATCTAGTGTTCAAGTCCAGGCCTCGGGCTGCTGCTGCTATCAACAACATGAAATCAGTGGAATTCCAGCAGCATAATGTAACTCAGCGAATCAGAAGAAAGTGTGAGTGGTTGAGTTGCTATCTTCCAAACAGAGTTTAATATGGATCTGAAAAATACCCCAGATTCTGCCCCAAAGTCCAAGGCATTAAGGTTTTCCTACTATGAGTCAGCAAGGCGGTCCTATTTCTGAAGAGTTCATTACTAAACTTTGGTTCCGAAAGAAGCCTCTTATTGTAAGGGGAAGAACACTGACTTGAAAGGTGATCGAGCATGGGGGTCGGGTGGATGTGGACATATGCTGGTACCGTGTGGAGGCCAGAGGGCAAGTTCAAGTGTCATTCCTCAGAGGAACCGTCCACCTGTGCCTTGAAGCAGGATCTCTCACTGGCCTGGAATCTTCCATCTAGTCTAGGCCATTGGCCCAGATCTCTACATTCCCAGTGAATGGGATTCCAATCATGCCCCACCACACCCAGCTTTGTCTCCCTGGGGGTCATTCCAGGTTGTTAGGATTGCATAGCAAGCCTTTACTGACTGAGCTACCTGGACCTATAATTTTAACTTAGCTGTCTGTCTCAATGACTCCATCAGTCATGAATGTATCAATTTATCCACCACAAAGACCTGACATAGACTAAGGTTTCATCTAGTCCCACCTTTTGATGATTTAATTTTACTAGTTTTCTAACTTGTGTTAGTAACCAATTAATTTTTTATTTGTATAATAGAGAAAATGATTAATGTTTCTATGCCCAAACTGTATAAGATCTATCTGAGAGGATCTATATAAAATATTTACAATTTTTCAATCAAATTGGTGGAATTATATATGTTTTCCTAAACATATGTGAGGAAATCATTATTGCGCATGGTGACACATACCTGTAACCTCAATACTCTAGAGACTGAGGAAGAAGGAGCACCAATTTGAGGCCAGCCTGTGCTGTATAGGGAAAGTCTGTACTAAAAAATAAATTTTTCCACAGTAAAGAAGACATAGAGCCGGGTTGGAGAGCACTGACTGCTCTTCCAGAGGACCCGGTTCAATTCCCAGCACCCATGAGACAGTTCACAATGGTCTGTAACTCCAGTTCCAGGGGATCTGACACCCTCACACAGATATACGTGCAGACAAAACACCAATGCACATGAAATAAAAATAAACTATTGAAAAAGAAAAGACATAGTCTAAGCCATAGGCTTCTGGCAGATAACATGTGGTCTCTCTTGATAAGACATCTGTTTGCCTAGAGCACCAGTTCATAATGTGGAGTTTAACAATGCAGCAGAGATAAAAGATGGACACATTCATATAGACTCAGCAGAAACAAGCCATGGGGTAAATGATCTGACCGGGGATTTGTGTCACAGTGTCAGTAAACATGGAGACTAGCATCACCTAAGAGAATAATTGATCAACCAAGACTATATAATAACTATATAATTGAGATAAAACAAAAAAACCTCTTGGGACACTCAGTAGGCTGGGCCCCTCTTTGTGATAGTGCTTTACACATATTGTCACACATTGTCATGTGTTTATAAGGTGAGGACCATGGTAGCTCCATGTTGGTGACGTCTATGCTAAGTCATGTCTGCTTCTTTTCTTGGCTTGTGTGAGTCTTAGTCCTCCCCAGAAAATGAGCATTACCACGGACTTGTTTGCACTAGAAATGAGGACAGTCCTGAGGACTATGCTTCTAATCTGATAGAAGGCTAAATTCTCTGCAATACCACAGCAATGAAAACAAATAAAATTTGAGATAAATATTATTTTCCCTCCAAACTTTGGTGGCCTATGACTATTCCCCACAAAGCAGCCAACATCCTCCTGACATATTCTTGACTTTATGCATTTTTTCTTGCTCTGTCTACTGTTCCTTTAGTGTGTTCTTCCAAACCAGAAAATTCTTTATTATTTTTTAATTTTTAAAAACGCTATTTTAAAAAAAAGTGCTGTATCTGCATGTTTATATATGTATCGTGTGTGCAGTACCTAAAGAGGCCAGAAGATGGCAACAGATGCCCTGGAACTGGACTTACAGATGGTTGTTAGCCACCGCGTGTGTGTGTGTGTGTGTGTGTGTGTGTGTGTGTGTGTGTGTGTGTGTGTGTGTGTGTGTGTGTGTTAGGACTAGTGCTCTCCACAGCTGAACCATCTCTGTAGTCCTAGAAATCCTTACTTTTAATGAAAGTCACTTTCCTGTGTTTATGGTTTTTTGACTCCTTCATATCTATTTCTTTGGAACTTCACCTTACAATTAAGCCATTGCTATTTCTTCTAATTTTTTTATGGACATATTATTTTTCCTTACCATGAATAATTAGTCTATCAAGTTAAGAAAGTAGCATTCATGAAGGATGTAGCCATGCCTCAGTTGAAACAGTGCTTACTAACATGAATGAAGCCCTAGACTCAACCACCCACCCTCAGCATTAGACTAGAAACTGGGCATTGTGGAACCGACTTGTGGTCCCAGTACTCTTGGACATAAAGTTAAAAGGATCAGGAATTCAAGGTGATCCCTAGCCACATAGCAAGTTCAAGGTCAGCCTGGGCTCCATGAGATCTTATCATCTCAAAACAATTTCTTTTTTATAAAGTAACATACTCAAACCCAATCTACCACTATGAAGGTTCCTCAAAACACTAGAAACAGAACTATCATACGATTCAGGTGAACCATCTTGGATACACATCCAAAGGACGTTATCAGTGTACCACTCTCTCAGCATCCACATCTACTGCTACGCTGTTCAAGACAGTTGGGAAATGGAACCAGTCTGGATGTCCATCAAGAGATGAATAATGGAACCAGTCTGGATGCCCATCAAGAGATGAATAGATAAAGAGATGTGCTAGGTGCACATTATGGAGTTTCATGCAGCTATAAAGAAAAGTGAAATCGTAACATTTGCAGGAAATAGATGGAATTAGAAATCTTTATGCTAAGCAAAATAAGCCAAACTCAAAAAGACATATGTTACATGTTTCTTCTTAAACACAGAACCTAGGATATATATATCCTATAGATAGATAGATAGATAGATAGATAGATAGATAGATAGATAGATAGATAGATAGGGAGGGAGTCTGAGCATGTGCATGATATGTATGTTATAAAACTTGAAAGGGGGATTTTGAGGGAGAGAAAAATATCTAAATGGAGATGAGAAACAAGGCAATGGAATACATAAATTAAGAAAGCATAAAAGGGAAATTCACATATTTACATGTGTGTGGCCAGAGACTGGCCATCTGTATCTGCACAACTAACTTAACTATGACACAACTTTACTATTCTAATGTGTTTACCATGTAACTTTACTATTTCAGAAAGTTTGATCATAAAACAAAAAGTTACAAATGACTTTCCAGACCAGCAACTTCCTGGGGGACCTAACAACTCTTCAGTAGAAACTCTTAAATCATAGGATAAGACTCTCTGAACCTGTCTTTAGCATCTTATCACACTGTGTCCACCAATCTTGAACGACTATGCCATGGTCCTTACCCAGTACCAACCAAGCTCCTGCATTAAAAGACACATTTCCAGCTAGGTAAGTCCTCAGGATCTCAGTAAATACCCTGACTTGTCCGCTTTGTCTTTTGAGGATCTTTCAAGACTGTACATAGTTTATTCTCCCTCTTCAGACTAAAAATAAGCACAACTTGCTGTCATCAGAGGTTTAACTTATTTCCCAATGCTATAGAGAACCAATATTCAATGCAAGGCCCTGTAGTATGCCTAAGATAGCAAAAGCCATTATTTCCTCCTGTGGTTGCTTATGAAAAAAAGGTATCATCCAATGACAAAGTGTAGATAAGAAATATAAGTTAAATTAAGTTGTAAGAGCTAGTTAGTAACATGCCTAAGCTATTAGTCGAACATTTCTAGTTAATAGTAAGTCTCTGTGTGGTTATTTGGGAGCAGGCTGGCAGGAGGAAAAACTCCACCTACAGAAGGGTAAGGAAATGTATTGTCATTTCATAGGGAAGAAAAAGAAATATACAAATGTATGCTACTGCTACTTTAAATGTGATAACCGATTTCCATAACTAACATCTAGCTGGGCCCTTGTGGCATTGCCACGTGGTAAATAGGGGGCACATGAGGTCCATTACTATGAAGATGGAGATGCCTACCAGACTCATGGAGGTTGCACTTGAGAGCTGAGACAGAGAGCTAGAAGACAACTATAAAGCAGGGCTTAGCCAAGTACAGCTTGTGAGCTAAATGTGGTCCAGGGTCTGCTTATGTAAATACAGTTCTACTGGAACACAGCCTGCTTGTTTGTTTACATAATTGTCCATGGCCACTTGAGCCACACAACAGTCTTGCTGTGTAGGTCTGACAGAATCCATCTGGCCTGCAGACCCTGGACTGAATACTACATGGCCTTTTACAAGCAAGGTTTGCTAATTCCTGTTCCAAGATAATATATCATAAAGTTAACTCCCAAATAAATGGAATAAAGTTATAAGCAATAAAGGCCTTAAAGATATGAGTCAAACATTTCTTCATGAAGCAAAGGAATATTTAACAATATGAAGTATTAAATTTCTAGGCACCAAAGAGTTACTTAAACTTACTTATTTACATACCTATTGAAGCAAGGTGACTTCAAACTTGAGTTCCTCCTGCCTCTTTCTGGAAGCTGAATTGTGCTACTGTGCCTGTACCAAAAAGGTTTCAAGTAACAAAAAGAGTCCTTTGGGAACTTCTGATTCGTGTTGGTGACAGACAGCTGCCTAGCCATCGCTGGGAGCGTTCATGCAGCAGCAAACAGGAAGGAAAGCAATGAAGATGTTGTTGGTGACATTTGAACTCAAAAGACTCCCAGCAAGACTAAAAGCTGAAAAGTACACTATGGTTGCTGAGTCAGCGATCTTTAGGAGAGGAGCCGCGCCTGAAGTGGGTGGGCATGACTTAGCCAGGAAATGCATCAGTAGCCTTGTGGCTTACACAGCCAGCTTTCCTGGAACTCTCAGAATTCGTTATGTCTGTGTAGCGGGACCATCAGCTTCCTCACACTCCCCCTGCTCCATGGGCCCCTCCTGAGCCCATCACAGTGCACTTTCCACAGGGCTGTGCCCTGCAGTGCAAGTACCAAAGCCAGCACTCTGTAGCCCATTGAAGGCTTTTAGTTAAACAAGCACTAAGTTTGGGCCAGTGGTTTGTGACTCAGTTCCACCAGAGCAGTGGTTCTCAACCTTCCTGATGCTGCAAGCCTTTAATATAGTTCCTCATGTCGTGGAGACCCCCAACCATGAAATTATTTTCATTGCTACTGTAATGTTGCTGCTGTTGTGAATTGTAATGTAAGTGTCTGTGTTTACCAATGGTCTTAGCCAATCCCTATGAAAGAGCAGTTGGAACCCCAAGGGGTTGCGACCCACAGGTTGAGAACAATTGCTCCAGAGGGATTTGTCTTCATCAGGCCAGAACTTTGTGGCTAATAGAAGAGAAAAGGGTTGTAAAGGAATAGAACCAAAAGTTGCACTGGTAGGCATTATGCAAAATCTCTCCCGGCCTACTATTTTGTTTTTTGTTTTTTTATTTTAAGACAAGATCTTAGGATGGAGCCCAGGCCTTCCTCAAACTCACAATGGTTTTCCTGTCCCAGCATCTTCAGTACCTACAATCACAGGCATGAGCAGCAAGTGGCTTATAAATCGTATAGTTCATATGAAAAAGAAATCTGAGAAGAGTTTTCCCAGATGAAAGCAATCCTTAAAATTGCTCACAAAACTACTAGTAAACATTGCAAGTTGTAAAACTGAAAGGATTTCTCCCCTAATTTTGTTTACTTTTCTGAGATAGGGCCTCATGTAGCCATAGCCTGGATATCTTAACCATACACTTCCCATCTTCCAAGTGCTGGTATTACAGGCCTGCCCCTCCATGACTGGCTAAAGTGTTTCTACCTGATAAGTAATGAAAGGACAAGTTATAATCAAACAAACTAAATATCAAATTACTTTTGTGCTTCCTGTGCAAAATAACATTACCAAATAATATGAAGACACCATCAATGAGATTTTTACCTTGCACTAATGAAAGGAAGAAAAGCAATACACGGAGGTTAACTTAATTAGTAAAAGTACATTCCTATTTCTATTTCACTTTAGTGGTTTGTTTAGAATTCCCATCACTTTGTGAGTTTTCAGATCATATCTAATTGCATATCTCTTTACACATAGAAGGCCCTAGGATTATAAAGAGTCATATACCACAAGCTCTTGGATCTCATCTATGATGCCCTCACAGCTGGCCATCAAGGGCAGCCTGGTGGATGCTTGCATCCTAATAGTTCATCTCTAGTCTCTCCCACTCTCTTCACACATTCCACTTCGGTCACTTGCTGTTCCCAGATCCCACCCAACACACTCTTGCCACAAGACATTAGCACTGGCTGTTTACTCTCTGCAACACTTTCTCAGTTTTTACTGGGACTTTTTTCCCACTTTCTTCAGACATTTGCCAAAATATTATGTTAAAGGAAGCTTTTTCTTTGCTAGCCGCTTTGGTTTATCCCCCGCCAGCCGCCTGGGCTCTGCTGCGATGTAGTCCCCAAATAACACACAAGACGCTGTATTAATTATGAAGCTGTTGGCCTTGCTTGTTTCTTACTAGCTAGCTCTGACTTAAGTAATTACCCCATAATTGTTAATCTAAGTATGTCTCTTACCGGAGAATAGTTCCAGGCTTCCTACCCCCATGGCGTTACATGTTGACTCTCTTGTGTTTCTCCTTCCCAGAATCCTCCTGGACTCCTAGTCTAACCTATCTAGATTCCTATTGGCTCAACAGTGCTTTATTGACAAAGGACTTCCCCCAACATCTCCTCTTTTCTGTTTAAACAAAAAGAAAGGTCTTAAATTTAACATAGTCAAATTGTATATAACAGAACAGTTATCAAGTAAGAACATAGTCACAATATTTTAGCAAGATTTAAAGAAAATATCATCCATCCCATTCTTGTGAATCCAAAGTTATATATGTAGTTATCTTTTATCATAACTAAGGAAAACTATAATTATAACTGTCTGTCTTCAACTCCATCAAAGACCACAGAAGGGTAATATATAAACACTAGGATTGACAGAGACATCTTACTGCCTGGACAGTCACCCGAAGTTCCTCTGTAACATTGGGGCATCCATCTTCAGCCCATAGGCCACAATGTGTCTGGAACACTTCTCAGCAAAGCAGGAAATTTCAAACTGTCCATCTGCATTGGCAGTCTGTCAGTCATTTTTCTGTGTCCTGCAGAAAGTCTGGTAGACTCTTCCATGAAGCAGGAACCCTGTAAGACTGAGTTCAGCAGTCACTTTTCTGTGGGTCCTGCATGTCCAGTTTATACAACAACAGTCAAGCAGTACAGGCAAGAGCAGTTTCTTGCCCAAATGGCTAATCTTGCCATGTTGAAAGCAAACTCCATAACAAGTTTCTTTGATGCCCATCTTCCTCTCAGACATAATTGGTGCTGCCAAGAGCAGATATTTCTCATTGTCAAGAAAAACCCTAAACCATTTTAAATGCCATTTTCTGAAGGTCTTTGAAAGGTTTGAAGACTATCTGTCTCAAATATATTTCTGTATATCTAGAAAACCTAACTTACCTAACTATAAGTTCTGACTATTATAAGTAACTATCTATAGTCTGTATTCAATTATGCATTATGTTTTAAAAGAACAGTATAAGCACAATACTTAATCAAAAGGAGAAATATACGCATCACAAAATTGACCTTGAATTTGTATAAATAAATGAAAAACAATACCCATAACATAATTCCCCCTTTTACCATTAAAAAGAGATTGATTGTGATCATTAACCAATTATAAACAATCCCATTTAAATGAAAACAAGGGGTTATAAACAAGATGGGAATTAGGACGTCGCTCATTGCAAACTGCTTCGTGCTGGAAGGGGGCACTGTTCATACCATGGGGATCATGACAAAACTCAGAAACCTGTATAAGTCCTTATTTTCGTGGTCTGTAAAGCTGCATCATCTTAGCTGTTTCAGTTGTTGGAACACCTGGTCCACTGCTTCCGGGGGTCTTGGTTCATCAAACCACAGAAGCCTGGAAGGAATCCTCAGCTTTTCATTTTCTGTAGAAACATAAATAAAAACTCCTTTTCCAAGTAACATATCCTTATACTTAAATTTTGAAGTCAAGGTATTTTTAAAAGATATAAGTTGAATTAATTTAGCAGTATTTATAAGTAAGTGTACTTTATCAGTTGTTCCTTCCTTAGCAATGAATAAACTGAAAAGCACAATAGTATACAGTATCCAGATTCTCTGTGTATTTTCCATCTTTACGTGGCTTATTTATTTATCTATTATTACTTTATTTATTTTACTTTTATTTATTTTTCTTTGAGACAGGATTTCTCTTTGGAAATCCGCCTGCCTCTGCCTCTGCCTCTGCCTCTGCCTCTGCCTCTGCCTCTGCCTCTGCCTCTGGAGTAAATCCTACCAGCATGTGCCACCACAACGCCAGCTTTTGTATTTATATGCCACTTTGCCGTTTCATTTTCTCTCTCAATCTCATGTATATTTTTAAACACACTGTAAACCTTTAGAGGTTTTGTTCGTCCAAGTCTGACTTTACTGTAAATCTTTACGTTTTTCTGGCCACGTGTCTTATCTGTAAAACCACAGCTGTTTAAACTGCCGTATTTTCCAAGATGGCGGGCGTAAGCGTGACTCCAGCTTATGGCCTCAGTCCATGCTGACATCCAGCAAAAGCTGCCACTTCCAGCTGTATGTACACACCTTTCAATCGTTAGCAGAGTCTCTTAAAACAACCTTGCTGCTGATTTTTTTTTCTTAATGCCGAGTCAGGAAGACTAACTTAAGCCAGCGCGAGTCTCTGCTTGCTGCTAACAAAACAGAGCCCACCTGAGAAAATGCTGCTACCAAAAATCTGTGCCTCTCTCCGTTCTTCTGTTTCTAAAATTCCTTTAAAGCTTGTGTCATTCTGCGTGGAAATTCATGATCCCACTCCTGATCACCATTTTGTAAAGAGAAGCTTTTTCTTTGAGAGAAGCCTTCCCGCCAGCCTGGTTCTAGAGCCGCATCAGTCCCAAATAAACACACAGGAGGCTATATTAATTATGAAGCTGTTGGCCTTGCTAGCTCTGACTTAAGTAATTACCCCATAATTGTTAATCTAAGTATGTCTCTTACCGGAGAATAGTTCCAGGCTTCCTACCCCCATGGCGTTACATGTTGACTCTCTTGTGTTTCTCCTTCCCAGAATCCTCCTGGACTCCTAGTCCCACCTATCTAGATTCCTATTGGCTCAACAGTGCTTTATTGACAAAGGACTTCCCCAACAATATTACCTTAACTGGCATCCATGCTTCTAAGAACAAACTCTCACCCACCTGCCTACAAACAACCCTAATGAAACTTAATGGGTCACAGACACACAGAGATTCACACAGAGACAGGAATATAGGCGACATGGAGGTAGAGGGGGGAACCTTCTGGAAAGAGGAAGGACATTATCTGGAAGGGGAGAGATGAGAGAGTAAGGGAGGTAGGTATGACCTAATACATTATTTACATGTATTAACATGTCATAATAAAATCTACTACTGTGTATGACTAATATATGCCAATAAAAATGTTAAAATATTACCTTAGCACAGAGTCTTTCTTGACTCCAGTATGAGCCGGTACTGACCTCCAGATTCCTCGACCTTCTATCTGCTCACCTTGCAATATTTCACCTTATTAGTTCCCTTTACTACATTTTGCTTTTTGAGACAGGATATCTCTATGCAGCCCTGGGTATTCTGGAGCTCACTGTGTACACCAGGCTGCCCTTGAACTCACAGAGACCTGCCTGTCTCTGCCACCAGAGTGCTGAGATTGAAGGTATGTGGCACCATGCTCCACCCAGCATCCATTAATAGTTTATTTGCTTATTATGACCAACTTATGTTCAGTTTCTCCAAGTAGAATGTAAGCATCAACTGTGGACCTGTTTACTGCCTATACTCTGGGGCAATGCTTCCCTGGCATGCCATTGATATTTGAAAATTAATGAGTAAATGAGACAAAAACAAATGAGTTAGTGAAACTATTAATACTTAAGTCAAAAGTTTAAAGTAGTTAGTAATAAATACAAGGGTAGACTGTGGCCAGTGTGTGTGTGTGTGTGTGTATGTGTATGTGTGTACAAACTACATACATACAAATAATAGTTGTTTTACATAAATAGAAATTGTATATACTTAAGAAGCTGACTCATCTGTGTTGGTGTCCAAGGTCCATGATGTCTCCTGAGACAATGTTAGTGTGCATGGTCTGTGCTCCCACAGGAGGCCATGTTAGTGTCCATGATCTGTGTTCCCATAGGAGGCTATGTGATGTCCACAGTCTGTGCTGTTGCCTGAAGTCAAGTTGTTGTCCTTGGCCAGTTTTGTCATCTGAGGCCATGTTAGTGTCTGTGGTCCACCTCTCCTGCAGGAGGCCATGTTCAGAGCTCAGTGATCTATACTGCCACCAAAGACCATGCTGAGGTTGTCGTCCATGCTGACGCTGGAGGTCATGCGGATGTCCATTGTCAATGCCGTGGTCAGAAACCATATGGAAGTCCATGGTCCACGCTGCAGCTGACTGAAGGGCAAGGAAGAGGTGGAATCAATGACGGCAGACTCATAGTTGAGAATGTGAGACATAGAAGGCTGCTGTGACAACTTCTCTCCCCCCCTCCACCCCTCCTCCCAAAGAGACAGTCTAGACAGGAAGCCATTAAGAAGAACTCTTTAAAATTGTGATAGAGATTCTGTCGTATAGCTCTTCACACTTGATGACTTCTTGCAGGGTTGAAGGTGGGGAAGGAGTCGTCTTTTTTTTTAAAGGTTGATCACTGGAAGTTTGACTGTGCTCCAGTCAGTACATGGACAACATAAATTGGACTTGATATATTTTTTTCTTGGGGGTGGCCATAAGGGTAGAGAGTGTGCATGGACCTGAAAAGATGGGAGAATGCGTGTGATCAGGGTGCATTATGTAAACTCCCAAATAATCAATATAAATACTATGTTTGAAAAAACAGACTGACTCATTTGAAGACAAAGTTTTACTCATGCCTTTAATCCCAGCACTTGGGAGGCAGAGGCAGGAGGATTAAGACCAGCCAGGTCTACAGAATGAGTTCCAGGACACACAAGGCTGCACAGAGAAATCCTGTCTCAAAAGGGAAAAAAAGAGAAAGAAAGAAAGAAAGAAAGAAAGAAAGAAAGAAAGAAAGAAAGAAAGAAAGAAAGAAGAAAAGAAAGAAGAGGCTGAGTGAAGTCAGGAGCCTCCAGGTTTCATGGAGAATAAAAAGTTAAACAGCTTGGGTGTTTGATTGCAGTTTTTTCTGAGATGTAAGAGAGGAAAGCAATAGTTTTATCAAATAACATCCTATTGAGGCCCAGTCCTTTGGCCAACAGCACCCTTTCACAGTTCCCTAACACTGGAGCACAAACTATCCTTTCATGATTGACTTAGACCTGTGACTTACTCCTCACAAAATCCTAAGCCCTCACATCATCCAGATGGGAAGGTCAGAGATCACGGGGTTGCTGGCTCCCCATCCGTGCTAGGGCAACCTGAAGCTTTTTTTGTTGTTTGTTGGTTGATTGGTTTGTATCCCAGGCTGGCCTCAATCATGTTGAACTTGCTGAATAGCTGAGGATCAACTTGAAATTTTAAGTATATATATTTAAATTATATATTTATATAAATTTATATATTTTAAGTATGTATATTTAAAATTTATACTTGAGATATATAGATACCTTTAAAACTTCATGCTTGTTCTCAATTACACTATTTGTGTGTGTGTATGTGTGTGTGTGTGTGTGTGTGTGTGTGTGTGTGTGCACGCGCACGCACCCTAGCAAGGACCTATATGTCACAGAAACAACTTCTTTTTAGAAGTTGTTTCTCTCCTTCCACTATGGGTTCCAATGATCAGGCTTGCTCTATGCAAGCACCTAATCCCCATCCCCCTCCTCAGATATCTCCTAGACTCTGGTCTTGAACTTCTGATACTCCTACCTTTACTTCCTGAGTGCAGAAATTACAGGCAAGCATGCACCACCACACCCAATTTTACAGTGTGCTAGGCATTGAACCCAGGACTACACACATGCCAGGGGAGCCCTGCACCGACTGGGATATGTCCCCAGACAAAGAAAAAATATTCCTTATCTGGCTTACTTAACAGCTTAGAAAGAAGTATAACCAAATACAAAGACTCCCAGAACAAAGATCTGATGTACCAAAATCCAACAGTGGAGACTTTGCAGAGAAGTTTTATGAGCTCTCCTCTGGATTTTATACTACCTCCCTAACTCATCAGATTTGGGAATTATTGACCTTGCTTGTTCCTCTTATTTGTGTCTTTCACAGATGGTGAAAATAGTGTATATGAACCTTGAACAAGAGATATACAAGACAAATCTGTGCCATGCCTATCTGGCTGGACACGGAACCACCTCACCTGCAAAGATCTTCTCCCTAAGTCTAGTTCAGTCTGAATCCCAGTGTAAGCCCTGTGGCATTGGTGCTTATAGATGGATCTGTGGCATGTACCAGGATTGAAGAATCTTAATCTAGAAGAAAAGACTATCAAGAAACTACTTTTGCCTTCTTGTTTTTAAAATCATGCCACCCAAAAGTAACTTGGAGACGTCCCAGTCCATTGATGAAATGTTTTTGCTTTGCTGTTTGGTTTTTTGTTTTGTTTTATTTTGAGGAGTTTTGGTTTTGGTTTTGGGTTTGTGTGTGTGTGTGTGTGTGTGTGTGTGTGTGTGTGTGTGTGTGTGTGTGTGTGTGTGTGTGTTGCTTTTTCTTTGTTGGGGATAGATGCTCAAAATGTAGCTCCGGCTGACCTGGAAATTGCTCTGTAGCCTAGGTTGGCCTTTAATTCATGATCTTTTTCCTTTATTCTCCCGAGTTCTGGATGACAAGTATGTGTCACCAAGTCCTGATCTACTGAGAGCTTAGTAGTTTAGGATGGTGGTGATGGGGAGGGATTTGTCTAAGATCAAATAATAAGTGAGAGACTAATTGAGGGCCTGAATGCAGATGTCTCGTTTCCAGAACTGACATCACTTTCACAACAGTAAAATCTTCTGATCCATGGCACTTAATTCCCTAAGCAGACTCCAGAGACCTCACGGTCTTTCTCAGTTTCTTGGCCAGTCTGGGGACCCTGTGGCAAATCTAGTCAGGAACTAGTTTCAGTTTAATGGTGGGTCGGATAAGCAGCCAAAAGAATCCCAGGGAAATGGTTAACAGCATATATCACCGGGTCCCTCCTGCAGATTCCAACTGAGACTCAGGCAGGACCCTCAGTGTGTGAGGAGGACAAGGATTGTGGATGACTGTTCTGGGTATTTGGGCAAAACTCCCAAATGTGATTAAAGTCAGGTGATGGCTCAGTGGGTAAAGGTACTTGCCATCAACCATGATAGCCTGAGTTCAATTCCCCAGTACCACATGGTGGAAGGGAAGAAGTCATTCCTAAAAGTTGTCCTCTGGTCCCCACAAGTGTGCCGTGACATGTGTAAATACCCATATGCACAATAAATATATTATGATCTTTTAGAAATTAAGTAAAATGTTACTAAATGAAATGTTTATCCCACTTAACTCTGATTTCTACTGATTTCTCAAATGTGAAGCTATATGCTCGTGAAGGCCCACCAAATTAGTAGCGACCCTCATCACCTCACCCCCGTGGGTCGGGGGTCCCTTCCCAGGGGTCGCAACCAATATTTGCCTCTAAAATATAGAAACAAAAATTAAGGGTGAATCATAAAATGGCGGTTTGCTAAGTGTGGTGGCACAGGTGGCATAAATGCGTGGAGCACTGAAGTGGAAATTTCAGGAGTTTAAGGTCACCTCAGTTGCATAGTGAATTCAATGGCTATTTGGGCTACATGAGACCCTGTCTCATAATAAATAAATAATAAGTATCAACAGAAATATAAAGTTATGGCTTATTTAATCTCATATAACAAATTTATACTTACGTTGTTGTTGATGTTAGTTTACTGGACTCTTGGAAATGGAGGCATATGAATCTAGAAAGCTCTATGAGACCTTCCTTTTCATTGTTGTCTAAATTGGAGTTGTATGGCCAAATCAAGCTCTATAACTATGTGCCTGAAATTAAGGGACTTCTGATAGAAAAGAATCAGAGAAAATACTAGGGATCTGGAAAACAGCTGAGAGATCCCACATGGATAAAGACTTCAGAGTGTTATCACCCAGGCAAATGCAAACCTGGCCCCACCCCTTGGGGACCTAGTGCATATGGCTTGCAGTACCCTGGCTCTGTAAACAGGTGCAAAGGTCCCTTTAAGAGGCACGTTCGGCTCTCTTTCTTCGTTTTCTCTGAAGAGGCAGATAGGTCTCCGTCTGTCTGTCTGTCTGTCTGTCTGTCTGTCTGCCTGCCTGTCTCTCTCTCTCTCTCTCTCTCTCTCTCTCTCTCTCTCTCTCTCTCTCTCTCCTTTCTTCCCTTCCCTTACGTCCTTTTCCCAATAAACTTTCCACATAAATCCTGCCTAATGATTTATTTTCTCTAACCCACCATGGGACCTGCTGAAAGTCCCATGTTGCACCATATTCATAACAAGAAGTACATTCATCTGCCATCACCCACAGAGACTCACATCCAAGACCCATTTGCAGATACTAAGATCCATGGGTAAGCAAACACTTTATATGAAGTTTCATGATATAAACACATCCTCCCGTAGACTCAAAACTGTCTATGGATGATTCACTATACCTCGTGCAATGTAAATACTGTGTGGATAGTTTACTAAGTAGGAAATACAAGTAAAATAAACCTAAGTATGCTGAAGATAAGCATCATTTTTGGAGTATTTCTACCAATAGTTTAGCCCAATGTGGAACATCTGAACATGGAAATCTGACTTTAGTACTTTTAGACAACCAACTAAAAGTATGTGCTACTTCTTTGGCAAGTCACATACAGTCTATATACGAAGTTCATAGAGGTGTCATTCCTTCCCCTGAGAGAAGTAAGCACAGAGCAGCAAGCACAGAGCAGGACATAACTTCCATACCCAGGTCAAACCTAGTGTCTCTATATGCTTGATCTTCTTTGGGGGGGCAGAGGGGCAGAGATAATTTCATATTTTGTATTATATATTTGTATAATTTCATTTTATTTATTCAATTAACAGTTCTCACTATACAGCTCAGGTTCATGACCTTCCTGTGTTCAATTATACCTAGTTCAGATCACATCTTATAAACATGGAAGCTTCTCTAAGAAAAACCAGACTATTTCCTTCCAGAATACATAATATATATAATGATTGAAAAATATAGAAATAAAAACTATTAATTTCTTGCCCTCTCCGTGGAGAATCTTTGATTGGTCAATCTCTTGTCTCCTAGTTCTATCAGTTATGAAACACTCCCTGTGTTCCTTCCATGGCCTTGGGTAAGATATGATATTCCTTATTAACCACTTTTAGAAAAGCAGTCAGTGCTCTTAACCTCTGAGCCATCTCCTCAGTCCTTATTAACCACTTTTAATGCCTATATCTGAAGTGGGTGTTCAGGAGAAAGTTACTTGCTAGTTTTAGCAATCCCTGCATATTTGTACAAGTTTGTATAACCAGGGATTGTCTTTGGGGTTGGGTAATTACATGCCATTGTTGGCAAGCCTTAAGGTGTCTTTCACAGTAAAGTGCCTCTCAAAAATTCAGAAGATCTATGTATTTGCTTCTGGTCGATTCTCTGCATTAGTAACCACAGCTAAAGATCTTGTCTAGACACAGTCTTTGAGGCTAAGAATTGTTGTCGCCCTCCTGTTAGACCCTGTACTCATCCAAATCCACCAGCATTTAACTCACACAATTAGGGCTTTGTGTCGGGAAGCTCTGGTTTTACCAGTCTTAAGAGTACCGCTTTCCCACCTCTGCTTGTATTAACTTGGACTACCAAAGACTTCAAAGAATGAGATTCCATTCATTTGGGACAAAGGTCATACATACATGGGAAGGACCTTCCTAAATAAAATCAAACCTTCTCCCCTCTTTGATTGCAGGCTAACTATCTAGCTTAAGTTTGCATTTCATTGTAGGAATTTTTTCTCTAACAGTCATTAAACTAACCCAACACATGTAAACACCCTAAATGTTTCTCCCCATTTTCCATTCCACAGCAACCCCAGTCAACTCATAATCTATAGTCAAAGACTGATTTGCCAACCGAGTGTTTAAGTGTCTGTTATGGTAAATGCTCCCAGTTTAGGGGAGAGAGGTCTTCAGTCTCCATCCTGACCTACCATTTTAAGTCTTTCATTAATCTGTTTCCATTTTTAAAACCCAAATTCTCTGTCAGTCAGATATGCTGTCAGCTACAGTTCATTAAAAACTAACCATAGTTATGATTTAGGTGTGGTTCATTTGTTTCTCAAAGATCCATTGTGACTGAGATCTCATTCCCCGGGGTGACTGTACTCAGTGATAATGTGGATTTTTAAAGAGGTGTAGCCTAGGGGAGGTTCTTAAACTATTCAGATGTACTCTGGGGGCCATTATCACTCAAACAAACCTGGGCTTCCCCATTCTTAATAATAATAATAATGTGATTATCTGTTAGTGTTGGCTCAGCACCACTGCTGTTCACACCACAGGGAAGAAACAGTTTCACCAAGAAGCCTATGTTGAGCCATTTGTACTTTGAGTATAAAGATTTCTCAAGCTGTAAGTTCAATAAACCTCCTCTTGTTAATAGGTAAAAATGAATAATAAATTATTAGGTATTAGGTGTGTGTGTGTCTGTGTCTGTGTGTCTGTGTGTGTGTGTCTGTGTCTGTGTTATTACATATGTGTGGTCATCTATGTCACCTCATGCATGTAGAGGTCAGAAGACAACTTTGAATAATCGGATATTTTCTTCAACCTTTATGTGGGCTCTGGGGATCCAGTTTAGGACTTCAGGCTTATACAGCGGGCTGGTGAGCCATCTCCCTGGGCCCTGTGGCAGGTACTTTGCAGTGGTTAAAAGAAAAAGGACATAGTTAATACACCATAGTTTAAACAAACAAAAATATATTTCTCTACCAAGAAATGCAAATGTGAACAGTGACCTTGTTTAAAGTCAACAGGTCCTTAATGAGCATCTCTGTGATTCTTTTGGCCTCCCCCTCTGTGGTCACAAGGATATGTCCCACCTTCACACTATAGACAGAAGCAAAAGTAACAAGTGTCACTCAGAACACTTCCTTTCAGCTCGTATATGTTAAGGAGGGGAGTTTTTCCTAAACTATCCAGATAGATTTCTACCTACATCTCACTGATCAGAATTGATTCTCGAGCCAGTCTGCCTATGGGTCCATAGCTGAAATGGAAGGCTCTTGGCTGGGGGGGTGTGGGAAGTCGTGTTAACAAAGAATAATATCTGCGGGAATTCTATCAATAGTACCACCCACAGTACTGTTCCCAACAGAGGGGATGGAAATCTAAGTGGAAATTTTTTAATTAAAATAAAAATAAATAAAGCCTCCTGAACCTTTCTCATGATGCCACCAATTACACAATGTACTTGGTGGGTGTGGGGCTTCAGGAAAACTCCAAAAGCAAGAGATATCAGTTTTCTATTGCAGTATGACAAATGGCAGTTTGGGAGAAAACAAACAAACAAACGAAAACACAGAAACAACACCCTTCCAGCTTTTCTTCTTTTTTTCTTTTTTTAACCTGTTTTTTCCTTCCTTTTTTTATTTAAGTTAGAAACAAGCTTGCTTCACATGTCAGTCCCAGCTCCCTCTCCCTCCCCTCCTCCCCCACCCCCTCTACCAGGCCCCCCAGTCCCCCACCCAATCTCCACTCCAATCCCCAGGGACGATGAGGCCATACGTGGAGGATCTCCAGAGTCTGTCTTTCATCCAGGGCAAGGCCTATGACTTCCCCCAAGAGTTCAGGCTGAGAGAACATCCCTCATTGTGGCATGGACACTCAAAGTCTATTTGTATGCCAGGGATAAATACTACCCAAGGCCCCATAGATTACCTAGGTCTCTTCACTACGCCCACATTCAGGGGGTCTGGGCCAGTCCCATGCTGTCCACCCAGCCATCAATCTGGGGTCCAAGAGCTCCCCCTTGTTCAGGTCAACTGTTTCTGTGGGTTAAACCAGCCCAGTCTTAATCCCTTTGCTCATCAGTTCTCCCTTTCTGTCACTGGATTCCAGGAGCTCAGTTCAGTGTTTAGCTGTGGGTGTCTGACTCCCTTCCATCAGTCATTGGTTGAAGGTTCTGTTTCTCAGACTCTCTAGCAGTGGGATTGTATGCTGGCTCTCCCCTGATTCATGTCTAAAATTCATATATGAGTGAGTACATACCATGTTTGTCTTTTTGTAACTGGGTTACCTCACTCAGGATGGCTTCTTCTAGTGCCATTCATTTGCCTACAAATTTCAAGATTCCATTGTGGTTTTTTTTCCCACTGAATAGTACTCCATTGTGTAAATGTACCACATTTTCTCCATCCACCACTCTTCAGTTGAGGGACATCTAGGTTGCTTCCAGCTTCTGGCTATTGCAAATAATGTTGCTATGAACATAGTGGAACAGACATCCTTGTTGTATGAATGTGCATCTTTTGGGTATATGCCTAAGAGTGGAATTGCTGGGTCTTGTGGTAGGCTGATTCCCATTTTCCTGAGGAATCTCCATACTGATTTCCAAAGTGGCTGTATAAGTTGGCACTCCCACCAGGAGTGAAGGAGTGTTCCCCTTTCTCCACATCCTCTCCAGCATAAACTGTAATTGGAGTTTTTTATTTTAGCCATTCTGACAGGGGTAAGATGGTATCTCAATGTTGTTTTGATTTGCCTTTCCTTAATGGCTAGGGATGTTGAGCACTTTCTTAAGTGTCTCTCAGCCATTTTAGACTCCTCTACTGAGAATTCTCTATTTAGTTCTGTACCCCACTTTTTGATTGGATCCTTTGGTGTTCTGGAGACTTGCTTCTTGAGTTCTTTGTAAATTTAAAGATCAGCCCTCTGTCAGATGTGGGATTTGTGGATATCTTTTTCCCAATCTATGGATTGCCTTTTGATTGTCTTGCTGACTGTATCCTTTGCCTTACAGAAGCTTCTTGGTTTCAGGAGGTCCCATTTATTAATTGTCAATCTTAGTGTCTGTGCTACTGGAGTTATGTTCAGAAAGCAGTCTCCTGTACCAATTTGTTCAAGGGTACCTCCCACTTTCTCTTCTAAGAGGTTCAGTGTGACTGGATTTATGTTGAGGTCTTTGATCCATTTGGATTTACATTTTGTGAATGTCGATAGACATGGATCTATCTGCAGTCTTCTACGTGTCAGACTCCAGTTATGCCTTCCAGCTTTTTATGGTCTGAAGACCTTTAATTCCAAGAACTGTTTCTCCTGCTCCAGGACTCACAAGGTCAAACCAAGGCTGGCCTCTGGGAAGAATGATTGCATGGGCTCATACACACAGTTGGTAGAGGTGAAGAGGTTCTCATGATGAAGACTGAGGATCCCTGTTTCCTTTGAGGCTGTCACGTCACTCATATCTCCAAAAGGCTGCTCTCTGGTCCTTGCCGTGATTTCTTCCAAATCCAGAGAGCAGCAGACATGTCACGACTTTCTTTTGCTATAAATCTGACATAATATGAGTGTGAGTAGCTTAGGTCCACTTTAACCTCCCCATATGCTGGCTAGTTTTACATCAATTTGACAGAAGCTAAAGCCATGTTGGAAGAGGGCACCTCAATTGAGAAAATGTCCCCACCAAATTGGTCTGTGCTCCAGCCTGTGGTGTATGTTCTTGACTGATGACTGATGTGAGAAGGCCCAGCTCAATGTGGGCAGTGCCACCCCTGGGCTGTGGTCCTGAGTGCAGTAAGAAAGCAGACCCAGCAAGCCCTGAGAAGCAAGCCAGAAGCAGCGCTCCTCCATGGTTTTGTTCTCATTCCTACCCTCAGGTTTTCACCCTGACTTCCCTCAGTGATGGACTGTGACTCAGAAGTAGAAGATGCAATAAACCTTTTTCCTCCCCAAGTTGCTTTTGGTCATGGTGTTTCACCAGAACAATAGAAGCCCTAGTCAAGACACCCCATGCGATAGTCTACAGATTAACCATAATTAAGTTCCCAAATTCTCTTTTGCTGTGTAAAATATTGGATGTACTGGAGCAATGCTAGTGGGCAAAAAGCCACATTTTGGAATTATGTCTGTCACAGTAAGTGCCACCCCCAGCAAAAATTTCAAATCACACCATTTATTGGTTAGAGACAATTATATGACTTTATCTAATTTTAAGATTAAATTTGTTTCCCAAGGTGTCTGTTTAATAAAATTACATAAAAAAGAAAACCAAAGAAAGGAATGAAATAAAAACGTTTCTTTAAGAAATATTTTCAAGGGAGGCAGAGGCAGGTGGATCCCTGTGATTCAAGGACAGCCTGGTCTACAGAGGGAGTGCCAGGATAGGCTCCAAAGCTACACAGGAAACCCTGTCTCAGGGAAAAAAAAAACAAGCAAAAAAACAAAAAAGAGAAAAAATATTTTCTTGTCAAAATTTTAGAGAACAGAGAACAAAATTTTTAAATATAGCTGGGCATGTTAGCACACAATTTTAGTCCCAGCACTCGGGAAGCAAAGGCACATGGATTTCTGAGTCTAGGCCAGCCTGGTCTACACAGAGAGATCCTGTCTTAAGACAAAAAAGTTTTGTCACACAGCATATCCCCTGCTCTGGATGATAAAATCACTGTGTTAGGCATGCATGGCGGAACATACCTGTAATGTCAGTCCTTGGGACACACAGGCAGGTGTCAGAAATTCAAGGACATCCTTTAGTGTCCCACAGCAGTTTCCTCTACGTTGAAACATTCCCTCTCAGACACATGTTCTCCTTACATGTATACTATTGGACGCACACACACACACACACACACACACACACACACACACACACACGCACGCACGCACACGCAGTAAACAAATACTTTTTAAAAGATTATCCATCTAGGGTCACCAGCACAAGCAGGTCACATTTCATAATCCAGAGACTGGGTTTTGCGTAGAAATGCATGCCTTAAGCAGGGATTTACAGCTCGTTGTAATAAAAGCAGCACACAGGAGAAGGCTCCCACGGGGAGGCAAGCAGAGCACAGTGGTCAAACCCCATGCTTCACAGAGCCGTGGTCACAGAGTTAAGGCATGGGGGACAGACAGAGTAAGAGAGGGAAGACCAAAGGGACAATACAGGCACATTGCTGAAGGAACCAGAGACGCAAGAACTCACCCAACTCTGAATGCCAGTACAGTTCAAACAGTCCCTAATAGTTCACCTTCCCCAATCTCACAGGGAAGCATAGGCTGTTACTTCCCCAGAGCCTCAGGTTGCCACTGTGTGACCTTTGGTAAGCCCCTCTCCCTGCCCATCTAATTACTACATTTAACTAAATTGTACTCTCTGGGATTTTCCCTGGTCCTGCACTTCTCTAAGCATTTGAGCCATTTTCCCAAGAACAAATCTCCCAAGTTATCCTCATCCTCTACCATGTTTCTCTGTAAATCCCCCTCACACCTACATACACCTACTCACTCTCCTCCATGTACATCCATGGCCTAAGTTTAAACACACTTTTATAGTGGCTTTTGTTCCAGGATGCATTCCTTAATGTGGAGGGAATTTCTGGGCTTTTTCAGTCTTTATGCTTCCATAACCAGGAACCTGTTCCCTGGACTAGATGAAAATATATGTATCTCCTGAGGGGTGTGTGTGTGTGTGTGTGTGTGTGTGTGTGTGTGTGTGTGTGTGTGTGTGTGTGTGTGTGTTCCCTCATAGCTCCCTATCTTGCCATGAAATTCCCAAGACTACCCATAAGTCTCTCCTCCAAACTTCTGAGGATCCTAATCCTTGCAGGCTAGACTGAGGGTAGTGAGCCGTTATTAGTTCTGTGGGTTGCATTGTCTGTTCTTCAGGAACTCTTTAGATAAATGCTGCCTCTGAGCTCTTGAAATGAAGCAAAAGAAATGGAGGCAACTGGCATTTGGAAGACAAGTCGGATGTTGGCAGAGCACTGACAGCTCACTCAGTTGTCTCAAGCAAAGAGGAGGAGGTCCAAGGTGTGAGACTGTCAACCAGTGGAGAGTGTTGTGGCTTAGATGGGCCTTGTCTCCCAGTGGTCAGGATACTGGTAACGTTCACCCTAGACTATGTAGAAGGAGTGGAACCTCCAAAAGGTGGAGCACATTAGGTCATAGGAACTTCACTCTCAGGAGTAGATTACCACGTATGTCAGGCCTGGTAGAAATGGATGAGTTAGTTCTACCTTGAAAGCAGGTTGTAATGAAAAGGGCAAAGTCCTGCCAGTCTGGTTCATCATTGGCCTCTGTCTGTCTTTCGCACTCCTTTCTGCCGTGATGTAATCTGCAACGTGATCAGAAGGCCCTGACCAAGATCTCATAGACAGGCTTGCCAGATCTTAGACTTCCAGTTCCCCAAAGTGTTTGCTAAAATGCATCCTTGTCCTGGGCAAATTCCACACTCTTTGGTGTTCTGTTAGAGCAAGGTAAACAAGGCTAAGACAAGGAGGAAGCTACCTCAGCAGAGGAGCATTGCGTTGGAAACCAAAATCTGTTCCTCAGGATATTCAATAAAATTACACAAATTCTAGCCAGGTGTTGGTGGCGCTCTCCTTTAATCCCAGCACTCGGGAGGCAGAGGCAGGTGGATCTCTGTGAGTTTGAGGCCAGCCTGGTCTACAGAGTGAGTTCCAAGACAGCCTCCAAAACAATACAGTGAAACCCTGTCTTGAAAAAAAAAAGTACACAAATTCAGTTCCTTTCCGAAGCTATGGATCTATTGAAGTGGCCTGCCTTGGAGTTTTATCTTTTAAAATCCACCATACATAGGTTTCTCTGTCATTAAACTTATGGCCACTTTATCAAGCCCAAGGGACTTTGGTCTATTGTGCCCGTGTCTCTGTGGGATACATCGTTCATTCTTAGGAACTCCTTAAATAAGTGCTGGCCTCTGAGCTGTTTCTTGATTTCACTTGCATATCTTTTTTTAACCCACACATTAAAAAGATGACCCAGAAAAATTTACAAAGCTAGTATGTATTTGAATTCTAGGCAAGGGGTGAGGATTGCTGCATTTTTCAGAAGCTAGCGAAAATAGTACTGAGCAATGAATGATGCTAGATGCAATCTAATGGCTTGGGGTTTTTAAGACATGCATGCAAAAATAGGAGATGGGGGAGGAAAAGTCATAGTGTTGTGGCTTTTTATTATTTTAGAACCAAGAAGAACCCAAATAGAAAAGAGATAAAAGTGTGAGTTCTGTTTCGTAATCCCAGCATTAGGGAGATGTAAGTAGTATTATCAGGAGTTTGAGGCCATCCTGGCCTTGAAGTAAGATTGTGTCATTGGAAATAAGTTAATTGATATGATAAAGGAGATGAATTCAAAACTCTTCTGCTTGAAATAAAGCAATGAGACCCAGGGCCCCACCTCATGTCTGATCTCTATTTATCCCCAAGCTGGTCTTCACTTATCTTAACTCAACTAGCACCGATCCTTATTAGTTTGGATATCACTAGTGGAAAACACAAGAGTAAATTGCCCAAAAATTCGAAAGCATGTAAGTTATAAAACCTTTGACTCATAACTAACATGTAGGTTAGTCAAGGTGTTTCTCTAAAGTCACCTCAAGTCCAATGCCCCTCATCAGTTGCTCCAGTGACACAGAGGGCAAATGTTAACATCAAGGAATCCAATGAGTGGTCAGTGACACAGGAGAAAAAAAAATCAACATACTTAGCCATACACAAGAAAATCTGTGTCAAGAACTAGAGTATGTTTTCTTCTCCAAATAGAATGAAACTAAATCTGAGAAAGAAGAGTAAAATGTGAGAATATCCCTGATTGCCTTGTTTATTTTTATACTATTGAATAATACATGTACGTTTATACATATGTATATATTTGCAAACCACTTGATAATTCTTTGTGGAATGTCATGAAAAATGAGGTAGCAAAGATGTTTTAATGACAAAATGGAAAAGAGAGAAAGACACTTTGGGTGACAGGTAAAGATCTGGCAACAACATAAAACCTGCACAATTCAGTCACTCGTTCATCTCATTCATGAGACACTTGTTAAACATCATCTTGGCATGCAGGACCTGCAGCCAGGCCTTGAGGACTCAATGATGAGAGTTCTGCCTGGTAGAGCTACTGAGAGTCTCCACTCCTGGGCTATGCTACATAGTGAGACCCTGTCTCAAAACCCAAAGACTAATAGGAAGCCTGAAACCACAGTTCAGGGATTATGTACGTTGTTGTTTTTCAGTGTATGGATGTACAGAGTGCTTGAGACAAGGAATAATAGGGAAAATTAAGGTCACGGAAGTTTGTGGGACAACTCAAAAGCAGCCATCATGTTCAGGACAATACATTAGCATCCATAACAATTTGTGGTTCTTTGTTTTGCTTATCTTTCTCAAGATAGGGTTTCTCTGTATAGTCCTGGCTTTCCTGAAACTCACTCTGTAGACCAGGCTGGCCTCGACTCAGAGATTCACCTGCCTCTGCCTCCCGAGGGCTGGGACTAAAGATGTGTGCCAGCACCACCAAGCTTTCCACAACAGTTATTAAACAAGGAAAGTCATTTCACTAAGCAGAATGATCCCAGTCTAGTGGTCACTCCACAGGTTGAAGCACAACACCAAGATCAACACTAGGGATTGACCCTTGCAGCAGTGAGACCCAAGGTACACCTGGATCTCCATCAGGCCACCCAATGTAGGGCAACAGTCTAGAATCTAGATGAATCCAGGTACAGGGCAAACACATTAAGATTTTAATAAATAAATGAAAAGAAGAGGTCATTTGAGGTAACAGAGTCAGAAAAGCAAATAAAATAACCCAATCAATCCTAGCCAGTTTACCCTTGCCTATTGACCTACTTTTTGTTAGTTTTCCTTTTACTTTTTAAGTTTGTTGTTTTGGTTTTGTTTTGTTTTGTTTTTTGTTGTTTTGTTTTGGTGGGTGATTTTGGATTATGTTGGTGTTGGGGCAGGTAGTAATGGTAATTTTTCTTGTTGTTTTGGTTTTGGAGGGGTTTTTTGTTTGGTCGGTTGGTTTTTGGTTTTTCAAAACAGGTTTTTTTCTGTGTAACTTTGGAGTTTGTTCTGGAACTCCATCTGGCCTCAAACTCACAGAGATTCACCTGTCTCTGCCTCCCGAGTGCTGGGATTAATGGCATCAGCCACCACCGCCCAGAGGTGGTAGTTTTTTGAAACAGGTCTCCCTGTGTAGTCCTAACTATCCTAAAACTCACCACTTAGCCACCACTCCCCAACTCTGAATTTGTGGCCTCCCAAGTGCTGAGAGAATACACATGCTCAGCTTTGTCTGCTGTCCTTAATTTTAATTATTCTTTTTTTCTAGTGACAAAGTGTCTCCTTGTGGGAGAAATGACTTATGACACAAGGAAGGTTCTAGATTAGTAACCAGTAGCTCCCCCTGTAGCCAGCCGTAGCGTTAAAGCGTTTATTTAAACAAGATTCTAGAAAGGTCTACTTAAAACTTTGGTTTCATTTCAAAAGAAATCAAGAAACAGGATGAGTGTGTGGGAATCCACAGAGAAAAATTTCTTTTTTCTGTCTTCACTAGACTCTTTCCAGAGAAGTACCAGGTATGGTGGTGTACACCTGTGAGCTAGCACTCAGGCTGAGGCAGTAGGATTGTTTGAGGAGGTAAGTTCAAGGCCGATCTATGTTCCACAGCCAGACGTTCTCTCAAAGGTTCATGTTCAGCAAAGCCCGTTTCTACAAGGATAACAACTGCCCATTGTGAGGATAAGCAACCCGTTTCTCCCGTTTACTTTGAAGGGATCAGACCCTCACCCAGCACCCTGCTTTGGCAGTCATGTCAGGCTGCAGAACACACGTTGCTTAGTTTCAGGCCTTCTGCCCTTGCAGGAGCTGCCCTAGTCACTAGGAGTTCAGATACCCTCCACGTGGCAAGGAGCCAATCAGAAGTTAGCTGGCTGGCTCTGGGCATGCTTTACAGTACTTCACAGTAAAAGGGGTGTAACAGTGACATGCAAAGCATAGCAGCAACCACCCAGGGAGGGCCTATAGGCCATAACAACCGTTGACCAATCAACACAGGACAGGTCACCCTGACGCCCACCAATCCTGAGACTGTTGTGTATACCTAGACACACCTCTTGTACATGCCAATAAATTCCCCACATTGCCACCCCTTTGGTTCCTTCTCACTCCATCTACCATGATCAACCAACGAAGGGCCCGAGTTAAGACTCGTTAATATTAAAAGGCTCTTTGCTTTTGCATTGGAATGGGTCCCTTGGTGATTTGGGGGTTCAGAATATGGGCACAACAACTTCAGCTGTGACTCACAGTGAAATGTGGATAAGGATTCAAAATAAAAACACGACACCCTTCCTTGGTGTCCTGCACTGTTTATGAAGACTTGAAAAGGAGGCCAGCCCACATCACATCTGATGTGCTTTCAGGGACTCGTAATGCAAATAACAAGCAGTATGACTGCAAAGCTGAGGGGCTCCCAGCAGAGAGACACTGGAGGAGGGGAAATAAATACCTATATTTATACGTTGTCTGTTCCAGATGAAAGCAATTTGTTAAAAGATTTTGGGGAGGAAAATCTGTGTTCCCACGATAAAACAGAAAAGGTTTCTGGGAGACAGGTAGCATCAGAGATGGTTAGTGATTCTCAGTCACTCAGGAAAACTCAGATGCTTTCAGCATATGAGGCACACCCTTGGGTCTGAGGACTGTCACCATCTGTTCAGCTAAACCAGAGTCAACATATTTCCCATATGCTAGGGCTCTTGTTTTAATTTGCCAAACAGAAATTAATCTTTTCCTAGTCAGAATGTTTTACTGTGACCATAGGCAGAGGAAGTCAACAGCATCTCTATGAGTGTTGTTGGGTTTTGCTTTGTGGTGCTGCGGGTTGAAGCCAGGGTCTCGTACATGCCAGGTCAGCATTCTCCTGCTGAGCTACCTCCCAGCCTTAAAATTGTGTTTTGACCCCACTCCTGACTCACCCATTCCCCACCATTAAATTGTATACCCTTTAAATGTTTTATTTTATTTGATGTGTGTGTGTGTGTGTGTGTGTGTGTGTTGTTGGGTGTGGTGTGTGTGTGTGTGTATAGTATGTGTAGTGTATGGTGCAGGATGTGTGTGTGGTGGGTGTGTGTAGTGTTGGGTGTGGTGTGTGTGTGTGTATAGTATTGTGTAGTGTGTGGTACGGGCAGTGTGTGTGGTAGGTGTGTGTAGTGTTGGGTGTGGTGTGTGTGGTGTGTGTATAGTATTGTGTAGTGTGTGGTGTGGGCTGTGTGTATGTGATGTATAAGTGTATATAGACACATACTGCATGCTACAATATTCATATGGAGGTCAGAGGACAACTTTTTGGAGTTGTTTCTCTTCTTCCACCTTTTGATCTTCTGCTCTGAGTACTCCAACCTGGATAATCTTCAGTTGTCTTGACAGTTCTGTCTCTGCCTCCTGTCTCGACATAGGAGTGCTGGAATTGCAAATGTTAGCACCACATGCAGCTTTTTATGGGATCTGCAGTTGGCCCACCAAGTCCTAGCACCATGTCAGGGACAAAAGGACATGGGCAATAGTCTTAGGCATGTTCTCTGCCCACAAGAATCTCACAGACTTGTTAGGAATAGGAGGGAACAACTAGGAGATATCATCATGAAAGTATACACTGTGACATGGTGAAAAAAAAAGACAATGACGATGATAAAGATGGAGGTGAGGTATGACTCCATCATTCACCTGTACCTTCTCTTCCAAGGTTGTAGACAATACTCAACAAGAAGAGAGTGAACTTTTAAATCTCTCTAGTTAAAAATCTAGCTCACAACTTTAGCAGTCCCTTTAAGTCATGCATAGTTACATAATATTCACTTCCAAAACACCTTAACTCTTAGAAAATAATTCCTTCACCCATTAGCTGTTCTGTAACTCTGGTCAAAGCTTGGCCCATCTGTGATCTTTGATAAAAAAAATCATTAGCACTCTACAAATGTAGATTTATTCCTACCAAATTTTAATGCCCATAAAGAAACAGTATAAGAGATGTGCTGAGAGGCATTTCTAAATTTTAGAAAGGTAACTTGAGATCTAAGAAAGATATGCATTAGAATAACTGCTGCTGACTGAATTGTGTTTCCATATTAATTCATATGTTGAAGACCTAACTGCATTTGTATATGGAGGTCCTTAAAAAAGAGTTTAAGCTAAAATGAGTCAGTGACCTGGATTTTAATAAGTATGGTAAGTGTCCTTATGGAAAGATGAAGTTGGTGCATCATTAAGATTGAATATGAATCTCCCTCACTGACTCCTGTTTGGAATATTAGATTTCTAGCTAGTCCAACTATTTTGGTAGATTATGCGAACTTTAGGAAGTTAAGACAGACTCCTATTGGCATATATACATTTCAGTGGTGCCTCGGGTAATTAATGTTTGATAACATTTGTTGAAACAATGAATCAACATTATAAAGTTTAGTTAATTCAAGATACAACTTGAACTATCTGTAGTATCACAAGCTTAAGTAGTTGGGAGGCTGAGGCAGGAGGATTACAAGTTAAAGGACAACCTGGCTACATAGTAAGACCCTGTTTTGAGGGGAAAATATATACTATTAACCTGAGAAAATTAACTCTCTTATTATTTAAAAAGTATGTACATAGCTAAAGAGATGGCTCTTCCAGAGGAGCCAGGTTCAATTCCCAGCTCCCACATGGCAGCTCACAATTGTCCGTAACTCCAGTTCCAGAGAATCCAACACCCTCACACAGACATGTATACAGGCAAAACACCAATGCACACTAAAAAACAAAAATTATGTGGTTAAGAGCACTGGCTGCTCCTGCAGAGAACCCAAGTTCAATTCCCAGCAACCTCATGGTAGCTCACAACCTCCTATAACTCTAGTTCCAGGCAATCTGACCCTTTTTTCTGGCCTCCTCAAGTACCAGGAATGAATGTGATGTGCATACATGCTGGAAAGCAAAACACCCATGCACATAAATAAAAATAATACTTTTTTGGTCTACAAAAGCTAGTCCCAGGACAGCCTCCAAAGCTACAGAGAAACCCTGTCTCAAAAAACAAACAAACAAAAATAATAGTAATAATAATAATAATATTTTTGAAGCTATATGTACTTACATTCTAGGTGAATTTATAGTAATAGCTTAAAACTTGTAAAGATCAAAATTGCAAATAGCCAGAAAAGTTATCATTTCTCTAAATGTTAATGAGTTACTTCAACAATATAAAAGACTCAAATTATAAAGAGGTAAAATTGTGAAGTAATAAAAATATTTCACCTGAATATAGATGCAAGTTTCTAACATTGACTTCTACCCTAAGATTTGTTTCATAAGAGTTTTTCCTATCACTAATCACTTCAATTATCTCAAAAGTGAGGTGTTTGGACTATGATATTAGTCGTCCCATTGTTTTCAAGGGTGATGAAGCTGATCTGGCTGGGTAGGCAGATGTCCTCTTTCTCCATCATACCACTCTGTGAGCTCTGTCAGCGACTCCCTCCCCCTACAAAGGAAGACCATGATTCAGCTAAGTGTATAAAAGAAGCTACCCTTGCTTCCTAGAACCTTAGACAAGCTTTCAAGATAACAGTTTTCTTCATTTTGTAAATGGAAGGTTGGTCTTGCAAATCAAGGAATATTCTTTACTACTGAAGAGCGACCTCATAAGGAAGACAGATACCAAAGTGGAGACTATTAAACTTACCCACAGGAAAGGCAGAGAGGATGGGAAAGGAGGACCCGGATAGGACTGCAGTGTGTGAGGTTTCCTGTCATGGTATATCTTTATTGTCAACTTGACTTTATTTAGAATCACCATGGAAACACACCTCTGAATGTGTCTATGGTCTCCAGAGAGGCTTAACTGAGCCTGGAAGACATACCACGCGTGTGGACAGTACCATTTCAAGGGCTAGGATTTGGGATTAAATATAAAGAGAGCGGCAAGCTGAGTAGCAGCATTCATTCATCTCACTGTTTCCTATCTTCAGGTGCAATTAGCTGGGCACATTTCCACTATCATGCCTCCCTGCCATGATGGACTGCACGTTCAAATGGGAGCCGGAGGGGGGAAGAAAACAAAACCTCTTCTGTAAATGCTTTGTCAGGTACTTTGTCATTGCAAACATTAAAAGTAACTAGCACAGTCCTCTGGTGTGTGTTTGATCCTGTTGGGAGTCTTTTCACACTGTTCAAAGGGCAGTGTGTTGGAGTGTTCCCAGAACTAAACATCTTCAGCTGATTGTGTTGCCTAATGATCAGCCTCCTCCCCAAGAGCACGATGCTGTGCTCTCAGCAGACCTTCTCTGTCTGTGGATGTATGTCCTCTTCTCTCATTGGAACTTCACAGTGACCTTGGATCTCTCGTGGCTAGTTAACTAGAACTTAAACAACAGATTCTTTTGTGCTTAAAGGGGTAGGGGAAGGAAACAGAACATGGAGAAGGGACAGTGTCACCAAAGTAACTTCTGGGGCATGGTTAGAAAACCCTGACCTCTATGTCAGCAACCCCATGCATTTTTTCTTAAGAACTACTTGTGGAGCACCTACTTCATGCAGCAGATAAGTCCCTGGGAATTTAGTAGCAAGCAAAATAGACAGAAGCATATCAGTCTCAAGGAACTGACGCTCCATTTTTTTTAAGTAATTGGATATGTAACATGCTATGCAGAACCTGTGTCCAGAAAAGCACACCTGTATTTCTATTACTTGGGAAGCTGAGGTAAGAGGACCACAATTCAAGACACGCATGGGCAACTTATTGAGGCCTATCTCAAAACCTGGGTAAATAAGAAAAGGTTAGAGGGGATGAGCATGTATGTAGCAAACCCCAGTACTGCCCCAACTACCAAGAAAAGATAAAAGAAACATACTAGATAGTCCTCAGTGCAATGAAGGAGAAGTGTTATGGGGGTAAAGGATAGAAAATGTGATAACAGGTTGAACTATTTGCTTCTGGAAAAGGAGCTATGGATGTGGATCAGAAGACTTGGGAGACAGACTGATGACGGAGAGGCCAGCACGGGACTGATCCAGACCTCCACCACCCCACCACCACTACCACCCAAACCTGGGTGTTAGAGAGGAGGCCTCGACCATCTATGGAACCTCAGATAGTAGATCAGCATTTATCCCTGGCATACAAATGGACTTTGGGAGCCCATTCCACATGGAGGGATGCTCTCTCAGCCTGGACACATGGAGGAGCACCTAGGCACTGCCTGGGATGATACAATGGACTTTGAAAATCCCCCATGGAAGGCCTTACCCTCTCTGGGGAGCAAAGGGGAGGTGGGGTGGGTGGTTGAGGAGATGGGGAGAAGGGAGGATGGATGGGGGGAGGAGGGGAGGGAGAGGGAGCTGAGAGTAACATGTGTAAAAAAGAGAAAGTGGGAAGTACCCTTAAAAGAATTGGTACAGGAGACTGCTTCTTGAACATAACTCCAGTAGCACAGACACTAAGATTGACAATTAGTAAATGGGACCTCTTGAAACTGAGAAGCTTCTGCAGGGCAAAGGACACAGTCAACAGGACAAAGCCACAGCCCACAGAATGGGAAAAGATATTCACAAACACCACATCTGACAGAGGGCTGATCTCCAAAATTTACAAAGAACTCAAGAAGCAAGTCTTCAGAACACCAAAGGATCCAATCAAAAAGTGGGGTACAGAACTAAATAGAGAATTCTCAGTAGAGGAGTCTAAAATGGCTGAGAGACACTTAAGAAAGTGCTCAACATCCCTAGCCATTCAGGAAATGCAAATTAAAACAATTTTGAGATACCATCTTACTCCTGTCAGAATGGCTAAAATCAAAAACACTAATGACAGTTTATGCTAGAGAGAATGTGGAGAAAGGGGAACTGCTCAAGGTCTGGTGCTCCTCCACTGCTGGTAGGAATGCCAACTTGTGCAGCCACTTTGGAAATTAGTATGGAGATTCCTCAGGAAAATGGGAATCAGTCTACCACAAGATCCAGCAATTCCACTCTTAGGCATATACTCAAAAGATGTACCCTCATACAATAAGGACATCTGCTCAACTATGTTCATAGCAACATTATTTGTAATAGCCAGAACCTAGAAGCAACCTAGATGCCCCTCACCTGAAGAATGGATAGAGTAGTACACAATGGAGTACTACTCAGTAGAAAAAAAATGGAATTTTGAAATTTGCAGGCAAATGGATGGCACTTGAAGAAACCATCCTGAGTGAGGTAACCCAATCAAAAAAGACAAAAATGGTATGTACTCACTCATATATGGATTTTAGACATGGAGCAGAGGATTGCCAGCCTACAATCCCACCACCAGAAAGTCTGTGGTGCAGGGAGGACCCTAAGAGAGATATGCATGGTAGCCCTGAGATTTCCTAATTGGATTGGGGAGGGGGAAAGGGAGGGCAGAAGAGATGGGAGAAAGAGAAGAGGAAAAGAGGAGGGGAGAGGAGGACATGGGAGAGCAGGAAGGTTGAGTCAAGGTAAGAACAGAGGAGAGAAGGATGAGAGATACCATAAAAGAGGGAGCCATTATAAGTTGGAGGAGAGATCTGGCACTAGTGAGATCTTCACAGATCTACAAGAATGACACCAACTGGCACTAAGCCTACCTTAAACGCCCTCCCATGATAATGAGAATGATCTCTACCTTATATGCCATCCTAGAACTCTCATCCAGTGACTGATGGAGGCAGAGGCAGACACCCACAGTTGGGAACCAAATTGAACTCCTGGAAACCAGTTGCTAAGAGAAGTGATGACCAAAGGAATCAAGATCAGGCTGGTGAAACCCACAGAGGCAGCTGACCTAAACAAGGGGGAACACATGGACCCCAGACTGATGACTGAGAGGCCAGCATGAGCCTGATCCAGACACCTCCCCACCCACCCCCCCACCCCCGCCGAACCTGGGTGTCAGAGAGGAGGCCTTGGCAATCTGTGGGACCTTAGAGAGTAAAGCAGTATTTACTCCTGGCATACAGATGGACTCTGGGATCCCATTCCATGTGGAGTTGATGCTCTCTCAGCCTGGACACATGGGGGAGGATCTAGGCCCTGCCTGAGATGATGTAACAGACTCTGAAAATCCCTCATGGAAGCCCTTGCCCTCCATGGGGAGTGGAGGGGGGATGGAGTGGGGGTGAAGGGTTGGGAGGATTGGGGTGTGGGGAAGGAGGGGAGAGGGAACTGAGAGTGACATGTGTAAAAAGTTAAATAAAAAATATGAAAAAAATTATTATAAAAAAGAGAAGAAAAAGACTTGGGAGGGAACACTAAATCAAACTATGGCTTTCTCAAAAGCCCCTGAACTCCAGATCTTAGCTGTCCAGTTTCACAGTGAACTGAAAGTTCCTGAAAAAGCAAGGCCTGGGGTAAAGTTTCTGGAACCTGCTTGACTTCGGCTGAGTGGAGTACAGTGATTGCAGAGAGCTGGGATGTTCCAGGTTCAGAGTCCACACTGTCTTGGATGTTGGTCCTTTTTCATTGCCATGCATCATCAACCTCTGTATCTGACTTAACATCATCTTCCCATTCAGATGATGCTCTTGGGATAGAGGGCTAGCCTCCTCAGCACTAAATGAGAAAGTCAACCCGTAAATCCAACAGATTTCCCTGCCTTGCTGCAGCCCTCCTACCTGGTGACTCTACTTGTTTAGTTTATAGACATGTCAACTCATAACTCCATTTCCTGAGACTTACATACATGTAAACTTTCCCATAACACAGCAGGTCATTCAGAATACTCAAATTTCCATTCACTCTTATTTGACTCAGAACAAACTGTTTCAAAGCTGTGTTGGTGTTTCTATGTCAATACCTTTCATGGCTCCATTCTATTTACTGTGTAGATTTGTGCAAATCGCCCGAGCTTTCTGTTTTGAATGTTACTATCTTTGAAATAAGGATGACTATACTTAACCTGTAGAGGGTGAATGAATCAGTAGATACTAGGTTATAAAGATTCTCTTGGGGGGGAAAATCCTTTCTGCTCTTTGGCTTCACTACTGAAAGGAGACTAATGATGCTGGACTACCTCATGGCTTGTGATGAGGACTAGATGAGACCCAACACAAGAGCTCCTTGTGGAAGGAACAAATATGTGTATCCTGCTCTGTTGTCATAGCTACCAGCTACTGTCGCTACTTTCTTAACAATTGCAGCAATATCCTCATTGGGGAAATAGCCATTGGGACAAGATAGCTTGACCTTGAAGGCATAAGTAGGCATCTAATCTTAGTATGTAAGAAAAGAGAGATAATGAAAATCTTCTGCACTTGGGGCTAGGGACGTTGCTCAGTTGGTAGAGTGCTACCCTATCATCCACAAAAGCCAGTTCAATGCCCAGGGCTGTATAAACCAGGAGATGGAGGTAAGATCAGAAATGCAAGGTCATCTTCAGCTACAAAGCAAATGTAGAACTAGCTTGGGCTTCAAGAGACCCTATCTGAAAAGGAGGAGGAAGTGGGGGGGAAGAGATGAAGTAGAGGGGGAAGAAAAAAGAACAAAGAGGAAAAGAGAAGGAAGGGGAGGAGGAGGTGACTGAAGCAGCAAAGAGCACAGTGGCACTGAGAAAACAGGGAAGTGGAGAGAAGGTGTGGGAGGAGTCGCTATAAATGGGGATTTTATAGGGTGAGGGAACTATGGATATTCTCTAAGGAGCCAGTGGAGAAACATCTTGGAAAGAAGGATCCATGAAATGAAATTGGAAACTATTTGTTTAGTTGCAACATGAATGCCTGTCTGTTCATGTCTCCAAAATCTTTTGCTGTCAAATTGCACTACTAAGAGCTTTATGATTCCTTTGTGAAAAACTGGGGAAGAGTTTGATGAGCCACAAGTGGCTATGAAAATATAAGTTCCATGACAATTTGGAGAAATCTTACAGGGAATGGGCAGGGTTGGAAGAGAGGGAGGAAGGCCTAAAGCTCGTACATTGGTGAGGCCTGGGTAACTAGTCTGTATGAGTCCATTATTCTATAGCCAAATCAAAGTAGTGGACCAAGGTGGACAAATCAGAGAGGAGGGATGCTGAGCAGCCCTTAACAACTTGTACATACGATGCCACAGACCTGCATCTAACCCAGAAAAATGAGTTTATTCACCTTGACCTTCATCCCTATCCCAGTAACTGCGAGAATCAAAACCAACCCTCATTGCCAGATGTGGGTGGCAACCTCCTAGCACCAGGTTCTAAGTCTTTTTGGCCCCACGAATGAGAAGTGAACTCTACGTCAAGCAGTCTTAGGAAGAAGCAATTGTGTATTCTACTAATGGTGTCAGCTGTAGGAACCCTCTGAAGTTTTCTCCTTTCCATTCTTTAAGAGACACTTAACTGTTCTGAGTACTGGGTAGAGCACTAGCCAGACGGCTCACTGGGGAAAGGCATTTGCTGCCGAACCTGACAGCCTGAGTTTTGTCCTTAGGATCCACATGGTGGAAGCAGAGAACTGGCTCTCACGGGTTGTCCTCTGATCTCCACATGTTTCCATGAAGTAATAAAGCTCACACATTCTCACTGCCTTGATCTTTGCTCAAGTATAGTCATGGGTTGAGACTTCTGAAACCATGAGCAAAACAGTTCTCCTTTTGATAATTATGGAATTTAATAATTATGGAATTGTAATCGCTCACAAACCTTTTAAGTTGTTTGTGTCAGTTACTTAGTCAAAATAACTAATGTATGGTATACAATATGGAAAAGCAATAAAATAAAGTTAAAATGGGCAGGTTGGGAGCCACAGGAAATAAAATTAGAGGGATATTTTGGAACCTGATTGTGTTTGATCTTGAACATCTTTATAAAGAATTTGAAATTTGTTTGTAGGCAAACAATGAAATGAGTTTGGGGACAACATAAGACACGTTGATGAACTAGTTTTTAAAGGTTGAAGGAAAGCAAGTTTCCAACTCATGGATCCTTATTTTTCAATCCTATTATCAGATAAAGTATGAGACAAAGGTTTATTAGTCTTTTGTAATCAAAGTTAATATGTTCATTCTAGTCATTGGGCCCCTGGTTAATTACTTCTGAAGATGAAAACCCGGGATGGGATAGAGGCATTGGAAGAGAGTGCAAAGACAATGTCCTGTTGGTAACTAAATCTAATGTTTAGATTCATTTATTCAGAGCCCCAAGATAATATGCCTTGTTGCCATCAACTATTGTTTTCTATAGCTTATGATTACAAGAGCAATCCCTAGTCCATTTGTAGTTTCTAGTCTAAGCAAAAAAGGAATGGACAAAATAGCACCTAATTTTCTGATAGAAAAAAAATCCATTACAAGGATGGTTGTCTCTGAATTATCTCAATGGGAATCACACCAAATCTCTTCATTTCAATGACTAGGAGCATGAATAAACTCAGGCTAGACAGCTCATGAAATTACCCATCCATGCATCATCCATCAGTCACCTGATAATGTTACTAGCTAGCTACAGTGACTGTATAATATTCACATAAAACTTTAGCCTCACGAGAGAGAAGAAATCATGTTGTCACATTAGCAATGTTTCCTACTAAAGATGTCTCAGCCTGAGATTGTAAAAGAACAGGGAAAGGTTTAAATTGTTCATGGAAATATCTATTTCTATATGTATCCATATATACAAGTATCTTAAGTATATTTTTTAAAAATATTTTCCCTGATCCATTGGATGTTTAGAGCTGGGTGACTGAATTTGAAAGACAAAGGAAATTTATCATATAATACAAGATATGTCTTCTACGGGTTATCCTTAAGCAAAAATTCTGAATTGGTGGTAGGACAAGCAAGTGCTGGCCTTGCCATCTTGCAAAGAGGTCACTGCCCATTCCAAAGCCCAATTATCCTGATTGTTCTTCTCCCCACCCCCAGAGAAACAAAAATTGTAACTGAGCCCATTTGGCTCCAGTCTGTTACAATATAAGTGGTAATAGTTTTACTACTGGTGATATAGACGATGCTGCTGATGATGGTTGTAGTGATGAGGGTAATAGTGGTGGTGATGAGAATGACGATGATAGTGCTAATCACAGAGGCAATGGTAGTAATGGTTTTGATAATGGCGATAGTGATGATGGCAATAGTGATGTCGGTGATATAGTGCTGATAATGGTAATAAGTTAGGATGCTGATGACACTTTATACACACCAATGTCATCTTTGACGGATTTTAAAAGCCAGAGAACCCCAAGTGTTAGTGGAGTGGGGAACACTCCAGGAGAGGGAAGAAAGGTACACAGAGTTAAGGAGTCTGTGTCAGTCAGAGGAGATCAGAGACTTGGTCCTCTTAACCCCTAACCACTCTTCCCTCTCCAGGAACAAGTTATCCCATTCCACTTGCCTTTTATATTTGGATTTAATCTTTGTCACTCGTCCAGTGTCAATGAATTCTTCTCACCACATACATGGAACTTACATTGCTTGCTTGGATGCTGAGAACAAATGAAAGCAAGTGTCGTGCCCCCCCCCGCAAAAATGTTGGTAGCACATTAAACAGGCTCCTCTGACTTTTTCTTTTCAATTTTTGTTGCTTGGAGTTTGTTGTTGTTTTTTATGGGGGAGGGGATTGGTGGCAGCAAATGCTGGGCCTGTCTCAAGCCTCCCTTGGCTCCCTGCAATCAATGTACATTCATCCCCAGAGGCCCCAGAGCCTCGGAGAAGCAAGTTAGCAAATGGAATGGAAATGGAACAAATGATCCACAGCCCCAGAGCTTTGTTTCCAGAAGCATCTGGTGGCCACTTCCAGACCTCTGAGGTTAGAAATGACAGGAAGCAGTAAAGGCAACTATGTGGCACAGGGGTGGGGGGGGCAGGAGGGGGCACAACGACTTACAGACCTGAATGTCTTGCTATTATTAAATTTCCCACTGGACCAGCCAGCATCTTCCAAATTTGTCAGGTTTTGCCTAACCTCATCCACAGTTAAAAGTCTCCGGAAAACCAGGAAGGCCTTTTGGGGAGGGGTGGGGTAGAGACTCATTCATGTTTGGACTCAGGCAGACTTAGAAACCTGTGATAGCACTGTCATTACCCAGCCCAGGCACACCACAGAGCAGTCAGCAAGCTCTCCCTCAATGGGCACAGAATTTCCCCTGGAATTTACAGAGCAGAAACCTTAAACACATATCACCATACGAACCAGATTACATAATGTCTCCATCACCCTCCTGACAGCTACAATTATGAGTCAATCCTGGTTTAAATATGAAACCGGAAGCTCCGAATTTCCCCTCTGACTATGTGGCAGGCTAAGTTAGAGCTCTCCAGGCCTGTCAGCTTGGAGATCTGAGCTGCTTCCACAGTCACTAATCTAGCAAGAGACCAAATGACTGGGTAATTAAAAGCAGTACTGCAGAGAACCTTGCTCCGGGCCAGATGTTGCAGAGCCCTGCTTCGGGCCAGATGTTCCCTTTGCTTAGCCATTACCCACATAAGGAGCAGAAATAGCCCCCCTTATCCCTTTAAATTCTCCTTTTCTTTATCCTTTCCAGCTAATTTCCGGCTTCTGATCTTTCAATCCCACGAAATAAAGTAAAAATAAAAGCCCCGTTACGGAAAGATGGCATGTTATTGAACACATGACTGTAAGTTGTAATGTGCTCTGTAGTCTCCTCTTTGTACTTCTTAAAGCATTCCAGCGCCTGAGACATTAAGTTACCCTGGCAACCTCACATGACTAAGGGCTCCAGAGAGCCCCACCTAGCTGCAGGGACTCATTTAAGTCAACAAGGGCCACCCCTACACTTAGTAGCCCAGAGACTGAGTAAATAGCACTGCTGTGGGGGAATAGGGGTTATTTTAGGGACCAAAGACTGTTGAATGAGGCAGCCCCTCCCTTTTCTTTTTTTTTTTTAACCCCGAACACAAGACAAATAAAACTCTCAATCCTACCCTCCAGAGAAGCCTCATTAAGGTCATGGGTCAGCTGGTAAATAAAGGAGAGGTCTTCTGGGCATTTTTCTAGCTAATGGTCAAATTACAAGACTCTTAAAAAAAAGCCAATAATTCATACCTGGAAAAAATGGCAAAGTAGTGTAAGATAGAGCTACTGTATCTTATCAGATTGCGAAATGCAGTTTGCATCTGTCTCCTTGTATTCAGGGTCTGGTCACTCCACTGCAGGCTGCCCTGGCTTAAGAACCTCAGAGGCCTGATGGGTATTTCAAGGACAAAGAGACTGGTGAAACAATTCTAATCCTGATTAGCCACCATAAATAAGTTCCCTTACCTTTTCATAGCATTTTCTTTAGAGACAGGGTTTCCATGTGTCCCTGAACTGGCCTCAAACTCATTATGTAGCTGAGGATAAACCCTGAACACTCAACCCACATCCCAAGTGGTAAGATTGCTGGTAAGATTGCCCACCATACCGGGCAAGAAGTTCTGTTCTTGCCTGTAGCGAACACCTTTGGATCATTTATATTTACTAACACCATTGCCTGCTCAAGACCAAACTGAAAAGGCTGCTATAAACAACGCGAAACAGGATTACTAGATGATTTTGAGAAAACTCACCAGGTCTGCAGTGTGAGGGGTATTGTTCTCATGGTAGTGTGTGGCCTGCATTCTAGCCCGGAGCCATTTCATCTGTGGGGCTTTGAACTGTGTTGTTTGTGTCTACATGGCTAAACAGAATGAAAGAAGGGAGAAAAGAATCTCAGGCATGATGCCCATGTGAAGGCAAAATGGTCACCAGATGACAGTCAAATGAAGCCCCAGAACAAGAGAGGGAGTTACTATGCACAGCAATGTGCTGGTGGTCAAACTATAACCCTAGTAAACAAGAAAACACCAGGGCACCATTTTTAAAGTGGACTTTCTGTTACCCATTGCTTGATCAGTGTGTGTGAGAGAGAAGGAGAGACAGAGACAGAGAGAATAGGAGAGAAGCCTCCATTTACATAGCATGCCATCATAGCTTGATGGCATCATTGCAGATGCTTGGATTTATCCTTGATGTCGGGCATCCTCTTCCATCTATGTTCAATTGCCTCTTAACTAATCGTGTGTGTGTGTGTGTGTGTGTGTGTGTGTGTGTGTGTGTGTGTGTGTGTAGATAGAAATTCACATATTGCAGGCCTCAGAGAAAACAATAACCAAACAGTACAAGCCAAGCCCCAAGTAACAATCACCATGGAGACATATTGGAGCAGCATATAAGAAGTAATGATGCTTACTATGCACAGCATTGCTCTGACCATCCTGTTTCCATGGCTTACAGCATGAATGATAGACTGGGCATACTCCTTACTGACGTAAAACATGATTCACATTAGCCAGAACTAACCACCCCCAAAGTTGGAAAGAATGAGTCCTCCACCTGAGTGCTCCACTCTCATCTGGGTCATTTCAGGAACCACTTAAGGCATGGCTGTGTTCTCAAAAATATTTCCTAACCTTCCATTCAAACTTCTCAACATCTCCCTAGCCCAAGATCCTCAGGAATAAAGATCCACCTAGTGTTCCCCATTTCTTGTTTGGAATTACAAGATTCAAACAAACAAAAGACCAAACAAAACAAAAACAACAGAGGTTCTGCCTTCACTCGTGGAGTCATCAAATATATCTGCTAAGTACTGACAAGTATTGGTACGGATCTGCTTGGAACACAGAACCTTCCCACACTTCAACCCTCCCCTCCCCGCCCCCCCACAGAATCATGAAAGTCAAGACAGCACACGCCTGTAACTCCAGCACTTGGGAGTGGAGGATGTAGGATCTGGAATACAACATCATCGTTGACTACAGAGGGAGTTCAAGACCCTGACTCAAAAACATACAACAAAGTTGCAATAAAGGGATGGTGTTCTCGAGGAAGCACCTGCCCGAGGAGAGGCAGAATTTAAAGACCAGCCGTAGGGAAAGGGGGCATAAAGTCAACCAAAGAGAGAAGTCAGTGAAACCTTTTACATGGGTGTTACGGGTGCTCCTGTCCACACACTTGCCACAACTGCACATACACCTTCAATTTAGAAAGAATTCACAAGCACGCCAGCTTTTATGGCGTCAGCTCTCTGGCCTTAGGAGTTTTCACTGGAACAGACAAAAACCGCTGTACCCAGAGCAGCCTGGAGTTCTCCACAGTCACCCACTTGTCTCCAGGGAGGAAGGAAGAAACTCAAGAGTCTCAAAATAGCCGCCCGGTCCTAGTCCTTCAACATGTGCAGGTTACATCACTTCACAGGGCTGGCTGTGACATCACTTCTAGACCTGAACGCAACCCACCCCACCGCTGAGAAAATGGAAAATGCTGAGCCGTAGCCTCAGGACTTCCTTGTCCAGAGGCGATTTCTTGTCCCGCCTAACCCTGACAGCAGGGCAGGTGGGTTTAGAGCCCAGCAAAGGAGCCTTTGAAAGCAGGAACCCAGACTCTGCAGGTCAGCTTGGATCAGGTCCAGACTGGGTTCCACCCCACCACACACCCTCACCCCCTGGTGACAAGCAATCTGTTTATGGGAACGCTTTTGTGAGGTTTACAGAATCTCTGCTTGAGAGGGAGCTGGTTCTGGCCTGGTCTCTAGGTAACCCACCACACCAAGGTGCACAAACACGGTAGGACAGAGAAGGGGGTTAAAAAGAGAAGCTGGCCGGCCTGGGCCCCCTCCCGGGCCGCCGTGAAACGCGCTTTAATTGCTTCAAAGAGCTCTTCTCAATGGGGTTTCAGAGGCGCGGGAGCGGGTCCCCGGCGAGGGCTCCTTTCCGGCTGGCCAGCATTCCTGGGCGCTGCAAGGGGAGAGCCCGCGGCTCATTTCCATGCCTGTCGCATACTGCCTCCGTTGTGCCGGGCTGGGCCGCGAGGGGAGCGCGGCTGGCAGCGAACAAAGCCCCATTCATCCCCGGGGACGGCTTCCTCCCGGACCAGCCGTGGCCGCAGATGGGCTGGCTAGGGCACGCCATCCATGCCCAGGCTGGGGAGCAGGGCCCCGCCCGTGCACAAAGTGGTGATGCAGGGCGCCCCCGGGCTGCGGTACCCAGGCCTCCACAGCAGGGGAGAGGCTGGGCAGGGACAGGCAGACACTGAGGCTTTTCAGCCGGGAAATCCCGTGTCCTCGCCGGCTTCTTGAGAGCAAGGATGTCAGTTTCCACCGCCCTGTTCCCTACTCCGGCCCCCTGGGATGGTACGGTCCGTCTTCCCAGTTGTGAGGGGACTTTGTTTCTCCTCTGTGGCCTCTGCAGTCCCCACGAAAGGGTCACTTCCTGACTTTTGTGTCTCTTCAATCCAGTGCCTTCAAAGTTCCTCCCTCTGGTTGTGACTAAGTACATAATTGCGAGGCTTATCCATAAGGTTTTTCAGAATTCAAACATCCCTCTAGGTTAAAGACTGGGGCTGTGGTTTCGAAATTAACATCGTTTGTTGTAGATTATTTCCCTCTCCACTGCACTGCTGCGCGCCGGGGGTGGGGGTGGGGTATGCAAAGAAAACGCACTTGTTCTGCTACCGAGTTTGCACCTACTAGGGCTTTTCCTTCGGTCCCACGTGTTAGACCCCGACCAAAGAAAGCTACAGAACTCTTAACGTTGAACAGAAGCGAGTCTGGGTCACTTTTCCTTCACTCTGAAGAAGCCCCTCCAGGCTGGTTTCCACAGCCCAAGACAGAAACAGGCTCCAGACACATTCCTCCCGAGGGGATGCAACAGGGCATGGCGGGATCAAACATCCACCAGACACTTGGGAGACTTGCCCTAATCTATCCATCTTACAGATAAGGAGCAGATAAGATCTGAGAGGGGAAAGGGTTTGTTCACCTCAGACGGAAGCTGGTTCATCTCGGCAAAAAAAAATTTTTTAAACACCCTCAAATAAAAACACAACGACCATCTTCAAAAAGAAAATCACCAAGGAAAAGTATTATTCACCAAGAAGATTTACTTTTCTGCTTAAATCAAAAGAGGCCTCCCCTACAGTGTGCGGAGAATTGCTCCTATGCATTTCCTGCGTTTTGAACAACACTGGCCTCTCTCCAAAAAGACCTCTTTCCTCTCGAAGGGAATGACAACCTTCAAAACGTTCACGTGCAGATAGAGTGACTCTGCACTGGTTATTTCTGAAGTATGGGGTTCCCAAGTGCTTTTACACATTTCCTCCCTCACTCCTCACGGTAGACTCTGAATTGGAGTCTGTAACTTTCTCTATTTCACTGAAAAAGAAACCAACCCTGAGAGAGAGAGAGAGAGAGAGAGAGAGAGAGAGAGAGAGAGAGGGAGGGAGGGAGGGAGGGAGGGAGGGAGGGAGGGAGGGAGGGAGGGAGGGAGGGGGAGGGAGGGAGGGAGGGAGGGAGGGAGGGAGGGAGGGAGGGAGGGAGGGGGAGAGGGAGAGAGAGAGAGAGAGAGAGAGGGAGAGAGGGAGGGAGAGAGAGAATCTCACGTAGGTTAATTGGCCATAGCTGACTTTCTGATCTCTTCTGCACCAGGACTTTGCTTACCAAAAGGCGCTACACAGGCACAGGGCAACAAACCGGGCTATAGGGAGGTGCTAGGTACCACCCCACAGCAGGAGAGGGGATGGGGGTGGGGGGATGCCTCCTGCTACCTGGAGACAGAGTAGGCTGAGGACCTGACAACTGACCAAGGAATGTTTTTTCCAGAGTGCAAAGTGGTGGTAAGTTAATCATCACTCCCTGGGCTGCCTTAGCATTTTATCTCTCAAGGAACCTCTGGAACTAATAATACCTTGGTTTTCTGTCGTAGAAAACTTGAGTTCAAAGTTCAGACCTACCATTTCCAATGTATGAAACTTTTGAAAAATTATTTAAGCACATTAATTCTGTCTCTTCATCTATTAACCAAAGAAAATAAGAGCATTTATTACATTGTGTTCTGAGGATTTAAATGACATTATCATCTATAGCAAGCCAAGCAAACTGCACCATGTTTAGTTAAAAACAAGATTTTCTTTATGACAGCAAAGAGTTTCTGCTCACCCCTGGACATGTCCATCCTAAATAAGCTGAAAACCCTGGCTGAGTAGTGATGATCTCAAACCTCGACGGTCATGGTAGCAGAGCATTGGAAAATAATGACAATGGTAATGAGTGATCAGTCTGGGTATACCAGATGAAGTCATCCCCTCAGAACTCTTCAGTCAGAACCAATACATGCCCCAGCCACTAACCCCAGCTACTATAAAGCCAGGGCCAAGACCTGCAATTCTGCTGTCCCCAGTCTGGGGGACATCAGAGGCTTAAGGTTAGGTCTGAAGATGCATGTGATCAGCACTAATGAGGACCATCAATTAACCCAGCTTCCTTTCCAAAGGATAGAAAATACCAAGTCCTTTTGAGACCCCTCATGTCACAGCTAGTCTATGACACTTCACAGAAGATTCTGACTTCTCAGGAGTCAAGTTATGGTAAAATTCAACAATAGCTTCTGGCACTAAAGTTCTCTTTCTCCATATTCCACCTTCCCCTAAAAGAAAAAAACACAAAGAGCACAGAGTGAGTTTCCTCTTCTATACACTAAGGCTGAAGAGCTCATTAGAAAGAGCAGGAAGCTTGTAAATAAATACAAAACCAAGTTCCAATGAGGGAAGCCCTGCATGCTAGCTCTGTGATTCTAGAGCTGGAAAGGCAGAGGGAGGATTTGGAGTTCAAGGCCATTCCTAATGAGTTCAAGGCCAGCCCTGTTGTTCTCCACACCCTAAATCAAAGGAATAAAAGAAAGTTGCTGTAGTGACAGTGAAGGCTGCTGATGTCCTCTCTCCCGTGTCACATCTGACCAGCTGCGCAGGAGCAATTCTTCATAATTCACTTGCCTTTGTTCTGGTGTTTGGACCGCATCTGGAGTTCATTTGATGCATGTTTTGCTCATAGCCTAACCTCCATTTCTACTGTTTTCAGCTTCTGCATATCTTCCTTCTCAGATTATCCCATCCTGTACTTTTGTGAGTGTGTATTCCTGGAGTCTTGGTGCAATGGTTAGGATGTTGTCCTCCAGAGGTCCATGCACTGATAACTGGATTGGAATGATGGCAATGCTGAGTAGGGAGTTGGGCTTGGTGGGGAAGAATAGGATGTGGCCCTCATGGAAAGGTTAATGCTGGTCTTAAGGTGGGTGGGCCCCATAGACTCGAATTGCTTCTCAGGGTAGGACACTATTGAATGTCTGTGTGCTTGATCTTCCTTGGATATGGGCATTCCTCTTCCCCCTCTTCTGCTTTGCTATGCAACTGCCAGGGAGTGTGGACAGGAAGGACTGACAGAACTGGAGGTTGACATCTTCTGTGTGGACCCTCCACGGTTTTTAGAAGATAGTCATATCAGAATCAGGAGTCACATATACCTCTTTTTACTCATTAAGTACTCAACCTCAGGTATTTTGTTACAATTCAAAACTGACTAAGTTACAATTCAAAACTGACTAAGACATTTGGGTATTTTAGACTTTTAGTTTTTGCTACTAACCTACATATTTTTAAAAGCATAGATCCATATCAGAGCATAAAGTCTCCATCTGTATATCTAATTATTTCTCAAGCCTTCCATTACTCAGTAACAGTGCATAAATTTTGCCCCAGAAAAGCAGTTTTGAGTCATGTGGTAGCTTTTACCTTCGTTTGTGGGAAGACCAAATACAGGCAGCAGTTGTCCCACATAAACAGCCTGATTATTTGGTATTGCCAGAACTCCCTGGGCCACAGGTTTCCTGGGCAACAATAAACCGAATTCTTGAAAAGCATTTCTCAAATGATAACTATAACTTGGTATTTCCCCCAATAACAAAGTATAACCCAAAGTGTCCTGGTGGAAAGTACCGGTGTCAAAGCACTGAGGACCCAGCAAGTGAAAAGAGCAGAAGCTACCAGAATCACATTCAAGAAAATCAGCTCTGAGAGACCACCTGAAGATATGGAGATTATATGAAGCTGGGTTGTTTTTTTCTCCACCACAACTTCAAATGTTTAGAATGTAGTTTTATGAGTTTATGATCATCCATAAAAATAAATAAATAAAACCAAATCTGGTGGTGGTATAGAATTCCAGCAACTTGGCAGGCTGAGACAGGAGGATCACAAGCTTCAGAACTTCCTGTGAGCCAGAGTGAGTCCGAGGCTGGCTGACTGACTTAGTGAGACTGTCTCAGAATTTAAAAGAAGGATGGGTATGCAGCTGGATGGGAGAACGCTGGCCTTGGGTGGGGGTGGGTAGTTAGGGTCCACCCTTAGTATAAAAAAATGGCGAGGGTTAGTAGGAAGCACACAGCTTCAGATGGGAGAATGCGTGCCTCGAGGTGGGAGGAGGGGCTTCAGGTTCTACCCTTCTCATGAAAAACGGCGGGGGGTTAGTAGGAAGCACACAGTTGAAGGCGATGCCTTCTGGGAAAGATGTGCAGCAGCTGCCCTTGAAGAAGGCCCCCCGTCCTTGCTGCAGCCGAGCAAGCACCAGCTGCCTGGATGTAGAGGCCACATTTGGGTTCCCTAGGGTTTTCTTTTTAGCTGCTTCCTCTGCTTGCAAAGTGGGAACCACCCAGGCTGCTAAGCAAACAATGGAATATAGTGCGTTACCTCCAGCCTGGACAGGGAGGCCCCCGAAGGCTGAGACCTCCTGCAAAAGGGTCTAAACTTGCAGGGAGGGGGGTAGGGAGACAGACTTCAGAGCAAAAGGATTTCAGAGCAAAAAACCATTTAAAAGAAACAGGAAATGAGTCCCTTAAAGCCAAACCATGTGGAAAGACAGGCCAGATCGTTTAAATAAAACAACAATACAAGTCTATATAAATGCCGTTAGTCCCACATTCCTGAAAGTCATTGGTCCAATGAGGAGTAATCTATTTATTTAACAAACATCTCTTAAGAACCTGCATAGACCAGGCACTGTGGTCATCTTAAAGTTTTGAATTAAATACCATCTTAGCCCTCTTGGGATATAAACACTCTAATGAAAGCAAAAGACATACGAAAAAGTAAAATAAAATCTGGCATTGAATAGAAAGGAAAGGAGAGGGAAGGAGAAAGGAGGAAACTGGAAAAATCCACTAGATTTAGCAATTGAAAAAAAAAAAGTCCCCAGGCTAGGAGAAGACAGATAAGACAACTTATTGAAGATAAAGGAGGACACCAAAGGAAGGCTATTATCTTCTGAAACTCAGCTGAGAGGAACCGGGGCTGAAGGGGAGAGGAATTCAGCACTGACAGGAGTGTGTTTTCCCAGGTAAGAGACCTGGGCATATCTGTCATTGAGAGTCAGGAGTCAAAAAGAGATGCAAGATAGTCAGGGCATGGGAGGGAAGGCTTCTGCACGACTCAGCACTGTTATCTTCCTCTTGGAGTTTTCTCCCTATCAACAAGTTATGAAAGGCTGCCCCTCGCTCAGAGCCTTCTTCTCCAGGATTTTCTCTCTGCAGTGTTGGAACAGGACCCAAGATCTGATCTTGTATAAATCTGGCTCTTTTTAAGGTCTGTTAGAATTTGAGGTTTTGTCAGCTCTGAAGGCATCAGATTCGTAGCTGTTACGTGCTTCGTTTACATCTCTTCCTAAAGGTGTCACTTCCAAGAAATACAGACACCCCCCACCCCTCCCTCACCCCCGCCAATCACTGAAGTCAGAGAAACGTGTTTTTCTTTTCTTTCTAAAGTGGTTTTGGCTGATTTATGTGATTTTGTATTGTTTTGTTTGTTTCAGGACCCCCCCCCCCACCATTTGGTTGTTGTATTTTTGGCTGGCTTGGAAGTCCTGGCAATGCGCTAGCTTCCACTTAGTGCTAGGACTCCAGGTATGGACCACCATGCCCAACACCAAATATTTTAGTTTTCAATTATCTTTCCTTTTAATCTATTCAAAGTTATTTATCTTTATCAAAACTCATTGTTTCCTCATATATAAATCTGGTCACAAAACATGGGTAAGTTAAACAGGATGAAAATAAATTTTTAATGAAAGCAATACATTTTCCGTTCCTTACTTTTTATTCTTTTTTTCCTTCAGTGTATCAAAATGGATGTGAATTTTCTAAAAAAAAAAAAGAAGAAGAAGAAGAAGAAAAGAATACAAAAGACAATAATGAAATAAAATAACTTTGCAAAAAGTTTAATTTTCAAATATAAAACATTCTACAATATTCTAGAGGTCAAAGAAATGACAATAGGTAGGGTAAAGTTAACTTCAGCAGCAGATCTCATTTTGCCCTTGCTTCATTTTCTAAAAGTAATATTTGGGGTCCAAAAAGGAATACTTGCTGATGCATCAGAGCCAACTTATGACACACACCAATGTGTCTTCAAGCAAGACCAGAGGCCAGAGCAGAGGGGGTAACTAAGAGGCTGGAGGAGCTGGAGGGGAGGCAGATCTAAGAATGCCAATGTGTTTTCTTTTCTTTCTTTCTTTCCTTTCTTTTCTTTTCTTTTTTTCTTTTTTCTTTTTTTTTTTTTTTTGAGACAGAGTTTCTCTGTATTGTTTTGGAGGCTGTCCTGGCACTCACTCTGTAGACCAGGCTGGTCTCAAACTCACATAGATCCACCTGCCTCTGCCTCCTGAGTGCTGGGATTAAAGGTGTGTGCCCCCAATGCATGCTGCCATTGTGTTTTCCTATTCATGCTGCAACTTTATTTTGGTAAGGTGTAAGGAAAGTAAATATTGCTATTCCTTTTAATGGCCATACTGCTTTAAGAACAGCTTATCAGTTTGATCTTCAAGTAAAAGATTTTGAAAATAATTCAGCTAAATTCTCTCTACCTAGCTCCCTCGTCCAGTATTAGTAGAAAGTGTCTGCAGTCAAGTTTGTGGAGCTAGGGCGGGGTGGGCTTGACAGGAACCACCGAGGAGCTATTTACTGTACAAAGAGGGAATGTTCTCATGAGGTCAGTAGCAATCCCTGATATGTACTCTTTTGTAAATTTGAGCCTTCTATTTTACCTTCTTTCCCCTTGTCTTTCTTTTTATAAAAATGTGTGTGTGTGTGTGTGTTTCAGTGTATATGTGTCTTTTTTGAAACAGAGTATTCCTGAATAGAGGAGGCCTACCACAGAGAAACTATCAACCCTGCCAGTTTGAAAAAAAAAAGTATATGTAAAGGATTTATTCAACTTGATAATGATATAAGAAAAGTAGAGATATTTCTAAATATATCTCTAATCACCAAGTTGAGGTGTTTGTAAGCCCCCACTCCCATCCCTTGTAAACCTTTTCAGTTCTCAGATCCCATGAGTTTGCCTTTCTAACTGTTAAGGAATGGCACAGGGCTAACTAAACATATTACAATAAACACATTGTTATTTAATTCAGGACTACAAAGAAATTTAGGAATCCTATATTCCAAGTGGGCATAGGAAAAAGATAAGTGCTCCTTCCGTGTGAATTCCTGCCGATGGGCACTCAGTGAAATGGGAGGTAGCAGGCTGTGACATAGGAAGTCTGCTGGGAAATAACTATAGTATCCCATGGAAGCTGCTCAGAGCCAGGTGACACAGCACTCACTCCTAAACCAAGGACAGCTCCTGAGCTGAAGACAGTAAGAAGCATGCTGGTTGCTCCAAAGGCATCATTCTAGACACCTGGCAAGACTCAAAGGCAAGGAAAATACCCTTCCAACTTTCTACCCACACTTACATCCAGAGTCTGGATGAAAAATAGCCAAGATATTGGAAAGACTCTCTTTTATGGAAAAAGAAAAAGGGAAGGGGCAGTAAGTGGTAGGGACAAATGTTATCTGCTAATAGAAATACAAAATTGAATGTAGCCATGGAAACAGAGTAAAGCATTCCCATAGAAGAGTTTGATAAGCAGAGATATTATCAAGAGCTAAACATTGATATTTGACAAAATGAAGTGGTATCTCTATTGACCAATCCAAGAAAGTTATAATCCCAAGGAGGGAATGTCAAGTCTAGTTGCCAGTGTAGTAACATTCTTAGCCCCTGCACTCCCTCCCACCCCAAAACAGGAATTCAACTCCATTTGGTTCTATTGATCACAAAATTTAACTTTTAGATAGGCCATACCTGTGTGGTTTATAAAGCTGCTAAGAGAAGTTCTTCCCTGAAGTCTTCATGGTGCCACCGGACTGAATGTCTCCAGATGTCACTGGGTAACCTGAATGTCAAGACCTGGTGATTTGGTGACTGGGATTTCCTCAGTTAAGTTGAAGTAACTATTTAGCTTAGAAAACCAGAGTATGTCATTGTACTGGCTAGTTTTATGTCAATTCGAGAAAACTAAAGTCATCTAAGAGCAGGGAACCTCAATTGAGAAAATGCCTCCATAAGATTGGGCTGTAGGCAAGCTTGTAGAGCATTTTCTTAATTAGTGATTGACGGGGAAGGGGACAGCCCATTATGGGTGGGGCCATCCCTGGGCTGGTGGTCCTGGGTTCTATAAGGAAGCAAGTTGAGCAAGCCATTAGGGACAAGTCAATAAGTAGTAGCATCCTTCCATGGTGTCTGCATCAGCTCCTGTCTCCAGGTTCCTGCCCTGTTCCTGTCCTGACCTCCTTCAATAGTAAACAGTGATATAGAAGTATAAGCCAAAAAAAACAAAAAACAAAAAAAACTTTTCCTCCCCAACTTGCTTTTTGGTCATGGTGTTTTGTCAAAGCAATGATGACCCTAAGACATTTTTTACTGAAATGCAGAAAACATTAGGCTTTTAAGCATTTAATATGTATGTTGTTAATATGTCTAGTATTGAAGCCTTCTCTGAAAAAGAAAAAGCTACCTAGCATGTTTCAGAAGAGGTGTGTACTCTCTGAAAGCACTTGACTCACCTGGCTCACTGAAAACAAAGTTAAATTATAAAGGTATGAAGACTGATGATAATGACTCTTTATCTTAGACAATCATAATACAAACCAAGTATCAACTGTTTACCACCAGGAAGCAGTCCTGAGACTTGCAGAAAAGTAATTGAGGTTGGTACACTCTATCCCAGGGGCCAAGTACAGCCTCTTGTTTTTTTTTTTTAATAAACATTTTAATGATGTATTTTATATTTTATGTGCATTGGTGTCTTGCCTGCATATGTGTGTGGGAACACCAGACCTTGAGCAGAGACCCACTTCCCCTTCTGCCTGGGAGTAGGCAGCTGTAAGACAATGTTTAGTAAAAACATGTTTACTAAAAACGATACAATAAGTTCCTGGCCACTTCCCCTTCTGCCTGGGAGTAGGCAGCTGTAAGGCAATGTTTAGTAAAAACATGTTTACTAAAAATGATACAATAAGTTCCTGGGAAAGGCCTTCCCACAGAAACCGCCCTGACCTCGACCTTGTCCAAAGACTAACCGCACCTTCAAAAAACCCACACACATCCACCTCTGGTGTCAGGGCAGAACCAGCCAGGGGAGAGGAGAGAGCAGAGGCTTCTCTGGTGGGAGCCTTTCTTAGGAAGTTTTTCTTGAACCTTTTTGGAGCCTGTTTAAAGTTTTCTTTATATCATTGAACGAGTCTCTGTGTTGTCAATCCCCGACACCCTCCGCACGTTCTCGGACACAGGCCGCGCGGCAGACGTGACAATTGGAGGTCCCACTGAGATCGTGAAAGCAAGGTAAGTGGACGGGGTTAAGAAACTATGGGGAATAGTTCCGGGAAGCTAGAATCATTACAGTATCAACTAAAAAAGTTACTTAAAGAACATGGGACTGCAGTCAAGTCTAAAACCCTAGAAGGCTTTCTAAAATCGATCGAACGAGCCAGTCCATGGTTCATTACTGGGGGGAAGCTTAAATATTCCAGATTGGGAGGAGGTTCGCCGTGATCTTCATAGACTTTTACGAAAAGAGGGATCTGAGTCCTTGCCCCCTACGACATTCTCCTTATGGAGATTAGTGAGGGGAGCACTTTTGACAGATAAGGTTCGTCACCGCCAGGTAGTTCAGGACACAAAAGAGGCTTTTTAGAGTTACAAGAGACTGAGACTCAAGCCTCCTTGAGTTCAGGGGCAGAGAGTGATGATGAAGAGACCGTGATTGAAACTAGAGGCTCCATTGTTAGTGAGGATGAGGAGGAGTCTCTTAGTAACAACAAAAAAACGGGTAGACATCTCCGGGCGCGACCCAAAAAGAAGGACTCCGGTCAGAATCGGTTATATCCTTCTCTATCAGACCTAGAAAATGGAAGTAGCTCAGACTCAGACTCGTCACAGTCTGAAAAGGAACGGTTACTTGCTGAGATCGCGGCCCTTAAAAAAGAACTAAAAAGATTCTAATTAAGGAAAGACAGGACAGGGAGAGAAACCCTTCCCCATACTCTGAAAAAGGGACTCCTCCTATGAGATAACCCAGTCCTTCTCAGACCTGGAGGGAAGACCCAGAGGAGGGGTCCAATGCTGCCAGGTGGTGGCCCCAGTAATGGAAGTTCCAGATCCGAACAATTCTGGACAGGTCATTAGGCGTCATAACCCTTTAAATTTTAAGGATATAAAACAACTTAAAGAGGCAACTTTAAATTATGGAGCACAGGCTCCCTTTACACTTTCCTTAATGGAATCTTTTGCGTCTCTTAATTTGACACCTGGCGATTGGCAGCAGCTTTGCAGAGCAGCTCTGTCGGGGGGAGATTATTTGATTTGGAGAGGTGAGTTTCAGGAAAGATGCAGCCAGACAGCCCAAAGAAATGCACAGGCCGGACTGCCCCAGAGAAATGTGGAGATGCTTACAGGAAGTGGTCAATATGCCACCATTCAGCAACAAATGCAATATGACATCGCAGTCTATGCCCAAGTGGCAGCAGCAGCCCAAGGGGCTTGGAAAGCATTGCCTTCCAAGGAAGGAGGGGATCATCTGTCCAAAGTCCTTCAAGGACCTTCCGAACCTTTTCAAGACTTTGTAGACCGTCTCAGTCAGGTAGCAGAAAGAATATTTGGGGGCATTGGGCCTGCGATGCCAGTCATAAAGCAGATGGCATTTGAAAATGCAAATAAGTACTGTAAGGAGGCTCTTCGTCCCTATCGCAATAAAAGTCTAAATGACTATATCCGGATCTGTAGGGACATTGATGGGAACTTCATCCAGGGCCAAGTGTTAGCTGCTGCTATTCGGCCCCAAGTGGGGAAAGAAAGACCTACTCTGGGAGGGAGAAAAACATGTTTTAGCTGCGGTAGGGAGGGACACTTCCGTAGAGAGTGCCCTCAAAATAGTACTGCGGGTCTCAAGAGACCTGGTTTATGCCCCCGTTGTCGAAGGGGATATCATTGGGCCAATAACTGCTACTCTAAAACTGACAGGGAGGGAAATTTCCTTTCTGCTAATAATAATCAGGGAAACGGGAGGAGGGCCCCGCCCCAGGGCCCCAAAACCAATGTGTACGGGGCAATGACCCCTGCTCTGGGCAGTGGCAGGACTCATTTTCTCCCCAGAGCAACCCCTTCATATCTCAGACCTCCTTAGAGCCACCTCGGGAGTGCAGGATTGGACCTCGCTCCCTCTGCCCGGGCAATCCTAACACCGGAAATGGGGATCCAGGCCCTCCCTACTGGGGTGCATGGGCCATTGCCTCCAGGCACGGTCGGACTACTCTTGGGACGGTCCAGTACTATTCTTCGAGGCATCCAGGTACACCCCGGTGTTATAGACCAGGATAGTGAGGGGGAGATTAAAATAATGACATCAGTGGGCAGTGGGGTTGTTGCCATCCCTGCAGGAGAACGGATTGCTCAGATACTCCTTCTCCCTACAGCTCCTTGTGAGGCTAGAAAAATTAAAGAGAAAAGGGGCAACCAAGGTTTTGGAAGTACCGGCCTGGCAGCATTTTGGGTAGCCACTATGGAGAACCGCCCCATCTTACATTAAAGATAGAAGGCAAGTCCTTTAGGGGCGTCTTAGATTCTGGGGCAGATTTTTCTGTCCTCTCAGATAAATTCTGGCCCCCCACCTGGCCGAAAGAGGAAGGGACAGTGACCCTCCAGGGAATAGGACAGGCTGTGCCCCAAAAAGCCTCAGAATCTTAAAGTGGCAAGACTCTGAAGGCCACACAGGGCTTTTCCAGCCATATGTTTTGCCTGGCCTCCCTATTAACCTCTGGGGACGGGACCTCATGCAAGAAATGGGAGTGGTCCTCACCACTCAGGCACCCAAGTCCAAAAGCAGGGGCCCCCAGATGACGCAAGGGAGGGGCTGGAGCCCGGGGAGGGAACTAGGTAAACTAGAACAGGGAGAGGTTTGCCCTGTGGCATCCCTCCCTTTGGAGACCAGGGCCCCAGGGGATAGGAAGGGTTTTGGCCATTTTTGATGAGGGTCACTGTTGCGCCGCCAGCCCCCATACCCATCACATGGCTATCAGATGATCCGGTATGGGTGGAACAGTGGCCCTTACCAGCGGAGAAACTAAGGGCGGCTCACCAGCTAGTTCAAGAACAATTGGAGGCAGGTCATTTGGTTCCTTCCACGTCCCCTTGGAATACCCCTATATTTGTAATAAAAAAATCTTCAGGGAAATGGAGGTTACTACAAGACTTGAGGGCCGTGAATGCGACCATGCAGCCTATGGGGGCTCTGCAGCCTGGCTTGCCCGTGCCTGTGGCCATTCCTAAAGACTGGCATTTGATTGTCATTGACTTGAAGGATTGCTTCTTTTCTATTCCCTTGCATTCTCAAGATAGTCCTCGGTTTGCATTTAGCCTTCCTTCGATTAACTTTAGGGAGCCTGCCCTTCGCTTCCAATGGGTGGTGCTCCTCAAGGGATGGCTAATAGTCCAACTATATGCCAGATTTATGTAGCTGCCTGTTTAGATCCCCTCAGACGTAAGTTCCCTGATCTTTACATTATCCACTACATGGATGATATTCTTTTGGCCGCGGCCGAAGAAAGACAATGTTACATAGCCTTTGCAGAGCTACAGGAGCTTCTGGAGGCCTGAGGATTTATTTTGGCTCCTGAAAAGATCCAAAAGAGACCCCTTATACTTATTTGGGTCATCAAATTCAACAAACTGGCCTCAGGCCACAAAGACTCCAAATCGATTGTTCAAATTTAAAAACACTTCATGATTGGCAGAGATTCTTGGGAGAGGTGCAATGGTTTCGCCCTTCTCTTTCTATTAAAACAGGGGCTCTTAAAGCGCTTTATGATATTCTTCCTGGGGACCCTGCTCCAACTTCCCTAGACAGATTACCCCAGAGGCCAGGGAAGCCCTACAATTGTTGTTAAGAAGTATAGAGCAAGCCCACCTTCGGCGTATAGATTATGGGCAGCCCCTTGTTCTGGTTGTACTTTCATCTAGCTTTTCGCCCACTGCCGTGTTTTGGCAGACTGGTCCTATTTATTGGGTACATTTGTCAGCCTCCCCTAAGAAGGTAGTGACCCCTTACTATGATCTCATTTTACAATTGTTGTGGAAGGCGCACAAGTTTAGCATTCAAACCTTTGGAAAGAGTCCTGATAAAATTATCCTTCCTTATGGTAAGGAGGAGGTGGAACATCTACAGATCTTCCATGATGGGTGGACCCTGTTTATTACATCTACAGGCGCACAGTTTGATAACCAATATCCCAACAGCCCCTTGATGTCTTTTTTCAAACAACACCCTGTGATCTTTCCCAAGATTCTAAAGGAGAACCCTCTAGTTGGAGCTCGCTCAGTCTTTACAGACGGCTCCTCCAAGGGTTTCGCAGTGGTGGTTTCTTCTCAGGTGCAGAAGAGGGTACCCATAGGGCAGATGTCAGCACAAGCCGCCGAGTTGTTTGCATGCTTGATGGCTTTCCAAATGTTTGAGGGAGAGCCCTTTAATTTATATACGGATAGTGTTTATGTTGCCAACATTGTTAGACCTTTAGAAACTTCTCCATATGTTCTTCCAACCTCCCAGGTTCGTTCCTTATTAGTTCAGCTCCAACATCTTATTTGGCAGCGCATCCACCCTGCTTATGTGGGATTTATTCGTGCACATACTAACCTTCCAGGACCCCTTGCCCAGGGCAATGAAATTGCTGACTCCTTGACCCGCCCTAGGGTCTTATTTACTCAGGAGCAGCTGGCCCACCAGCTCCATGAGAGGTATCATCTAAATGCCCGCTCCATTAAATTTCACACTGGGTGCCCCTTATCCATAGCTACACAGATTACCTCTCAGTGCCCTGATTGTGCCCCTTATCATAATTCTCCCAATGAGGGGTAAATCCCGGGGCCTCAGGGCCAACCATCTCTGGCAAATGGATGTCACTCACCTGCCGCAGGCAGGGAAATTAAAATATATGCATGTCTCTGTGGATACGTATTCTAAACTGATTTTTGCCTCTCTCCACTCAGGAGAGAAGATTAAAGATGTTATTTCTCATTGCCTGCAGGCCTTTGCCTACATGGGCGTACCCGATGCCCTAAAAACGGACAATGGCCCTGCCTATGCCAGCAATCGCTTTGCTGCCTTTTGCAGGGAACATCACATTGTCCATTCTTTTGGTATTCCTCACAACCCCACGGGACAGGCTATTGTGGAGCGCACCCATGCCACTCTCAAACAGTATTTTAAGAAAATAAAAAAGGGGGAGTATGTTACCTCCCCAATATTCAGTTATCCACCATACTTTACATTTTAAATTTTTTGACCATAGATCATAATAATTTGTCTGCTATGGAGAGACATTGGAACAAACCCTCCCAGTCCTTGGGATGGGTCAGATGGAAGGATTTGATTACAGGAAAATGGCAGCCACCCACTCCCCTACTAGCTAGGGTCCGAGGGGCTGTTTGTGTTTTCCCTCCAGGAAGTGAGAAGCCCATTTGGGTCCCCGAACGGTGCATCAGGCATGTCGACCCCAATACTACTCCGGATACTAGGAATGCTCACCGTGATAAAGATCCAACCATTGCTGAACACTCAGGTAAGGGAAATATGGGCGTTGGTGAGGATTCCCCCCCATGTTGATGCCAGTTAGTCATTCCAGCTCCCTGTTCATCCATTTTATAACACCAATAATACATTGGAAGCGGCTGCTGCCAATGAGATTAAAAAGTCAGAAACTAGACATTCTGAGTTTCCCCTCCTAAACCTGATACCAGGGTCAGGAAGTAGGGGAATCCAAGAGATTCCCAGCGGCATACGCTTTTAATCCCAACACACCTTTATGCAAGTCCCAGGACAGCCTCCAAACAATACAGAGAAACCCTGACTCAAAAAAAAAATTTGGTACTGGTATTAATTAAAGAAAAAGACAAAGACAAAGGTATATGGAATGGAAAATTTTGTTTACATTTAAGTTCTATTTTGTGAGTCATCTCTAAAAACTTTTGGCCAAAAGCCTGGCCTCTCTACCTTGCATCTACAGAGTTACAAGGAGTAGGTACGGCTGTACCCCATGACTGTAGCTCAAATGAAGGAATGATAAAAACATATAGGACTTTTTAACCTTTTTAGTTCAAGGATTGGCTGGAGTTGTTCTTTTACATAGATTTCAATTAAGGAAGCTTCATTGCAACAGACTAATCATGACCTAGGGAAAAAGGATGACTAAAAGATGCATGTATGTTCTGAATGTATGGTGTGGCCACACCGGTATGTATGAAATGTGATTGCGAATGTGTGAGTGTGAACTGCTTATATGATTAAAAGGATACTTAAATCCCTTCAAAAATAGTGAAGAAGCTACCTAGATTGTGTTAAATATAGCCAAAAGGAACATCCAGCCAGTCTGTTAATGTTTTAACAGAAAAATTTAAGATACAAATGAGGCCTTGTCAGCTAGTGAGAGTTCTACAGGTTAGATTGGGAAAGACTGCTCACAGACTTCAAATAATTTTCAAAAGTTATTTAGTAAGCCCAATTTACCTAGATAGTTAACCAAGGAGGGTAGACAAATCCTTCTACTGTTATGGTCCAGCTTCAACAGTTCAAAAAGAAATTTTTTTTAGAAAATAAAAAGGGGGAATAATGTTCCCAGTCCCCACATGACTCATCAAATAATACACTCCTCATTTAAAAATTTTATAATGTGAATGCCAGTGAGCTTCAGATAGATTCTGGCATGATGGAACTTGAGCAACCATTGCTCAGGTCAAATGGAGACATCCATACACTAGACAGTGGAGAAGACCCTAATTTGGGGTCGAGGGCATGTTTGTGTTTTCTTGCAGGAAAAGAATAAAGCTTCGGCAACTGTCAGACCATTTAGTGAGATGCATGGAGCAGAGAAAAACTGGACCTGAGACCATGGGAGCCTACCTAAGCCAGTTTGAGTGAGATCTCCTAAATCAGTGTTCCTGATTCTTGATGTCATCGAATCTAGAGCCCAAGAAAGAAAGAAAACAGTCGGTTTGAGATTTCCAGTTTCTCAACAGACCTGCTGCATTAACCTTCCGGACCCGTGAGTTTTCATCCCGAAGCCAACAGAGAACTGGAAAGACTAACTGTCTGCCCTTGACACACCTTGAAACAACAGAATTCATTTTGCCAGTTTTCCCTTTAGGGGAAAAAAGGACCCATTTAAAGTATTTGGACATTGGTATGGACTATGAGTGGCAAAAGCCTCTTTTCAGTATTTGAACAGGACATGGTCACTTGAAATACCAGACTTGATGATTCCTGTTTCTGGAATCACGACTAGGCCAGTGTATTTTTCTGGAGAAATGCAACTTGTCCTAATGTGACAACTATTGTTCATATTTTTCATAATGCTACATGTGTAACATCAATGATTGTGCCCAATGTATCTGTGCAAGTGCACTCTCTAAATGCTTTCCTGAGCAGATCTTGAAACGATTGGAAACTTTATCAAATTGTAAATGTAAATCACATGCGGGTTACCCTTGTAAGAGACGAAGGCTGGTAGAATGTTATGGCCCAGATCTGGTGATGGGTATGGTAATGGAGAGGCGCTATGTCAATGGGGGTCCTGGAAATGGTGGCAGTGGCGGTAGGCATTCTGGCTTTATGCCGAGCTCAAACGTGCCTTGTTCCAGAGACAAGAGATCCGTAACCAAGTATTAGCTTAGCCCATGGCAATCCCGATAGCCATGACGGTTGGTTACAGATGATTTAAGGTTGGGGTATCTCCGATGACGGGCAACCTGTGGGGAAGACCCCTCCCACCTAAAACAGGGGTTCAAGGTCCCCCAAAGACGGGAAAGGGAGGGTGACCCTACTTGACCTAAGCCAGGAGTGCCTCATTTGAAAATAAAAAGGGGTGAATTGTGGGAACACCAGACCTTGAGCAGAGACCCACTTCCCCTTCTGCCTGGGAGTAGGCAGCTGTAAGACAATGTTTAGTAAAAACATGTTTACTAAAAACGATACAATAAGTTCCTGGCCACTTCCCCTTCTGCCTGGGAGTAGGCAGCTGTAAGGCAATGTTTAGTAAAAACATGTTTACTAAAAATGATACAATAAGTTCCTGGGAAAGGCCTTCCCACAGAAACCGCCCTGACCTCGACCTTGTCCAAAGACTAACCGCACCTTCAAAAACCCACACACATCCACCTCTGGTGTCAGGGCAGAACCAGCCAGGGGAGAGGAGAGAGCAGAGGCTTCTCTGGTGGGAGCCTTTCTTAGGAAGTTTTTCTTGAACCTTTTTGGAGCCTGTTTAAAGTTTTCTTTATATCATTGAATGAGTCTCTGTGTTGTCAATCCCCGACACCCTCCGCACGTTCTCGGACACAGGCCGCGCGGCAGACGTGACATATGTGTCTGTGTGAGGTAGTCTGATCCTCTAGAACAGAAGTTACAGACAGGTGTGAGCTACCATGTGGGTGCTGGGGATTGAACCCAGGTCCTCTGGAAGAGTAGCCAGTGCTCTTCACAGCTGAGCCATCTCTTGAGCCCCAGCCTCTTGTTTTTGTAAATAAAGGTTTATTGGAACCCCACCACACTAATTCATTCACTTATGAACTGCTTAAGGCTGCTTTTGTGCCAGGATGGCAAATTTGGGGACTTACCACAGTGACCAAATGTCTTGCAAAGCCTTAAACGTTTACTACCTGAAGGACATTGGTCTAACTTGAGCTACAAAAGCTGAGATCTTTTTGCAATGTTAAATGAACAATTACATAATCTTTGTAGTCAATGACCTAAAGAAGATCTGTATCCTTATACTCTGCCCCTCCCCTTGTAAAAAAAAAAAAGAGTAATTTAGGAATTGACAGAAGAGTTTCGAAAACTCTCCAGGTCTTTGTTGGTGTCATTTGTGGGAAGACTTGGTAACTCCCTGTCTATCACTCCTAAACATGTCTCCAGGCCCCCCTTTAAGTAGCATGCTTGGCTTTCCCCTACCACTTTATAATTTTCAGTGCCCGAGTTATTGCTATATACACAGATTTTGGTTAGGCTTTCCCCCCTCTGATTTAGTACTACTTTTCAACATATCTCTTCCTGTGTGTGGCTTTTCCTGTAGACAACTGATATCATCTCAGTCCACTGGACTATTGTCTGTCTCCTTGGATAGCATTCAGTATATTTGGGTCTGGGTTTCTCCTGATGTCTCTGGGAAGGTGTTTTTCTATATTTATTCTGCACATGACTGTCTCCATGTGCTTCGTTTTACTTCCTTCCTTAATAAACTATTTTGTTAGCAGTGTTTATTTTTTCCTCCTGCCCCTCATCCTGTTGCAGTTATTTTTAAGGTGCCATTGACTCCCTGACACCCCAAAGGCAAGGAAGGCAAGCAAAGCAAGAGTGTGTCAGCTCCCCTTATCACACAGGCTGCTAAGGCAATGCAGGTGCCCCCACTCAACTGAGGATAATTCCCACTCGTCAATATTCTTTGAAAATCCTGCCTTATCATTGATGGTCTTTTCTACAAGCCACCATTTTGATGAACTATCTCACTGGATCCCGTATGCTTTTGGAAATCCTCATCAATGTTTTATGTGTTTCTACTGCAAGCAACAGTCCCAGCTATGAAGGAAAACCAGCAAATCCACTTGCTATCAAATCTCTTCTGTCTTATCATATGCAAGCTCAGAGAGAAACAACCAACTTTGCCTTTAAGGCAGCGCAGGCTGGATTAGCGTTTTTTGTTTTACCACTCCATCCAGAGTCTGACTATGATCATGAGGTGGTCTAGCACTCACATCAGCCTCCCAAGTGTTGGGGACTGTCCTGGAACTAGCTCTTGTAGACCAGGCTGGTCTCGAACTCACTGAGATCCGCCTGCCTCTGCCTCCCAAGAGCTGGGATTAAAGGTGTACGCCACACCGCCTGGCCACACCTGGCTTTTAAAGGGCACAATGTCCTTTAAAATACACTCACAAGCAGCTAGCTAAGTGGGGAGACGGAGAGGATATTGATTGACGATTGGATGTCAGCCCATTCCAAGAGTGTCTTCACTTTAGACAGATCACAAGGTCCACAATCGAAGCCACTCCTGACTGAGAAGAAAGCATCCTACATTCAACTGGCTACACTAATGTCATGCTGAAAGAAACAAGGTGAAAACATGCCATATGCAATCAGTCACCTGGTGTGTTTGCCCGGTTAGTCACTTCAGTAGGTACCATATCTCAGATCACAAATGTCTCACCACACTGGAAAATACATATGGCAACATTTTAATGCGGTTTACAAAACAAAAGACAGATCATTATTGCTAATACTCAGATATTCCTTTGGATATTAAAGTAGTCTGGGATGGAGTTATCCACACGCATCACCCCTAGACATAGAATAGATATCTTTTCTGTCCTATCAAATTCAGTCTTGGTCACAGTTGTATAACTCGAACATGTGAGCTAAAAGTAAATTGAGTTCCTCATTTATTCCAAGAGGGTGGATCTCAGACCGAGGGAATCTAGTGTGTACTTTGAGACATGTTCTTTCTCTCTCACCATTGTGGCCAGCAAGAAGTCCACAATAGCTTTGCTATCTGTCTGGATGCCCAAGCAGGGACCACAGTGATGCCCTAGAGCTGCCTATCAGTCCAGTGTTACTATGTGGAAACAACCCCTGACATTTCAGAGTTCTTTCATGGAATTGTAACATTGCCTGTAGTTTCCATTAGCAGAGTGGAGACCATTTATATGGTGCTATCCTCTTGTTTTTTAAATACACAAGCTACTCTCTAAAAAAGATAGTGAGAAAAGACTTGTGTAAAAAGAAATCTGGCTCATTTAAAACAGTCCAAAGAGCAGATGGAAGCAAAGGCCTGAATTTATTAAACAGGCTAGATCTGCAATAACAAAGGCTCTCGAAGATGGAATGCAGTGTCTTATCAAGTGGTCACTTCCTTTTCAACAGAACTGAGCAAAGAGTAGGAGATAATCAGATATCCAAGGAAGACACGGTAGCCTAAGGAAAAAGGCTAGTGAGATAACTCCAAATGTCCACATGGCTTCTGAGATTACAAGAGCAAAATAGATCTAACAATATTCATGTCACATTATCATTTTCAAGACTAGAGAAACACATTCCCTACAGCCTTATACTATACCATGTTGGATGGAAATGAGTACCTATATTGTGATTTCTTCCTAATCACCATTGTCAAAGTCAGTAACTCTCACAGTGGCTTTCAGAAATCTTACCTTTCCCACACCTGGAAAAGTCCCCAAGTCATAGCATTCAAGGACTTGAAAGTTTGTGCCTATGGATCCGTGAGTACCAACAGATAGTTTTACAAAGATCTTTGTCACCTCCACCTCTGTAGGGTTTGGGGGGATGATGACTTTGTTTTATTTATCTCTGATAGATCCTTCAATTTGAAAGCAAATATTTACCTTCTAAAATCTCTTAGGTAATGAAGGTCACATTTCAGAACTCTGTAACATCATCTTAGAAAAGCAACTATGTGCCTCCCAGATAAGAAAGCCTAGGAAATGCCCACACCAGAAAAGGAAGTTTAAGAAATGCTCACATGGGATAAGGCAGCCTAGGAAATGTCCACACAGGATAAGGAAGTTTAAGAAATGTCCATACCAGAAAAAGAAGCCTAGGAAATGCCCATACACAGACCTGAAACAATTTTCTGATTTTCAAACTAAAAATTCTTGTGCTGATAGAACAATCAACCCACCCCAGTGCATTTAAAAGAGATAAGAGATACGCACTTCTTTACTTCCTTCAAGATACTGATAGCAAATGAATGCTGTAAGACTGTGTGGCCTTTTCAGATCATAATTTCCTGTACTGATATGCACACTAGACTCATTGAAGCAAACATGCAACACTTTATTCAATGGTAGAGTCTGTTATTTATATTGCTATCAATTTAAATTATTATCAATTTACTTTATTGTGTTCCAGTTGCCTCTGCTGTTTTTCATGTTTCTTTCTTTTTTTTCCTTCTTTCTTTCCCTTTTCTCTTCTGAGACCAAGTTCCAGGAAGCCCAAGATAAATTCTAACTCAGACATTTTAGAAGAAGATGACCTTGGATTCCTGACTCTTAGACTCCATCTCCCAAGTGCTGGAATTAGGGATGCCCGTGCCTGTTTTTACATGGTGCTAAAGATAAAACAGTGTCATGCAAGTGCTCTACACTCCTAATCTTGTCTGTATATTTAACAACAGTCTATAATTAGTAAAATACTAACAAAAATATGAAAATAATAGACGACTAAGTTCTTTGTGTTCTCTGACAAATCCTGGGATTATTCATCAAATAAATTATTCAAATACTTCATCTCAGTTTGATTGAGATACAAAAGCAATCCAAGTGTCAGGGATTGGCCATCTTCTATTGCAGCAAGCACAAGCCCCTAGCAAGTCCATGTGTATGTCCTTTTACGTAAGCAAGCAGTGAAAAATTCCAGATATGGTCAGATGGCAAAGGTTATCACAGAGTCAATACAGGACAATAGCAAGAACCAGACTCCAGAATCAGGCAGACCTGGTTTACATCCTTGCTCCATCATTAACATGGATACTGACTTGAGCAAGTTAGTTAACCTCCAGGAAGAGATGATACTGAATGCCCGAATTATCTTGTAAGTGAAATAAGAGAAAAAAACTGGTTACCTCAGTACCTCAAGCATAATAACTATATCAGTTACTTAATATTACAGGCAAAGTCACTCTAAAACTTAGGAAGTAGCATCATGCACCAACCATCTCTCTGCTCAAGGGTCTATGGACTGGCAGTTTGGGCTGAACCCTACACAGGAACAGTTGACCTGATGATGCATTTGCTGGGTTGACTTAGTCTGGAGAATTCCATTCCTGGACAGCTTCACTCACAAGTCTTGAGACTACCGTGGAATAGTTGGGAAAGCCAGAATGGTGGGAGACCCTTCTTAATTTCCAAATGCTGCTGCTTTCTACAAAGAGTCTCATTCTAATAGAAAATGGCTGGGACTTCTTCATCATTCTAGATAACAAGACCCAATGCACAGTGCTTTACCAAGCCTCTAATTGCATTGTGTGCTTCCTAATGTCTTATTGAGCCAAACAAGTCACATGGTGCAGACCAGCACTCACGATTTTTAAGAGCTATTTCTTTCGAACTGATGCAATGACTTTGTGAACCACTTTAAATTAAATGCTAATTGCTACCATCACAATGGCCAACAGTTATGTAAGGTGTCTTAGCCTGATTTGAGCTAATTATCATTTAATTGTGTTGATTATCTTTGAAATAACAAATTAAGAGTTCCAGATTTCCAGTTCAGCAACCAGCAGTCAAACATACAATCCCATGCACATTTCCTGTGTGCTTATATGTATAGCTCTCCCCTAAATGCTGAAAATCCATAACAAAGTGTAAACAGTCCCTGTTCTCATGGAACTGTACATTCTACTGGACAGAGAAGAAGGCAAGAATGCTAGACATGAGCTGGAGAGCTGGCTCAGTGGTTTAAGAGCACTGGCTGCACTTCCAGAAGTCTTGAGTTCAATTTTCAGCAACCACATGGTGGCTCATAACCATCTATAATGGGATCTGGTGTCCTCTTCTGGCATGCAGGCAGAATACTGTATATGTAATAAATAAATCTTAGAAAAAGAAGAACAAGAGTGCTAGGCATGGTGGTGAGGAAATAGCTCAGTCAGTCAAATGCCTGCATCTCAGTCAATCAAATGCCTGCATCTCATGCACGAGGACCTGAGTTTGATCCTGACCACCCACACAAAAAAGTGTAGTAGCTCAGTGATGGGGATTGTAACCTCAGTGATAGTGACACAGACACAGGTAAACCCCTAGAGTTCATTGACCAGCCAGCCTACGCTAATCTATAAGCCCCACGTCCCAGTGAGTCCCTCTCTCAATAAAACAAACAAACCCACAACCAAGGTAGATAGTTTCTGAGCTGTTGGGGAAGTCCTGTTATTTGCCTGTGCATTTGTCAATAAAGTACTGTCTGGCCAATAGAAAACCTAGATAGGAGGGACTAGGAGTCGAGGAGGATTCTGGGAAGGGGAAACAGAGGAGAGTCAACATGTGACGCCATGGGGGTAGGACGCCGGGAACTATTCTCCGGTAAGAAACATACTTAGATTAACAATTATGGGGTAATTACTTAAGGCAGAGCTAGCCAGTAAGAGACAAACAAGGCCAACAGCTTCATAATTAATATAGCCTCCTGTGTGTTTATTTGGGACTCATGCGGATCTAGAACCAGGCTGGCACGGCAGAGCCCAGGCGACTGGCGGGGGATAAACCAAAGCGGCTAGCAAAAGAAAAAGCTTCTCTTAACACTGAGCAATAACATATGATGTTGACCTATGCCCTCTATACACATGAATGTGCATGCACTGGATATACAAAAGATGGTTTTTATCATTTAAGAAATGTGATGTCCTTTAGGCAAAAGCCTTGGTAGTCAGTCAAGTTTCCCTTGATGCTAAACTGGGTCTCAGCAGGAGCACCTCCCTGCTCTTGTCAGGTACTTATAGAAGGGATTAGCTCATAACATGATGGAATTGGTTCCGTCATTCCAGAAAATGACACTTTTTTAGTAGAATATGATATCATGTCAAAATTCCAGATTTTAAAGTATCTTTTAAACCATCATTCTGGAGTATTCTGCTCTTGTCTGAGGAACCCTGGACATTATGAGAACATTCTAAAGACTAGCAGCATTTTAAAGGAGAATCCCACAGGACAGTGAAGGGACCATAGTACAGAGTCTGGTACCAGGAGATAGTAGGACAGTAGACACTCGGAATCATTGATCATGCACAGAACTCTAGCTAAAATGGGAAGTGAAGACCTTTAAGCTAATTTGAGATTAAACACAAAAAGAATGGTCCACTCTACACATAAGAAGCAAGGCTGGAAGCCCTTTAAAGTCAGGAGTGTAGTCATTTAGGTACACATGGATTTGTCACCTATTATGTGCTTGGCACATTTGAATAGACTATAAATCTTCAGGTGAACTGTCTAACCAAAAGCAATGATCAGAGCAAAAGCTGTGTCTGTCAGAAAACAAAATCCAGGAAGCAGGTTGTTGTCATACCGCAAAGTGTGTTCTGCCATGGTGTGGAGTCAGTTCCCCTGCTTGAGCCTTCCTTGACCACAGGCCGTGAGTCACTACTTCCTCCATCCCTGCAGTTTCCTCTTCTTCCCTCCACTGTAAGCTCACCCTGGTCACTGGGTGATGTCTGCTCTTCCCCAGATTGTACCCATAAGCCCCAGCACAAAGTCTGGTGCACAGAAGGCAGTTAATATATGTGTTTTAATGGCCCACTTGACCAAATGAGTAAGAGAGTGAAGAAAGTGGCCTGGACCAAAGCCTTTGGTTAGGGCCACAGGCCTTGCCCTATTGCGTTAAAAAAAGACCCAGGTCAACACTGGGTTGACAGATCTTTCACTCAACAAAACCCTTTTTTTTTTCAGCCTCTTCAGTGTGGAACTTGAGACAACACAGAAGAACTTTATGATTACTCAAGCTTAGTGAATTGAAGTGCAAAGAAATCCATAGAAAATTCATCTTTTCATTGTACTAACAACTTACTTGCCTATTCAAGTTTCTCAGGGGCAAAGTTAAAAGTTATATTTAAGGGAAAATGAAATAGGCACCTTAGAAAACAACTCTATAACCTCTCTCTGCCTCCTTTCCCCCTTTTTATTATTTTCAGAAAAAGTCTCACATTGTCAAGGTTGACCTTGAACACTTGATCCTCATGCCTCTTTTTCTCTAGTGCTGAGATCTCTGGCATGTTCTAGTACCCATGGCATTCATCTTTCCATATGATGGGATGTGCATGCCAACAACCCCACACACCGTGTTTCTTTAGGCTCATTAGCAGGTGCCTTTCTTTTACTTCCTTTTTTCTAAAACAAGAAGTATTGAGTCAGCAATATAACCAGAGGGAAATCCCTGGACTGGGACTATGAATAACGAAAGCTTACCAGTGTTGGTAAAAATCTCAGCACTCGGGAGGCAGAGGCAGGAGGATCTCTGTGAGTTCCAGGCCAGCCTGGTCTACAAAGAGATTTCCAGGACAGGCTCCAAAACAATACAAAGAAATGTTGTCTTGGGAAAAAAATCCGTTTTCCCTTTAGAGGCCTGAGACCAAAAGTTAGTGTCACTCTCAGAAGCCCAAGTGATTTAGGAAAGATTGCTTCTAGAAATCGTGTGGCAGTTAGTATTTCAAATTCCTTTTCTTGAGATATCTCAGACTTCCTTAGTGGACAGAGGTAACTTTGAGTTCAAAATAAAAAACTAGCCAAGAGGGGGCAGGGATGGTAGCTTGATGACTAAAGCCTTTCCTGAGGAAGTTTGGAAATCTAAGTCCAGATCCCAGAACACAAGTAAACACAGGACATGTGAGGCCAGGGTGGGTTTCATAATGAGACCCTACCAAAACAAACAAATAAACAAACCCAATAAATAAATAAATAAAGTTAAGATAAAGAACACGATAGTGTGAGTAAGGAAGACCAGATATCTGCTTCCAACTTTGCTCTTAAGGTCGTTGTAGGGCTTCAATACCAAAGCTTAGCACAGTGCTTAGAGCAGAATAAATACTTAATACACTTACTGTGTGTGTGTGTTCTCATGTGTGGATTCACATGTGCACACAGAGGCATGAATTTGCCATTTGACATCTCCCTCAGTCAATCTCTATTGAACTAGGGTCTCTCACCTGCACCCAGAGTTTGCTGATTGGCTATTCTAAGGAAGGGAACTAGCTGGGAGCACCCTTGATTCTCCCAAATTATAGGCAAGTACTACCACACCTGGTTTATATATACTACAGGATGCTATAGATCAAACCCAGGGCTATGTGTACCCTAGGCCAGGACTATGTCAATAAAGCTGTCTCTCTAGCCTAGAATCTTTATTCTGAAGAACCATGTCCTACAAATTTCTCCTTAAGAGAGGAAAGGGAAAACAAAGGGGCCGAAAGGGGGGATAGCAAAGGGAACTGGGAGGGAAGGAGAAGAAAGGAATGAATTTCCCTTTCCTTTCCCTAGGTGTCTATTTCCCTACGTGTTCCAGAAAGTGGACTCAAGGCTCAGGATAAGGTCAGATGACCCATTCCACGTTTCCTCTTTCTGCTTGCTGTTAGAAGGTGTTGGTTCATCTCTGAAAGACAGTGCCATTTAAACTACCTCACCAACAACTCACTCCGGCCCAAACCACCACATTCATTTGAAACAAGAAGTGTGCTCAGTGGTTCAGGGTGACCCAGTTAAGAGTAGTCCCATTTAAAACTATTAAGTGTGGTTTCCTTTTCAGTGAGGTCATCCTGTTTAACCCCTCTGGACTCAAACAGCCAATAAAGCAGCTTCTCTAACAGCTGCTTTTAGCCCATTTCTTGGTGGACTAAAGGGCTCAACTTTTTTTTTTTTTTTGGTTTTTGTTTTTTGTTTTTCGAGACAGGGTTTCTCTGTGGCTTTGGAGGCTCTACTGGAACTAGTTCTCGTAGACCAGGCTGGCCTCGAACTCACAGAGATCCGCCTGCCTTTGCCCCCGAGTGCTGGGATTAAAGGTGTGTGCCACCACCGCCCGGCAGGGCTCAACTTTTTAAGAATACCATCTTGAAGTGAGAAGGAAGATGTTGGTGGTGAGGGGGAGGGATAGTTAAAACCAACAGTAAGATGCCAATCATTTGGGAAAAATCCTCAAGTGGTTGCCAAGGACAGGTTGGAAGCGCCCGCAAGGAGGAAGCTAGAAGACGCCTGTTCACTTCCTCACCATCCAGGGATTCTGTCCTTGCTTAGTAGCAACTGTGAAAAAGAGAACATCTGATACGTTTGTTGCAGAGACTGTGGGCCTGTGCTATACCATGGAAAAACAAGAGCTCAAAAGGCTCAGTGCAATTCCAACCCGTTTGCAGAGTGGTTACAATGCTACCTTTTTAGAAACATACACAGAAAAAATGGTATAGTCCTTGTTTAAAACATGGGCTAGAAGATTCCAAGTCAGAAATGTTAGGTGGAGTGTCAGGAGTGTGATCAGTGATCTTTCTTGGAACAAGTTCTCCAGGTAAAGTTAGAGAACCACACACTCAGGTGCCTTTATTTCCTCCACACATCTCCAACAGGAACGTGTATAGTCAAAGTGGTTGGTTGCAAGCACTAAAAGTTTTTTTAGTTCAGACTGGGACAAAATAGAAATTGATATTTTGATTAGCAAAGTGAAAAATAAGACACAGAATGATACCACTTAGTAAAAAATATTTCCCTATTATATCTATCTATCTATCAATCTGCTTTGTCTATCAATGGGAAATTCACTAAAGAATTTCTAAGTCACTTCTATAGATAGACATTTGGGGATGAGAAAGAGAATCTTTACATTTTGTATTTATGGATATATAAGCACGTGTGTGTGTGTGTGTGTGTGTGTGTGTGTGTTTGCTATAAGCATCCCTTGAATTATATCTTGTTTGAATTGCTTTACAGCTGATCCTGAGGAGCAACCAAAATTCAGAACCATTGGAGACAACTAACTGTTAGTTTATATTAGTTTAGTGGCCATTAAGGAACTGTTTAAACATATGTTTGTTGACCCTGTGGATTCTTTCAAACTAACTGCTCTCTATGGCTTCTCTTGAAATCTTGCTCCAGCAAATATGCACATTCAAGACAGGACCATCCTTGGGATAGCAATGGTCTTTTGAAACTAGATAAAGAGCCCTGATGTGGGGAACTTTCAAATCTGCTGCGCTTGACTGGTCCAAGGCTGTACACACACAGACACAGTAGCTGGAGCCAGATTCAGGAAGCAGTTTTAACATAGCTGAGTTCAACTGGTGAACATCAAAACCATTTGTCGTGTGGGGGGCTCAGCCTGCTCCTTCCACAGAGGTCAATATGCATGCTAGAATCCAGGAAGGAAAATAATGTTCAAGAGTAGAATAAGCCTGTGCAAATGCTGGAAGGCTCCTTTATAATCACCTACAGCCAAAAGAGCCCCCTCCCCACTGCCACAATTGTTCAGTCCTCTAAACGTATCTTCAGATCTTTCTTATCTTCACTTTTCAGGTCTGTGTTCTTGCTGCTGTGAGGGTGGGGGGTGGGGGGCTCCACCTCCGTTCCCTAGAGTCCTGGAAATGGACAGCAATCAGCTCAGGAATTCTTCTGCTGGGCCACCAAAGCATCTTTAATACAATTTCTCCAGAACTGTTTATCCCTGTGTCAAAATTACACCTTTTTCCTTCCTTCCTTATCCAAATGTTGCGCCCTGCAATATTCCAGTCTATTTAACTGTAGCTGAGGACATCAATTTGGAAACCTGCACTGAGGGTTTCTGCAGGGGTTCTCAAGCTCATGATCTAGGGTGCTGCAAATACATACCAGGGTGAGTTGACAAGTGAATTAGTGGGGAGGGGAAGGGCTGAGGGAAACTAACAGAATTTTATGCAACACAAGGCGTATCTTTAAGAGTCTGGAATTCTGATACATCGTGCTTAAATGACGTCTTTTGAGCCAACATGGTAGCTGGATATTAATTTCGTAGCTAACTCCCAGGACTATTTATGTGTTAATGGAATGATTCTTTAAACCAAAATTCAATCTCTAATTATGGAATTATGGGTACAATGCTGGTTGGGGAGATATTTTTTGAAAAGGGAGTCTTCTTAGGTTTCCCCAAATCCACCAAATGAGTGAATGAGTAATTCACCTAAACACTGCATTTGTTCTTTGCTCAGAATGCCTAAAGGTCCTCTAAAAGTCTTACAGAACCTTCACCGTCCATCACTTGAAATTCCTCTCATAAGGTTGGCCTCTCCAGAGTGAGGCAAGAGAGGAAACCTCTGCGTTCCATTACCTCTTCACTCTTAGCAATATTGACTGTGCAAACCCATAGGAATGCTGGCTTCCATGCTCTCCCCCAGTGGATGCTTTCAGTCGGGAACGCTGAGCACTGACAAGCTTCACTCTGTCTTTGTGGATGAGACATGTGTGGCTGCCCCACCTGATCTACAGTGGGTGCTTCTGTTCTTCCATTGGAAAGTAACTGGAAGATGAGTGTGGAAAATAAAATTATGATAGCTTCATAAAGAAACGACACATCCACCAGGAAATGCAGTTTTAGTGCCCATAATATAGCAAATGCTCGAGGCCGGGCTGAACCGACAGCCTCCAAAACAATACAGAGAAATCCTGTCTCGTAAAACCAATATATATATATATATATATATATATATATATATATATATATATATATATATCAAATGCTTCACCTTCATTTTGAGTGGCTACTTTGTCTTCCTTCCCTGGAACACGTTGGGAGTACCCACTTCTAGACCCCTCCAAGTGAAAGTGAACTCTCCTCTCAAGTGTATTCACCATCAACAAACCCCACAAAAACAGACAATGGCATTGCTATAACAGAAAGGAACACCTCTCCTTCACCGAAGTACAAAAATATCTCTACCATACAAACACGTTGGCTTAAAACAATTCCACTGGAATCCCATAGACTAAGACTGATCCAGGTAGTCATTGCCAGAGTGAAAGATAAAGTACAATCACTTCTCTAGTGAGATTTGTCACAGTAAACCCAATGCAAATGATTCTATTAAAATCCCAGCATAAGGCCCCAAAGACCATCTTCTGCCTTTTACCCAGAACAGCTGTGGTTATTTATTAGAAACACAGAGGTGACCAAAGCCTCAGAGTGGAATTTAACTCAAATCCTGACACTTTTAAGAACTATAACCATGAACCATCTAACAGGGATTCCTCAAATACAGAAGTTTTTCTTTAATTGGTTTTGGTGGTTAGTCCTTTCAACTAAAGACAGCTGATATTAAGAAATTATTAGCAAAGAGGTCATCGCTGTCTCACAGGAGACAGCATGTGTAAGAAGACAGGCCCCATGAGGACAAGGCCAGCTAGGAGAAAATTCTCCAGAAGGATTTCACTCTACAAGTAGTGATCATGCCTGTACTTCCAGCACTCAGGAAGCTGAGACAGAAGGATTGCCATGAATTCAAGGGCTACATAGTAAGTTCAAGGTTAGTCTAGGCCATAGAGTAAAACCCTTTCTCAAAAACTAACAAACCTAGGCCTATCAACAATTATCTGTCTACCTCCCTGTTTTTCTCTCTACCTTAGCCTAGTACTCTCTCCACAACCCCCTGTGTCCTCACCCTCTCTCCTTCCTCTAGTCTGCCCTTGATGCTTTCTTTCCCCTTTGCCTCTCAGTAGGAGAACTTTCTTAGCAACTGTGCCTATTGGCATTGGATAATGCAAAGTTCTTTGCAAGCTCCTTAAACAGCCAAGGCTGCCTGTCATGGGAGAATGCCCTCTGGGATAAAGTCAGTGAAGGTATGCAAGAACAAAACCTTGAAGAATGCATACATCTCTGGGGCTCCATTGTTGAGGGGAGCAAGTCTAGTAGAAATGATGTCTTTCTGAGCAGGGAGCATATTAGCAGCCCCTCTCATTGAACAAAGCTTAGAAATTTGAGGATCAGTAAGTTGGTGAATAAAAACTTCTATTCTAAAACTTTGGGGATTTTGTTCTATTTGTTTCCTCTAACATAAAAATATCCTTTAGTAGCCGGGCGTTGGTGGCGCACGCCTTTAATCCCAGCACTCGGGAGGCAGAGGCAGGCGGATCTCTGTGAGTTTGAGGCCAGCCTGGTCTACAGAGTGAGTTCCAGGACAGCCTCCAAAGCTACAGAGAAACCCTGTCTCAAAAAACCAAAAAAAAAAAAAAAAAAAAAAAAAATATATATATATATATATATATATATATATATATATATATATATATCCTTTAGTGTCCTTTCTTGGAAAAAATACATATATACCAACTAGGACAGGGTGGCAGAGAAATCAGTTAACTGTGAAGATTCTGGAAACTGGGGCTCTACAGCTCATAGCCACAAGTTACTATGCAGCCCAGGATGACCTTGAGTTTCCCTAAGATGATGCTGATCTCTTCCTCATAACTACTGGGCTACACACTGGCCGCAGTTTATTGAACCTAGGACCTCCTCCCCAGCCTTCTAAGATTTTTGTGTCTATTCTTATAACAGCAAATTAGGAAAAAGAAGAAAAAGCCTCTGATTTATGTGGTGCCTTTGGAGCAATTATTCAGTACAAAGATCAATCAAACGTGCACCTTACGCTTTGGAAATCTGGAGATGGGGATTGCCGGAGGAGGAGATCACCAGCATTGGTAGCTTCATTCACTCTAATTATCTGGGTGCCAATTATGGAAGTCTCTAAAGGAATTAGAATATCAAAAGTAAGTTAATTTACCTTATATTCACCAACAAAATCAGCCTTCAGGGCATTGAAATACACTCCGGTTAAAGTGGGTGTTTTCAGTGTCATTTAAATTCCAATTTACACTCAAAATAATAACCCCAAGGACAATGCACAAGGCCTTATTAAGCTCTGCTCTGGGAATTCATGCAAGAGTGGTGGGGAGAGCACATTAAGCATCGCAAGAAAGCATCTCAAACCTGCTTCCTCCTTTCCTCAGCTGGAAATCAATAAGCTTTTGACCAACTCTCTATCAAAAAGCAGACGTTCGTCAGAGCAGCCACACCTGAGACTTCACATCCTTTCCCATTAGAACTGCTGACGGTAGCTTTTGAATCAGGCTGGATCAATCAGATAGAAAAGATAATCTTGTAGTCTCTAGCACACACTTCCGCTCTCAGAGGGTGTTGGGTTCTTGTTCTGAAAGGCTGACTTTCAAAACAATCTGGGAAGTATGACATCCAAAGGACCACAAGCATGGTTTTCTTCTTTCGTGACTTCTACTTTGTGACTGAGACACTTAGAAGATTTTTAAAACTTACGTCTTGGGGCTAGAGAGATGGCTCAATGGTTAACAGTCCTTGCTACATAATCATGAGGACCAGAGTTCAGATCCCAGCACCCAAGTAAAAAGTTGGGTGTCTCCAAATACCTGTAACTCCAGCGCTTGCACCCATTCTCTCTCTCTCTCTCTCTCTCTCTCTCTCTCTCTCTCTCTCTCTCTCTCTCTCTCTCTCTCTCTCTCACACACACACACACACACACACACACACGAAGTAACAATACTGTTTAAAAAAGCGACTTAGGCCTCTCACTTGAAGAAGTGCTCAGCTATTAAAAAAAAGTAAGTTTTGCTTGTATGTTCAATTTAGCGTATATGTGTATACAGTGCATCAAACATAAGTGCTTGTCATGTGTGTGGTCAATAAGTAAATTTCCCCTTCTTTATGGAGCTGATCAAATGTACAAGGGGAAAACAAAAAAAGAGAAGCAGGGATGGTCGCTTGGGGGCAATCCCTGTGTGTCAGGTGGCACAGACAGGATTGCTGGGAGTTTGGGCTACAATGAGGACCCTACAATGAGGAGAGAGGGCATGAAAGGGGATAGAGGAAGAAGGGGGGAGGGAGGAGGAGAAAAGGGGGGAGAGAAGGAGGAAGGGAGGGAGGGGGGAGGATGGAGGGAGTTTCAGAAATTTGTTCACAAGACTATATTTTTCACTCAGTTATAATTTCCCCGTGACTCAAAGTATTTTATAGCTGGCCATTGATCTTTCACAATCGCAGTAAGATATTAAGAGAGCTGAGTAACTGCCATCCAACTTTTTCTTTGTTTTGTTTTGCTTTGTTTTTTTTTTCAAGACAGGGTTTCTGTGTAGTTTTGGAGCCTGTGCTAGAACTCACTCTGTAGACCAGGTTGGCCTCGAACAGGAGACTTTATCCGATTTTCAGACCTTAATAAGTAAACCTGAAGTCAGAGTCTCTGACTTGACTTTGATTTATTATCCAGATTCATTGTCTTATTACTTCTTTGCAAACAGGCCCAGTGCCACAGGCTGCATGGTCTTCCTCAGAGGACTAGATGATGTTCGAGTACACATGGTGTGTGCAGGGCGAATATGTTCTGTGTACGCAGGGGCAGGTGTGTGTGAAGCTGTTCGCGCATGTGGAGGCCAGAAGGCAGCCTCAGGTGTTGGTCAATGGGAGCAGTCCATTTTATTCTGGGGACAGTCTGTCACTGGCAGATGTCTGGGTCTACTCTTGATGATTAAGCAAGGCTGGCGAGCAGCAAACTTCAGAGATGAACATGTCTCTACCTCAGTATAGATTACAAGCGATGGATATACCTCCACCTCCCCAGTATATAAGTCACAAACAGACACCTCCATGGCTGACTTTTAAAATGGGCGATGGGGGTCAGACTGGGATTCTCACATTTGGGTGACAAGCATTTTACTGACTGAACCATCTCCTTAGTCTCTAGATTTTATTATTTAGATGATGGGTCACCAGTATTAAACACAGAAAAATAAAATTTAATAGACAATTTGAATCTCTTTCCCTCACCCTATCCTCCTTTCATAGCTGTCATTCTCAGGCATACATTCTACATATATAATATAATGTTTGCGCATACAAACGCCTAGTCCCAGAATCGCTTAAGGAAAAAATTTCAGTTGTGAAAAAAAACGACAAAGTTTAAATATAAATGAGTGACTTTTGATATAGATATGCCATTCATACTGCAATCTCATCTCAGGACCCAACCTGCATGAAACCCTTTGGTATTGCCTTTCAGAGTGATCCCAAACAGGACAGAATTTTGACAGTTTGAAGAAAATGGGAACTGAGAGGAGACAAGGGAGGAGAACAATGATCACAGCATACTGTCTTAAAAAAATATTTTCAATTGAAAAAAGGAGAAGAAAAGGAAGAAACTGGGAACTGTCTCAGGAGCTGATTATGTTGAGGATGCTTTTGAAGACTTGTAGAGTCTAAGAAGACAAGTCAGAGGCCGAATGCACTCTCCACGGTTCGTAAAAGTTGGACTGATGCCATCGTTATCATTTACATCTCTGTCGCACGCCCACCACACTAAGTCTGCTTCAAAGCAACACGAATGTCCTGTTCCCTGGAGATAACATCGCGGGCAACCCTACCACAGCCAAGGTCTTGTCCACAGCCAAGGTCTGAGTGTGAAAGGAGTGTGCCCTTCAGCATGATTGCTCATTCCTGCTCGGCTTTTCCTATGTGACAGCTTGTGGCAGTGACGGGCCCCACATTCTCAGGCATGATGGAGCAGACTCTTGAACCTGAACTTGTTCAGAGACTAGGAATAGAGGAAATGCATCATTTGCCTCCAGGTGTCAGTCAGTACTGAGCTCTGGCTGCTTTCCTATTCTGCTATATGCATACATGAGTCTGTCTGTCCGTCTATCTGTTTTTTCTTTGTGTGTGTGTGTGTGTGTGTGTGTGTGTGTGTGTGTGTGGACATGTGCTCTATATTGCCAGTTGTTTTCATAGCTTTTTAACTAAAATTTTAAATTTCATTTTTTTAAATGTATCTGTATTCCCCTAGTTTACTTTCTAGTGCTGTGGTAGACTTGGGGAGAAAGCCTTTGTTTGGCGTGCAGGTCACAGTCCATCATCTGGGGAAGCCAATGCAGGAGCTTAAGCAGGAACCTGGAGGCAGGAGCTGATGTAGAGACTGTGGAGAAACTCTTCTTGCTCAACATGGCTTGTTCAGCCTGCTTCCTTATACCACCCAGTGATGGGGGAAGTCCTTCGGACCTTGCCCGGCCAAGAAAACCTCACGTTACAACCCAGGATTGATTGCCCAGGTGACACCATCCAGAAGGATATGGGCCTTCCCACATCAATTATTCATTAATCAAGAAAATGTCCTATGCTCTTGCATATGAACCAATTTGATGCAAACATTTTCTCCATTGTGGTTCTTCTTCCCAGATGACTAGCTTCTGTCAAGGCAACAAAACACTAACCAGCATGAATCAGGGTAGTCAAATAGCACCTTTATAGTAAAGTCTTACTATAAAGAAAAACAAGCAGTCTTCCATATTACTGGGCTCAGGGGCAATCACTTTTCACTCTTCAACTATTTATGCCACTTCTTACTTTATATTTCTAGAGAATAAGCTATTACTTCTTTTTGTTGTTGTGGCTGTTTTGTTTTTTGAGACAGGGTTTCTCTGGCTTTGGAGGCTGTTCTGGAACTAACTTTTGTAGACCAGGCTGGTCTGGAACTCACAGAGATCCACCTGTCTCTGCCTCCCCAGTGCTGAGATTAAAGGCGTGCGCCACCACTACACAGCTAGAATCAGCTATTACTTCTTAGATTTTCTTCTATGTATTTGACCTGTTACATTCTTGTTAAAGACAGAAGTGAAATGTCTTACATCAACCTCTTGCACGTGCACACATGCATACAAACACCTGCACAACACACACACACCATTCTCCAATTATTGACTTCTTATGCAGTTAGCCTTCAGTACTTAATTAACATGATGACATAAATATCATTCACAGGCAAAACGTAATCTCACTTTGACTTCACTTCCCTTTATGTAAAGCTTTTAGTTTTACTAGCTAATAATGGCCACTATTCTGGTTTTCTGTCTCCCTGTCATTAGCTCTTGCTGGGATGTCTATTAACCAACCACATCAAACAGTGCATAAATACATTCCCTCCTCTACCCTTAGATCAGTCAAGCAGAGAGAGTTGAAGGCTGGTGCTCAGCTCCATTTCCCCTTTGTATTCGATCCCAAGTCCCAGCCTATGAACAGTGCTACTCAGTTAGGGTAGGTCTCCCACCTCAATTAACCTAACCTAGAAATTGCTCATAGATAAGAACAGAGGTTGGTCTCCTGGTGAGTCTAGATCCTATGGAGTTGACAATCAATATTAACCATCAAATCTTTCTTCATTTTTTCCCCTGCTCTCTTATTGGGAAACTTGTTTTAGTTGAGTTTGGATCCTCTGAATGGATCCTCTAGCTCTTTTGTTTTATGTTTTCTTTTCCGTTTTTGTTTCTTCTTCAGGAAGATTTCTCCAACTTTATTCTTGAATACTTTAAAAACAATGTTTGTTCTTTGCATGGTTTATAACACAGTTTGTTCTATTGCTTTTCTGTGCATTTTTCTGTTAAATTTTCTGTTCACTTTGCTGCTCTTTTTGTTTCTTCTTCTTCTTTCGTTGTTGCTGTTGTTTGTTTATAGATCTTTGCTTGGTGTTGTGGTTTGAATCTGGAATGACCCCTGCTAACTTGTGTTTTGAATGCTGTTCTCTGGCTGGTGTCACCATTTGGGGGATAGGGAGCTTTTAGGAGGTAGCGACTAGCTGATAGAAGTACATCACTAGGGGTAGGCATTTGAAAATTATATATGAGCCCATCAGTGCAGGCCTCCTCTCAACTTCCTGGTCCACCATGATATGAGCAGTTTCTCACATATGTTCCCGCCACCATAAATTCTGCCATGCTTTCCTTGCCACGATGGGTCATATTTCCTGAAACCATGAAACAAAATGAACCCTTCATTCCATATGTTGCATTTTGATCATAGTAAGGCAGACGTTAACCAATGTATTGATTTAGCCTCTCATTCCACAGTAAAAGGATCTTGAGATCTTTTACTCCTGGTTTAGTTAAACAAGGCACATCAGTGTGGAATATTCCTTTATACTGTCTGTATATATGTCACCATGATTGGTTTAATAAAGCCAACTGTCCTATAGCTAGGCAGTGTAAGGTTAGGTGGGAGAACCAGACTAAGAGGATGCTGGGAAGCAGAAGGAGACTAGTCTGAGAGTGGGGAAGAGATGCAGAGAGAAGGAAGATGAACGTGCCATGCTGAATGAAGGTAATGCCACATGTAGAGGATAGATTTTAAAAATATGGTTAATTTAAGTTGTAAGAGCTACTTAGTAAAGAAAGTCTAAGCTATCAACTATGCATTTATAATTAATACTAAGTCTCTGTGTGGTTATTTGGGAATTGGCTGGTGGGACAGAAAAGTCCACCTACATCTAAGAGCCAATCAAAAGCATTCTACTTAATTCCTATGTCTGGGTAGGCTTTGCTAACCAGTGGCATTTACTCTATGACAAGAAATATTTGCTGGCTATAACAAATGTCAGAACCTATAGGTCTTTCTTGCTAGGCCAGTCAGATTTCCCATAGAATAACCTTTCTATTTCTAGCATGGAAATAGCACTCGTGTGTGTGCATGTGTGTGCTCATATGCTACACACACACACACACACACACACACACACACACACACACACACTGGTTCAATCCTCGGTGCCACAGAAAAAAACAGGTGTGGTGGTGATACAAGTCTGTATTCCCAGCTCCCAGAAAGGAAAGGAAGAAGGATAAGGAGTGAAATGTCATGCTTGAATACATAATGAATCTGACACCATCCTGGGATACAAGAAACTCTGTCTCAAAACCAAACAAACAAATGGGGCCCCTAAGATGGTTCAACAGGTAAAGTCACTTGCCATACAGACTTGATATACTGAGTTTGATCCCCAGAATCCAAGTCAAGGAGCAAGGAGAAAATTTACTTCTCAAAATTGTCCTCTGAGCTACATGTGTCTGCCCCTACACTGTACACAAATGTATACACAGTAGCAATGTAACAATTATATTTATAAAAAAGTATATAATATAATATAAAGTTCTAAAGAGAGATTTTTAGATGAAATAAAATGCTTAACTAAGGCCTAGAGCAAGCTCTCCATTTATATTAGTTAGTTTTTTTAAAGTCATATTAATAATAGATATATTAATTAATTAATGCCTAATTAATCCAATCCACTAAGAGAGACTTTAGAAGGAAGGGTTGAATTGTATCTGGAAGGTTCTATGGCTGAAATGCACATTGTTAGGCTCAGGTGAGACTTGACCCAGGTTTGTCTTTTCTCTCTGACAGTTGCTGCCTTTGGTTTTTATGCTGGTTCATTTTATGTTAACTAGACACAAGGTAGAGTCACTGGAGAGGAAGATTAGGCTACAGGCCAGCCTGTAGGGCTTTTTCTTAATTAGTTATCAATAGGGGAGGGCCCAGCCCATTGTGGGTAGTACCATCCCTGGGCTAGTGGTCCTGAGTTCTATAAGGAAGCAAGCTGAGCAATCCATGAGGAGCAATCCAGTAAGCAGTATCCCTCCATGACCTCTACATCAGTTCCTGCCTCCAGGTTCCTGCCCTGTTTGAGTTCCTGTCCTGACTTCTGTCAATGACGAATAGTGAAGTAGAATTATAAGCCAAATAAACCCTTTCCTCCTCAAGTTGCTTTGGCCATGCTGTTTCATCACAGAAATATAAGACAGTTTTCCATCTGTATTTTACATCCAGGCTTCTAAAATGACAGTGACACTGAAATATTACAGAACATCAAGATGAATAATTGCTTCGTTTGTTGTCAAATACAATGGCCACTTTGCTCAGAAATCCTCCAGAGGGACTCATATCCAGAGGGGTATCCTACACATCTGTAACTTTATCCAAAGGCAAAATGAAGACTACTTCCTCCCATCAGTATCCTTTAATTAAGAATCACATCACACAGGCCTCCATAATTGGAGAATTCATTTAGTGGGTTATTACAAGGTAAGTAATTTCCAATTCCTTGAACTCAACTTAGCTGCCCATGACCCTAAGCTTTCCGGAAATCTACTTTTGATCATGCTTGACTACAGTCCAGGTAGCAAACCTGGTCTGGGTTTGAAATCAGGAAGACACTGACAGTACATCCAGGAAGCAGATGTACTTTTGTTGTACAAAGTTTACATATCTTAGTAGAGTTAAACCGAGCTATAAACAGAGTCAATTGCCATTTCTTAACTGTTTATGTAATTAAAGGATGGCTTAACTTAATTTCTTCCACTTGTACCCTCTGGCAATAAAGATTGCTAAAGAGTTCAGTTCTCTTTTCAAAAGAATGCCTACCATATTCTGATATTTAGCTGCATTTCTTGAGGTGGTTTATCTTGGAGCCTACGATGATCTAAATCAGAAAACTTCACGTCGGACGTAGCTTTCCCATCCTCCGAATCAGTATCTATCTATCCTAGAAAAGACTATCAACAAACTCCAAACAAAAGGAATAGGCTTGAATAGGATTTCACCCCCAAACCCAGTCGTAAATCAGATGTAATTTAAAGGATTCTGATAGTGTGACCAAAATATACAAAACAGATGCCGTTACCTTTGAGTGGGGATTATTGGAATAAAATAGCAACAATGTACACTAACTCCTGCACCCAGAACAAAGCAGAAAGGGGCTCCTGATTTCAAGGAAAATGTGTTCATGATTCTTTACCAGTATTGGCATGTACATATTTGAAAATAAATATAGAATAAATTATATATAATACAAATAGGTCTTTTCTAGAACTCCCACTCACGTGTGTATGTGTATACATTGGTGAGCATGTGTGTGTGTGTGTGTGTGTGTATGATTATTGAGGACAGACATTAATATTGGCATGTTCTTCTAGTACTCAGCATATTTATTTATTCATTCATTTAGAAATAGGATCCACTATATATCCCTAGTTGGTCTAGAACTTCCAGTGTAGACTAATCTGGTATCAAACTCACAGAGATCTACCTACCTCCCAAGTGCTAGTATTGAATGTAGGCACACCATACCTGGCCTCTTCCTCATTTTTTGAGACAGGGTCTCTCATTATATTAGCTAGGGTTTCTATTGCTCTCAAGAGACAGCATGACCACAGCAACTCTTATTAGGAAAACATTTAATTGGGAGGACTCAGAGTTTCAGAGGTTCAGTCCATTATCATCATGGCAGGGAACATGGTGGCGTGCAGGTGGACATGGTGCTGGCTACATCTTGATAAGAAGGCAATAGGGAGTTCACTGTGACTCTGAGAGTAGCTTGAGTATAGGAGAACTCAAAGCCTACTCCCACAGTGACACACTTTCTCCAACAAGGCCACACCTACTCCAGCAAAGCCACACCTCCTAATAGTACCACTTCCTATGAGCTTATGGGGGGCAATTACATTCAAACTACCACACTCACTAAAGATGGAACTCACTGATTCACATAGCTGGACTGGCCAAAAAGCCCAATATGTTCTCCTTTCTCTTCTTCTCCAGTGTTGGGACTATAGGCAGGTGCTGCACCAACATTTTGTTTGCTTTTTTAATAAGGTTCTGGGGACTGAAATCAGATTGCCGTGTTTGTGCAAGCCCTTCATTTTGCCCATTGAGCCATCTCCCCAGCCCAGTGAGCAGAGAATGGAGTGAAGCTAACAAGGGTGGTGAGCAGACTCTTAAAACAACTCTCAAGATCCTAGCTACAGCAGGTGCACATCTTCTCCAGGCAACCCATCAATGCTCAGTCTGGGCGCTGCTGTGAGGAACGGTCATAGCTGTAACCAAGGTCTTGGGTGAGCTGGCTGTTAGTTGTCAGGCTTTTCCTCTGGAGGACAGGTCTTATCAGATGAGCCATGAAGAGAGCCTGCTGTGCTTTCCAAAAGGGACAGATTTGGACTATCAAAAGCGAAACATGCAGTGCAAGAGAGGCTTTTCCAATGCTTGGTTTGAGGCCAAGAGCATCATAATGCAGCAATGGCCGTGAACAGCCTAGAACTGGAGTTCAACCCCCAATGGCATAGGTCCCATGAAGATAAGAAAGACAATTTAGTCTGCAGCCTAAATGAGCTTGAAAGCCAGTTCTCAAGGGTCACCAGGATGGAGCCCAGTACTTTGGTTGCAACCTTCTAAGACCAGAACAGAGAACATAGCCACACTACACTTGGCTTTTGCTTCATAGATTCTGTGAATTAATACTTTTAAGCTGTTCTTTGTGATATTTTGTTATATAACAATAGAAAACGAGTGCAAAGACCTTCCTGGGTCTTAGAGGTGTTCTGCTGGAACCTCCAGCTCACTCCTGATTGCTCCAGAAAGCACCATTCCTGTCTTTCTCTCTCCAAACCAAGCCCTCTCAGAGAATTTCTGAACAAAAGGAAGGCACCAAAAAGCCCAGCTCTGCATTCATGGCGGCTACAGTAGCTTTTGACCATATTTGGGCACAAGCCCAGCTTGGGGCAGACATGTTATTACCCCTTGCCTACAGGTTACATAATGTCCCTGATTTAGTTTAGGTATGTGGCTTCTCCTGCCTTGATGTTTGGGGCTGGTGAACTCACCCAGAAGTTACTTTGCTCAAATAAATTTATTCTTTTTACTCTTTTTAATTTGGCACGATCTGGCAGAGAAATCTATTATCAGAATACAGAAAACCTACTAAGAGGGAAGTGGTTGTAGGCTGAGATTTCTGTCCCACAGTCACCCTCAAATAAACATATTGAGGCTTATATTAATTATAAATGCTTGACCAAGAGTTCAGGCTAGCTCTTACAACTTAACCCATTTCTGTTAGTCAATGTGTTGCCCCAAGACTTGTGGCTTTTACTTCTATCCCATTTTGTGTGTCCGACTTGCTTTTCTTTGGCTGGCAACCCTTCTGACTCTGCCCTTCCTCATCCCATCATTCTCAGTTTGGCTTTTCCATTTAACTTTATCTTGTTCAGCTATAGACCAGTCAGCTTGATTATTAAACCAATCATAGCAACATATATTCACACAGAAGGATTATTCCACAGGAGTTGGTGGGTTATATTTGTTATTTTTTGGGGGGGGGAGTGGAAACAGAGTCCCACTATAGCACAAACTGACCTCACTCATAGCTCTTGTGAGTGATGGGATTAGAAGCATGGAAATCCCTATAGAGATGGTCAACTTATTTTGAATAAAGGCAGTAGTTCATTTATTTTCATTGCTACTCTGGCATTATGTGCATGAGTATAATAACCACCATCTAACTGTTGAGCTCTTTCTAGTTTGGAGGAGTTATGAATAAAGTTGTCAAGGAACTTTTGTCCATTACTAGAAGTGCATAAGGAAGCAAGGTTCAGGAATCTATCATCCCCAGTACCACAGCCCTCCAGAGTCATGAGTTCTAAGCCCTGGGAATTCTGGAATGGATTGGTTAGCCTATTTCTCCTGCCTGCTTTGAACTTTCTAGCAATCCTATGCATGCACATTGCCTAAAGAAAACCTGGAGACCATGCAGGTAAGAATGCAAATGCACAGAGCAGAAAGGAGTGGAATGACCTTCACTCTGGCTGCTAATTCCAAGACATGTGCACCCAGAACTCAGCAAACTGAGACTTCCTGCTTGTTCTCATTGCCTTTCTATTCCTTCCCTAAAAAACCGATCAGAGAAATATCTAATAGACACAAGGTATTTCTCATCCCCCACTGATACAGGAGAGTAGCTAACAATTTCACAGTCCTTCCTAGCTTTTGGCACAAAAAAATAGAGAAGTTAAACAAGTCACCAGAAATTCCTTGAGTTAAGGAGAAGAAATGTCAAGTGTCCAGAATTCCCAGCAAGTGCTCTTACAGGTGTTTCTCTCTTTCACGTAGACACAAAACTAACAAACATAAAAATGCATCCAATCGCAATGAACACCAACAGCAATTTTGCTGTCACTTAACTTTTTGTGGGTTTCGAGAGGAAGGACCAATCTTTTGTTTTTTGATTGCTTGATTAAATCACAATTTTGTTAAAGTCAAGAAACAACAGAGACCAAACAGAAGAGGGGCTACGGTGAAAATGGCTTGGCAAATTGTCCTGCTTGCCTCATTCCGAATCTAACTTGTCTCAAAATCCCATTCTCTGTTGATAAAAAAATAACACCAAGTTACTAATAATATATTTGTATATATATTATTAATATATATTGATATTAATTTATATTGTGTGTGTGTGAGAGAGAGAGAGATTGCAAGAATGGGTGTCAGTCAAGCAAACTAGACCTTTGAGGTAATCTGAATTAATGAAGAAACTGGCACTAGATGTGTGTTGTGAAAAGAGACAAATTTGTCCAGACAGTTAAAAAAAAAGTCTTATGTAAGAGGACCATGCTGATGGAGATACAGGACGTAATACAACTGACCTTGGAACCCAGCTAATTGGTCCTTGGATCCCAGGCTGCTGCATATGAAGTCTTTCTATGCAAAGCCAATGTTTACCACTTCTCAAAACTCACACTTAACATTAGACTGCTGTCTCTCAACTTGGCTCCTTCCTACTGACGTGTGTGTGTGTGTGTGTGTGTGTGTGTGTGTGTGTGTGTGTGTGTGTGTGTGTGTGTTCATACACTCCTGGTACACTGGGCTCTTCCATTCATTATATTGGGGCCTTACCCAGAATGTCTGAATCCACTCCTGGCTCCCTGTGTGGTGGCAACAGAACACTATGAGTAAGATAGCCAGTTTTTCTGAGGGGTTTCCTGATCTTTCTACACACTCAGATAAACCAGAAGCACTCTGAGTCCAGACTTGAACTTCCACATGAATAAGTAACCTGATAGGAATCAACACACTCAAAGCCCCAGGAATGACTTGTTTCCCTTGAGGAAAACAGGGCTATTCTTGACAAAGCTCTGAGTATCACGACACCTATGCCATGATTGACAGGTTATAGACTTTACAACCCACTGGGCTGATGCAATGGTTTGGAGACTATGTTTTATAAAGCCAAACCACAAATGATTTTAGGAAACATGACAACTTGACCCACAGAGTCAGAGTAGACCAGTGCATTTACAAATATCCATGATTCCAAAGGAATTCCAAGGGAGTATCGTCTTGGGCATAGAGCATTCAGAAATTTCCTGTCGTGCCAAAGTCAATTTCAGTCTCTAAGACTGAGTCTCAGAGGGAGGTCAGGAATAGGTAGTCTCTGGCCTTCTCCCCACCCTATCGTGTGTGTGTGTGTGTGTGTGTGTGTGTGTCTGTTATGTGTCTGCATATTAATAGGCAGCCTTTTTTACACAGGTAAAAAAATTCTCCCTCAAAGTAAGAACTTAAAAGCACCCATTTTAACTTTTCTTTTCCATTTGTCAGGGTCTGAGAATTTCCTAAAGGAAGGATCCTACCAAGTGATATCAGGAAAGTACAAGTTCCATTTTGAATCCCCTTGCCTACAAGTCAGAGACCCTGAACTAATAACATTAGTTATTCCACCTGTAAAACAAAAACCAGTGTCTCCCTGACAGCCTGGTCATTTGAGGATATACGGCATTCCAAACAATCTACCTGTCCAGCAGACCATCGAGGAACAATAAAGCATAAGCCAAAGGTCTGCTTGAAATATTTAGTTGACAATTTAGTTATGCATACATATTTAAAATTGTATTTACATCATGGAGTGACACATTGGAAGTGAGGGTGTGGCTCGGTGGTAAAGGGCTTGCTTCTTGGGTGCAAAACCTTACATTACATTCCCAGCATTGCACGGCAATATTTATAACAATTATCGTTATCTAATACAATTACGTGTTGACTTTTAAAAAACACTGTATTTTTCCTTTTTCACTTTCTAAAGCTGTCTTTTTCCTTAACGGTCACCACACACCTTCCCCAGCAGTATTCCAGCTTGTCATTGCCATGTCCTTCCAAGACAGTGCTAATGTTGTTTAGTCCATGAACAACACGGACACTGGAAATGTCATCCTAAATGGAAGTCATCCATTTGTATCGCATTTGCTCATTTTTTTCATTTCCTGTAGGTCTATATTTGTAATCTCCATAATGTACCACTTACTGAATTGCATTCTTAGGTGACATCTAAAAGGCTTATTTTTAAAAATATCTCGCACTTGCATTTCAGAGCTAAAATCAAGAGCTACTTTGTCGGTGACACACTATTCTTCCTTCTGTTTCCCTGAGCCGGTTCTGGCAGATGACCTCCATAAACACCCTAAACAGACTCTAACTTCTTGTTGTTCCAAATTCAGGTGCTTCAAGAGTACAAAAGTCATGACATCATAAGGATGTATCTAAAAGGTGACTTCCTTTTTTTCTGGGAAATAATTTTTGAGACAGAAAATTCGTCTTATATTTAGGCAAAAGGATATATATTTAAAGTCAATACTTGAAATTAATCCAAAAATATCAGACTAGCATGTATTTTGTCTTTCTTTCATTTATTTGTCCCTGGAACTCCAGATCTCATCACTATCTGTAGATATCCATTCAGGTTGCATTACAATTACCCTCCCTTTCAAAGGAAACCACAGAATTTAATGTACATGCTCAACCACCTGCATGTCCTGCGCAGTGCCCACCCTGCTGGTTTACAAGGCACAGAGTATACTGACCAAGAAGACAGAAGAAACAAGGGTTAATTCTTGACACATTTAAAAAATTTATTTCTTTTATTTTATGTGTAGGAATTTTTTGCCTACATGTATGGCTGTGTACCATGTGCATGCAATGTTCATGGGGATCAGAATGATAAAACAGATCCCCTTGAACTGGAGTTACAGATGGTTGTGAACCATCTAGTGGGTGCTGGGAACTTAACCCGAGTCCTCTGAAAGAGATACAAGTGTTCTTACCTGCTGAGCCATCTCTCCATCCTTCATTCTTAGAACTTCATAGTAGCAGTTCTTTCTCTGAATTCAATACACCAACAACTTGGAGGCTGCTTTCCTATTTTGAATTACTTCCTTTCTGTGGAAGAAGGAAAACAGTGGTATGTGAAATAGCTCAAATTTGACTCCCTGGTTATTCGAAAGCACTATTTTGAATAACTTTCAAGTTGTCTTTCCCACCATACTAGTTCATTCCCATCAAAGAGGTGACTACGGACATTTACTTTAGTCAGGGAGGAAGTGGAACAAAAGTTGCCCTTCTGTTTGACTCAAGGTAAGAACAAACATCTATAGAAGACTTTATAGAGAAATCAACAATAAATACCCAGCATTCCACACCAATACTACCACCTTTTACTCTCCAACATAATATTACCGTGTGTGTGGTTCTGTAACAGATAAAATTGCAGTCTAATACTGACCACATCCCAAAGCTTCCTTCACTTACTGTAACTGTGGTTAGAGGTGGGAATCACACAGCAGCTTTGGATCAAATTGTAAACTAAATGCTATAGCATCAATTTAATAGACCTTACTAAAGAAATAATTGACTCTTATTTCCGACTGAATTTAAAGTTCTTTTAAAGCAAGGACAGACTTGGGCATTTAGTTCTGTTACCCTTAAAGCTTTAGAAATACAAAGGAATTCCATGGACACACATCTGCCTTTTTGCCCTAGATGTTGGCCACTCTATTTTACTAAGCCTCCAATCTTTCCTCTAGTAGAAAAAAAATCAAGTTTCCTAGTGTTCATATTTGGAAATTTTGAATAAAAATTTTTGAGTAGGGAGCTAATACTGAGTTGGTGTTCAAGATGGCCATAGCCTCCCTCCCGTTGCAAAAATCTGAAAATAATACTGATAAAAAGAGCAAGCCTGCTTGTGAGCAAGCCAGATGGCAGAGCACCCTTCATGGAGTCTGTTAGTTTTCGTGTGGCCTGTTTGGAAGATTCTCCCCAGGAAAACACATGGACATGGGACTTGGTGGCAGAGTCAGTAAGCTGTTTTGAAGCAAGGCCCATCCTCCCAACCCCCAGGGCTGCCAAGGAATGGCTTGCTTTGTGTCCTTTGGGATAATTTCCCTGGCAGAGTAACTACTCTTCTGGATGACTAAATATATCTCTCGTGGTCAACAGAAAGAAAACACTCAGGCTTCTTCATGAAGAGTTTAGAGGAAACCTCAGAGCTTACCCATGTTCTCTGGAGTCATGCAATGAGTGAAGTTGGGCATGTCTTGAATGGTTAGGACACTCATCTTTGGAAAAATCCTCATATTCTACTACATGTTTATTTGTAGAGATGGTCACTAAAGCATAACAAGAACCACTGGAGGCCACATGATGAAGGAGGCTTCCTAGAGTGGCAGGAAGTAGTAGTTGAATGAATATTTTGAAATCTCATACAGTCCCACTTCCTCTAAGTAATTGTCATATCCAAAAGAGTCCTGATAATTAACGCTGGCTCTTGGAACTGAATAGTTGCTACTAGGTTAAGTGTTTATTGCCTAAGATATGTATATGTTTTTACTGGATTTTTTTAAGACAAGCGTGGAGGTTTAAGACTATAATTCCAGCAATGGAGAAGCTGAGACAGGAGGATCAAAAATCCAAAGCCAGCTTGGGCAACTTTGTGAGACCTCATCTCAAAATAAAAGTGAAAAGAAGGCTGGGGATACAGCATAGGGATAAAGTACTTGCATAGCATGTGCTAGGTTCAATCCCCAGCACCCCACCTCACAACAAAGGTTATAATCTTGTCAGATTTAGACTCACTAACAGTAGCCTGAGCTGACTAAAACAAACATCAGTGTAGACTGAAGTTTGCTCTTCACATAGGCGTGGTATTCTCAGAACAGAGTTAGTAAGTGACCATGGGCACACTGCAGAGTGACAAGTGCACCTGAGAGTGAAGGATGTGCTGCAGAGTGAGTCCTAAAGAAGAACAATGTAGGTGACAGCATTTGTGTGTGTGTTAGAAATAGGGCCTCTGCTTCTTTCACACGTGCACAAGGACAAATATCTGAAAAGCACTACTAAGTGGAAGCACACATTCAGACCACAAGCACCATGCACTGAGTAGGATGTTCGAATTTCATGATTTTACCAAATGCTCTTCTTCTGACTCTGCCCTAAGCTCACATCCAGGTACTGCAGTTCAGATACTCACACTTAAACCATAAGGCTCTACGGTGTATTGATAAGCAGATTTTCCTCATTCTGCAGAGCCTTTGAAAATAATCTCTTTTTAATGACTCCTCAATTAATCAGAACAAGCTGTGTCTTCTAAAATGACTTTTTTAAAGAAATGAATACTGGTGGTGACCCTTCCTACTAATTCCAAGTCCCCTAACTGCTACCATGAGTTGTAATCTGTCTCATGTGACGCCCAAGCTTGCTTATATCAGTGTACCCTCAGATTCTGTATTGTGTGTGAAAACAGACTTTTACAAAAGAGTTCATTACCCATTGTACCTCTTAGGTCTAATCAAACAGATCCAGTGCATGGTAAGATTGAAACAAAAGGCTGGATTTAAATAAAATCTCACTTCTTCATTGGTCTCATAATTTGCTTACTGATGAATTCTGTTTGTTTGTTTGTTTGTTTGAGACAGGATCTCTCTACATAACCTTAGCTCTCCTGGAACTCACTCTGTAGACTAGGCTAGCCTCAAATTCAGAGAGATCTGCCTGCCTCTGCCTCCTGAGTGCTGGGATTTAAGGAATGAGCCACCATGCCCAGTTTGAATTCAATTTTAACTTCCCTGCCTCAGCATATTAAGGAACCAAAAATTTTCCACAGGTGTCTACAGTTTTTAAGATTATTTTTCAAGGACAGCTTCATTGCAATTTAGTTTGCAAGCAATAAAAGCCACCATTTTGAAATGTATAGTTCAGCTGGTTTTAGTACCCTTTCAAGGTTGTGCAAAAATCACAACTATCTAATTTTAGAATTATTTCATAGCCCTAAAAGGAAACCTCACATCCATTAGCAATTGCTCTCCATGCTCCCCTCCTCCCACCTCTGGTGACCACTAATCTACTTTCTGTTTCTATCGATTTGCCTATTCTGAGCATTTCATATTAATGGGATCACATAATACGTGGCCTTTTGTGCTGGGCTTCTTTTACTCTGAACAATGTCTTCAAGGTTCATCCATAGCACATATTAGTTAGGACTTCCTTCTTAGTGGCTGGCCTTTCATCATTTAGAGAGATTCTGTATTGGCTATGGCACTAAGTCATCAGCTCTCCTCAAGGAATAGCAGAGTCCTGAGGTCCACCCATTGAGAAGAGCCCATTAACCATGAGCTTAGTAGAACATCAAGGCAAAGATGCTGATCCTTCAAAAATAGTGATCCATTCAATATGCTGCCAAAACTTAATTTTTCCAGTTTGTGCAGAGGACACAAAACAGTTGGGAATAGCATTTCATCTACCCTTGTTTTCTCTACCTAACTTAGTGACAGTGCTGTCAAGTTGCACTACAACCCTTTCTGAGTAGAAGAAAATGCTTCCAGTGTGATTTGACATGTGGCTTATCTTTTCTCTTTTGTATTAATTGTTTGAAAATTTCATACATGAAAATAATGTTTTGAGCCAATGTACCACCATTTCTTCCCTTCTAAATTCTCCCACGTTTCCATATTATTTTTTTCCTGATTTCATGTACTATTTCTTAAACTCACTGAGTCTTCTTAGTGCCCCCAGTATTTGCATGGGTGTAGGACTACCCATTGGAACATGGTTAGGATAGGGGCTCATAAGGCCTCACTCCTAGCTCAAGAGATATTGCTAAGTGCTGCTGGGAGTGAAGTGTATGTGTGTGGAGAATCAGGGTTTATCTTTTAGTGACTGATTTGCTGGGTCGTTACTATGTGGCCTACTGATCATGCTTTTGTTCTGTTTCCATAGGTGGAAGAGGAAGGAAATTTTACGAAGTGATATTTTACCATGGTAACCATAGAGGGTAAGTCTCCATAGCCTTGTCTCCTATCATGAAGGTCGCCTTTTCTAATTAATTTTTTTAAGCATGGCACCAATTCCTTCTCCCTATAATACACCTTCTGGTCATAAGAATTTTGGCTGATTTGCTTGGAGCCATGGCATGATTTTCTTTGACTATAACTTTACATGTCTTACCGAATTTAAGCACACTCTTTCTGCAATGGTACCTACATGACTGAACATCATCATATAGACAGCACCTTTAAAATGCACACTCTCTCAGTTTGACTCTGTCTCAGTAAATCTGGAATGGAATCCACAAATCTTTATCATGAGTAAGTATTCTTGGTCACATAAGTAAGCATTCTTGGTTCCATGAGTAAGCGCTTTCGGTATAATGAGTAAGCCCTTTTGGTCCCATGAGTAAGCATTCTTGGTATCATGAATAAACACTCTTGATCCCATGAGTAAGCATTATTGGTCCCACATTGACAGAAGGGTTTCATTGAGAGTCCCGGAAATACTGTCTTAGTGGCTTCCATTCAGAAACAGCTTCACACGAAAATGTCCCTCTTAAGTGTTTATGCATTCTTGTATACATAAATGTTGCATGAATGATAGTGTTGGAGAGGACACAGACTTTATGTTATTGTATCGTTTTTTGCCTTGTAGATGTCAATTTGAATGAAATGACAGCTATTGCTGCTAGATAAGGATGGAGACAGTATGGAGGGCTCAGAAGGAGAAAGCTGTCTGGAGAGTAGGCAAAGAAGGAAAGTCAATTTATTAGGTTAGTATTTTGAGTAAAATTAATCAGTGGACAGAAGAAATACCTTTTTACTACTTCACATTTGAGAAAATATATGGTATTTGCCTCAAGGATAAGCTTTAAGATTGAGTGAGACCTATTTATACAGTAAGGACCATTCTCTACCTCCTGACTTCGCAGAAAACAATTTCAGAGTATAGATGGCATGAGGTGGTGTGTGTATGTGTGTGTGTGTGTGTGTGTGTGTGTGTGTGTGTGTGTTCCTATACCAATATTCAGTATTCAGTTTCCTAACTTGAACTTCTGTTTACTTTTGGTCCTGGGATCCTTTTACAAATCTTCAAGTAAAATGTCTTATGCAGGTCATTGAGGCATAATGGGACAAGTATCCACATGACTCTCCGGGCAGTAGGCCCGACCTGGCAGTGCACTCAAGTCATCTAGGAGAACAACTTGACAGGGCCACTTTAGGTATCTTTGTGTCCTGATTTCACCAGTGTATACATGTGCAGCTATTGAGTTTGTTTAAAAGAACAGCAACGCACATGACTGTTGTCTAAAACTGGCTACCAGAGTCTAGAACATCTTGTTCATGCAAAGGCTGTGTGTTCGTGTGTACTATCAATTGATGGTCAGTGTTCTTGAGGTTATTTATCTCTTAAAAGTTTCCTATGCTACTTGAAGAAGAGCAGTAATATTTCTGTTTTTTACTTTGTACTCTGTTCTTGAGCATCTAACACTAAGTTCTGATTTTTCTCAAGATTTTAATCTGTAATTAAAATAGTGACTACGTGAGAGCCCAAAGAAGAAGGCATGGAGACAATGTGTGAACCCAAGGCTAGCAATGTATTTGAGGCTAGGAATTTGGCTAAATATGACTCAGCACATCTGAGAGAAAAATGTAACCCAAGGGTCAGAGTTAGAAGAGACACAGAAGCTAGCCAAGCAAGTAAAAATTTGCTTATGGAACTTTGTGGGTTAAAGCAAAACCAGAAGTAAACTCAGCTCTTGAAGATTGAAAACGGCTCAGCTAAATGAACAATAACCACCCAAGAAAATCATGATGGATCAGTTTCCAAACATAAGAGCATATTCCTATAAAAGAATAACTTCCGGGAATAAGATGTAGCTCAATTGGTAGCTTGCTTGTATCAGGTCCCAGGTTTGATCCCCAACATCCCATAAACCTAGTGTGTTGGTACATGCCCACAATCTTAGCACTCAGGAGCTGAAGGCAGGAGGACCAGAATTTCAAAGTCATCCCCAGGTACATAGCAAGTTCGGGGTCATTCTGGAATATCCAAGACCCTGTCTCAAGACACTGAAACAAACAAACAAACAAAAAGGAATCAGTTCTGAGGCAACCAGGGTCCTGATCTGCTTTTGATTATTTGCTGCTGAGATTGAACTGGGAAAAGGAAAAGGAAAGAGATGGGGGGCAAATAAGATCATATCTGATTGTTCAAGCTAGTGATTGTAAATTCCAATGTGGATGTGGAAATGAGAAAAATAACAAAACAAAGAAGCAAGCAAAGAAAACCAACCCACCGTGAAGGATAGCAACTTAGTATGGTGTCCTAAGAGAAGCCATCCTGGAATCCTCTGTTTGGGTTTAGGGCTCCTCCACATGCTCACAGCATCCTTTCCTTCACCTGCCAGGCTTTGGTGGATTTTTCAATTTTCCTTGGAGTTCTTTATTCTTCCACCCTCCCTCTCCCTCAGTATTGCCCTCTTTTTCATGAATTTCTGATTCTTCTGCTTATGCTTCCCAAGCACATAGGTTACAGGGTACACTATCATACCCAGTTCTTTTTTATTTATTTTTATTTTATGTGCATTGGTGTTTAGCCAGCATGTATGTCTGTATGGGAATATCAGATCTTGGAGTCACAGACAATTGTGAGCTGCCATGTGGGTGCTGGGAACTGAACTTGGGTCCTCTAGAAGAATAGTCAGTGCTCTTAACTGTTGAGCCATTTCTCCAGCCCCCTATGTCCAGTTCTTGATCAGTAATCATCATACAATATATTTGGGGTACTTCCTTAAAACATTACTGCTTGCTTTATTTAGTCCCTGAGCTTTTTCTTGCCCCCCTTCATTTACTTGCTTATTTTTGCATATTCCCAAGTGGAAGTATGTGTGTTCACATGTACATGGGCATACTTGTACACGTGTATCTTTCTTGATCACTCTCTACTTTTTCTATTGAGGCAGAGTCTCTCAATTGAACTCAGAGTTCACTGATCAGCCAGCTTCCCCAAGGGATCCCCTATTTTTGCCATGAGAGTTCTGGGACTCCAGGCTGAGCAGCACACTGTCTCTGTGGGTTCTGGGGACCTGAATTCCAGGACCCATGCTTATGCAGCAAGCACTTCAACCATCTAGACATCTCCTCAGTCCAAAGTCCCAATTTTTAGCAAATGACATTTTATTATAAAAATGATTATATACGCTTAAACTCTGAAGCTACACTTATGAATCAATATCACTTTATTTATCATGAGAACACACTTCCTGGACTCACAAACCAACAGAGCAAGGATATGTCTGAAGAAACCAGGTCTGAGAAAAGCACTCATCTCTTGCTCTAATCATTTCCTAAGATGTTACTAAACCTGAGGTCATTCTTATTTATACAGCAAGATAATCTCCTATTCTTCTGGAAAATTTCAAAACATGGCCAGCATGTTTTTTGATCAGCTCCACTTCCTGTGGTGGGGTTTAAACACCACGCCAACTTTCATTAACTGTTGAGGTTTCCAGAGCTCAGGGTCACTTGATAATCTTGTAAACCGGATAGCCAATCTTTGCTAACTGTCACATATGCTGAATTTTACAGAAAAAAATAAATAAACAAAACCACACCCCATCGTAAGTGGCTCTCAGTCACAGCACACACTATTATCAGCTGTATCCCCAGGGAAGCCTGGGAAATCCCTCTTCCCTTACGATCTAGTTATTAGAATATTTCACAGGAAAAAAGAATGTTCCCTCTACCCTCCCAGGTTCTGACTGTGCCTCTGGTATCTAAGTGATGAAAAGTGGGAAAGAATGGATCGAAAATAAAGTTTTCATTATGTAGACTGATGATGAACTCGGATAGAATTAAAAGTTAGTAATTTGTCCAGAATTAGCAATCTTCCAACGTTTTCAATTATAAAGTAAAATAACACAGCATACTAAAACCACACTTGACTACAATATGATTTTCCAGGAATGTGCGCAGTGCTTCAGGGACTCCTTCAAGAAGGGCAGCCATGTTGAAGACCATCACAAGGGGTGGGCCACAGAGCTAGTCTCACGCAGTTCGCAGCACTCTTTTCAAAACAATTGTTGGTATTTCATTTTGTTCCTTTAGCTTGCTACTTGACTCCAGTTGAGGGAAAACCAAACTCTCTGTTTTCAGATTTTGTTCGTGTTCTTCATCTTGGACTTTAAAAACTATCTTTTTAATTAAACGGAGCTTGTTTAGTCCTTTATATAATGTGCTTATCCCTGTTTTAGAGCTATGTTAATAGGCACGGACACGGTAGGAGGGTATCTCCTTTGTAAAATAGCAGGAATAACCACTCATTAAAAAAAAAAAAAAGTCCAACTGGCTCCCACTCTTAGACACACAGCACATCTGAGTCAAATCCTCTTCCTCAGAAGCCTTGTGTTACAGTTTCCATGGGAAAACTGCAAAAATGCTCAAATGTGGGCATGTTATAATTAGAACCAAACGTGGGCTTTATGGGACCTGTCAGGATGTTTCTAGGAAGTCTGCTCAGTGTCGGCTTCCTGAGACATCCTTTTCCTACAACCGTGACTCATTCCTGCTTCTCCTAACTCACCCCCACTTGGTCTGGGATGGACAGAGCTCCCCGTGCTCTAGAGACAGAGACGAGGGGGCTGGTGTCCGGTCTGTGAACAAGAGCACCCGTCTAGGTCTTGTGGAAGTAGGGCGAAGGATTTTGCTGAACACATTTGAGGCCAGCAATATGGCGGGCGTGTATTTATCACACATGGAGAGACTCATTTCTTTGGCAACCAAGCCTAGCCCACGCTAATCCCCTCAAGTCCTTCCAATCCATCTCCTTTCTTCCTTTCAGGAAAACATGGTACAAATTCTCTGCAAAACAATGAATCTGCTCCTCGGGGGAATGTACAAGTCAGAAAAGCTTTTAAGGAGAGAAAGAGCCAAGGCCTTTGCATAAGCAGGCCAGCTGCAGAGCCTCCAGAGAGGAGGGTGGGAGACCGCTCCCGCTCCCGCTCCCTGCAGCCCTGGCCCAAACCTCCCAGCTACCGCCTGTCTCCGCTGCCTTCCCACAACCCCAAACAGGCCAGCCCACACCTCCGGGACTGCACCCCTGTCATTTTCAGGAAACGAGATGTTCAGAGTCCATCCTGGCATTTCTATGAACTCACAGAAATAATTCATTGACTCACAGAACCGAAAGAGATGATCTAGTCGTTTTTATTTTTAAAATGATAAAAATGCAGCCAGAACAGTTCCTCTGACCTACACAGGCTCGCTCAGCTCTGGGGGAGAGGCACGATCCCTATCTCCTTTCCCTTTTTCGTTGCCTTTTCAACCTGAGCTTGTAAAAGGCAACCTCGGGGTCGATTTGCCGTTTCCTGCTGAACCCCTTTGCTATTGTTTCCGGCAACGCTCTTCCAGTTTGTGTGATATGTCAAGGCTACACAGCTGAGCCAAAACTGATGCTAACGACACTTGCCTAGTGCCTAGTACTTGTTAAAACTGGAGGACTCAAGGCCTTTCCTTGGAGGGTTCTCGGATGAGTACTTTAAAAAAAAATCAGTTGTTTCCCAAGTGAATCTTCTGGTGAGGCCAGTTTGGGGATTAACATTATAAAGCAACACAGGGAGACAAAAGGGATCTTTGATGGGCAGGGTACCCAAACAAGAATAGCAGAGACATGCTGGGGACCAGGAATTTTGCCTCCTAGCTGCTTTTTTTTAGTGGGTTAACCACCAGACCACACTTCCTCTCTCTGAGAGGCAAGGAAAGAAAATCAAAGGTTTACCACTGATTCACGCTGCCTGCTAACACTGCTTATTGCGACATGCTGTGACCCTCTGCTCTGTGGCTTGGAAACAGATGTGGGGAGTGAGCAGCCTGAAGGTCTGAGGGGTGGGGGAGGCGAGGAGGCAGCTGGCCAGGGGAAGAACTTCCTCTGCTCTCAGTTTTCAGCAGGAGTGGAAGTTACTCTAAATTGTTACCATGCAGATCTGGAATTTTTTTTTTTCCAATTGACTGGCTGGGATTCCTGGTTTGCTCATTCTGTAGCAAGAAACCTGAAAACGTGGTAGTGCATGCTCCTGGCCTGGCTTTTGCCTCTGCCCTCCTCTGAGCTCATATTATGAAGCTGCAGGTTTAACCCCCCACCCCTCCCTCATGCACACATTAAAAGAAGTACGGAAATGTTAAGCTGCTTGACCAAGCTTACACTGATTTCAGTAATGCAGTTGTTTGATTAAAAGTGCAATCAAGCCATTCTCAACCACACTTGGCAGGCTTCTTTTAGTACATTCTCATCATTAGGCAGCTGGGGAACAAAAGTGAGTGTTTGATGTGGCTTACTATGTCAAGGTTTATCAGAAATATGAAGCTTTCCAATGTCATTGATTACAGAAATAGTTTTTTGACTATTCGGCTTAGCCAGAGGCTCTATTGGGGTGGAAAACCAAAATTGCAGCCTTGGTTTTCACTGGACATTGCAAATGTGGCTGTGCTTAACTGTCACAGGATGTAGAAACTGGATTCTAGGACCGTAGTAGTATAGGATTGCCAGACTTAGAAAACTAAACAAGATAGCCAGTTAATTGTGCATTGCAGACTTTCCAGATGTTAACATAAATATGTCTCAGGTAATATTTGAGACCCATATAAAAGTCACTCACTGTTAATCTCAAGTTCAAACTTACCAACTCCAGTAAGGTCCTTCCCATTAGCACCAGGGTCTCCAATATTCTTAACAAAGATTAGCAGAACACAATCACTTCCCTCCACAAGGTTTTCAACATGGCTTAGAGGAGGAAGTAGTCTATCATACAACAATTCTATTACTTTGTAATAAATGCTTTCCCAGAAAGTACAAAGATATATAGGAGCCAGAGGCAGTGAGAAAACAAACAAGGCCACCACAGCCAGGAAGGGTTCACAGAGTCACTTACATTTAAGTCCCGGTTTTTTGTTTTTTGTTTGTTTTGTTTTGTTTTTTGAGACAGGGTTTCCCTGTGGCTTTAGAAGCTGTCCTGGAGCTAACTCTTGTAGACCAGGCTGGTCTCGAACTCACAGAGATCTGCCTGCCTCTGCCTCCTGAGTGCTGGGATTAAAGGCATGTGCCACCAACACCTGGCTTTAGCTTCAGTTTTAAGGATAAGAAGTTCATTATACAGAGAGCAAAGGCCTAAAAGAATATGGTTAGTCCAGGATGGCTGGAGTATCCATCTAGGAGACAGGGTTTGTGGACAAGAAGGGGTGAGGTTTAAGGGAGTAGCTAGTAAAAGCAGTTTTCTTATACCTTTTTGGTAATGGTGGACTATAGACATGGATTGATGAAAATACCAACAACTTAAGACCAAAAATTCCAGAAGAAATACCCAATTAAGGAATGTCTGGAGACTTTATTCTCAAGGAAAGAATATATCTCTGTAGAAGGAGACCACAGGTATGCAAACTAGAGTTATAGTTATAAAAAAGTGGGAGGGAATGCCAGAGGGCATTTGGGGATCATAGTAACCATCTTAGAGAAGATAAATAAAACTTATGAATATCTAATTAAAATATTCAAGATTAAAAGAATGAGGACAAACAATATTAGTATTAGGATTGATAGGCATGGCATTACTACGTGCCCTACAGTTATTAAAAAAGAAAATTGGTAAATACTATAATGACTTTATGCTAATAAATCTGATCACATGATGAACTAGACATATTTTTGAAACACATATACAACTAAGTCTTATTGAAGAAAAGTAGACAATATGAATAGTCTCATATGTATCAAAGCACTGAAATTTATAGGTAAAGCATTTTCACAAAGAAAACCTATAGCCAAAATAATCTTACTAGGGAATTCTACCATATACTAAAGGGGGAAAAATGATTCTGAACAAAAACTTCCAGAAAATTGAAGATGGAATGCTTTCTTATTCAGTCTATGAGGTCAACATCATCTGATTCTGACATGACATGAAGGATAAGGGCATAAAGAAAAGACTTCCTACTGTGTCTCTTGAGGATTGTTTCAAAATTCTCAAGAACTTACATCATCTTCCTAGATTTAATTGAGGCTGTGTTATATTGAGGTAGTGATAAATAAACATGTATCAACACAGGTATGGACATGTGCTTTTGACAAAGACGTAAAGGCACTTCGGTGAGAAGATTGTTTTCTGAAAACAGCTGGAGCCCCTGAGTTTTAACACATAAAAATGAAATCACATCAGTCAGTTCATACAACTACACAAAGAATCACAAGTATAAACTATAACAAAATAAAACTTTTTATTTGGGGAATTGGGTTTTGTTTTTGTTTTTGAGATAAGATCTAATGTATCCCAGGCTTGACCTCAAACTTGTTATGTTACTGAGACTGGACTTAAACTCCTGAACTTCCTGCCTCCACCTTCCAAGTGCTGATTTTTTTTTATTCTTCTCTATATATAATTTTTCTATTACATCCCAACAGCAACTTTCCTTTCCTCCCCTCCTCCCAGTCTCTCCCAGCACCCCCCTCTCCTGCAGATTCACAGCCTTTCTGTCTGCCCTCGGAAAAGAAACCAACCAAACACAGCATAACATGTTTTAAAAAGATCAGGCATATACCATCACAACAAGGCTGGACGAGGCAACACCGTAAGAGGAAAAGGGTCCCACAAGTAGGTAAAAGAATCAGAGACAGCCCCCACTCCCAGCGTTAAGAATCTCACAAGAACACCAAGCTACTCAGCCGGAACATAAATGCAGAGGACTTAGGTTGGACCCCTACAGGCTCCCTAATGTCTACAAGCCTCCATGTGTCCTAGTCAATTGATTCTGGGGGCCATGTTCTTGTGGTGTACCTGACCCCTCTGCTTCCTCCGATCCTTCTTCCCCCTCCTCTGCAGAACTCTCTGGGAGCTTTGTCTAATATTTGACTGTGGGACTCTGCATCTGCTCCTATCAGTTGCTGGATAAAGTCTTTCTGGTCTCTTTGATGACAATTCTGCTAGATTCCTGTCCCAGAACACTCTTCAGGCAGGACAAACTGAAGGTTTTGTGACTGGGCTGGTGCCCCAGTCCCTCCACTTGAGGCCTTGCCTGCTTACAGAAGATGGCCTGTTCAGGCTCCATGTCCCCTGTTAGTAGGAGTCATTGCTGGAGTTATTCTTGTAGACCCCATGGAGTTTCCATTGTACTAGGTTTCCACCTTGCCTCTGAAATACTTTCAGATTCCAGTTGTTTCTCCTAGGACCTGCCCCCCACACTTGATCCCTCCTGTTCCAAAGCTCATTTCTTGCACAAAATCTATTGTATTTCTCTTTCCCAGGGAGATCCTTGCATCACTCCTTAAGTACTTCTTGTTACTTAGTCTCTCTGGGTTTATAGACTTAGCATGATTATCTTTTACTTTACAACTAATACCTACTTATAAGTGTGTATATGCCATGTTTGTCTTTCTGGGTCTGGCTTATCTCACTCAGGATGATTTTTTTCAAATTCCATCCATTTGCCTGCAAATTGCATGATGCCATTTTTTTTAAACAGCTGAGTAATATTCCATTGTGAAAATATACCACTTTTTTTATCCATTTATCAGTTAAGGGACATCTAGGTTGTTTCCACTTTCTGTCTATTACAAATAAAGCTGCTATGAACATAGTAGAGCAACTGTCTTGTGGTATTGTAAAGAAGCCTTCCCGCCAGCCTGGTTCCAGAGCCACATCAGTCCCAAATAACACACAGGAGGCTATATTAATTATGAAGCTGTTGGCCTTGCTTGTTTCTTACTGGCTAGCTCTGACTTAAGTATTTATCCCATAATTGTTAATCTAAGTATTTCTCTTACCAGAGCAAAGTTCCGGACTTCTTATCCCTATGGCGGTTGCATCTTGACTTCCTGTGTTTCTCCTACCCAGAGTCCTCCTGGACTCCTAGTCCCACCTATCTTGGTTCCCTATTGGCCAACATTGCTTTATTGACATATACACAGGACTTCCCCCATCATGGTATAATTAAAAATCCTTCATCATTTGAGATTCCTCTGTTGAGAATTCTGTTTAGATCTTATTTTTTAATTGAATCACTTAGTTTGTTGATGTCTAGTATTTTCAGTTCTTTATATATTTTAGATACTAGCCTTCTGTCAGATGTGGAGTTGGTGAAAATCTTTTCCCATTCTATGGGCTGCTGTTTTGTCCTATTGATGGTGTCCTTTGCCTTACAGAAGCTTTTCAGTTCCACGAGGTCCCATTTATTAATTGTTGATCTTAGTGCCTGCACTATTGGTGCTCTGTTCAAGAAGTTGTCTCCTGTGCCAATGTGTTCAAGGATATTCCCCACTTTCTCTTCTATCAGGTTCAGTATATCTGGTTTTATGTTGAGGTCTTTGATCTACTTGGATTTGAGTTTTGTGCAGGGTGACAGATATGTATCTTTTTACATTCTTCTACATGCCAACATTCAGTTAGATCAGAACCATTTGTTAAACATGCTGTTTTCTATTGTATATTTCTGATCAAAGATCAGGTGTCCATAGGTATATGGATTTACATTTGGGTCTTCAGTTTAATCCCATTTATTAATGCATATGGTTCCACACCAATACCATGTGGTTTTTATTACTACAGCTCTGTAATACAGCTTGAAATCATGAATGGTGACACCCCCAGAGGTTCTTTTATTGTACAGGGTTGCTTTAGCTATCCTAGGTTTTTTGTTTTCTTCATATGAAGTTGAGTATTGTTCTCTCAAAGTCTGTAAAGAATTATGTTGGAACCTTGATGGGGATTACATTGAATCTGTGATTGCTTTTGGTAAGATGGCCATTTTTACTATGCTAATGTACTATGTTTGCTGTATTAATCGTCCATGAGCATGGAAGATCTTCCCATTTTCTAATATCTTCTTCAATTTCTGTCTTCAAAGACCTGAAGTTTTTTATGATACCAGTCTTTCATTTGCTTGGTTAGAGTTACCCCAAGATATTTTTAATTATTTGTGGCTATTGGGAAGGGTGTTGTTTCCCTGATTTCTTTCTCAGCCCATTCGTCATTTGTATATAGGAAAGCCACTGATTTTTTTTTTTTGAGTTCATCTTATATCCAGTTACTTCGCTGTAGTAGTTCCCTAGTAGAATTTTTGGGGTCACTTATGTATACTATCATATCATCTGTGAAAAGTGAAAGTTTGATTTCTTCCTTCCTGATTTGTACTCTCCTGACCTGCTTTAGTTGTCTTATTGTTCTAGCTAGAACTTCAAGTACTATATTGGATAGATAAGGAGAGCATGGACAACCTTGACTTGTTTCTGATTTTAGTGCAATTGCTTTGAGTTTCTCTCCATTTAATTTGATGTTGGCTATGGGCTTGCTGTAAATTATCTTTATTATGTTTAGTTATGTCCCTTGTATCCTTAACCTCTCCAAGACTTTTATCATGAAGGGGTGTTGAATTTTGTTCAAGGATATCTCAATATCTAATGAAATGATCATGTAGTTTTTTTTCTTTAATTTTATATGGTGGATTACTTGGACAGATTGTTGTATGTTGAACCATCCCTACATCTCTGGAATGAAGCCTACTTGATCATGGTAGATGATTTTTTTGCTGTGTTCTTGGATTTGATTTGTGGGTGTTTTATGAGTATTTTTGCATCAATGTTCATGAGGGAAATTGTTCTGTAATTCTCTGTTGAATCTTTATATGTTTTTGGTATCAGAGTGACTGTGGCCTCATAAAATGAATTTGTCAATGTTCCTTCTGTTTCTATTTTGTGGAATAATTTGAGAAGTATTGGTATTAGGTCTTCTTTGAAAGTCCGGTAGAATTCTGCTTTAAAACTGTCTGCCCCTGGGCTTTTTTTTGGGGGGGGAGACTTTTAATGACTACTTCTATTTCCCTGGGTGTTATAGGTCTATTTGTTTATCTCATATTGATTTAACTTTGGTAAGCTGTATCTATCAAGAAAATTGTCCTTTTTTATGATTTTCTAATTTTGTGAAGTATAGGTTTTTAAAGCATGACCTAATTATTCTTTGGATTTCCCCAGTGTCTTTTGTTATGTCCCCCTTTCCATTTCTGATTTTGTTAATTTGGATATTCTCCATCTACCTTTTAACTTGGATAAGGGTTTATCTGTCTTGTTGACTTTCTCAAAGAACCAACCAATACTTTGTTTCATAGATTATTTGTATTGCTCTAATTGTTTCTATTTTACTGCTTTCTGTCTCAGTTTGATTATTTCTAATCCTCTTGGGTATTTTTGCTTCTTTTTGTTCTAGAGCTTTCAAGTCTGCTGTTTAGTCACTAGTGTGAGATTTGCCCAAATACTTTATTCAGGCACTTAGCACTGTTTTCAAAGTGTCTCATAAGTTTGAGCATGTTGTGCATTCCTCTTCATTGAATTCTAGGAAGTCTTCAATTTCTTTATTTCTTCCCTGACCCATTTGTGATTCAGTTGATAGTTGTTTAGTTTCCATGAGTTTTTATGCTTTCTGTAATTTGTGTTGTTGTTTAACTTCAATTTCAACCCACAGAGATCAATAAGACACAGGGGTTATTCCAATTTGTTTTGTATCTATTGAGATTTGCTTTGTGACCAGGTATATGGTCAGTTTTGGAGAAAGTTACATGAAGTGCTGAAAAGAAGGTATACTCTTGTGTTTGAGTGAAATGCTAGGTCCATTTTGTGCATAATGTCTGTTAGTTCTAACATTTCTCTATTTAGTTTTTGTCTGGATGACCTGTCCATTGGTGAGAGTGGGGTACTGAAGTCTCGTGCTATTAATGTGTGAAGTTTGATGTATGATTTAAGCATCAGTAATGTTTCTTTTACAAATGTGGGTACTCTTGCATTTAGGGCATAAATGTTAAGAACTGAAATGTCATCTTGGTGGATGAGTATGAAATGTCCTTCTCTGTCTCTTTTAATTTTGGTTTAAGTCTATTTTTTTAGATATCAGAATAACTTGCTTATTGTGTCCATTTGCTTATAAAATCTTTTTCCAACTCTTTACCCTGAGGTAATGTCTAGCTTTGATATGTAGTTGTGTTTCTTGTATGCAGCAGAAGGATCAATCTTGGGTTCATATCCATTTTGTTAGCTTGTGTCTTTTCAATGGGGAATTGAGTCCATTGATATCAAAAGATATAAGTGACCAATGATAGTTAATTCCTGTTATTTTGTTGTTGTTGTTGTTGTTGGTGGTGGTGGTAGTTTGTGTGTGTACTTCACTTCTTTGGGTTTTGCTGGTGTGAGATTATTTATTGCCTGTGTTATCATGAATGTAGTTAACCTCCTTGGATTAGGGTTTTCCTTCTAGTACCCTCTGCAAGACTGGATTTGTGGATAGATATTGTTAAAATTTGATTTTGCCATGAAATATCTTGTTTTCTCCATCTATGGTGATTGAAAGTTTTGCTGGTTATAGTAGCCTAGGCTGGCATCCGTGGACTCTTAGAGTCTTCAAGACATCTATCTGGGCCCTTCTAGTTTGAGAAGTTGGATTTAATTATAACAGGTCTGCTTTTATTTGTTACTTGGTCTTTTTCCCTTGCAGCTTTTAGTATTTTTCTCTTTTCTGCATTTTAGTGTTATGATTATTTTGTGGTGCAGGAACTTTTTTCTTCTGGTCCAATCTATTTGTTTTTCTGTAAGCTTCTTGTATCTTTATAGGCATATCCCTCTTTAGGTGAGGAAATTTTTCTTCTATGGTTTTATTAAATATATTTTCTAGGTTTTTGAGCAGGGATTCTTTTCTTTTTTCTATCTCCATTATTCTTAGGTTTGGTCTTTTCATAGTGTCTCAGGTTTCCTATATATTTTGTGTTAGCAACTTTTTAGGTTTAACATTTTCTTTGACTTGTGAATTTATTTCTTCTATCATATCTTCAATATCTGAGATTCTTTTCCATCTCTTTTATTCTTTTAATGATGTTTGTGCCTATAGTTCCTGTTCATTTACTTAGATTTTCCATTTCTGGAATTCCCTCAATTTGTGTTTTTTTTTAATTGCTTCTATTTCCATCTTCAGATCTTGAACTCTTTCCTTCACCTGTTTGTTAGTGTTTGCTTTTTTGTTTTCTTGGATGTCTAGGCATTTTTTAAGAGTCTTATTGATTTCTTCCAATTTTTTGTTTGTCTTTCCTTCAATTTCTTTAAAGGATTTCTTACTTCCTCTTTGAGGACCTCTATTATCTTCATAAAGTTGGTTTAAGGTTGTACTTCAGCTACATTTGAATATTCAAATCTTGCTGTTGTAGGATAACTGGGCTCTGGTGGTGCCATATTGCCCTACTCTTTTTGATTGTGTTCTTATACCAGTGCTTAGGCATTTGGGTTTGGAATGATTATAGGTTTAGGTGTTGATTGTATTTGTCAGATGGGTGTTTAATTTCTTGGTTTCTGTTTCCTCTTTGGAATTGTGGCCTGGATTTCTGGTAGCTGGTATGACCTCTGATGGAGTATCTGTCCAGGTTGTGGGCTGGACTTCTGGTGTCTAGCTTGGTCTTTGGTGCAGCAGAGGGTCTCTGCTCAAGTTGGGGGGTGGGATACTGTGATGAAAAAGGGAGTAGAGATTGGGGGCACTGAGTGAATGAGTGGAGGAGGCTCACTGTTGGGTTATCTGTCTGTGCTTTTGAAACAGGTATGGTCTCTGGTGCAGCAAGGAGTCTCTGCCTGAGTTCACCTATCTGTTTTGTTGTTGTTGTTGTTTGTTTTGTTTTGTTTTTTGTTTTTTTGCTTGCTTGGTCTTGCCCTTGTTCTTCAAACTGCCTTGGCCTGCATCTGTTCTTCTAACTAGCATTGCCTGCTCCTGGGCAGTGGAAGTCCACCCAAGCTGAGGGCAGGGGCCCAGAGCTGGGGTAAGCAGTGAGGTGGGAGTGGGGTGGTGTAATGGGTCTCTGGGATCTGAATCTAGGGAGTAGGGCAATTCAGCTCGCAGGCAGATAACTTACCTGTCCTTCTGACCCCAAGTTCTAGGATTACAAGAGTATGCTACCTGGCTATACAAAGTTTTCTATAAGAAAAAGTAGAAGAATGCTTTTTGGCCTTGGGCTTGGTTAAAATTCCCTAGGTAAACAATAGAAGAACAATGCATAAGATGAAAAAAATGGCCTAATAAAAATGAAGAACTCTGATCTTTGGAAGGCATTGTTCAGAGGATAGAAAGAGTCACTAATTGGAATTAAAATATGTACAATCACATATCTGAGAAATAAATATATAAAGAACCCTCAAAATTTAAGATAACAGAGAACAGCCCAATTTCAAAATTGGCAAAAGATTCTATCAGACTTCACCAAAGAAGATACAGATGGCTGATAAGCATGGAAAAAGATCATTACTCATCAACAGATGGAAACATAAAACATCAGTCACCAGGAAATTCAGTCAAGCACAACAGAATGTGATACCGCTACATGCCAACTGGTTAAGCTTTAAAAAGAGTGGCCATCCCAAGTATTGGTAAGGATATAACATAATTGCAATTCTAACTCTCAAGTGGGGATAGAAAGTGAACATTACATTCGGCTATACAAGGAAGGCTGAGGGGAGCCACATAAAGACCTAAGTTCAAACACTACTACCAAAAAAGTGGCAAACACATATCTACTATATGCCCCAACCATCCCAACTAAGGTACCTAACCAGGCAAAATGCCTATATGAAAGTTTGCACATCAGTTTTCAGAACAACTCTATTTCAGTAGCCAAAAGATGAAATAATTCAATGCCCAATGCTAAATGAATGAATAAACATAGACAGGAGTTCCTTGCCTCCACCTGCTGAGCCCAGCACTGTCCTAACGGCCTCTCCAGGCACGTTGGTATTGGTCATTTACCACTTTTACAGCAGTTCTCAAGGGTCTAGAACTGCTCATTAGCGAGAGTGAATAATTCAGAAAACAGGCCCAAGACAGCCATGCACCCAAAGCTAATGATTTGTGTGGGAGTCATGTTTTCCAAGAGACCCCATCTGCCTTGCAGCCTTCACAACTTCCTACTGGTTTCCTTTTCCTCTAGCATATTTGTACATTATGCCTGTGTTCTTTGTAATTCTGCTAATTTCAGTGACTCTGTTTTTCTGTTGCCAACATCCTTTCCCTACAAACTTAGTGGACTGAAAACATGGCATAGTGGGGAGAAAACTAAGATTCTAGTTCTGGATTTTGATTTCAGCTTCCTAATGAAACTCCAGGGGACTCAAGTCATTGTTCAGCTTTCCTCAAGTTCAAGAGGCTGAGGCAGGAGAATAGCAAGGTGATGCTAGCCTGGACTATAAACAAGATCTTTTCTACAAAAACAGCAGCATTAGAGAAAAGAAAGTAACAGCTTAGATTAATTGATTTCTAAAATATATAGACTTATCATTGGTGATAAGGTGGATGATTTGTAGCATGCATAATATATTTAGTGAGTATGTATATGTAAAACATTAGAAAAATACAGCTGTTATTAAAACAGTATAAAACTATGAGATTTAAATATTTTTCCATTTACTTTTATTTGTGTGTGTGCTTGTGTGCATGTGGAGATCAGAGAACAACTCAAGGGAGTTGTTTTTCTCCTTCCACAATATGAGTTCTGGGGATCAAAGTCAGGTCACCAGGTATGGTGACAAGCACCTTTACCAGCTGAACCATCTTATTAGCCCAGACATTTTATCTCACTTAATTTAAAGTAAAAAATAAAACAAACAAAAAACAAAAAAACTAAGTAGACTTAGGTATGATGCTATCATAAAACTCGGAAGGTATTTTATTATTGAACATCATTACATATTAATCCATTGCCATCTTTTGTCTCAGTGTTTACCAAGAAGACTCCATTTTCCAGCCTTCTTGGTGTTTATTTAATCCTGTGCTTGATTCTGGCGAGCAAGATGGGAACACAGGTCAGGTTCTACCTTGGAAAAGCTACCATTGCCCTGCATCCCTATTCTTTAGTCATGTACAGAGTTTGGAAGCATGAATCCTTAGATGGATGACTGTGTCCATCATCCAAACTGGTCTTGTGTGACTAAGAAATAAGCATCTGTGGTGCTAAGTCACAGAGCTGTCCCAGTTGATTGCTGAAATATAGCTTATTCTATCACAAATCAGGGTCCACCAAGCTCCAAAACTTCCTTCTTTTGTTCCACTTTCCTTCAGTTTTAACCAATACACTTTCTGGTCCTCTGACTTCAGATGCAAACCTTCAGAATGAATTTGCTGCATTTTCCCTTCCAATTGCCTCTGCTTTTAGTAGCAGCATTTGCTTTAATGATGACTATAATTCTAGCTAACTACAGAGAACTATCCACACATCCAAAGAAGACATGTGTTTTTGCCTGTTTGTGGTATTGTCTGCACCACTTCAGGTGGCCATCAGCTCTTGCAATGATGTCATAGCAATGATGTTTTTTGCAGAATTTTGTTAACTACTGATACCACCACTTTCAAGGGTTTCTGAACCTGTTACCTTGGCTGGAAAAGCCACTTAGTATCTTGTGTCTAATAGCCAGCTCCTGTCAATTCTCAGGTCCACAAAGGTTGGTTCTTTGTTTGAAGTTGGACATAGGAACCAACCCAGTCTGTAGCTCCAAGAAACCAGAAGAACCTGAACACCTGTGTGTTCTTTATACACACATGACAGTATAACCTAGCTACACAATAAAGATCACCATTCTCATCCTTGAGAAAACAGTTATATTTGGAACTTTATGTTGCTTTGTGTTTTTGTTCTTGCTGTCTAATGGTCATAGATATCAAAAAGAAAAAAATTCAAGAATTTGAAATGAAGGCCTGGGTAAAGTCACAGCCTCCTAGTTCAAACCACAGCCTTTGCTCTGACTTATTTAGACAATCTAGTCTTTACCTCTTCTCCAAAGTATATTAATTGTTGGCTCACTATGGTCCTCTAGAGCTTGGTCAGTGTGTTAATTACTCCTCAGGAAATAGAGCTAAAATAGGTAGGTTTATGCAATGTAAGTTGGTGGAAGCTTTTGATGATATGGTGTTCTTGTGTCAGTTATTGTTGTTAAACACCACAACTAACAGCAACTTACCGAAGGAAGAGTTTATTTAGGCTTATGGTTCAACAGTGGGCATCATAACAGCAAGGAAGACATGGCAGCAGGTGACTAGAACAGGAAACTACTGATCACATTTTAACTGCAGAAAGAATAACTAGGAGGTAGGTCATGGTTATAAACTCTCAAATTCTGCCCCTAGTGAATGACTTTCTCCAGCAAGAATGAATCTGCTTTATTATATGGTATGTCTTTTTGATAAACATTTGAGTTGTTTCTACCTTTTGATAGTTGTGGGTAATGCTGCTATAAATATCTGTGTGCAGGTCCACACTTTCATTGATCTTGGGCATATATGTCATAGAATTATTGGATAGGTGATGACTTTGTTACCTTGTGAGGGAGTACTAAACTGCTTTCCAAGGCAACACCACATCACCAGCAATGCAAGAAGCTTCTAATTTCTCTGTGTGTTCACCAGTATTTGTCATTATCATTTCTATAGACATCCTAGAGAGTATGAAGAAGTATCTCATAAGAGTTCTATTTTCATTTCTCTAATTAGCCATTTGTATCTCTTCTTTGGACAAATAGCTATACAAATCCTTTGTCCATAGTAGTTTATTTTTCTTTTTTATTATTGTGTTGTAAAAGTACTTTACATATTTTAGATAATAATTCTTTATCAAAGTTTCTTCCATGCTACAGTTTGGCTTTTCATTTCCCTGGTGGTATCCTTTGAAACACAAAACAACCAATTTTGCTCAAGTCTTTTTGCCTATTATTTTCCTTCTGTATTTGTGTTTTTGGTTTCAAATCTAAGAAACAACTGCCTGATCCAAGGTCGTGTCGACTTGTGTCTACATTACCTTATACTTTCATGTTCTACATTTAGTTCCTAGGCTGGAAATCAGATGGTAGAAGTATTTCTGTTTGTAGACTACAAAATATTACACCTGGAAAATTCTATGCATTTAATATACTTATTATGTTTCCCCTGGTCCTCACATGTGGGCTCTTACCAAGGATATACCATGTTGGGAGGTGGGTAGAGATACTTTATGGTGGAAAAATGACAAACACTACTTCATCTGTATGGCCAAAGTAAATACTAGCAATGAAAAGTCAATGGATAGATATCCTTGCTAAGAACAATGAAAGGATGGTTTTACCTCTCTCACCTCCCTCCTGAAAAACTAAAATCCTAGTCTACTACTGAGACTATGTCATAGGACAAGTCCCAGTCGAGGGACACCCTACAGAGCCTGTGTCCAGTCACCTTCATAATGGTCACATATGTCATAAACAAGGAAGGTTTGAGGACTTACCCCCTCAAGAAGAGCCAAAGAAGATACTGAAACCATGTGTAACATGGAATCCCTGACACAGGGTACCTAAGAAGTGCTTGCAACCTTGATTTTTCTGTAAATCTGAAACTTTCCTAAAATGTTGATTATATATTTTAGGAAGCCTTGCCAGAGGGACTAAGCAGGGGTTTGAGCATAGTTGAAAAGAATGCTATTTATCAGGACAGGACACACCTCAGAGTTCAGCTCAAAGTTATCAAGTGTGCTTCAGAAGCACTAAACAAGCAAGACGTTTCAACCCATTTACAACTAAAGATACAAAAGAAACCTAAAATCCCTTAGAGTAGAAATATATATATATATATATATACATACACACACATATATATAAATATACACACATATATACACGCATATGTATATGAACACACACAGTATGGGCAAGGAAGAAAAACAATTATACAAGACTTCCTTCTCTTGCAGAACATAGCAGGCTGTCTTTGAAGTGCTCGCGGGAGAGCGCCTCAGTGTAACATGTAACGCTTGTGCAGCTGCACAGCCACACTGCTTTCTTTCACCATCTCTCCTTCCTTATTAAATGGGAAGAGGAGTCTACACGTTTGTGTGGTAAAAGCCCCACATATAGCTTGTCATAAAGATGTACTTTAGGCAGATGCTGTGTGAGTTAGATAAGACGGACTGCTAGACCAAGTAAGGTCCAAAAGAAATTCCTTTTCCTTTCAAATGATCAAGGATGTTGTACCAGGTCTGCAGGTCATTATCCTCCCTGAATCAATGCAGGGTCTTAGGCACCAGGTCCTGGCATCCTCTAGACCCTCTAGTCAGCTGCAGCCATCTAAGAAAAGATGCTGCACAGTGCAGGGAAGGCAGACCCTCTTCTCAGAAACCTCAAAGTGACACATGCCACCGTCACATAAGTGCCTGCCAAGAACCGACCACAGAATCTCAGCTAGTCAGAGATTGGAACATAGGATCTAGCATCCTCCTCAGGAAAAAAAGGAAAATAATAGGAAGAAATGTTTTGAACAGCTAGCAGGGTTGGGTTTCTACAAACGCACTCACACACAAAGAAAACTCCCTTTCTTACAATAAGACAACCCACCTTCAGATTTTGAGAGGAAAATGTTCTGATTCTGCTAATATGCACCAAGTTACTTTACAAATTATTTCACACTGGAGTCTGAAACAAGAACACTGAAATACCTCATTGTACTAAGAGGCCTCTGAGCAGCAGGTAGATAAACGCAAGACAGCATGCCGAGTCAGTTCCAAGTCAAATGGAAATGTTTACCCACCGCGTTAATTCCTGCCTCTCTGCTCTATAAGCCAACACTGAACTGAACTTCACAACACCATCACTCTTCTTTCAACATTCTGTCTCAATCTCTGTTGACTCCTTTGCAATGAGACTGTAAAGTGTTCAGGGACTCTTCATCCTACCTCACAAGATACCCAATTAAGGCATTAGATGAACCAGGATGTCAGTAAACATTTGCGAAATGGGACAGCCTTAGTGGCAACGAACTGATTGGCAAATTGTGTTTTGGGTTTTGTCTGTGTTTGTTTTGTCTGTTTGACGTAGGAGCAGACATGGCATGAATGACAGAGGTCCTTAATCCCTGTATATACTCTGGAAGAAGGAGAGCAAACACTTGCAGAAAGGCTGTGGGGTTATTCCACAGGTTGGAGCAGGGGGTTATATATGAAGGGAGTTGTCCAAACAGTGACCACAACAGGTTTTGGATTGAACCTGTTTAAATAACTAGTTAAATCAAGCTATTTCTGCCCAATTTCTGAAGACTTGTCTCCTTACTGTGTTATGTAGCTGCAAATGTGCACTATCAATTGCTTTCCCTCAGTTCACCTATGTGTTACACCAGGGGTCTGTTTTACTACACAGTGTTATATTTATGTCTTCAAAACTCCTGGCTCCAAGTCTTACATGCACCAGCCCAAAAGAGCTTCACAGAGCTCAACATACATACATACATACTTGTACGTGTGTGTGTGTGTGTGTATTCGTTTGAGCACTTAGCTTCTTGTGTGAGTCACACCTTCTTTTCTTGCTGATTTTCAAGTGTAAGTCAGTAGGTATAATGTTTTTGGAATGTAAATATTCTCATACACACTAATTAGATTTTTTTTAAAAAAGGAAAGTATGACTGGGCTAAGATGTGATTCGACAGTAGAGTGCTTGCCTAGCACCTATGAGAGCCTGGGTTCAATATTCATACCAAAACAACATTAAAAATAAAACAAGTATATGTAATGACAATACTTCATTAGGCCTGCAAATAAGTCTACTGCATATAAGAAAATTTTACTTATAACCAACTGGGAATAGGGTGAAATTTTCTGGAACTGATAAACATTGATTTAAAATACCTCAAAGTTAACGCTCAATGGCAACACAATACAGGTATGTATCACTACTCAGAAACAAGATATTACTGTTATTTGGGACTTTATTCAATGTCTCACTAGGTTAATTTATAGTAAAATAAAACCAGAAAATGAGAACTATAAGGATAGTAAAGTAATAAAAAATATCACTGGAATTAATAAAAGTAGGGTTCTAGATAGATACTTTGTGATATAGAATATTTAAAGTCTAAAAATAATCAATAGTAACCAATTATATATGTTTTTCATAAAGATCATTTTCAGTGTAGGACTACAACTCCTACCTCTGCATCTAGCCAAATATATTCAAGATTTGTGAATAGAATATTTAGTAATAACATGCAGGTCATAAGGAAAGCATTGTTTTAACTCCTTAGAAAATATTTGAGAGCAAAATAAAGATTGTTTTAAAATAAGATAGAAAAAAAGACAAGCCTTTTAAAAAAAAGACTGATGCATTTGTTTTTTTTATGATTTGCCAATCATAAAAATGAGAAATCCCGCTCTGCAGAAACTTAATTACAACATATGTGATATTTAAAATAAATATTAAACATTAACAAATCAATTAAGAATATTTCAAAGCTCAATAGACCCTGAGAACAATTACAAAGACTGTCAAGAAGCCCCTGGTCCACTGTTCATATGTGACACTGCCAAAGATCAGGGACACAGCTCAGATCAAGGCAGTGACCAAGCACATCAGTGACACAAATTACAAAAAGAAGGTTGTCAAAGAGAAAGGGAAATCCAATTACTCCATCATTCAGGAACCTCCGGAAATGAAGTGAGGAAATAACTTCTCTGCAGAGGTGTGAAATGGTCACCCTCCTTGGACATGTTATGAAGAGTTCTAAATGAAGGCAGCCTTTAGGTCATCCAGGCTTCTACCCAAAGCTCTTTGCCTCTAGAGTGGCCTATGACACTTGGAAAACTGTGCTTCCTCTGGGACTCTCAACATGCTCTTATGCTTAATGAAGGGCTGAACCAAGAAGTTTAGAACACTAATTCCAGAAACTCAGTGACCTGCAATTTAATGTGAGGGGGGAAAAAGGTGATAAGCTCAAAACTGAAGGAAAGGAAGAAAGAGAGGGAAAAGAAGAGAGAGAATTTTATAAAGAAGAAAACACCACTAATTAAATGAATGAAGCAAATGATTAAATGGAGCTTTTAAACTTGTCATACACACAGTGCAATCTATTGATTTCCTGGGGCTTGAAGGATAGGAGCTGGCTGAAAGAACTTGAGCAACTAAGCTTAAAATATTTGTAAATATCCAGATTTCAAAAGTCCAGGCTCTTTTTGAAGTCAAACTTTACCACACAGAAATTAAACACAGCTTCAATTTAACATCAGTGTGTATCTGTAACAGTGATTGCCTCAAATACTTCTCATTTTCTCCCCCCAGTGACAAAATGCAAAACCTCAATCTCTTCTATAATTACAGCAAATGCAGACAACCGTCTCTACAACTGCCGTGTGCTGGTTGGTGTTCTCCAGCCTATGGCCTATCTGGAAAGAGCCGCCTTAAAGAAGTCTGAGGAGTGGACTCAAAGGGGCTCCAGGTGGTTTGCAGGGAGCATAGGGTTTTGTTTTCATTTCTGCTTTTTCTTCTCCTCCTCCTTCTTTTTAGTATTAAATGAAAATTGTCTTCATATGAGATGCTTCCTAGTTTGTATCTGGAAAACTTGAAAATCTGTCTGAGATAATACTGTAAATAATAGTAAAGGAAGATAGTTTTCAACTTTGAACTAACTGCTGAATATGGGAATATACCAGAGTAAACCAGTAAACCATATCAAAATCCTTGTGTCACTAATAATTTCTTTGCCTCCTCTTGCCACCAAAGGTAAGGCAATCTAAACTATTCCAAAGTTTGTAATATAAGACCCATATCAAAAAATGCTGTGTTCAGAGCTGGCAAGGTATCTCAGTGTGTAGGCACTTATGGACAATACTGACCATCCTAATTTGATTCTTCAGCATTCTCGCACGATGGAAAAAGGAAGCCCACTCCTGAAAGTTGTCCTCTGACCTCCACATGTGCACTGTGCAACACAGGGATATCTTCCCTCCAAATAAATAAATAAATACATACATACATAAATAGGACATAAATGTATGCATAGTTTCATTAATCATCACTCCTATATTTGGACTTCCTTTTTTAAAGCTTTTTGTATTTAAATTAAAAACAATCTTATTTTACATATCAATCCCAGTTCCCTCTCCCTTCTGTCCTCTCATGTCCCCCAACAACCCCCCATCCCACTCCCCATCCACTCCCCAGATTTGATCAGTATAGTTTCTCTGACATTTATAGGAAAAAAAAATTCACAGTGAAGTTCCTTTTCCCCTGTCTCTTACAGTCTTCCTACCCATATTCTGTTGTGGTTCCTGAGTCTTAGTGATCAGTTGGGCTAGGCATACACAGTCACCTGTTCTCTGCATGTTGACTGGCTTTAGGTGTATCATTTGGGACTGGGCATACATGATCACCTGTTCTCTGCATGTTGCAGTGGTCTGCAAACATACCTTTTGAAAACCAAAGATTCTTTTCTATCAAATGTTCTGTGGTTCCAATGCTTTCAAGTCCTACCATGAAAAGCACATTTTAGAAATGTCTCTTTAGCCCTGTAATTTCACAGTGATAGATCTTGCTATGGATCACTGCAAAGTCATTTTATCCAGACAACCAACAGGCCTTTTAGGCTTGGAGACACATTTCTTAGAAATCAAATCTCCTCCTATTATCTGGGCCTCAGATTTTCAACAGAGCTTTCCTACAGTTCCACCTTGAAAATAAATGGATCTTAGATTTGGAGAATCCAATTTATACAGATGATGAAATTAACAACAGTATTTGAAGGAAAATTGGATGAGAATTTTCCCATGTTGAAGTGAGACATGACTCCTTACGTATAAAATACATTTCAAGATTCAAGTAGCCTAAATAAAATAAATTCACCCCACAAGGATCTTTGGAATATTAAGGATAAAGAGAAATATCTCCATGGCTACTTAATCTCAAAGGAAAATTACCAAGAAAATTGAATTTCAGTAGACTTCCCCTCTGTAACCATGGATTTTAGAAGGCAGCAAAGCAAACATCTATAAAACCCTGAGGGAGAAATAACTGACAACCTACAATTGTGTTACTAGGTAAGTGATTATTCAACTGTGAGGGTGAACTAAACATGTATTCAGGCACATATTCTGCCCACAAACCCTTCCAAAAAGAACAATTGTATCATAAAGACAAGTGTACTGGAGAGACTATTAAAAATTTCAATTACATCTGTGTTAAAGAAGGAAGAAATGCTACTAGGTAATACCTTCATAGGAATCAGAAATGTTCAGCCGTAATGTGTTATGGAATATTGCTTTAACTATGTAAAGTTGTGTTGTATTTGTTTATGCTGCATTTATTTAACTATGTGAAAATGTACTGCATTTGTTTCACCTTGCCTGCACCTGATTGGTCTAATCAAAAGCTGAAGGGCCAACAGGTAGGCAGTAGAGGGTCTGGCAGGAAGAAAGAATAAGTAGGAAGAGAAATCTAGGTCAGGGGAGAGGGGGCAATGAAGTAGAAAGAGAGGGAGATGCCAGGATCCAGGCAGCCACCAGACAGACAGACGTGGAGGAAGCAGGAAAGAACAAACAGAATGAAAGAAAGGCAAAAAAGTCCCAAGGCAGAACATAGACGAGGAGAAGCAGGTTAAACTAAGTTATAAGAGCTAAAGGGACAAGCATAAGATAAGGCTGAGAATTCATAACTAATAATAAGTCTCAATGCCATGATTTTGGAGCTGGTTGGTGGCCCAAGAGAAAGCATACTATACCAATGTCAATATCGTTTTCCAGTTTTGTTAGGAGGAAATATGTACAGAAAAATTTAGACTTCATCAGAAAAATGTAAATCTAAAAATATTTTAACTTCAAAATCTATGAGAATTTGCTTCCAAGATCCTTTGTAGGTGCCAAAATCTAAATATTCGACATCCTTATTTAAAAAATGGCAGAGTGTTTTCACTTAGCCTACACAATCCTCCAACATCATCAAGCCTCACCAATATAGTTGCCTAAACAGGACCTGAACAAGAATGGCACCGATAGACATGCTAACATGGAATGGGGAAATCTCACTGGGCCTCAGACCTAGACAAAGAACTACAGGACATAAAGGAATGCCAAGAGCAGGAGAAAGAGTCTCCCCCAGAAAAGATCCCTGTTGTCAGTTCTGAAACCACACACACACACACACACACACACACACACACACACACACACACACACCATTATACAAAGAAGATTATATTTATATATTTACTTGTATATATGAAAACAAAGAAAAGAGGCCATGAATTTGATATATAATAATGAAAGGAGTATATGGGAAGGGTTGGAGAGGGAAAGGACGTAATTGTATTTTGAGTACTTATAAAATAAAATAAAATTTTAATACTTATAAAATAAAATATAAAAAAGATAAGCTTGTGACCCCAATGGAATAAAAATGATTTCATTTCAAGCTAGTGCCAGATTCATTACAAAACCAAAATTTTCCTTTACTTCAACACAGTATTCTTAATGCTATTCCACAATGTCTTCCAAAAGTATTAGAACTATGTCAGGAAGTACACAAGCATCCACAGATGATTTTCTGATCCAACAATGGGGATTATAGATTATTAAGGGGTGGTGTAATAACAAGGGTTTAACTAATGTGCCAGATCATATGGCACATTGGCCCTCTACCACTGAGTCATGAAGAAGGCTGAGAAGAGCAATTCAATTAAGGAGAAACGACTGTGAACTAAAAGGACCGTTCAGTTGAGGAGATGAACATTTGCTCACAAGTAAACCCACGCAGGCTATCTGTGGGCGGTTAAAAAAAAAGGTGTTTTATTTTAACCAGTTTCTTAAGAATTGTGTCTAAAAGCTAATTGGTGGAAAGTGATTTCACCAGGATAGCCCTGTCTGGGATTTTAAAAACCTTTAGACTTTATAATCATAAATGCTATGGAAACTTGACTGGTGGTACATGTATTTAATCCCAGCAGGTAGGAAGCAGAGGCAGGTAGATGTCTATGAGTTCCAGGCCAGCTTTGGTTGCACAGTGAGTCTGTCTAAAAAGCAAACAAACAAACAAAAAGAAAGAAAAGAAAAGAAAGAGAGGAAGGGAGAGACCAACAGAGTTGGACTAAAAAACATGAGGTACAGTGTACAGGGAGGTGACTAACCAGAGCAGACCACCATGCCAAGAATGTGGTCGGAGCCAAATAAGAGTCATAGGTTACCTTCATGTCCCCAGTGGTGGCTGATTTCAGTATTCCAGTTTGTGGTGTACGTCCATCATTTAGTAGAGATGCCAAGGGAAGGGATGTGTTAGCAGCTGAGTTGAGGTATACTGTACATTATACTTTCTTTCTCCCATCACATTGTGGAAAGAAGAGCTTTGTGAAGGAAAACACTCCTGTGTTGGATAGTTTTATATCAACTTGACACAAGCTAAAGTCAACTGAGAGGAGGAAACTTCAATTAGGAAAACGACCGCATAAGATTGGGCTGTAGGCCAACCTGTAGGGCATTTTCTTAGTTAATGGTCGATTAGTGAGGGCAGACCCAGCTCATTGAGGGTGGGATGACACCTGGGCTGGCAGCCCTGGGTTCTGCAAGAAAGGAGGTTGAGTAAGCCATGAGGAGCAAACCAGTAAGCAGCACCTGTCTATGACTTCTGCATCAGCTCCTGCCTCCAGGTTCCTGCCCTGTTTGAGTTCCTGTCCTGAATTCCTTCAGTGCTTGACTGATGTGTATGTGTAAGCTAAAAAACAAAAACAAAAACAAAAACCTTTCCTCCTCAAGTTGCTTTGGTCATGATTTTTCATCACAGCAATAGTAACCCTAAGATAGTAACCATGTTGTTAGTTCTAGCGAGGGATAAATAAAGCAGGATATAATTCCACTATGTTCACGTGTATGCAGAAACAATTCTAAGCCAAACAAACACAGATCCTCAGCCTGATGAAAGGGCCCCCACATAACAATTCACAAAAAATAGAGGGAGAAAGGGCAGTTCTCATCTGAGGCTGGGAAGAGGCATCAAACATAGACAGACAATCACGTTGGTATGTTCATGCAAAGTGGAAACACAGCTTTCATCCTGCTAAGAAAAAAAGGGTGGGGGGAGACTGTCAGTGTTTTGGCAGTGATAAAGGAAGCTTGGGGCAGAGAAAGGGATGTACTTGAATGAGCATTAGGGAATGGAATTAGGCAGGTAATGGAGGAAGAACAAATAGCAGAATTGATGTACAATGACTGAAGAGGAAGTAGGTTTGTGGGCCATTTGGGTTTAATTACAAGTCTCTCTTTAGCTGCTCACTGTGGTTAGGAGAAGCAGACAAAAGAGCTGCCTCTGAAGACAAAAGAGCATGATGAACAGAACCAGGGTCACCAACCAGGCCGGAAAGACAGCTGAAACAGGTGAGCAAGAATGATGGGCAAGGTCAGGGAAAATGAACTGTCAGGGCCTGTAACTTCCAGACTTGACAAGGATGGGCTTAAAAAGCAGAACTGGTGGTCCCAGGGGCAGAGAAACCAAAGAGAAAGGAAGGCTACCTCTAAAGGAGCTGCCAGTTACATGATCCTAAGGAACCTAGAACTCCTGAGTCACATCCAAGGCCTTGCCCACATCCTCAGATCTGTAAATGTGGGGAATCTCAACTAGACCTGTCATGCAGCAGTAACTCAACTCCAGCAGCTTTCAAGCCAGAAGCCCAAGGATGGTAAACTAAGATAGCACCTTGGCAACCAACCGCAGAGAAGCAGACCACAGCGTGAATGGGCTCTTCTGGCAGGGATCAAGGATCAGGACTGTGCTCAAATCAAGTCCTAGCAGAATACATCACTGATCAGAAACTAAAAGAGAAACCACCCTTAAAGATGGATACCCACAGTAGGGTCTGGCAGTAATGCTGAACTCAACTGGAGGACACTTGGGATTTATTCCTGGCACCTTAAGTCCTGGGGCCTTTTGCAGTCCCATCAGAAACCCTAGGGAGTAAAAATAATCTCCGGACTGGAGGTGAAGCTCAATTAGTGGAGTGCTTGCTTAGCGTGAAGACTCTTATGTTCAATCTCCAGCACTACAACTGGCAAAATAATTCACTCTTGTAATCTGAGCGCTGGGGAGGTGGAGAGAAGAGAACGAGAAGTCCAAGACCATCTGGGCTACATGAGACTCTGTCTGTAAACAAACAAACAAAGAAACAAATAAATATTCCCCGGATGCATATCTATTTCCAGTCTTAGATCATGTTAAATAAAGTTAGCCTCAGTATGTAGCTTCAATGTAAGTAGCTCTATGGTTCCCTGAGAAGGAAAAGCTTGTCTCCCTGGAGATATTTGACAAAGTCTGGAGGCAGGATTGTCAAGAATTGTTTGGGAGAAAATTGATAATTGGTGAGTAAAGACAAGAGAGGTAAAGGTCAGCCCGCAGAAACAGAGCATGGCCCTCCCCAAAGGCGAATCTTCTGTGTCCTGGAGAACTGTGACAGGAATGTGCCTGGCAAAAGCTATGCACCGGCAATCAAGAAAGAGAATTGCTAGCACTTTGAGCATCTACTTCTGCAGGCAGCATTCCAGCAACCCTCTAGCACTTACTGGGTGCCAAACGTGTCCCTCAATCTAAGAGGTTAAGAACCTCAGTCCCACAGTTTATCAGAAACTCAAGAAGTCAGTCGGGCATGATGCCACAGGCCTCTAATCCCAGCACTTGAGAGGCAGAGACAGGAGGATCACCACAAGTTTAAAGCCTGGCTGAGATATACCTATTAAATGTTTTTTCAAGAGGTTTTAGTGTTGGCTACTACTGTTTTCTTATTCTTTGTTCCTTGAAGATTATTTTTCAGTGTTTGCAGAGCTAACAAGAGACTATGCCCCACATTCCCAGAAGTGTTCACTTCAGTGTGTCCCGGAAGGAAAGGGCCAAGGATAACAGCGTGGGTAAGAGGAGGCAGATGCAGCCAGCTTCAGGAAGAAGCCTCAGAATGGTCCACACAAGCCACCGACCACAAGGATTCTAAATGTTCTGGAAGGAGTGCCCTGCTGACTGCATCTCATTTTGAAGTGCTCTACAGGGCGACATGCATCCATGGGAGATGAAAGGTCAACATTTGATTCAAAAGGCAAAAGGGAACAACTACAGTGCATTATTGTGGGTAAAATCTCGGTAATAAGTTTACCATGAAAAATCTCTCATTTTTCCTTTATGTTTCAAAATTTGAATGATAATGCAACTTAACTCTCCACTCATTCACTGTTCAGCAAAGGAGGTTTTGAGACTAAACCCCATGTGTTCAGTAGATGTGCATAGCCAGCCTTAGGAACCTGCAGCCTCCGGGTCAGCAGCTGCCGCAGCAAGAACTGAGACCCATGACACACAGCCTGGGAACTGTCTGAGGTCTTCTCAGAATCACACAATTCCAGAACCAAGACATCCTCCATCTGAAGTGATCCATGTGCATGAAGAAAGTTGAGAATCCCTGAGGTGGTGGAAGCATCCATGGTTTTGTAGTCCCACTCTACTTTTACTTTTCATTCATTCATAAATCTTAAAAAACGTATTTATTGGTGGGCATGGTAGCACACACCTTTAATCCCCGTACCAGGGAAGCAGAGTCGGTGGATCTCTGTGATTTTTGAGGTCAGCCTTGTCTACAGGGCTCGAGTTCCAGGACAGCCAGGGATACATAGAGAGATGTAGAGAGCTGCGAAGTGCAGTTGTCGCGACTGCCTCGACCAGCAAGGAAGACGCAACACTCAGACTCTTCTCCAAGCAGTTATTCAGGAACCTTGAACAAATCTTCTGACCCCAGGGAGTGCCCGCTCACAGCTTAAAAAGGCCCTTGGGTGGCCAACCCCGGTAAGCCATGTGGCGACAGCAGATAGGTCCACATACGAGGAAGCAAGCCTGATATCCAGCCTTGACCAAATAAGGAGTTGTTTATCATAGAGAGCACTTGCTATAGGGCTAGCAGAAGGCGGAAGCCAGCACCATCTTAAGGGTGCTGCACTTCGCAGCTCTCTACAGAGAGACCCTGTCTCAAAATATATATATATATTTATATATATTTCAATATATGTTCAACTATATACATATATTTATATATACATTTCAATATATTTGTTTCAAATTTTGGATGATAAATGTGAACAAAATGTCACTTAACTTTCACTCACTCATTGTTCCTCAAAGGAGGTTTGAGATGTGCATAACCAGCCTTAGGAACCTACAGCCTCGGGATCAACAACAACAACAACATGCTGGTGGTGTTCCTGGCACCATTGTGAGTGATAGCAGTAGAAAAATGTTTAAGATACTTCCTTACGTAAATTCCAGCACAAGGGACTCCTACACAAGAAAACAAAATGTCTAGGAAATACGTTCAGTGAAGAAGAAAGAACAAGTAACATATCAAGAAATACTGGTCAGGAGCTATTGAGGGACTCAGTAAATACTTAGGAAAGTCTCAATGGGTTTCAAGCAAACAAATGAGGGAAAATATTATTAGGAGAGGATACAGCAGGGAACCAAGTATGGAAAAGCCCTGAGATAAAGGAGTTGGATTCTAGAGCAGATAGATAGGTGGCTTAATACTTCCGGAGGACTGTCTGTGTGAAAAAGAAGGTTCTTCATAATCCTTAGATTCTATGATTGCTTTTGCCTGTTTTGCTTTGGTTTTGTTTGTTTGTTTTGTTTTGTTTTCAATGCCTATTTGCTCTTAAAGTTAGCATACAAAGCCATGGACCACATTGTTAATCTCTTGCATTGAATTAGTATACTACTTTGATGCTGTTTTATCTTCTCTACTTCCTCCCCAGCCTCCTATGTCTCCCTTGCTAGTTTCCCCCACACGCACACCAATTGCCAATAGTCTGAGAGAAATATAGAACTAAATGTTTAATGAAGTAAAGCACATAACTATGTTTTCACACAGTATTAAAATGACTTCATGTTCAGTAGCTCTGATCAGCATTTGGATTAGTTCATCACTCTGGTATTTTCTTGTCTCTTCACTGCTCATCTTAGAAAACCAAGTAAAAATTAATTGTTAAATATCAACTAATGGCTAGTGCTCAGGAAGCTCTTATACCTGGGATCCATCCCATCATAATCCCCTCATTTTTTCATTTATTGCTTGATAGGAATCCCATTTACTAAAGCTATCAACCTGGGGCTAAATAGATGGCTCACAGGGTCCAGCAGTGGGCATCTATAACCCCAGCCATGTGTGACTTGGGGGATGGTGGATAGAAACAGATAGACCCCAGGGCATTGCTAGTCAGCCAGTCTAGTCAAGAGAGTGAGCTATGGAGTTGGTAAGAGATCTTGTCTCAAAAAAAAAAAAAAAAAAGACGGAGAACAACAGAGGAAGACACCCAACATTTGCTTCTAGCCTCTGTAGGTGTACACATGAGTGTACAAACCTGTACAAACAGGTGCATGCACACCTCTACATACATAATACCAACTGAGATTCTGGTAGCTCAGACTTGGAATACAGTTTTGCTATTTAGTTAATGGGTTAAAAGAACATCTACATCTAAATTCATCAAAGATGGTTGGGAACTCTTGAAACTATTCATACATCAGACAATAGCGAAATGGAAAACCCATTACACATCTCTCTGGAAAAATCCTGGTTAGTGGCAATACCCTGGATCCAAAACCCACAAAGAGCCTTACTTTACCCTTAATCCACAATTAATGGTCTGATGCAGACCTTGGAAGCATCAAACATCTGAATAAAAGATAATGGGAATGTTGCTAGCCTCATCTCCAGCCATTGTGATCCAGGAACATTTAATCTGGTCACATACTCTTATGTAATCCTTAAGACATATGGTACTGTTTCCCCTGCCTAGAACACTCTTCCACCTACAACTCTCTTCCCCTGGATGAATTCTGCTCATCTTTTAGGTCTTTGAGTTCCCTCCTGTAGCACCTTGGACTTCTGTGAGGCCTATTTCACACAGTACTGAGACAGTTTGTTTACTTATCAGCTATTAAGAAACATAAAGTGGGCCGGGCGTTGGTGGCGCACGCCTTTAATCCCAGCACTCGGGAGGCAGAGGCAGGCAGATCTCTGAGTTCGAGGCCAGGCTGGACCGACAGCCTCCAAAACAGAGAAACCCTGGCTCGTAAAACCAAAAAAAAGAAAGAAAGAAAGAAAGAAAGAAACATAAAGTGGCTGATGCAGCTCTGCAAACTCCTTAACTCTGAATTACATTTACAATCTCTGCTATAAAATATTAGCTCATTTCTGCAAATGAGTGAAGCCTCCATTTGTCCCTTTACTAACTCATTAAACTCTACTCACCATCTTTAGGTCCATGTAATTCTCAACTTCCAACTTTTAGGTCCAATATTCTAACTTTTGGAGCAGAAAAAATGGGGTTTTTTTCTCAGATCTAAGAGCTTGAGCCAGGTATGGTAGTGCACATATATAATCCCCTCATTCAGGAGGTTGAGGCAGGGGCATCATGAGTTCAAAGCCAGCCTGGGTTACATAGAAATACTCTGACTCCCAAAATAACTAACTCCATGACAAAAAATTAAAACAAACAAACAAAAGTCCCCAGAATTTTTTCAGCAATTCCTAGGCCAAGAACCATAGAATTAAAAAAAAATGCAATAAATTGTTTTTTTAATCCAGAAATTCATGACTCCTGTGACAGCTGAAACAAATATATTGCCTTAGTCATCACTATTCTAAACTGGTTTGAAGGAACATGTTTTGCTTTTTGTTTTAAACAGGAACAGATTGCTCAGGGCTGGAGAGGGCATGCAAATCAGGAAGTCCTTCCTTCTTCATTTTGCATAGTCTCCCTCTCTCCTCAGCCCTGGCCTTTTGGCTAACCTCCAAGCTAAAATCACCTTTCTCTTCAGTAAAAGAAGTCAGGAGTGCTCCTGTGGCAGCCAATCAGTATGAAGGGAGAGGGATGGTCAATTCTGCTCACAGTGAAAGTAGAAAAGCTGGATCCAGGCAGTGAGCATGGAAAGGAGGAGAGGAAACTGAGTTGCCAATCAGCTCTTTAGCTGCCAGTGTTGGGACAATATTCCACCCAGACCAAAGAAGCAGTTGCGATCTGTGCCAAAATTCCTTCATTTCTGACCCAGAGAGAATCTGGTTTTATTGTTTTGTTTGTTTACTGAGCTCTTCTGAAATGACAACTTTGCCTGTGCCTTTCATGAGCCATCTCATGTATAACTATCCATAGAACCAGGTGAGTACAAGGAAGCAAGTGACAACCAGAGAATTCATAAGCAACAGAGCCTAAATCCAAATCCAAGTCTCAAAGATTCGAAGTCTAAGAATATTTTCCCTCTGATCCAGGAATATGTCTAGCCTTTTGGAGGCAGTCTGTGGTGATGTCTGGCTTGTACAAATAAAGCCGGTCTGAAGGTCAGAGAATGGAGCTTGCCACTAGCTACCCAAAGAGGGTGAATCACAGGGGAGACACCACGTAGCTGCTGAGGGAGCAAGAAGTCTGGGCATCACCAGTAAGCCAAGACCATATGGAGATACATAGATTAATAGAAATGAATTGATAACTTAGAGCTAGCCAATTAGAAGCCCGAGTCACCCACCAGATAGTTTACAATTAATATTAGCATCTGTGTGTTTATTTGGGATTAAATGGCTGTGGGACAGAAAATTTGTCTACAGTAGCCAAAGTATAGAAGCATTCTATACAGCCCATAACATACAATAACCATTCCACAAGAGACCAATACCTAGACAGACTCACTCTCCAACTACAGGACCATATTAAGGGTTATTTGACAGTATTTTAATGACGGTTAACTGTTGGTTTACACTTGTGTGGTTCTAGCATCTAAGAGCTTTTGGATATACTGTTACCTAGGCTTAATTATGCTTCTAGTGACTCTACGCCTGGTGAAATTTAAATTCTTCTCATGTTGTCTGTGCTTCAGGTTCCACTCTGTATGCTCTTCTGTAACACCCCAGGCACCTAGACTTTCCCTTAGCATTCCAAGTCCGTATTTACTACCATCTATCCGGGGTCACTGCAACCATCCAACTTCCTACCACGGTGTGACCAGCTGCTAGAGGACAGGGATGGCAGGGTGGCCAATTCATTGTCATCTTTCTTGTCCAAAACCCTGGCACACAGTTGGCCACTCGTGAAGCATTTGTTGAATTTATCTAGCAGAGGCAGAGACCACAACGGTTAGAACAACTAAGTATAAAGCAACTGGAGAAGACTTCACTTAAAAAAGGTTCAAGATGATGTGTAAGTAGTCCAGGAGCTCTGCTTAGAAAAAGCTGTTTGGGAAAGTTGCATGGTAAAATGATAGGTGGGCAAAAAATTTAAAAATGAACAGAACTTTGTTAGGGGGAGAGTATGAGGCAAAAGGCATGTAAAAGATAGAAACATCCAAGTAAGGGCAAGGAAGTAGGAAAGTACAGGAAATGCCAAAGAAGGAGTAGAGGGGATCCATATTTTTGAGGACACACACACACACACACACACACACACACACACACACTCAAAGGAACAGGAATCAAAGTGCTGAGACTGTTTTTGTCAACACATGGATGTGCACTTGCTTATGTACTCAGAGCATACTTTACATGAAGGCAGTTTGTTGTCCAGAGGCCTTTTGGCCCAGAGTATCAGATCACTACTTATGGGCATTTTCATCCAGTATTACTTGCAGGATTTTAGAAAGAGTAGAGATTGCATGATCTAATGGGGGCAAAACTCTTCCATATTGCAGAGAGCAAGGCACTTTTAGGCGATAGGCCTCTTCTATCACAGACACGAAGGGAAGTACTTTGCACAGTTTTTGCACATCAACATATTCCTGAATCAATGCTTCCAAGTCGCCTAATGGTCCAGGGAATTGGCGGAAACTGACATTGAGTAAGCAGCCTCTCCTCCTACAACATAAAGAGCCTTGGAGTGGTAGCTCAGCCTTGAGACATCCTATGATCATTCAGGGGGTTTTAGACAAGCCCTGATGCCCTGGTCATGTCACAGGCGAGTGGATGAGGGTCCTTGGGAAAGGACCTGAGATATCATCATGTTGTGAAGCAACCGAGGAGGAGATCCCATCATCAAGCTCAGAAATGGCTGCTCCAGCAAAGAGAAGCTGGTGGGGTCAACTGTGACAATAAACCTGGAATTCAGAAGATCCTGGCTAGGTCCGAACACCTGCCTCTTATAAAAGGGCTGGTTGGCCATGGAGCATTCTGGGAGAAATCCTGGGGATGAGATTGGCCTCAGCTAGCTACTCTGTGAACACCTGAGAAACAGTTCACATGTGAGAGCCACTATTCAGTAATGGATTGTGGTTACATAACTGCAGACTCTAATCTATCCTTATTCCCAAGGACAGCAACAAAAATATCCTTCTGAGGAGAGCCATGCACCAGGTAAGAAAGTGCAGTATGAAACGTGTTGTAAGATTATAGTGTCACAAATTGCTTATCTATTAAACTGTATCATACCTCAGCAATCTCCTACACTCCTGCAGAGCTTGCTGAACAAACACACACAAGCCAAAATATTGATGGATGTGAAGGGAGCTTTATCAGTTTCAAAAGAAAAGCTATCTTTAGGAGAAAAGATAAATTCTTTTAAATGGGCAAGTGTATACAAATATGCTCCTTCACGATGGCCAATGAGCTTCTGTTCTCCAAGTCAGAAGAGGAAAACATCTTTCCAAGGTTGATAAAAAAATGTTTCTTTAGCAGTGCTTATGTAATTAACAATGGTGCTGGATGTTTACAGCATTATCTAAATCAATAAATCACAAAATCAACATTAGATTTTAAGTAGGGGGAATACATATGTCTGCAATTCCCTCCCCCAAACAGTAAAGACATTGTTCTGTTCTATATTTACCTTCTCAAAGGGTGCTGATGTTCTACAGTATATTCATGGGCTGGCAAATATTTGGTATGTGATTAACAAAGCTCTGTAGAGGATAATTATCTCAGGAACTCCAGTCAGAGGTCAGATCCTCTTAAGAAATGGCATGTCAGTTCTTTAGGGTTTTCTCTATGGCTAAGGAAAAGAAGAGTCTGGAAAAGCAAAAGAAATACTGCCACAAGTACATGGTACTGCAAAGCAGCCCTTTTCCTATACAGAGACATACTGAGGGGTTTATGGCTTCACTGTCTCTTTTAGGAAAATTCTCCTACATTGTTCACACCAGAAATGACCACCCAACTTTACCTGTGTAACTTGGTGAACTGCCCAGCTCAGACCTTTGCAAGAGAGCAAATGTTTGTCACTTAATCTCCTCTGAGCAGAGTAGAGCCTGCTATGGGTACATTATCCTACCAAAAAAGTTTATGGGTTTGGAATTTGATATGAAACTCAGGAGCTGCAAATTGCTAGATTGAAGCTAAAATGAAGAACCAGGGGGATTCAGCTGGCTTCTGGCTTACCAAGCCATTTTATCATCATACTGCCAAGCAATTGTGTAGTTTGGTAAAAAGCACCCTGACTAAAAGCAACTTGGGAAGGAAACCGTTTATTTGTCTTATATACCCAGGTCACAGTCCTTTACTGAGGGAAGTCAGGGCAGGAACTCTGACAGGTGTGTGAATGTCTTGATAAGTCATGTGCTCAAAAAATTGTACAGAAATAATTTTGATGTAATTGAATAGATTGAAGCACTGCTCCTGGCTCCCTATGCCTCTGTTCCAGCGTGTCTGTGCCACTCTGCTGACTTGCCTATGAATATGGAGTTCATTGTGGAGCATTCACTTCTATGGGGGGGGGAAGATGGGTGGTTTATAGATGGTTTTAGGTTAAATCTGTCACAGGGAAAGAAAAAAGCAGAAGACTGCAGGTGGCATCACAAATGATTGGAACTAGTTGAAACCGGTCTCCTAAATTCAGGAAGATTAAAATCTAAATGTGAAACGCTCCAGGGAGACAGAGGAGACAAATGGCCTCCTGTAGCAGTTTAAGCATCCCTTCCTTCCATGATCCATTTTCTTTCATAGATGCCTCTTTCTGTCTTGGTCTCCTAGACAACGCATCAGAGCATCACTCACACAAGCACCGCTAGAAGCATTTTTAGTTAGAGGCTTGGCCAGGGAGACCCCGTCCCAAAATGGATGTCATCCATGAAATGTTTTCTATCAGTTTCTCACTCTTCTCTACCTTTCTAGCCCTTTAGTGAGACAATGGTGAGTTTCCCTCAATCAGTCTTCCCCATCTGCATTTGTTCTCTCTGTAAGAGTTTCTTAGTAATTCGGTTGCCAGGTAACTACTGGTCAGTAATCCAACCCTGATGTTGAAGAAAGTGGTGAAAAAATGGTGGAAAGAACTTGCAGTAATGTGAATCCTTAACAGCTTTCGTAAGTGGATCTAAAACATTGAGAACATTTAGGCAGAATGAATTATCCTGCCTTGTCAGCAAAAGGAATGGGCTCTTAGGGCATTCTGGAGCACATTCTCCAGAATGGTGCTTTTTATTTATTTATTTGCTTATTTACTTATTTATTTTACTATGGTTAGTCTTATCAGGGTGACTCAGTTTATTCATAATAAAGATGTTGAAGGTTTTTGAAGCTTTGCCTGATCAAAGTATATCAATCACGAAGTATTCAATCGATACTGAGTGTCGATTGGATTTAGGGAAACATTTCAAGCATGCTGTCCTATTTAAATTCCCACCAAAATGGGGGAAATAAAAGGCACATATATTTATCATTACATATCGTGAAATAAGGATTTATTGAAGTTATGTATGTCCCACAAGGACATCCAGCTAGGGTGCCACAGATTGTTTTTCATAATTCGTCATGCTATCTTTGCCTTTTCTGCTCAGAATGGCACAGGCTAGCACTCTGGGAATGAAGTTTAGGCAGCACATAACCTAACAGACTTGATAGGGTTTGAGTATCAAGTTATCTGCAGGTACTTCCCACTCCTTTGACATAGGCTAATTAATGAAGAATTGTCTTCACTGAGTGGTGTGAAAACTCAAAAGTCCCATGATTCCCATGATCATGCAGGGAAAAAAGTAAAGTAAAAAAAAAAAAACTACCATTCAAACTGCCAAAACACTCAAATTCAAAAATTAAGATGACCCAGCTTATTCAGTAATTAAAACTTTACTCATGATTTGAAATTAAACCATCTCCATGCCCCATCTGAAGTGGTTTTATTCACCACGCTAGAATCAGGAGGTCTTTATGACCCAGAACCAGCCCAAAGAACTCTGGTTTGTCACAGTCAGTCAGTATCCATGGACAGAACATGGAAATGAAATACAGAATACAGAAATGAAGTACAGAGATGGCATGAATTGTTGCAGATCCCAACTCACCTTATTTGAGCATAGTTGGAACAGTTGGTTGCCTACAATGGACGGAGCCTGAGCTGCTACAATTGGATGAGATGCAGTCACTTCTTACAAAGCGTGTGCCTAGATTAGGCTTGCAGTTAGCTTAGGTGCTGAGTTAGGTGGCAGTTCATTATGCAAGGAAGCCAGCGTGTACAGAGGCCACATCCTCAGGCACATTGATTTTCACTGACTAGAAGGAGGACAGGCAAGTGGCAAAGGAAGGGATGAGCCCCTTTTCCTTGTTCTTATCTTTCTCCCTCTTGCTAAGATGATTCCAGTCCTTTCTCCAAGGGAAGGGGTGTTGGGAGGACAGATGAGAGCTGGGATGAGGCAGTAAATTCTCACATAACTAGTACCATCATAAAACAGTCTAATACTCTAACAACCTTGACTCTTAGAAGATCCTCTGCAAATTCTTAGAAAGAGCTACATTGCCCAGGACACCTCATCTGAGATTCCTTTGATGTGAGTCACACATACTCCTCCAGTTCAGCCTTCATAAGCAAACCAGCCTGTCTCGTGCCTGTTGGATTTCTCTAACCGGAGCCAAATGGGGTCTGCACTGTATCCTGATTCCATAACAAATGCAGTGAGTGCTCCCTGTAAGCACCTTCACTGGGCATGGGATCAGATGCAAGCTCCTCGTTATTCACTCTTAGGGTGGACAGATTCCTATAGCACAGCTCCAGAGAAATCCTCTTTAAAACCTTTGCCCCAAGCCAGGCATAGCAACATATGCTTGGAATCCTTGCACTTGAATGCTAAGGCAAAGGGATCACAAATAGCACTCAAGAAGATCATTTAAACAAGACACCATTGGAAAAACAAAAGCGCTTCATCCATCCACTTTTTAAGAACCGTCCACGTCAGAGTTGCTCACCTAGACAGTCAACCTTTAACACTTTGCATCTGGAACCTTCAGGAATTGTATCATTAACTCCGTGGTCCTCAGAAAATGCTACACCAAGAATGCTGGAAACATAATCCATGCTGTTTAAGTTTTCTTTCCAACTGAACACACTGACTGTAGAAATCTAAATGAAAATAGAAGCAACACTGCCCACAAGTGCTACAGATACCCAGTATGTGGAGAATTGCCCTGTACTTGAATAATGCATCCTACAAGCCTTGCATTTAAACAAAGACCCAGCAGAAAGAGATGGTTCAGAGAGAAGACTCACCATGGGAAAAGAATGGTATGTCTTAAAAGCAAACATGATATTTTTCACGGACTCTCAGAATGACCTCTGCATGTCTACCACTGTTGTTTTCGTTCAACCACTTTCACTTAATTAATGCAATGGCCTCTTAGCTAGTGTCTCTATAAGTGTACTATTCCTCCTCCCTGACCCCTTTCCCAGTGCATGTTAATCATCTCGACACACTTCCCTCTTGGGAAACTGCCCCCAAATCTCTATATGGTTTTGTCTCTCTTCCATAAACTATCTCCTCCATCGGACTCTTATACTCCTATTTCACCTTCTCCAGGTACGCTTGGAGACTTATCCACATCCTGCATCCACCCACGACCATGCTCTCCTCATGTACTCTCTTTGTTTACAGAAAAGCCTGCAAAACTAAAAATCACATGCCACAGACCCTGACAGCTACGTTTTGGATGTGAAAGAAGTGCCATCAGTCAGGTGCAACCACTCAGAGGGCAGAAAGTGGAAGTGTAGAAGACGTTATCTTCCAAGAGGCTTCTTCCTGCAAGCAGAGGATATTGTACAGATATGGCTATTTCTGCTTCCCAGCTCACAGTTGCCAGCTCTGTGGGTGTTGAGTGGCACAGTTCCAGGAATAGCAGAAACTTTATGATATCAGCTTCCTGACCCTTGCTCCCCAGTCACTGAACTATGTTCTTTTTAAATTAATGGGTCTAGTGAAACCTAGGTTCCTACCTCCTGCAATGGCAAGAAAGTAGCTCCCATAATAGGTGGCATTCTCTGACTCATTCCGGAGAATTATGCTCCAGCCCATTCTGGCCTTGCCAAGAATTGCATAGGCATGTAATTCCTGATAGCTAATCTTTCCTGCTTGAAATGTTTAGAAATGCCTCTTTCCCCTATTCAAAAGCTTCTTTGGTATATGTGTCTAATGCCAAATCACTTTAAAGGCCTCAACTTCAATGCCCATTCATCTAGGAAATTTTAGCCATCTGAAGATGGGCCAAAAAAGAGATGATATTGCAGAAGGAGACTTGATTTTCTCGTTTATGCTCCCAGAGTACCCTGTACAGGCTGCCATTCTCATAGATATCAGAGTATGAGCTTTTCCTCAAGTTTTCCTTTCCTCCTTACAAGACGTCCTACTGCCGCTCCAGGAGACAATTCATTATAGGCATTTATGTGTCTGCTACTTAATAAATCTTCACTATATGTTAAACTAACAAACGACTAAGTGGATGGATGGATGGATGGATGGACGGATGGTTGGATGGATGAGAATAGTTTGAATAGACTTTCTAGCTGAAGTGAATAATAATGTCCTTAGTGAGCCACTTCTGTTTAGACATAGCTTGTCACTGGGCTGGAGGGGCATATTTTAGATTTTTGTTTCTTGTTTCTGTTTTTGTTTGTTTTTTTTCAAGACAGGGTTGTTCTGTGTATACCTGGGTGTTCTAGAACTCACTCTGTAGACCAGGATGGCCTCAAATGTACAGAGATCTGCCTGCATCTGCCTCCCAGGTGCTGGGATTAAAGGTGTGCACCACCACAGTCCAGGCTCTTGTTTCTTGTTATGTCTTCCTACTAAGAAAAATTTCAGATATCACCTATAACTAACAAGAGATACACAATGGAATTTCCTTAACTGTCCTTTCTGAAACAGCACAGGAAATATATAATGACAGAGATATTTCCCCAGATTTACCTTCATGACAGGAAATAATGATGACAGAGACATTTCCCCAGTTTTACCTTTATGACCAGGAGCTGAAGCAAAAGTCTCTGAGGACCACATAAAATGATAAAACCACATAATAGGAACAACCCCAGGATGGTATTTAATCTGTATTCTTAGGAAAAAACTAAAATTGAATTTTAAAACATAGGTTGTACATTGATTAAACAGACATAGTTAATGGTAACATGTAATATACACAAAATTACCCAAATCTAACTGGATATGTTGCATAAATAGTCAAATGATTTAAATTTCGCCGGGCGTTGGTGGCGAATGCCTTTAATTCGAGCACTCGGGAGGCAGAAGCAGGTGGATCTCTGTGAGTTCAAGGCCAGCCTGGTCTACAGAGTTAGTTCCAGGACAGCCTCCAAAACAATACAGAGTAACCCTGTCTCAAAAAAAAAAAAAGAGTGAGAATTTTTTTATAAAAGAATAAATGAAGGCTTGGTAGAAGTTTCCATTTGCAACAGTCATAGTGGTTGTTTACTGTGCAACAGTTTCCCTCAGAGATTGAACTATTCTATCCTGCAGGGAAGTTTCTTAAGAGAAAGCTACGTAACTCAAAATAACTTCAGGAAGTCCCTAAAACTGACCAGATTCACTAGACCTCTTCCTGCCAGAGTAAGCAATAAAAGCTGAGGGTCTCCCTCAGATGGAAGAAAGCTGAGCTGCAAAGAAGACTCTCAGCCAAGCCAAGCTCCGAAGAAGGCTGAGGCCAGACAAACTGCCTGGAAGAAGCAGAAACCAACTGAGCTTCCTGGAGGAAGTTTAGACCAACTGAGACACCAGGAAAGGGTACTTACTCTCCAACCTACTGCGGTGCCTGCAGTTCCAGTGTGATTTTACCAGTGCAGTTTCACCGCTTTGCTAAAAGTGTTTCCAAGCAAGGTGGCAAAATTGTTCTATAAAAACCAATAACAACCCTCTTGCATACTAATGACAAACATAGTGAGAAAGAGATTAGGGAAATAATACACTTCACAATATCCTCAAGAAAAAAAAAAGACACATTGGAATAAACCTAACCAAGGAAGTGAAATACTTCTGCAGTTTAAACTTTAAAACACTAAAGAGAAAAATTAAAGAAGTCAGTAGATGATGGGAACACTTCCCATTCACATGGATTCACCAGATTAATATTGTGAAAATGGCCATCTTACCTAAAGCAACCTATGAATCCAATGAAAAACCAATCAAAGTCCCAATGCATAAAAGATGTCAGTCAGACAGCCAAAATAATCCTCGACAATAAGAATACTTCTGAAGGTCTCATCATGTTCAACTTCAAGCTGAACGACAGAGTGGGCCATAGTAATAGCTACAACATGGTACTGACACAAAAATCAGTGGAGTAGAACATACAAATCCATACAACCACAGCCACATGATTTTGAACAAAATTGCACATCTGAAAAAAGACAGTTTCTCCAACTAATGTTGCTGTGAAAATTGGATATACACATGTGGATGAATGGAATTTGCTCTTTATCTTTCATCCTGCATAAAAATCAACTCCAAGTAGATCAAAGACCTCAGTGTTAGACGTGAAACCACTAGATGATAAGGTAGGGAGTACACGTCAAGATACAGGCATAAGTAAGGATTTCTTGAATATGACTTTGGTCATTCAGAAAATAAGGCCAGCAGAAATAAATGGGACCTCACCAAATCAAAAAGCTTCTAGACTGTGAAGAAAAATACTAATGAGCTGAGGAGACAGCCTACAAAAAGGGAAGAAATGTTTGCCAGCTGGGTATCTAACAGATGATTGGTGTTATACAAAGAACTTTAAAAATGAAACATCATGGAAATAGAAATTTGACTTAAAAATGGTCTGTGGAACTGAACAGAAAGTCATCAAAACAAACACAAAGTACACACACACACATAAATATATGCATGTATATTAATATTCAACATTTTAACCATCAGGGAAATGCAAATTAAAACTACTTTGAGATTTCATCTCTAGCCAGGATAACTATCATCAAGAAAACAATGCTGGCAAGTGCATGGAGAAAGGGGAACTTCTATATACTATTTGGTGTGGAAGTAAACTGGCATGACCACTCTGGAAATCAGTGTGGAGGTTCCCGAAAAGCTAAAAATAGAATTGCCATATGACCCAGCCATACTACCTCTGGGCATATATCCAAGGTGTTTGAGGTAGCATTCATTGGTGTATGCTGCAATGGTGTGATCAGCAGACATACTACATGTTCAGAATGAGTGCTACTGTGAAGCTGTGCTACACAACAGGGCAACATGCTGTGAGAAATGCCTTGGGGCCATTACACATTTGATTCTAAATTAAAATTTGGTTATTGTGTGTTCAGAAAACTTTTACTATTGACATTTTTCTCTCTTTTCTTTTCTTTCTTTCTTTCTTTTTTTTTCAACTTCCACATTTAATTATGGGATCCAGTTGGGGTCATGAACTATAGTTTAAGAAGCTGGGGGCCAGAACAAATGCCTATGTTCTAGGCATGAAGAAAGTTCTTAGTCCCAAAAAAGCCTTAAAGCCAATGTGATAGGTGTCCTGAAGGGGAGACTGGATGAAATGTACCCTGGAAAGGAAGAAACTTGTGGACGGTCTGAGACTGGAGGCTGAGGCAAGAGAAAAGGCGGAGTGTATTTTCATTATTAACAGAGAAACAGGTAGAAGAGGATTTCTAATCCAGTCTACTCAGTAGGTGATAGTAAGTGTCATTCAGTAAATGATGATGGACACTGGTCGCGGGCATTGAGCATTACTCCCTTCCTCTATGTGGACATGCAGAACTTCTTCAGGGCAGCAAGCTTAGGGAGAGGAAACCCAGAGCAAAGTCACCAGAGGCGCTTAGTGATTTGGAAATTCAAGAGTCTGTGTCAAAAAGAAAGAGTTGAGATGTAAGGAGAAAAGGTTGGAAACATGAACATTGCCTAGAATCAGGGCTTTGGGAGCGTTAAACCCAGAAGAAACAGTTCCTTAATTCTTTATTTACTTATCCACATGTCTTATATGCTCCAAAATCCCTTTAAAATGACAAAAACTGAATTCATTCTCCCAGTGACTAGTCAAATGGCATGGAGAAAAGAGGAAGATTGAAAAGACCAAAAGGAAGTTAGGGGATGGTGGAAGAGATGAAAACAGTTTGACTTGTGGTTGGGAAGGAGTTGCTTCAAGAGAAGGGCAGAAGGAGATAGATGCCAGATTGCAAGCAGACAGGGGGCATGCAAAACAGAAGAAAGGCAGTGGGCACAGAATGCTGTTTCTGGACTGCTGAGCAGATTCAGAAGCAGAGGGAAGCCAGCAACTGTTTCTTGTTTCTTACTTTTATTATACTTTTATTATGTTTACTGTGATAGGAATACTATGTAATATAGAATTCTGGTTTTCCTTTTGATATTAAAAGCATTCTATCAATTCTGTCCTTAGTCAAAAGTCTTTTGAACTATGGTATTTGTTTTGCCTAAATTCTTAAGCCCTTGGAAGAAACTAGAGGAAGAATTTAGTCAATTGACTTCCTGAAGAAAATAAATGAAGACATCAGTACAAGCACAGAATTGGGGGAGGGGAGAAGGAGAGTCACGAAGAAGATACCATATACAGATGTGGGGAGTTAAGGAAGGAGGGAGAAAGGGAGGGCGGGGGTGGGGAGAGGTAAAGATCTATGTGACACAGGACCTATACCGGGTCAGCAAAGACTCCTCTATGTTCTTGAGTGGAAAACAGTACCAAGCCAGGATGATCCATGACCAAGAGGGCAAATGTCACTGTTCCTCAGATTCATCAAGTCTTCCTACTGTACATGACCTGTCAGAAGAAAAGGCAAACCCTAAAAAGCATATAAATTGAGTGTTTCTGACCACCCAAGCAGAAAGGGTCTTGGAGTCAGAAATTAAGTTGCATCATCCCAAAGGGAGCCAGCTCTGTCATTGGCTAAGTTTGTAGTCTGACATCTACTGAAGGAGACATGCAGGCAGGAAGAGGCAGCCTTAAAGCCTGCGTGTGGTAGAGATAAAGAAGCACTATGCCCATCCATCATAATGTGAACCTTAACTCTAAAATTGTTCAAAGCATCTATCTGCCTGACAGAGAGGAAAAGGCAAGTTGAAGGGTTAAAAATGAAGGAAAATATCCTTAGGTAGTCTCTATTTTTAAGAGGAATTTGGGGCTAAGCTACTGAAGGGAAGAATAGAAAAGATTAGGACAGCAAACTTGTGTATTGTTTACAAAGATAAACCAGTATGTACACAGGTGATTAGCTAAGAGCAGCCATTCTCAAGAGCATGCAGTCTGCAGGGTTGAGGACTGGAGGATATGTATGCATTTGCACACAGGGTTATGTCCGTGCTTGTATTCTGCCTGGTTCAATAAGAGAAAGAGGTTGCTTGGTGGGCATCCTGAAGAACCTCAAAACAGAGAAACAAGTCAGCAGGGAAAATATTTATGAAAGAGCTCACACTCAAGACAAGTCAGACAACACTGCAATGCATACTCTTCCAGCCAGTACACAGTTACATATACAAAGGATCAGAGAAGGTTGACAGCTGGAGTGTTCTGTGGGAACAGTCAGAAAGCAAAAGGGGAAGGATGGAGGTGAAGCCATTAGCTGCTCAAGGCACTGAGCTTTGTCAGATGGGCTGAAATCAAAGTGGGGTGGAGAAACTGAAGAGTACTAGGGAGCCACAAAACACATTGCCATAACAACTCTCTTTTACTCTAATTCCATCTCCTGGAAGGTGGTTTAAGAAAATGAACAGTACTACAAAAGAAAAAGAAAAAACAAAAAGATAGCTTTGTGTTTGAGGATGCTCAGCATTATGGTCTCTAAAATTTTTTAAAATATTTTTTTTAATTTTACATACCAACTACAGTTCCCCCTCCCTCCCCTCTACCTATCCCAAACCCACCCCTATCCACTCAGAAAGGTTAAGGACTCCCATGGGGAGTCAACAAAACCTGGCACATTCAGTTGAGGCCCACCCCTTCCCCTGCCCCAATTAAGGCTAAGCAAGGTATCCCACCATATGGAATGGCCTTCAAAAATCCAGTTCTTGCATTAGAGATAGATTCTGGTCCTACTACCATGGGTCCCACAAACAGATCAGTCTACAAAACTGTTGCCCAAATGCAGAGGACCTGGTTCAGCCCCATGCAGGATCCCTAACTGTCAGTCTATAGTTTGTAAGCTTGTGGTACCCATGCCACAAACAAGTCCAAGGTATCAGAAAAAGAAAGATAAGACGTCCAGCTGTTTGTACTAAGAGAATGTATGTGCTGTCTTTATTGCCGAGAGAGAGAGAGAGAGAGAGAGAGACAGAGACAGAGACAGAGACAGAGACAGAGACAGAGACAGAGAGAGAGTCTTTATTTTATTGCAAGTGCTAAGAGGTCTCTTTCTTGTAAGAGGGAGCAGCTTTATATACAGGCTTACAGCACAGTGGAAAAGCCCCAGGAGGTAGATAGATGTTTTCCTCCTGCTAGATGTTGATGTCAGAGGGTCAAGGCCAGGGCAGGAAGCCAGGACTAGAAAACAGGATGCACTTGGACTGGAAAACAAGTTGCACTTGTAGGCTGACCAGTAACTCACAGACTCTGTGGGGCTGAGGCCCAACATAAGCTCCCACAAATTCAGGTCAAGTGTCTGTGGATTTCCCCATCATGATCTTAACTCCCACCCCCACTCTTATAATCCCTCCTCCCACTCTTCAACTGGACTGCGGTAGCTTGGCCTGATGCTTGGATGTAGATCTCTGTATCTGCTTCCAACAGTTATTGGATGAAGGTCCAAAATAATCCAAATTTAAAATGGGGTACATATCTAAACAGAGTCTATTCAACAGAAGAATATCAAATGGCTGAAAGACATTTAAGAAATTGCTCAACACCCTTAGTCATCAGGGAAATGCAAATCAAAATGACTCTGAGATACCATCTTACACTGATGATAGCCTATGTTGGAGAGGATGTGGAATAAGAGGATACTCCTCCAGGGCTGGTGGGAGTGTAAATTTGTACAGCCATTTTGGAAATCAATATGGCGATTTCTCAGGAAAATGGGAATCAGTCTACCTCAGGATACAGCATTACCACTCTTGGACATATACCCAAAGGATGCTCAATCATACCACAAGGACACTTGCTCAACTATGTTCACAGCAGCATTATTCATAATAGTCAGAACCTGGAAAAAACCTAGATGCTCCTCAACCAGAGTGGATAAAGATAATGTAGTATATTCACACAACTGTGAAAAATAATAACATCATGAAATTTGAAGGCAAATGGATGGAACTAGAGAAAAACATTCTGAGTGAGGTAACCCAGACCCAGAAAGACAACACAAACCTTAGTACAGTAGTCTCTAAAATTTAAAGCCATCTTAAATGTACAGCAATGAAGAATTCTTAAATAACCTATACTGTTCATATTGTATTTTTGAAGTCTTATAATGGGAAAATCTCATAAAAATGTCCAGTTAAAGGGATATAAATGATGTAGCATATGACATAAATTTTCTAAAGCTAAGTAGGAATTAAAATATTAGATTGAAATTCATCAAAAACATTAACTGTGTTTATCTCTGAGTGGAGAAGTAATGACTTGACTTTTCTTTGTTCTGCTTTCCCATGTTTTCCAAATTTTATTCAGTAAAGATATATTGCTTATATAATCAGTTTCTTTTACAAATAAGTAAGAGCAGATCCACAAGCATTAATTGAAGTAGGAGCAAACACAAGTGGCCAGGAGACAAATGTTGGACTTGAGCAACTTGAGATATTAAGGATTGTTTCTTCTCTATTCCACTTTACCCACGGGATAGACCAAGGTTTGCCTTCACTATCCCTTCTCTTAATCATATGGAACCAGACAAGAGATTTCAGTGGAAGGTACTGCCGCAAGGCATGGCCAATAGCCCAACAACAATATGTCAGCTGTATGTGCAGGAGGCTTTGGAGCCAATTAGGAAGCAATTTACATCTTTAATCGTTATCCATTATATGGACGATATTCTTATTTGTCACAAAGAGTTAGATGTTTTACAAAAGGCTTTCCCCATGCTGGTGGCTGAATTAAAACAGTGGGGATTAGAGATTGCCTCAGAAAAGGTTCAAATTGCAGATACAGGCCTCTTTTTGGGCTCAATGATTACTCCCAAAAATATAGTTCCTCAGAAAATAGAAATTCGCAAAGACCACTTACAAACATTAAATGATTTTCAGAAACTTCTGGGAGATATAAATTGGTTGAGGCCCTTTTTAAAAATTCCATCTGCTGATCTAAAACCCCTCTTCGATCTCTATCCAGGAAAGAGGCTAGGGAAATTGTTACTCAATGCCAGAATTGCTGCGAATTCTTACCTACTCCCCACGTGGGAATAAACCCACGTGGCATTAGACCATTGCAGATGTGGCAGATGGATGTTACTCATATTCCCTCTTTTGGAAGGCTTCAATATGTTCATGTTTCTGTTGACACCTGTTCTGGCGTAATGTTTGCCACACCCCTAACAGGGGAAAAGGCCTCATATGTGATTCAACATTGCCTTGAGGCCTGGAGTGCTTGGGGAAAACCCAGAATTTTAAAAACAGACAATGGACCAGCATATACCTCTCAAAAATTCCGACAGTTTTGTCGGCAAATGGATGTTACCCATCTAACTGGCCTACCTTATAACCCTCAAGGACAGGGCATTGTGGAACGTGCCCATCGTACACTCAAATCATATCTGATTAAACAAAAGGGAGTATTGAGGATGTTCTACCCTCGGTACCAAGAGTTGCTGTATCCATGGCACTTTTTACCCTTAATTTCTTGAACTCTGATGCCCAAGGCCACACTGCGGCCGATCGCCACAGTTTAGAGCCTGATAGGCCAAAAGAAATGGTAAAATGGAAAGATGTCTTGACTGATCTCTGGAAAGGCCCGGATCCTATTCTTATAAGATCCAGGGGAGCTGTGTGTGTTTTTCCACAGGAGGAAGAAAACCCCCTGTGGATCCCTGAAAGACTCACTCGAAGAGCTCCTTCACAACTCCAGAATAAGAAGGATGGAGGCCAAGTGGGTGATGAAGACTCTCCTACTCGGGATGATGGTTCCTAGTATGCCAGTGATGCAGAATGCCCAGGTGTTCCCTAGATTTTTCACAACTAATAGAGAGTTGGGGCTTGCCTTTTGCCTTTAGATCCTCAGATACAGAGTTTTCAGGATGAGAGAACCTTGTCATTAGTAGGAAGCTTATGCTTTACTGTGATTTCTTCATTAAAGGGTAATTTTATTCATATGGATCCAGAAAGATCTAATGCTAATCCTTTTAAATTAATGGAAGCTGTACTGATCTTTCTCCTATGATAGTGAGAAGGGACAGATTACTTTTGATTGGAAAGGGGCATTAGGCAACAGTCTGAGTGAGGGACAGAGCTATGGATCATCTGATTGGTCCTCCTCCAATGTTAAGTATACCCCTTTTAAGAGAACTAATTATTCAGCTGCCCTTTATTTGGGTTGTGAGTAATGATACCTTAGGTAAGAATCAGAAAGAAATAAATTGCTCTGCTTAGAATTGTTTTTATGCATTATGCTGGGATGCTATTAAGCACCCTTTTGCTTTGGTAATGCGCATGCCTCGATTTGTTCCAGTTCCTGTTGAGACGCCAAGTAGTTTGAGTTTGTTTAGGGAAAAGCGAGATTTTTGGGATCTCTGCTATTATTGTGGGCCTGATAGCCACCGCCGCGGTTACTGCTTCGGTTACCGCCTCGGCCCTTGCACTTTCCGCCACTGTGCAGACAACTCAAACCATTAATGAACTATAGGCCACTGTGACCATGGTCCTAGATAAACAGGCCACTGCCAATTCTCAGATACAAGGAGGCCTGATGTTGGTAAACCAACAGATTAATTTGGTTCAGGAACAATTGGATATATTGTGGCAGATGGCCCAATTGGGATGTGAACAAAAGTTGCCTGGCCTTTGTGTCACTTCAGTACAATATGAGAATTTTACAAGAGCAGCTAACCTGTCACAAGCTCTGTCTCAACATTTATTACAGAATTGGACTTTTGAGTTTGAGCAGACACTCCGTGAGTTGAGAATGGCGATCCTGCAAGTGAATTCGACGCATCTGGATCTTTCTCTGATGGAAGGCCTCTCCTCCTGGATTTCATCTGCATTTTCTTATTTTAAGGAATGGGTGGGGGTAGGATCATTTAGCCTAGTTCTCTGCTGTGGAATAGTGTTGATGCTTTGGATGGTGTGTAAGCTCAGAGCCCAAACAAAAGAGACAAAGTGGTGGTGGCACAAGCACTTGCTGCCTTAGAACACGGAGCCTCCCCTGACATTTGTTTCCCATGTTTTCCAAATTTTATTCAGTGAAGATATATTGCTTATATAATCAGTTTCTTTTACAAATAAGTAAGAGCAGATCCACAAGCATTAATTGAAGTAGGAGCAAACACAAGTGGCCAGGAGACAAATGTTGGACTTGAGCAACGTCGATTACGGTGTTGTTGACATTGCCATTGGCAAAAGCATCACCCAGACTCAGAAGTTAAGTGTCTTCTCATTGTTGACTGCTTCACTGTACCAGATAAAGACAACTGAGAAGGAAAAAATGTGTTACTCTAACGTCACAGGTACACCTAAGACATGACAGATGAATTTCTCTGAAGGCATTATTACATTTAACAACTTCCGTTGTTGCTTTTATAACTTTTGGAAAATTCATGTGTTTGTGGGAGGGGGTGTTCGTATGTGTGTTTGTGTGTGCACTGGTGCCTATGCGTCCTTATCTGGAGAGACCAAAAGTTATCATTTCTCAGGCACCATTCACCTTGTGGTTTGGAGGGGGGATTCTGTTGTTGTTCTCTCACTAGAATCAGGCTCACCAATTAGTCCAGGCTAGACAACCAGTGAGCTCTAGGGATCTGTCTGTTTCTGCTTCTCCAGCACTGAGACATGGAGACTATAAATAAGCACTACCAACTTGCTTTCCTTTTTTTATTTAATGTGAATGCCAAACTCAGTTCCTTATGTTTTTTCAACAAGCATTTACAGGATAAGCTATGGTCCCAACTCCTCCTGGAAAATTCTTGATAAAATGCATCTGAATCCTAAGCCATCACAAACTCAAATAGCTATATTTCTCCCTGGTGTACCATGGTTATTATTTTTCATAATATATACCATTGACTATTTGGACATTATTAGCCAAGTGTTTTTGTGTGCTATTCATGGTTGTTTGTTTAGCTTCATAAGAAATCTTCTAATTCTATTTTTAAAGAAGTTATGTAATACAGTGACCTTAGTTGTCTAAAATATTCAATTAACCAGAGACTCTCTTCTTCACTCTACAGCTCTGCTAACTGAAGAAGACTTTACACAAATCCATCATTTCTTAATTAATTTAGTACCTGGTTGTTACATGTGAGAATAAAACTAATTGTGCTTATCCTCATTTGAAAAAAATCTTACTCTTGGGCTGAATGCATGTATCCAAATGGAAAAAGAAAATGCTCATCTGTGCTTAGTGGGCTCCTTCAAATTCATGAAGCTGAGATGGCCTACTTGGAGCATGCTCTTCATGCTGCCCAGCAGTCCAGGTATGTTTCCCTAGGCCACTAACTATTCTGTTCTCCTGGACAACAATTCTGTGTTTTCTCCTTTCTTATAAATCTTCCAACACTTCCTCCCCAATCCTCACTCTCAGCAGTTGACCATGATTTCTAGTTTCCTGAGGGAAAAAATTCAGAAGAGAACTTCCACAAGTTCCCTCCTCTGCCTCAACCTCCACCTGCCCACCAGCATCTGGGCTCACATAGGATGTCTTCTATCCTGCTAACAAAAATGAACATTCTGTCTATGCCTAAATTCTACATGTGTTCACTAAATTCCAGGTTCTGTTTTAGAGGGAGGTGGGTGTTCGAGAAAGGGTTTCTCTGTGTGGCTTCGGAGCCTCTCCTGGTACTTGCTCTGTAGACCAGGCTGACCTCAAACTCACAGAGTGCTGAGATTAAAGGGATGTGCCACTACCACCCGGCAATACCAGGTTCTTTTAAACATTGAAAAACATTGTTCCTTTTACTCTCTTGAGTCATTTTTCATCTTTGATCATTCTATCAGTATAAGCTTATATTTCATATTTGTTGCACTCCAACTACAAGTTCTATTTATTTGCTTACTTACTCACTTCTGTTACTATCTTGAGACCTGGTATTATTTTGTAGCCTACACTGACTGGAATTCTCTGTGTAGCCCAGGTTGACTTAGAACCTGATCTCCCTGTCTTCAGCCTCCAAGTGCATGAATTACAGCTTTGTGCACCATACCTGACCACCCTTTTTCTTACAGCAGTTCCTCTGAAGACTTATGCACACTCATGTCTCCAAAATCAGTTCTCTTGCTCTCTCTAAAGCCTCCTGTATCAAGGTTTGCCTCTTCTTGTGTCAAAACTGCTCTACACCAATGGTGTCCACATTGCTAAAGATAGAGGTCAATTCTTCAGTGATCTTAATACCATTTTCCTTGTTTTTAAAATAACCCACCTAGTCTAATTTGCAATGTCCATGTATTCTTGGATTTGTGGCTATCCACTGGAGCACAGAAAGTCTACTAGGGGCCACATCTCTGAAGAAAACTCTCCCTCTCCAGAGCAATCAACTACCATGATCTCCTCAGCCAGGGATGGGATTTCATGCCCACCTTCCTTACACAGGTCTTGTGCAGGAAGTCAAACTACTTTGAGTTTGTATGTGCAACTGCCCTGTTGTGTACAAAAGCCATCATTTTGTTGTAGTCATAAACTGCCTCTGACTCTTATAATCTTCCTACCCCCTCTTCAGCAATGGTTTCTGAGCCATGGGAGAAGGGAGTATGATAGAAATATCCCACTTGGACTATGTAATCCATAGTCTCTTACTCTCTGTACCTTGAAAGTAGAGGGTCCCTTTGTGTCATCATTTACTGTAAAAAAAAACTTCTCTGGTAAGGATTAAGAGATGAGGTAAACACCTGTAATCCCAGCACTCAGGAGGCACAAGCAGGTAGATCTCTGTGAGTTTGAGGCCAGCCTGGTATACAGAGTGAGTTCCAGGACAGAAGACAAAGCTACTCAGAGAAACCCTGTTTTGAAAAAGACAAGAGAGAGAGAGGAAGATGTACTAATCTATTGGTATACTGATAAGTCATAGAGAGTTGGTTTAATACTAGGTTCATTTAACAGAATAACAGTAGTAGATTCTCTTCTAGGGCCTATGACCGGTCTAGTCACAGTTTCTTGGCACAAAAACAGCAGGTATGGGTTCCATCTTGTGGACTCTTGTCCACAATCCACACTCTTTCCTCAATCTACACTCCTCCTTCCAAGCACAGACCAGATAAACCAGATGGACTGGACAATTTGTTCCTCCAATAAAAACATCCAAGTGATTCTAATGAGTGTACCTCTCTGAACATCCCTGCCTGCATCAAATGGCTAGGGGATCCCATTACTCTATGTCACTGATGACAGAATGTTCTCCAGAGATTCTGCCCCTCCCCAACTCCAATAAATACTCACCAGGTTCTCATCCATCCCTTTGCCAAGGATTTACTAAGATCCAAAGACATGCACTGTAATGGGTGCCTACTTTACAGCAATGAGTAAAGCAGATGTGGTGTAATGTATTCTGTCACTGAGCTCAAGATCTAAAGGAATGAGGAGAAAAAAGGAAGTATACTGAGCAAATAAACAGCCAAATTTCTGTATATTGTGGGTGCTATGAAGAAAATAGAGTGTTTAAGAAAGTATAACTAATTTTTTTTTGGTTGTGAGCCTAGCCTTTAACGGCTGAGCCATCTCTCCAGCCCTGGGAAAGAAGTGATCAGAATGAGAAGGGAGGTCATGGATTGGTATAAACTATTTTAAAAGCTCCAAACCTAGATATTTATTTATTACCTACTTTTAGTCTGGGACCTGCACTGCCATGCTGATCCTTTATGTTGGTACTGGGAGTTTGAACTCAGGTCCTTGTGACATACCTGATATTTACATGGATACTGGGAATTTGAACTCAGGCCTTCATATTTGGGAAACACATGCTCTTACCCACTAAATCATCTCTCCATACTTTTATCTGTGAGTTTTCTTTATCAGACGTAGTTCGATGTCCAACAGTGGTTCCCAGTCTTGGCTGTACACTAGAATCTTCAAACGAACTTAAAAACAATATTGCTATCTTGGCTACATCTGTAGAAACTGCTTTAACTGGCCTATGGTATAATCTGTACATGAGAATTTTCTAAAACTCCCTAAATCATTCTAACGTGCAAACAATTTTGCAAGCCACCATTTAGAGGAAAAAAGAGAAATCTAAATGGATCAACAAAGATAGTCCATGGAGGGGTAAAATAATCTGTGTGCTTTGTGTGCCTCTGTTGGAAAGCAAAGAGCAGATGATAAAAACTGAACTTCAGTTGATAGCGTTCTAGCCATTAAAGATGCCTTCCAGGTTGCCTCTCTCATACATAGATGATGCTTCTTGGCACTCAGTCTGCTTTTATGAGGCCATCCTTACAACTGAGTGTTTGTGGACCTGCTGAGGGAAAAGGCACAAACGTGGGTTAGGAAAGATATGTTTTTGCCTCTGAGACCTTAAGTTCAAGAGATGGGGGAAATCTTCACTGAGCCTGGATTAGTGGACAGAGACAAGAGGAAAGTGGACTTAAGTAAAATAAGAGAAGTCCAAGCAAGAAACAGATGTGGGGGATAGAGAGATGAGTCAGTGGTTAAGAGTGACAGCTGCTCTTCCACAAGACCATGCTTGGGCTTCCAAACCCAAGCCAGGCTACTCAACCACCTGTAGCTCTAAGAGATGGGCCCGGAGCGAGAAGAGGAGCAAGTGTGGGCGGGTTGCTGGTTTCTCAGAGGATGGTAAATGGTTAAACCCAATGGGGGAGGGGATAGACATATGGAAAAACAGGGTTATGATGGAAATGAGGTATGTAAGATAACACAGGTATGTTTAAAGATCGTTAATTATTGTAAACAAGTAATAGACATGGTGTAGTACATAATATGTTGAAAAATCATAGTATGTTTTAGTTCATTAATTAAATAATACATGCTTATATGCTAGGGGGAAATAATTTAATGTACAATATAATAAATGTATTATGGACTACATAAATTTATGTACACTCTTCAGGACTCCACATGGCATAAAAACACATATGCACACACACTCAGACACATATACGTAGTTAAATAGTAAAACAAAAATATTGTAGAATATATACATAGGAATGGTGGGAGAGGGTGGAGAGAGGCTTAGTGTATAGTTTTATCCTATTAGGATATGGTAGAAACTTCCAGAAGCAGACTTATTGAAGGCCTTCAGGTAATTGGGGGTATGAAGGGAACTGTGGGATTCCAGCCTCTTCCTTTTTCTTCTTATTCACTCCCCAACTATAAATATAATGCACACAAGTATAGAAAGCATAATGGAAAGCCAACTTGTTCTGCAGATAAGAGTTTATCTATCAGTAGACCTTATGTAACAATTCATAAATTCCTGGGCTTTCACCAGAAGACAAGGTCATAGCAATTAAAAAACAGTTTGGAACACATACACTCAATCCAAAGCAACAAAATTAAGGCCATAAATTTATTTGCTTGCCAGATCCCTCATATTCACTTGTTACAAATGGTTTAATATAGATAGGGAGGGCAATCTAGCTAACATTCCCTGGGAAGTGGCAATTACCAGTAGCTATTAAAACCAGGAGGAAGTGGAAGAGAGCAATTAACAGTACAATTTCTGTTGGCCTGTGCAAGTGCAAGTCACAACAGATCTGGTTTTACTTTTGTGTGCGTGCATGCATGCATGCCTCTGTGTGTGTGTGTGTGTGTGTGTTTATGATTTGTGTCATGCAATTAGAATTTTACACCGTTAGATGAGATAAATCATTGAGACTGATTCTTTTATAAATTTTACCTAGTAGGAATAACTCCAAGGCATCAGTTTAACAAAATGTCCTTAGCAATAAACCAAAGGCAACAGTAAAGTGTAAGCAACAGTAAATGTGCATTTCTGTATGTAGAGAAGCTTTACATTAATGGTTTTGAAACTGTAAATGACTGGTGGCTGTTCTGGAAGTGCCATCACTACACAGACCTGATTCCCGAAGCCCTTCAGAGTATCTCCTCACCAAACCATCCTCTTCTTAGAAGTGACTCTTTGCTCTCTGTGTGGAAGCAATGCACTTGCTAAGGTAAAGAAAACAGAAGACTGAAAAACACAACAACAAAAATTGTTTTTTTCTGTGAGGATTTTGTTTTGTTTTGTTTTTTTGTTTGTTTGCTTTCTTTTGTGAAACGATCCTGACTGACCTGGAACTCACTCTGTAGACCAGGCTGGCCACAAACTCACAGAGATGCGCCTGCCTCTACCACCCAAGTGCTGGGATCAAATGTGTGTGCCACCACTGCCCAGGCACAAAATATCTTTAAAGTAAATTGCCCATCTTGTTTCAACGTTTGTAGAATCAAGAACAATTCCAAATGAAAGAACTGTCAAATATCACTCAGCTTTCACTCATCTTACAGGGGGAGAAGTTTGGCCAGGAAGGCTGAAGTGGATAGTTCAAGGCCACAGTTCTGGTTTGTGGCTAAGCTCTGAAGTACACTAGTGGTGCCCCTTTGGAAGGTGTGGGGGATTTCCTCTCACATTCTACAACTGGAAATGGAAAATTCTTTGAGGTTAACAACTACCTTTTTTAATGAATGTGCTAAACCTATCAGTCATTCCCATATTTATGTCATCAGAGCCTTAGGGGGCAACATCTAAATGTTCCTGTGGAAGTATGAAAGGGAGGTTTGTTTCAGACTGCCTGGAGGAAGTCGAGAGCCTGTCCGCAGGAATGTTGGAGATTGCTGAAACCACTACTGCCTCGGAAGGATTTTGTTTCCGGATCCTAGCTTACCTTTGCTATGACGTGAAGCACGTTATCTGATGTCTCTGAGCCTTGGCTTATTTATGGTACCAGGATAAGAGCAGTTAGCCTCCAGGACTGTTGTAAAATTAAATATCAGCTTGTTAAATAAATCATATGAAAGTAAGCAAGTTGTCTAGGGGTTATGTTCAGTTCTCTTTTCCTTTGTATTCAACACACACACACACACACACACACACACCAGAAAGTTCCACTAAAACCAGAATGGTTTTTAGACCTCTCAGCCTAAACTGACTCATTCATAAAATGGAGGAAGATGGAATGTGATTAAATGTCTGGGGAAGTGTGTCCTGCGATAGGAGATAGCTACTGCTGTTACAACCTGCCAGGATTACATAGCCAACATTTTCTTTCATAATTTTCTTGTACTCATCTCTCCTTTCCAAGTACCTGCTTTTTATCAATCTTCAACTTGTATATTTTCCCAATAATATGAGAAGTTTCCGCTATTTGTGGTGTACTTGGTGTCTTATGCTGTGTGACAAAGTTCTGTGGCTCATCAGAGTGGCCTCTCTCCTAATCCATCTCCCTGGAAGGACTTGTTTATCGCCTCCTTTTTTTTTTTTATACCACATACTGTCAACTTTTTAAAATTCATATATTCTGTTTCCTATGCTAGAATCTGAACTTTTCATGAACAGAGATTCTATTTTTTATATGACTTTAAAGCAAACTCTACTAGTCTAGCAGGGGACTGTGATTACAACAAACTCACAATATAGCCTTGAGGTAATGATGAGAGCACATAATTTGACCAATGACATTTAAAAATCATCCTGCTTACACTTCAATGCCTGGAAATAGTTAGAAGTATAAGAACCCTTTATTATGCTCGCAGGTCTCAGGGCCAAGAACTTAAACAGGGTACAAAGGACACGCATCTCCACCAAGATGTCTAACAGTGAAAGAATGGAGGCCAAGGTTCACCCTCTCACTGTGTAGTTAGCCATCACTGGGCACTTAATGGGAGCTGGTGACTGGGACAACTGTATGTGGTCTCACTCTCCATGTGAACTGGGATTCTTCGCAGCGCTGTGGCTGCATTCCAAAAGAGAGCCAGGCAGAAGTGGTACCTTCTCTGTGTCCCTTCAGGAGTCATGCAGCATCACTTATGTCACATTTGAATATACAGGGGAATTGTGGAGGTCACTTCTGGGCATGACAGTTATGGCAAGTTAACTGGCTTCTCGGATATAGGATGCAATCTTTGCCAAGGGACAATGATGAGAGAACTAGTGGCTCAGTTATCTTATTTATGCCCTAACCTGTTGTCACTCCAACCTTTCAGGACAGAGTCCTATTTCTTAGGCAATCTTGGTGAGTAGTTCTGTAGTTCTGCCACTACGGAATAATTTTCTCTAACTAGCTCCAATCACTCTTGCTGAGTCTAAGCCTATTATTTCTTGTTCTATCTAGAGCAAAATGCAGAATCAAATAGTCCCCACAATTTTTGTCTCTGAAAACTTTCTCTTGCCTTTTCTAAGGACACTGCCCTCCTTGGAGTTATAAAAATGTTAAAAGGAAGGAAGAAGACAACAAAACAGGTATGAGCCTAGGTGAATATCTTCAGAAAGTTTCTTATACCTTCTGGATTTTTTTATTTTTAAACTTCTTATTTATTTTCTTGAATAAGGGGCTACCATGAACACACAAATAGGAAATGGCACACGCATGAGTATTAAGGAAGAGTTTGTGAACTAGAGTCTCGAGAGGTCATGCCGATGGAAACTTACCATTTGCTATCACAAATCCAATGGGCCTTGGTGCAGCCTGTCCTACCTTGCAGCCTGTTCCCTCCATGTTTATACCTCATGACTCACACTTCTTCGGAGAAGCGCAGAGGTACCAGGCAAACCTCTTACATGAAGTGTTTCCTCTTTCTCTTTTTTTTTTTTAATGAGTGGAGAGGAAGCTCCTCTGTTGGCCTGTCTAGCTTCCTTGCTGAAATTGTGACATTCTAAAGATATTTCCCTGATAGAATTTCCTTGACAAGAAAGCAGCTCTTGTCACATTCCTTCTAGCAGGGAAGCAGTTATGGAGGCAGGTCCCCAACCATGATGCTTCTAGAACCGCTCACCCTTCCATTCTGGACTGTGAGGCACATGAGCTTTGATTTGTGTGTTCAGAAAGTGTCTCAGTGGAGCTTGTGTCCCCACACAAAGGTGTGTGATAAAATACAGCAGTGGATGCTCTGTCCTCGGCATTAGGAAGCAGATCTCCTCCTTACACTAGGGAACAAACCCATCCACCTGCACCAGCAGACTCTTTGGATGGGTCATCATGTGCCCATAGTAGCCAGAACACAGACAGATCTTATTCTGGATGTTTCTGTGAAGTTAGTTTTGGTTTTAATCCGTTTTGAAATCTACATGCATTGAGTAAAACCAAAACCAGTTCCACATTTCAATAAGGATGTGCCTCATTATACCAGGTAAAGGCCTGAATAGAAAAAAGATGATTTTTCCCCCAAACAAGAGGGAATTCTTCCATGTGTTGATACCTTGCTCGTACAAATAAAGCCTGTCTGAAGATCAGATAGATGTCAGGAGGTTGGCTAGTGGCAAGCTCCATCCTCTGATATTCAGACAGGCTTTATTTGTACAAGCAGGATATCACTACACTTCCAGAAGACTGTTTTCCAGTTGGACTACAAGTCCTCACCTTCATATTCACGTGAATTCTTTCTTAAAAATCAACCAACCTCTTCCTGGCCATACACTGTCTCTTAGTATATACTAACAACTTGTTTGGCTTCACTGGAGTGCTCTAGTGAATGCTTCTCTGGACATAACTTAACATTGGCCATTAAAGTTTATTTGAAGCCAGTTTGAGAATAGTAATTTGCCATGTCACACCTAAATAAATGGCCAGTTCTGCTCTTCTGGGGCCATGGTTCTGCAAGAGGTTGGCATGAAGTGTGCTGTTATAGGTAGACCTAATTTAGTCCCAGTGTCTTCACTTTGCAAGTTCATACTCTAAGTGTGCCCCATCTCACCCTCCATAGCTTCACTTTTAATAAGATCGAGAGTATCTATATGACTATCATTCCTGCCCCATCTCACCCTCCATAGCTTCACTTTTTCCTCCACTCATCTTGGATGCTGTCGTCCTCCTGCTGCAGGATCTTTGCGCATGCCACTTTGTCTGCTTGGAAAATTCATATATCTATTTATGTATGTAAGTATATAAGTATGTGTATCATGCTCCTGAGAGAAAAGATGACATTTGCCTCTTGTGAGTCTGCCTTATTTTGTTTAACATGATGATCTCCCATTCAAACCGTTTTCTGGAAAATTGCATACTTTTTTATTGCGACTGTATAAAAATCAATGAATACATTGTCTTAAAATTACTAAGAAATCCTCTGCACTTTAGTCTAGAACCAATCTTTTTGTTGTTGTTACTTTACTTTTGTTATTTTGAGATAGGGTTTCTCTGTGTAGCCCTGGCTGTCCGGAAACTCACTCTGTAGACCACTCACTCTGTAGAGATTCTCTTGCCTCTGCCTCCAAAGTGCTGAGATTAAAGGTGTGTGCAACCACTACCCAGTTTAGATTTATGGTTTGAAAGTGGTGACCCATATTCTTCTGAAGAACAGAGTCCTTGAATGAGCCATGCCACTTGAAGGTAGGAATATGAGGGTGCAGTCTTTTCCTTAGTCTGAGTTTTAGGGAGTATTTTGATACCTAATCACATAAATGAAGGAATCAGGAAAAATGTCACCTTCACATTTCTTGAAAACAAAGATTAAAATCTCATACTTTCTGTTTGTATATGACTTCAATGAGTTTCAGACACAAGAGATCAAATTAACTTGTTTTTAAATGATCCTTAAAAAGCAATATAGATGCCTGACAGGAAGATAGTTCTATTTTGTTTCAGAAACACGACAGCCCTGGTTATCAGGTGATGAGTAGACATTACACAGACTGGGAAAACTGCAAAGCTTGAATCAAAGCAGCTGTACAGTGCTGTCTCTTGAATATCAGACTGATAGAGCTGTTCCAAAGCCAGCTCTGAAAGACAAGACAAAACAGGGCTAGATCAGATGTGCTGACACGAGCTAAGAGGAGCACTCTTACTCTATTATCGTAACAATCTTGGCAAAATATCAAAAAAAACTCTCTCTCTCTCTCTCTCTGTGTGTGTGTGTGTGTGTGTGTCTGTGTCTGTGTGTGTCTGTGTCTGTATGACTCTGAAAACCCAGTGCAACTTGGCCATGTAGATCATGTGTACATTCTGAGTGAATAGGGCCCTTGATCACATTCCTTCCAATTATGCTCTCAAAATGTTCTCAAAAAAAGATCTTAGCCAAGTCTTAACATGTCAAGAATGCTCTGTGGAAGAAAAAAAATTCAACAAAAACCAATGGTGGAGAATTTTCAAAAATAGAAGGAAGAAGGGCTTATGGGAGTAGCAAGTCATGACTTTTTCCAGACAAGTCGTACTGAGGTAAAGTAACAGTTATATGAGTTGTTATTGCGTGATCTTCTATTAATTCTGGACACAAAGCTTTAGAGACCTCAGGAAATACCATTTTAGTAGCACCTCCCCTTCCACAGGTCCACAACTTTCTCTCATGGTGTTCACCTTATTCTGGCCAGAGAAGCATGCACTTGTCCTTCGTTTTCCATATCTGCATTTCCACTCCCAGCCCGAAAGCCTGAGTTGCTAGAAAACAGGAAATCTGTTGTGTTACTCTTTCATTTCAAGGCAGTGGCAGTGAACATTGGACTGGTTTCGGTACAGATCTTCAGTAACTGGAGACCTGCAGCATTTGGAAGATGTGTTCTGGAGACTAACACTGCAATTCTTAACACGCAAACTCACTGGCGCCAGAGAGTCCTTGTATATTCTCTACTTGGTCTCTTGGATACTGCCCTTCTTGGCTTGGACCAAGTCACCTGTCAAACCAACCTGGCAGAATTGTTTTTCCCTGAAAGTGGTCTTTGAGAACCAGGTGACAAGTCCATCATCCATGTACAGACTGTGCAGTTGGCACACCCACATGTGAATCCCAGTTTTGCCGGTTTCTGGTGTTGACCTTGGGCAAATTTCTTAATCTCACTAAGGGAAATAGTCTAGACAAATTCCAGAGGCAGTGCCCATGGCCCAAGGGCATTTCCTGTTGCTCCCAGCTTTTGCGTAGGTGAGCTGGGTTCATTTAGAGGAGACAAGACAAGGATGACTGGAAGCCGTATAGCCCATCTCTTGGGCACTGCGGGAAACCTCAAAAAGGGAGGTTGGTGTTGTCCTAAGACTTTGGCATGAGCTGTCATTCAAATTTTATTCAGAGAAGTAGCATAGAGACAAGCTACCAAGTCTTGGGATTGCTTCCTGTACTTGGAAGGATTTTTAACACTCCTACACAATCCACCATATAGAATCCAGAGAGTCAGCTACTAAATCTGCTACTAAGAATCCCAGTATTGTCACCATGCCCTTGAACTGTGAGGGAACTGTGGAAACCCCCAGACACTGCTTCCTCTTCCTGGACCTGTGAAAGGAAATTACCCTTCTAGGATTTTTTTTGTTTCTTTGGATTTGGGAAATACAATTAACTGACATTTCTGAGAAGTCCCATGTGAATCACTCTAATAAAAATGTTTTCATTATATATTGGCATCTTGTCTTCTCAGCTGTATTTTGTGACATTTCCAGTTCTCTTTCTTTATACCTACACAGCTCAGAAAGTGCCAATAGCAGAGCAGAGATAATATCCTTAGGGGATATTATCTCCACTTCACAGTTACCAGGACTTCGGAGAACCTCCTTTCCAGGGACCACAAAGCGAGCGTAGAGATGAGGCAGAAGCCCCAGGATTTGACTTCCAAATAGTTTGCTGTCCTGAAAAGTCTTTCCAATACTGTGAGGAAGGAAGGAAGCTAGGCATTGGCTGTCTTACAGTTTTGACACTCTCTGAAGTGACTTCAATCATCTGACTGGCTGAAAGTGTATTTGCTTAAAAAAAAGTTAGTGAGGATTTTTATGACAAAGGAGGCAGCATTTTAATAAGCGTATGATTCAGTGAATCATGTCAGTGACTCTTTACATAACAGGTATTTCCCTCAGGCCATCCCAGTCATGAGATAGAGCCGGGATGTCCCACTGTAGCAAATTGATTGTTCCGCCCCTCCCCCCCTTGCCCATGACCTGTGGGAACATCTATCTCATCCAGTCCTTTCCTCTACTCAGATGGAGGAGATCCTTCGGGGCTGGGTGTTTAGGAACTGCAGTCGTTCCCACACATTCATCTCTGTCTGGCAGCACTAGTGCTTCCTGACCTGGCCTTGGGCCACAGAACCATCTGCCAGTCTTGTCTGCCCTCTTTCTGATACAAAATGTTCCATACACTAACTAGTACAGAGTGCTTTTTTTTTCCTTCTTTAGTCATTTCTTGACTACAAAGACAAGAAGGTACTAACTACACCTAGTGATCACCCTTGAGGTTCTTCTCTTTTGGACCAATCCATCTCAGCCTGCTCACTACATCACATTCTCCTCTTGAGGGAGACTCATCTTGGTTCGCCTCCTTTTCTCTTCCTGACAGTCTCAGGACATCTTCCTCCAGTCATTGCTTCCTATTCCTATCAGACATTTATTCCGAGATTGAATGAGCAGACTTAGTTGGGGTTGTGTTGTGTTGAGTGGTAGAAAGTGTCGGCTTTTGTTATACTTTTTTGAGAGAGGGGGAATCTAGGATGTGAACAAAATGATTGATGTCTATATGTAGCCTTGATTCTGGCTTCCTGCAAGGCAGTTTATTATATTTTTATTGTGCATTACATTCTTTTTTGAGACAGTCTTAATATGTAGTTCTGCTAAACCTTGAACTTAGAGTGGGATTATAGGCAAGACCCTTTTAATTATTTTGTTTTTGTTATGTTTTATAATTAATAGACCGTTAAAGAAAAAAGTTAGATTTATATAGCATTGAACAGCTGAATAGTTTCTTTATACCCCTGCTATATTAAGCGCTAAGTACTTCATTTTGGAATTCAAGGATTTCAGGGTAAATAGATGCAAACTTGTGAATACATTTCTAGCTTGTTGAATTACTAAGAGGCATACAAAGCAAATAATAAATTCAGCATCCTGAATAGATCATGTGCCATTCTGGCAAATTTATTAAATGTGCTAAATGTAGAAAACTTTCAGTCATTGAAATGAGAATTGCAAGTAATGACAAACGTTTATTTCACAGTTCAACATACTTTTCTCTTTTTAAGTTTAAAAGAGACCTAATATAGCCAGATAGTATTCTAACAGTAAGTAGGACATTCTAATTGCTGGTACCCTTCCAGTTCTCTTCTGGGTCCCTATCCTAGTCTAGACCATTTATCCAGAACCACAAATTGATTTTTTTTAAAAGACACAGTTGCAGTCTGGAAGCAGACTGGGAACTCCATTACTGTGTGGTTTCATCTTTTTCCAACACAATCTGTCATGCTCTTAAAGGGTTGGAGAGTTTGAGGTCCACTTTAAGGATCTAATAATGGCTGAAAGATCGATGAAAAGCCTGTAATTATTTGTTGATTGATTGTTAATAGAGAATGCTTTGACTCCTTCACAGTGGCTAGAAGGAACTGTAGGAAGGAAAACCTTCCTTCTTAATTAGACAAAAGGGGGAAATGTGGAACATTCCTTTACACTATGTGACTGATTATAAGTCACTGTGATTGGTTTAATAAAGAAACTGACTTACCAGTAGCTGAACAGGATAAAGTTAGGCAGGAGAGCCAAACTGAGAATAATGGGAAGAAGAAGAGAGGAGTCAAAGGAGTCACCATCAGATGCAGGGAGAAGCAATATGGGCATGCCACACTGAGAAAAAGTACCAAGCCACGTGGCAAAGCATAGATAAGAAATATTACTTAATTTAAATGTAAGCGTTAGCTAGTAACAAGCATGAATTATTGGCTGATCATTTACAATTACTATTAAGTCTCCATGCCAGTTATTTTGGAACTGACGGGAGGTAAAGAAAAGACCGCCTAACAATGGTGCCCAATGCCAGGCCATGTTTATCCACATAGGACCTGAGAATGGTTCTAAATACACAAAAATGGAGCCAAATGTGACTTACTAGTCTTGTGTCGCTCATGGTGGCCAAAGTTCAGAGGCACATTTCCTGGCAGCTGCCTGCATGCTTTAGTTGCCAATGTGCCATGAGCTAAACCATGTGACAAGTTTAAGGTTTTGCTCATGCAGAAGAAAAGTTTATAGATATGTATAGTAAAGCAGGTTCAGACAGAAAAACCCTCTGAAGAGGTTACAGTATATTTAACAATGTTTGTAGGCTGAAGGGGGGAAATGGGTATAGACAGTCATAGAAAAAATAAATAGTTTAAAAACAATAGATAAAAGTTTTTAAAGAAAGACTAGAGTAATAATAATAATAAAAAATAAGCCAGATAAAGATGTAAAATACAGAAAGAGTCTGGATCCTGTATGTTTTGTGTTGTGTTTGAATTTTTTGATTGTTAAGAGACACTGAATTATGAAAGCTGCTAGATTAAACCAACCTATATATTTAAAAATTATCTTGACTTCAAAATGAAGAGGTTATGCCTTTATTTCCACAAATTTAAAGTTATTTTTGGTTATATTTATGTTTCTACTCTTGTTTGGGATATTGTGCTTATGTAACTCATTTAAAAATGTAATGCATAATTAAGAAATACAGGTTAGTACTTAGTCATCTATAATATAAAACCTATACTCATATTAGGTATGTTTTTGATAGATAGTAGAGTATTTTCTCTCTAATTTTACCAATTACAAATGGACTGGATATTATAACTGTAATTCTTACTTGAAAATTGCTTTTGTTGTAAATAATCCTAGTATGTTAAAGTTAAAAACCTTCACTTTTAATATGACAAATATGGGGAAATGCTGTGGAACAACCTTTGTAATCTGTAAACATGTATTGCTCTCATTGTTAATAAAAAGCTGATTGGTGGTTAAGAGCACTGGGTCTTAAAAAAAAAAAAGAGCACTGGATCTTATTGTAGTGGACCTGGGTTCAATTCTCAGCACCCACATGACAGCTCACAACTGTCTGTAACTCCAAGACTGACACCCTCACACAGACATACATGCAGGCAAAACACACAAATGCACATGAAATAAAAATAAATAAAAATTTTAAAAATGACAAAAGCTTCAAAAATTAAAATAAAAACCTGATTGGTCAATGACTAGGCAGGATTTTTGGGGCAGAGAGAATGATGGAAAGAAGAAAGGTAAAGTCAACGGAGTCAGAAGCAGATGTAGAGGGAAGTGAGATGGGCATGCCTTACGAGAAAAGGTACCCAAGCCCTGTGACAAAGCATAGATAGGAAATGTTGGTTAATTGAAAATATCAGAGTTAGCTAGTAACAAGCCTGATCTATCAGCTGAGCATTTATAATTAATATTAGGCCTCTATGTGTCAACTTGGGAGTGGCTTGCAGGACAGAAACTTCTGTCTACATTTTTCAATCCAGCTATCTTGTTTCTCATGTTTTGACTGTGTATGCGCGCGCGCGCGCGTGTGTGTGTGTGTGTGTGTGTGTGTGTGTATCTTTCAAGAATAGACCTGTTGTTCCATCTTACATTCTTACAAAAATGGAAAATTAGAATAAAACAGATTTCTATTTACCGTATTTAATGACATAGCTCAGATAAATGAACAAAAAGACAACAAGTTGGACAAGGGCAACCTGATTAAGAATTAGCTTTTAGTTTCAATCTATCAAAGAAAGATAGCTTAGATGGAGTAGACAACCATCATTGTCATGAGATGTGAACGTTATCAAGACATTTTCTACCTCCAAATATCTTTCCCTTGGCTCTGTCACAGACACTGAAAGGCAGACAACCTTTGGTAGCCAAGATAAAGACTTTGTCTTCATAGGTATAATTAAAATAATAAATATCTATTATGTGAGAAAGGCAAATCTCAACACATTAGGGAATACTTAAAGTATGAAGGCATGACTTTTTATTTTGAGAAAATTAAAAAATTTGAGATAACTTCAGATTCACATGTAGTTAGAAGGAGTGATACAGAGTTGTCCTCACACTTCCCATCTAGTTTCTCTGCCTTGTGTGACTATCACCCAATATCAAAACAGGGAAGTTGATATTGATTCTGTTTGTAGTCTTTATTCTGGTTCCCACAGTTTCATATGTACTTCTTTGTATATGTAGACATGTGTATATATGTAATACATAGATGTTTAAATATATGCACTTTAATGGTGTATAGCTTCATATGGCCACCATCATAGTCAAGACACATAGATACAAAATTCAAATATTCATGATACACCTCCAAGCCTACCCTCATCTACCATCCTGTCTCAATTCAACCAATAATTTCATTGAACATGGAGAAGTCAAGTTGGTTTCACCTAGAAGCTACACTCATATTGACCAACATTAATGGTGCTGGAAGGCCTATTCACCAACATTCATGGTGCTGGAAGGTACTTTGTATGCTACCAGAGGAGAAAAGTAATTATCAATATGACCCAACTAGAAACCTTAGACCTACAACAGCAACCTGCCTGTAAGATACACTGGTGCACCAGCAGTACAAATGTTACGGAAGTGATAAACCACTTTTTGGTCAGATTTGAGGCCCACTCTAGGAGATGGAACCCATACTTGACTGTTTCAGGGTATTTGTTTGCACCTTGTGAAGATGCATTGCTGTGATTGGTTTAGTAAAAAGCTGAATGGCCAATAGCTATGCAGGAAAGGTTAGGCAGGACTTCCAAGCAGAGAGAGGAACTCAGGGGAGAATCCAGGTATGGAAGGGATCCCAGTGAGACTTGGAGCAAGTCAGATGTACAGAATGGAAGAGAGGTTATGGCAGAGCATAGATTAATAGAAATAGGTTAGTTTAAGTTTTAAGAGCTAGTTGGGAACAAGTCTAAGCTAAAGGCCAACCTTTCATAATTAACATTAAGTTTCTGTGTTGTTATTTGGGGGCTGGAGGTACCAACAGAAAGTCAGACTGCACCTGACACTGCTAAAGAGGTCAAGAACCTGAGTCTAGAAGGACATGGGCTCTAAGGGAAGCCTACTATTCTTATTCTGCTAAAAGAACATGGCAATGAAATAGTGACAGAGAGGGAGGACTGATAAGCAAAGGGGCTAAGACTGGGCTGGTTTAACCCCCAGAAACAGCTGACCTGAACAAGGGTCAGTTCTTGATTCCCAGACTAATGACTGGGAATCCAGCATGGGACTGATCAAGACCCCCTGAATGCGGGTGTCAGTGAGGAAGCCTAAGCAATCTATGGGGCCTTGGGTAGTAGATCAATATTTATCCCTGGCACACAAATGGACTTTGAGTGCCCATTCCACCATGAGAGATGCATTCTCACCCTGGACTCTTGGGGGAGGGTCTAGGCCCTGCCCTAGATGAAATGACAGACTATGGACACCCCCATGGAGGGCCTCACCCTCCCTGGGGAAAGGAGGGTGTATTGGGGAGGGGGTTGGTGAAAGGGCATGGGAGGAGGGAAGGGAAAGGGAGAGGGACCTGGGATTGACATGTGAAGCAACCTTGTTTCTAATTTAAATTTAAAAATAAAAAAATAGAAAAAAAGTTGTTTCCTTAGATTCATATGATATAATTAAAGGTTAAATATTTAAGACTCATTGTTTAAAAAAATAGAGCTATGAAAAATGGAAACTGAGATAAAAACACATTCTTTAGCTGTAAAAAAAAAAGACATTAGATTAGAACATTGCTCAAACTTCAGTCAAGAAGTGGCCTCTTCAAGTAGAAGGTAATTAACACAGAGATCCACAACTGGAATTGTTCAGAAGATGAGAGATATGGGAGCATTTAGCCCTAAACGGGATGTCTATTAAACCCTTCCCTTCAAGGCTCAGGCTAGGCTCTATTTAGAAGAGGAAGTGAAAAGATCATGAAGGCCAGAAGTGGTATATGACTCCGAGAAAGCTGTGTCTTCCAGACACAACAGAATGGATACACAAAGTGTAACAGCATCTTGCCTGTGAACCTGTAATGGTAGCCACACCCATTTATGTGTGGCTTCAGTTAGACAGAGCAGAAAGAGGGAAGTGTGAGGTGTGGTTTGCTTGTGCAGGTTCTTTCTCTTGCATCAGCCGATCAGAGCCGAGAGGCACTCTGGCGATTCTTCATTATCATCTGTGTAAGTGTTCTCCAATAAACACCCACCTATCATTTATCTTGGGTCTAGTGAAATCCTTACACCCTTGCCTTCACATATGAACTCGAAGAAGAGACTGTGACAACACATACAAGAACTGCATAGGTTCAAACCAGACAAATTCCTAGTACTGAGAAGGAATGCAGACACAAAGTCCCAACTCTAATTAAGAAACTGTTTGCAATTGATGCTAGGAAAGGGAAAATCGATTTTCTCCAATGACTTATCATTGAGTATACCAATCATGCTGCAAGACAGGCCCTGTGTCCAGGAGTAGCTAACACACAACAGCCTCTGATTATTTGTTTTGGTTTTTTTTAATGTGTGTATGTATTTTGTTTTGCTTGGGCTTTATTTGTTTCCTCTTTTTTTTTTTTTAGTTTCATGTTTTGTTTTTTAATATTTTTTGAGAGAGTAAAAAGGGAGAGAGAGAGAGAGGGAGAGACAGAACACAAAGTTGGGTATTTAAGGAAGTGGGGAGGATCTGAGAGAGGTTGGGGAAGGTGAAGAATATGATCAAAATATATTATCTGAAAATATTCAAATAAAAATTAATTACCTTTTTCATTTTAATATTATATCCCTGGGATCTTGAATAAGAGGCCAGGTTGGGTTTTGCCATCAAAAACCAATTGTTTGTTTCTTTAACAATAGCATTTAAAACAATGTTTAGAAATACATTTATTAATTGTTATTTTATATATATGAGCATTTTACCTATACATGTCTGCACTATGCATGTGCCAGATAACCTTGGAGGCCAGAAGAAGCCCTTGGATCCCCTGGAACTGGAATTACAGAAAGTTTTGTGCTGCACTGTGGGTTCTGGGAATGAAAGCTGGGCCCTCTGCAAGAGCTACAGGTGTTCTTAACCCCTGAACAATTTGTCTAGACACCTAGGGTTTTTGTTTGTTCATTTTTTTTCCTTAGGAATTTTCCGTGGTTATGAATACACTATCATTACTAAGGATGCTTGGGCTGTTTCTAGTTTTTGCATTTATGAATCCTTTGTCTCTCTGTTTTTTGTTTCTTTGACTTCCTGTATATTATTTAACAAAGTTAAGGAGTGTGATTTGACTCATTTATAAGTTTTATTTATTTATTTTTGGTCTTTTGAGACAGGATCTCTCTGTGAAACAGTCATGGCTATCCTGGAACTCACTCTGTAGACCAGGCTGGCCCCGAACTCACAGAGATAAGTCTGTCTCTGCCTCCCGAGTGCTGGAATTAAAGGCGTGCACCACCACCACCACCTAGCTATTTATAGTATTATAAAGTATATTTTTTTGTTTTTTTACACTGCTATAGATATAAGTAATTTACCATACTTTACTGGTACTTCTGCTTCACCACTACTAGTGAAGTGTAGAAATCTTACCATCACATGAGTTCCTTTGCCCTCCCATTGAAAATGCATATTCAATTTTAAGATGCAATTACCTTATATCTTTCCCACATATACTGAGCACCTGATCAAAAGTGGTTCTATGTTTTCACTTTAACAATGAATCATGATTTTTAAAACACATGAGGAGAAAAAATGGCTATCATATGCATCCCTACTGTTACCCGTTACATCTCTTTTCTGGGTAAGATTAATGTAAAAATTCACTAAGGAGGTGTCTGTTGTTAATTTTATATTTCATAGGGATTTATGACTACCCATGCAACAAAGTGTTTCAAATAAATCTCCTCTTGTAAACTCTTGGGGGAGTTTTAGATTTACAGAGAGCACTTGGGAAAATGCAACCTTTTCCAGTCTTTTCAGAGGTAGAGTGCTGTCCTCCCTCATCTGCTGCCCAATGACCAGAAAGCACTGTAATTGCAATTTCTTCCAGCTGGTGTTGCACACCAGCACTGTAAATGAGCGAGTAATAGGGTCCAAGGTTGCTTAAAGCAACCTGGTTTTTTTTTTTTTTGTGGGGATGCATAAATGAGTTCCTGTTTTGTGTGGGGTGGAATTAGAACTCTGGGCCTCATGCCTCAGTTTACTTCTCTGGGCTCCGGTCCAATATATGACTTGGAACTCTGATTCTCGAGATTTCTCATTTAAAGAAACTTGGAATGGCCAAGAACAGCTTGGGAAGTTTTAGATTGTATCAACTGTTAGGAAACTACAAACAAGTGGCTGTTTCTGGCAAAAATGATTACTTGATTAAGTTTTACTTCTGGTGATATTAGTATCTGAATCAACAGACTGGGAAAATAGATTGTTTTTCCCAGGGTGAATGGGGATCTTCCAATCCATTGAAGGCCTGAATTACTTAAAAACCTAAGGAAAAGAGGATTCTCTCTGCCTGTCTCTTTGCAACATGAGATACTGGCCTTTCTCCTGCCTTTGGACTCAGACTTGAACTATCGGCTATCTTGCTTTTCATAGTTTTAGATTTGGAGGCTTGGAGTGATCCCACTTACTCTAGGATTTCTGATGGCTGAGGGCAGATGTTGGACTTTCTCAAGCTCTGTAATCACCTGAGCTTATTCCTCATAGTAAATCAATCTCCCTCCCTCCCTCCCTCCCTCCCTCCCTCCCTCCCTCCCTCCCTCCCTCCTTCTCTCCTTCCTTCCCTCTCCCATGTCTGTCAGTATAGACATATATTTACTTATTATGTCTCTCTAGAGAACTCTAACTCATCCCTTCCTGCAGCCACACAGAATAACATCCTAAATCGATTGTTATTTGAGCTAAGGAAAAGGCCCTTGGTGTTCTCAGGAGCATCAAGCAGGGATCCAGCTTTGTGATAGCAATGGCATAACTTTCTAAAGCACATCTAAGGATGTTCCTGACAGATCCCAAATGTACAAACCGTTACCTGTTATTAAAATGGTGGCAGACGGCTTGTGTTGTGGAAGTGCAACCCTCTGTTGCCCCTACTCCACCTCAGGGGTGTGGGGATAAGGCGGGGTGCTGAACTCAGGCTCACTGTAAAACAGTGTTAGAACTAAGGCTCACTTGGGGGTGAGGGTGCTGAATTCAGGCTCACTATGCTTCTTCCTTTCCTTCTCAACATGTAAGACAAATGGCCTCTTTAAGTGTCTTGCCATCTTTTAGAGACTGAAGAGTGAAATAGCTCTTCATATCTAAAGTTCAAAAAAGCTTGTTGTTATTGCTTTAGAACCATTAAGTCTTGTGACAGGTTGTTTCCCAAAACATCTGCAGTGGTATGTCCCCTCCTGTGTACTTCTTCAGAACCAGACTGATTTATATTAAGAGGTGGTGTTTACCTCTCTCGTGGGCATGATACTTTGGTTTCAATTCCCAACACCTAGAGGGGAGGGAGCATAGTCATGTACACCTGTAGTCCAAGCTCTCATGAGACTGTCACAATAAGACCAAGAGTCTAAGGACAGCCTGAATTCCACAGGAAGAGTCTGTCTCAGAAATAAGTAAATAAGCATTTCTTAGGAGTGTGATTTAGCATTTCTCTGTCTGAAATTAGAATGGCATGCTTTAAATACAAATTATCTGTCAAGGTCCTTCCTGTAGAGTTTAAATTTAACTCAAGAGGTATCTTCAAATCTTGTCATCCTGTCTAAAACTTAATTCCTTTGTTTTCAGGGTCTTGAAGGTGCCTCCCTTGCTCCTGTGTCCAACACACATCTTGTCTCTGATTATATCCCTCATGTGTGTTCCTGCCTGGGTGGCTGCTCTGCTCCCCCCTTTCATCTTTGTGGGCTTAAATTACTTTCTAGAAGTCTTCTTTCCAAGGGAGCTGTAATGAACACACTCAACTATACTTAGGGATAAGTTCAGTTAAAATGCTTTAAGATCTATTACATACATGAACATAATTCAGAGAGAAAAAAAAACACCACCCTGAAATCTGTTTCATCTTTAACCTGAGTATTGAATGCTCCGGTTTGTTTTCTGCTATAGACATTGAAGAGTAACGAGACTTTGATTGTTGTCATCTTGGAATGTAACGCAAAGATGTTGACTTTGGGATCTAGCCCTCTTGCCTCCACCCCACCGGATGTGGTCTCATAAGTCTTGTTGACATTAATGAATAGTTTTGTGTGCACAGCACAAGGATAAGAGAGACAACAGAGGGGTCAGAGTGGCGATTTCTTCCCTAGAAGCATGAACCACAAACTCTGTCCAACAAAACAATCACTGGCATAACAATGTATGCCATTGCTTTTTCTTCATTCTATAGGGAGATGTTGTAAGGTCGCTTAATTAATAGAATCTTTTGTGCATCACATTCAGAAGAGCCTTCCCCTTTCAAGGAGGAATCTAACAGCACAGCAAACATATGCATTTCTGGCTGCATTTCAGGCCATATTTATTAACTAAGTGCTAGGGTGGAGTAGGGTTCTCTTGCCAATGGGATTCATAGGACACAGCACTTGAAAGCACATCAAGGACTGAACCATGTCTGCAACAAGCACAATTGCTGCCTGTAACTCCAATGGAGTCGGTGCTGTCTGCACTGACGGCATAAACCACAGGCTAACTGAAGAACTTGAGGCACCTGAGATTAAACACAGTCTCCCAGTATATGAGGTGCTGCGACCAATCTCCAGAGCCACGTGAGTTTAGAGAAAATAGCAGCTGGTCAGATGGAGGCCATTTCCGACTTTCCCCCACCATTTTGGGCACAGGGACCTTCCTGGAGCTGAAGTCTTCCATATCCTGTTGTTGGCAAGGAATAGCCTATTCACCAACAAGTCTACTTCACTCCACCCACCCTTTGCAAAACAACATTTTTGGAAGAAATCCAATGACCTATGAAACTAACACAAGGAATGTGCCAGGTAATTAAGACACAGGCAGGTTTTCTTTGGTGCCTCTCTGCCTCTGCACACACTCCCTCCCACCTCTCCCAGCTTCCAAAGTCAGAAATCCTCCTCCTCCTCTTCCTCACTGCCCCCCTCCCCAGACAGTTGTCCCCCTTCCCCTCAACTCCTTGCTGAGTGTGTGAAGACTAGGAGATTGGAATCAAAGGGTTCATGTCAGGTGACAAAGCTGGCACATATTAAACACTTAGTATTACACAGTCACCCCTTCAGAGTGCTCCAAATCCATCAGTCATCATGGAAAAATTAGAAGCTTTACTGGGTTCCTGCCTCTCCAAACAGATCTTCTCAGCTCCTTAATACACTCCATAATTCACCATTTGAGAACAGAGCCTCAGACCAACAAGACTGTCTCTGTAACACACTGTCAGGCAACTTGGAAAAGACAGAGAGGAACAAGTCAAAACAATCAGCAATTTCATTAAGGGGATAAGATTAATCTTGAATGATGCCCAAGTCTGACTCACATTGTCAATTATATATGATCTCCGTGAGCAGGCCATTTTCCAAACTCACTGAAACAGCTGCATGTTTCAATGGGCTGAGCTTACCCTATCCACTGCCCTCTGGCTGTTTTTGTTGTGGATTATGTAATTTATTGAGTGATGCAATAAGGAGAAGAATACTTTCTACCTGTGCTTTGTACATGATGGTGTCCAACGATTAGGGAAACGGGCTAAATTTGGCCCAGGACCTTGGATTTCAACACCCTAATTTGCTCTGTGACCTTAGGCCTATTACTTCCCTCTCTGCATCCGCTATAAAATTGATGTGGAGCAACTATGCTTACCTCTGTCATCACTGGATCTGAAACAAACTGTAACTGCCATTCGAGCAAGTACTGGTCCTTGAAACAAATACCCAGAAGATTTGGGCTAAGATTCCTGGAAAGTACACAATGGGCATTATCTCAAACAACAAAACATTGCCTTTATGATTTATCTTTGCCTTTAGCTATAGGAAACTGTGTTTAAAAGGGGGCTCATAGGTGATGATACTTGGAATGGAGGAGGAGGAGGAGGAGGAGTTCAAGAGCAGTCTCAGCTGAACAGCAAGTTCAAGAATAGCCTGGACTCCTTTGAAATAATTATAAAAGAAAAAGAAACTTACATTTTTAAAAATCAGTGTCAAGTAGAACAAAAGGAATTAAAGAGATCTAGGGCCTGTTACATGCAAAAAAAAAAGTCACATTTTTTAACCCCAAGATGTATTCTACAAGATCAATTAAAAATTATGTCATAAGGACACTAGAAGAAAACTGGTTAATATTTTTTAATAACCTTATTGCTTTCTTACGGATATCATAAAATTCAGATGCCACAGAAGGAAACCTGATGAATTCACAGCAGAAAACTGGAAAACTTCCTTGAAAAACCATGTATACAGGAAGCAAACATTATCAAAAAAATGGAGGCAGTGTGTGCATCTAACATGCCAGAAAAGACAAATGCCTCTAACATATGATATGCCTTTTAAAAATCAATACAAAAATTATGAATATATAATCAAGCAAAAGATATAAATAGGCAAAAGAAAAAAGGGGTAAAAGACTGACCAGCATGTCAAAAGAATCACAGCCTTGTTCATAGTGGACACAGAAGAAAGACAAAACCAATGTAAATCCTTTTGATTGTCAGACAGACTAACATATCAATGTTTTTGCCACCCTCAACCGCTGTAGTGTGGACAATAGACTGTACAGATCCTGATGGCTTGTGTGGTGCTTGGAAGAGTTGATAAATGGACAAGATATATTAAAATTTATTTATAAATTTGGTAATTCCCTTTCAAAACTTTTTAGGAAGACATGCTTCCAAAAATATTCAGAGACTATTTACTTTAGCATTGTTGGCAATAACAGAAACCCAGGAATATCTACATGGTACAATACCAATTCTAGACCATAAGAATTATAGCAGGTCTATATATAAGATGAAAAAAGCTGTTGAAGGTTTGTTTTTAAGAGAAGAAAACAATGTCCAAATTAATAAATGTAGAACATCCCATGTAAAATTTAAAAAGGGATCTACAAATAATATAAGCGAGAAGACAGAGGAGTTTAAAGACAATGGACTTTTGCTATTGTCTTAGAATCTTGGCTGTTTCAATGCTTACAACAGTTAAGTGGTTTCCCCATATTCTAAATAGCAGTTTTATATTATCATTCGAAACTTTCTTTCAATGAAAGAAACCCTATATAGTATCTCTTAGCATGCCCTGCACCTCGTCTCTATCTAAGAAGATATGAGAGCTTGACCAGAGAAGGAGAGGGAGACTAGAGACATGTCATGCTCACATTTGAGTTAGGGCTCCATGGACTTCCCCACATCCAGACAGAGGCTGCCTAGAGAGAATGAAAAAAACACACCTAGGAGAGGAGAGAGGCTCACCAGAGGGAAACACTGCAGCTTCCCAACCCCTCAACCCTGACAATAGAGAACACTCAGAGCTCCTCACCTGCTTCTCCTGCACCAGAATAGTGGAAAAACTAGTTGTGGCGGTTGCCTGGTGTTCCTTAGAGCATGTGCATGTGTACTGCCTGGAAAGAAAAGGTAAAAGCCAGACTGAAGATATTTGAGTTACCTGTCTTGTTAACGGGACAAAATAACCGACAAAAGCAACTTAAGGAAGAAAGGATTTTTTTCACTCATAGTCAAGGGTATGGTCAATCCTGGCCGGGAAGGCATGGCAGCAAGCATTTAAAATAACTGGTCACATTGCATTCACTTCCAGGAAGCAGAGAGCAATGAGGGCTGGAGCTCAGCTCCTTTTTCCTGTGTATTCAGTCTAGGAACCGAGCCCATGTGCCGCCCACATTTAGGGTGAGTTTCTCCACCTTGAGATTTGTTTCTAATTCTAAATCACATCAGGTTGCCTACCCAGATAAAGTGTCACAACTCCACTCCTTGTCAACCTGACTCCGAAACATTTCACTTTTAAACCACGCCGTGCACCCCTTGTCAATACTAACCATCAATGCGGGTGTCAGGAATGACCTACTATGTTAGAACAAAGAAAACAGGCCGAGGTGGGTGGAAGGGTCCAAGCCTTTCCAAGGAGCCACACAAGCATCCCAGAAAGTGTTCAGATCTGTGCTGTAGAAAAGTCCTTTTACAGACTGTGGCTTGCTGGGGCAGGACTGGCTCAGGAGGCGTATCCTGTGAGAGCAGGAAAAGTGTAATATCCATTTGGGGCAAGTCTTTAGAGGTTTGGCTGAGAGAACTCTGACAACAAACACTAGAAAAGCCCCAACTGGGTCTCTGGATACACCCACAGCACAACCCCATGCAGGAAAAATCCAGAGAGAGGTGTCTATCATTTAAAAGGAATATGTCCTTTTAAAGGGATTACCTTTTCCTTTTCTCCATGTTTTGTTTGTTGTTTTCATTTTGTTTTGTTTTGTTTGAGACAATGTTTCACTATAGCCCCAGCTGGCTTGCAACTTGCAGCTATCCTCCTGCCCCATTCTCATTAAGTGCTGGGATTACAGCCATAAAGTACCCTGTTTCGCTAAGATCTTTTCTTTTTTTACTTTGCCTCCTGCCCCTCCCTCTGTCCTGAAGGATCCTGGGATGCGGGGAGGGGGAAGGGGGGATGGAAAAGCAAGGTTGAGAAGAGGAAAGCCAGATGCTACACTCCCTTTCTCCCTGAAAGTTTCTGAACCAAGCCAAGCCTAACCTCTGGCCATAAACAAGAGGTAAGATCTCTAGATTTCTATCAAGAAAAGGGTGAGTGTTTTAACAATAGACAGGTTTGGAAAAGCTTCAGGATCTGCCTTAGGTACTACCCAGGGGCCATGACAAGAGGAATGCAGAGCCTGAAGGGCTGGATTAGGAAGGAAAAAGGCCACTTTCTCATCTCTTTATTGCTATACAGTTCAGTCATGTGCTAAACATTCCTCAAAGGGTCAACAAGAAGCTGTTAACTGAGCTTCAAGGATTAGGATGTCACACAGGAAGCCCCCCCCCCACCGTCCAGACTTTGAACACCTTTAAAAAATTACTCAGTATTTAAGATGGTTTAAATAGGGAGCCAATACACATCTTGTAGCCACATGAACTTTCCTGGGGCATTTATAACATCTTTCCCCGATCCTATCCTTCAACTTTTACACAGTCAACTGCCACCTACTTGGCCTAACTGGCTAGCATTAAGTAGAGTTCTCTGGCCATCTAGTTGTCCTTACAAGGCACTAGAACCTCTTGGCATCTATCCCTGCAGTATTCTAAAAAAAATAAAACAATGTTTGAGAGGGAGGTCCCACACAGCCTGTGCTGTGGCTAGCCAGTCCTACCTAACCAGTGGCATTGTGGAATATTCCTTAAGCCTTGACAACTGTCGTTAGGGCTTCTGGCGCATTTATGAAGTATACGCATCACAGTACATTTCTTAAGCCTTGACTGACAGTTGCTGTCAGGGCTCCTAAAACATATGTCACACAGCAGAAGGGGGTCCTGGTATGAACAAGCCCAGGTCTGGAGAGTTCAATGGCTGTCACTAAGACGCTCATTCATCCACCTATCACTGTCAGTCAATAGCCAGTGTTTTGATTGATTGTTATTACCATGCCATGAAGTAGCAAATAAAAAACTGACAAGGCTGAGGAAAGAAAAATGGCCTTGAGTGGTTCTTTTGCCTAAGAACTATTTGGTTGCTAGGCTGTAGTATCTCTATGTCAAGACAGTTATGAGGATATTCTGTATCCCCATGAAGACTTGTGGCTGTGGTAAGGTACTCTGTTGCTTTCTAGAATGAACTGCTCGCCTCACAGCTCTGTGAAAGACAGGATCCAAAACAATGTCAAGCTCTGAGGCCTCTGTCCCAGCCAAAGGTCTCAGGCCTTTGAGTGACCACAGTCACACAAATAGAGCCTCTATATGAATACATCACTGTGTCCCCCATCCCCCTTTCCACTGAGAATAACCTTGTTACTCTTATTGCCTTAACTTCTCCAAAAGCTATGGGTAGTGAGAGAGCTACATTCTGCAAGGTGGGGAGAAATAACCAGCGAACTTTCCATTTGTTTCATGAAGAAAAGTGAAGCCTGCCATGCTCCTAGCAATGAGGTGATCTTTTACCCCAAATTGAGTCACCCTTCCTGCAGAATCATTCAATAACATTGCCAAGAGTCTACTGAGTAGTAAAGCCACAAAGTATACTCACAAATCACCTCTCACCCTGTTGGGGTCAGGAGGCTATAGATTGTGAAAAAGAAATAAAGATGAAGGTATGAGTGCTCTAAAAAGGGAGCAATATTCATTTATCTTCTAGAAATTGATGGAGAGTTTTCCGGAGTTTGGAGACTACCTCTTTAGTTCCTTTTCTGTTTCTCTTATTGCCAGCTGTCATGGTACTTGCACAGAGTGGTATTTTGTGGATGCAGATAGAATTTTACAGTGAATTTATAGGTTGTCTGGCAGTCACTGTGGTGGTCATCCTCGTTCCAATCAGCTTTTGACAAGCCCACCCAAACAGGAACTTCTGGCCTTCAAGCATCCTGTTCTCAAAGATAAACAAGATTAAGACAGGGTTCCAGGACATTGCCTAGGCCTTTTCATGGACAGCCTCTTCTCCAAGGCATCTACCAAGTTACCTTCTTAGCAGCTGTCATCCAGGCTCCAGCTAAAGAGCCAGATTACAGCTATCAAAGCACCATCGATAAGAAGAGCCAGTTCAGACCCCCCTGGGAGGAGGCAGTAGAGGCTGAAAAAAGCAAAATGTGGGTCTTGACTTCTGTCATTCACCTAAATGGCAGCCTGAATGGTCAGACACCAGGATGACTCAGGTCATGAAGTCAGAGCCAAGCAGCAGGAGGAATGAAGATGGAGGAAAGGGCATTTCAGTAATTTGACTACTTAAAAAAACAAGGTGGGGGAGGGGAGCTGAAACAAGTGACTTCTACTTCCAGCAGAGGAAAAAAAAACAAAGCCAGCTTCTTTTCTGGTAGAATCTCATGGTGTCTAGGGCCTTAATCAGCTGGGTCATGCCACAGGGCTCTCAAAAGGAGAGAAATGACTGACAGGAAAATTAACCTGGATTTTGGAATGTGCAGGTGAAGATAACTCCCTCTGGCCAGTTACCACAGGACTGCCAGGAAAGGAAGTTGCACAAGACTGAAATGTAACAATTAATTAACAATGCAAAAGAGCCCTATCTGAAAGGGAAGGACAGGAAGCTCTCACAAGCCTATAAATTATTTCTGCTTGTTGAGTGCTAAAAGCACAAGTTCTAGACGTATATAAATAATATATCCCTGTAAATAATTGAAAACATAAGGAAAATTACATAAGCAGAAGCCAAATCTAAATTTAGCAAGGCCAGTGGCTTTTAGAACCCTTACACATTATGTTTCTCCCTAAGCCCCAGCACCTTGGCTAGGGTTGGGGAGGTGTGGATGGGGTTAGGATCATAAAGAGAGATATTTCATCCTATCATAGAGAACTGACTATAGTATTTCCTTTCTCTGGCTTTTTAGTTTCTATATCATTGTTTTTTTAGTATGAACAAATGAGCTGTGAAATCCCTTCCAGGCTTGGCTTTCTGTTTTTGTGCAAATACTAACATCTTGTAGCATCACAAACATCTCTTTGTAATTTATGATAGGATACATCCTTACGCAGCACTTCCTGTAGTGACTTGGGAATCTTGGTTTTTCTGGTGTGTGAGCTAAGAAGTGACTATCTTTGGTCAACTGAGTATTCTGTAGCTACAACCTTTGTTCATGAATTAGCTAGTTGTTGTTCTCTTCTTGGGAAATTAGTTTGTGGTCTGTTTCCTTCAGAGGACGACTTCACATGGTACCAGGACCACTGGTGTAAATTAGATAAATGGGTTTCATTTTCTTAGTTGTCCAAAGTACATGGGGAACAAGACTCCAGGCTGGTTTTTTCCCCTAGCACTGGCTGCATTCTTAGGGATGACTTATCAAGTTGCCCCCTGATTAATGAAAAAAGAAAAGTTAGATGCAGTAGGAGTTTGGCAAAGTTTCCTTTATCAGTGATTGTTTATATAGAGAGATAATGACTTAATCACAACAGCTGCTATTTAGTATATAGGAACCAGTTGATAAGCGCACACATTATCTTTGGTCTTAACAACCATCCGGTAAAGTGAATAGTATCAGGAAACTGAGTCTCAAAGGTTAAGTATATTGTTCATGACCACATAAGAGACAGAAATAAGAACCTACGAGGGTCTCATATCACCCCAAACCCAATGATAGCTTCATCACACTGATCCTGAGTTTCGTTTCAGACAACAAACACACTGAGATGTCTAAGTCCACGATGGTAATACAGTGGTTCCCCAAGTTGCAATATTTTAAGTTTATGTGGAGACATTTCAGAATCTTGGACCCTTCTTTCTTATTGTCCTGAATTTATACTTGTCTTTATACAGAACTACAACTTGAATGTTTGTATCCCTCCAAAATCATGTTGACACTTAATCTCCACTGGAACACACTAAGAGGTAAGGCCTTGGGGAGTTGACTAGTCCTCAGAATGAAGATCAAGAGAACACTCAACTTCTGCTCTGGCATCTTGCACCAAGTGAAGGCACAGTGAACAACAAACCACTTTGGGAGCAGAAACCAGGGAGCAAACATATCTTGATTTTGATAGTTGGGTTTCTTTTGCCAAGATGAGACACCATGACTATGGTAACTCTTATAAGGAAAACATTTAATTGTGGGGGCTTGTTTATAGTTTCAGAGGTTCAATCCATTATCATCATGGTGGGGGACATGGTGGCATACAGGCAGATGTGGTGCTGGAGAAGTAGTTGAGAGTCCTTCATCTTGCAGGCAACAGGAAGTGGTATGTCTCACTGGGAGGTATCTTCAGCACATATGCGACCTCAAAGCCTGTCCCCACAGTGATGCACTTTCTCCAACAAGGTCATACCTATTCCAACAAAGCCCTACTTCCCAATAGTGCTACTCCTTATGAGCTTATGGAGGACAATTACATTCAGACTACCACAGCCTCCAACTGTGAGAAATGATTTGCAACTGTTTATAAATTACTGCGCCTCAGATATTTGTGTATGAGAACAAATGAACTGAGACATTAGTATTACCACAGTTTACTCAACCATAATTTAGGATGTATTTGCTTTAATCAAAGCATTTTCCCCTTATAGTGCCAGATAGCTGTTAAAATAAAAAGAAAAGGAATATATTGAGCTATAAATCTCACATCTTACCCTCATTTATATTTCTTAGCATTTTTTATTCATCTCCCTTAAATTGATCATAGTTATTAAATCAATGCAAATTTATATGATCATTAGCCACATAACTCTTAGAAACCAGTTGTTTAAAATAATAAAATATGGACTTCGAAACATGGGAAAGTGGAAATCAATTTTGTTATTCCAATTATAAAGAATTTAATCCATCCTGGGGTGAACAGTAAGTAAAAGGAAACACAAAAATTAGGTGTAACTCAAGTGAGAGTAAGCATTTAAACCTATGAACCACAGATCTAGAACCAGTGGAAAGGCTAAATGGCAGTTTGCTTTTAGTATAGAATGGCTTTGTAGTATTGAACAAAATATTTGGGGCACCAAAAATTGTTTGCATTTGAGGCAATGAAACAGGATGAGGTGTGTTTAGTGAATGATATTAAAAGAAATAATTCTTAAACAGCAACAACACTGCACTCATATCAAAACATTCAACCCTTGCTGGCCATCATCACTGTGATTGCCTGATCTATGACCTCTTTGTCTCCAGTTCCACGCTCTGACTGCAACTGTCACTGAGTCACACAGCCTGCTCTAGGCAGGACGCCAATTTGATTACAACAACTGCTTGTGCCACAGAGAAAGTTAGTTTTCAGGGTCCTAGCAAATGGTTCACCCAGGCTCCTGGTTCTAGGGCATAAAGTTTGGTTGTTATTCATAAGTTGAAAAATAAATATCTGCCTAACCGAATAAACCAGCAATTTGAAAAATGCATGTAAGTAGAGAATCTAGTAGCCAAGACAGACTGAGGAGACCCTAGACTGTCATAAGCAGATATGAACACAGTCACCTGCCTCAAAAGTACTATGTCTGTGTGTTCAGTACCTTTACAATCTTGTTTTTATTTTCTAGGGTTACAGTACTACTTGCTGATTTTTGAATACCTTATGTCTAGTGCATGGCATATGTAAAAATAATATTTACTTAGCTGAAGTGGAATAATGAAGACACCTAGAGACAGCTAACTGTCACCTAGCTTTATTCGCCCCTAAGGTTGTTCATATTCCTTTGGCCTTTACAATTGAACTATATCACTCTACTTTATTTATCTCTGCAGAAACTAAACCTTCAAAAAGAAGAACAAAGCCAGGCATAGTAGCACATGCCTTTAGTACCAGCACTCAGGAGGCAGAGACAGGCTGAGTTCGAGGCTAGCCGGTCTACATAGTGAGTTCCAGCACACCCAGAGCTACATAGTAAGACCCTGTCTAAATGAATCAATAAGTAAATAAACAAAATCTTATCAAATAATATCATATTCTACTAATGTAAAATACAAACATGGTGTCACTAGGTTGTGCTAGCTACCGTAGCGGCTATGCAGTACACTACTCCATTTTCATATTTCTGTATTGTTCTTTTTCGGTTTGGATCTAAAATATAAGTTAGGACATTAAGTTATCCAAACCTCTGGAAAGGAATACTCCTCTATTTGAAATACACCTCTATCTGATTGATAGTGTATTTGTTTTATTTAAATAGCTCACCCAATAAATTCTTATTAAATTGCATTAACAGGTAGTTAAGGGAGTAAAAAAAACAATAATAGCAGTTGCAATGTAATTAATATTTCTTTGTCTCCACTCTGATGCTAATGGTGAGCATATATTAGCTCACTTGGTTATGACAACAAAACTATGTGATATCACTGCACAGACTATAACTGTTACAGAGGTTAAGGAATGTATTCAAGGCTATCCACCCAATAAGTAGAAGTGCTGAAGTTCAACCCGGAGCTCTTAGGCTCTAAGGCTTAGTTAACACACACAGACAGAATCAAATTTGTGGGTCTGGGGTCTTGGGGCCTGAAACTACTTGAATAGTCCTAATGGAGAACAAGACTGGCCAGGCCAAGAGCCCCACTTTAGTGAGGCCAGCGATGACTGTGCAAGCAAAGTTGACCTTGGCAAATCCCAGTGAGTACAACTCAGTTTAAGAGTCTGCACTTTTTTAGTCATCTTCACCCTTCCTTCCTCTAGAACATTCTTCTCCCTGCTCAGCCAGTATTTCTGTTTTCCATAGATTTCTTGGCTATATTAGGAACTTGCTTTCTTCCTCATAGTCTGAGTCAAAACTGGAATTTTTCAGAAGCTATTCTATCAAGAAATGAAGGAACAAGGACTGGTAAGCTCAGTAAGGAAAGGTGAGCTTACCAGGTAATTATGAGGGCATGCATGTGATCTCTAGTACCCTAGGAAAAGAGCTGGGCACAGTATACCTGTAATCCTAGCACTGAGGAGTTGAAGGCATGAAGATCTCTGTGGCTTGCTGTCCAGCCGGTCTAGCCAAATCCATGAACCCCAGGCTCAGAGATACACCCCATTTCAAAATGTAAGGGGGTGGGATGGTTTAAGGAAGACAGCTGAAACTGGCCTCTGGACTCCACATACATGCTCACCTACAAATAAAACCCATGGAAATACTAAGTGGGTGTGGCAACCTGCCTATAAGTCCAGCTTCAGAGATGGAGACATCTGGTTAGCCAGACTAGTCTTATCAGTGAGTTCTGTGTTTGTGGAGACCCTGCCTCAATGGAGAATGGTTCCAGACATCAATCTTGTGCCTTCACACACTTAGACAAACACATGCACACATACTCACTCACAAGAGAGAGAAATAAATAAACAAAATTAGGTTATTAATATTACAGAAAAGCAAGTAACTCAGTATTAAAGGAAAGTGATCAGAGCCATGCATGCTTGACACAAATCAGCACTGCCTTCTTGTAGGTTCAGTAGTTAGATAAGTTATTTCCTGAGAAGGCATAAAAAACTAGGACTTCAACACACTTTCTAAAATGCAGTATCTGAGCACTCCTCCTGAATCAGTCTCAGGCAAGAATGGTACACAGTTAACCTTCCAAGGGGAAAAAAAGGATCTGTTGGAATCTCCCATGTCAGTGAATGCATGCTCATAGTGCTCTTTGAAGCATGGTGTAGTAGTCTGAATGTGATTGGCCGCCATAAGCTTACAAGGATTGGCATTATTAGGAGGTGTGGCTTTGTTGGAGTGGGTATGGCCTTGTTAGAGGAAGTATGTCACTGTGGACATGGGCTTTGAGGTTCCCTATGCTCAGGATACTGCCCAGTGTCTCAGTTGACTTTCTGTTGCCTGTGAGATGTAGGATTCTCAGCTACTCCTATAGTACCACCTCTGCCTCTATGCCACAACGCTTCCCACCATGATGATAATGGACTGAACACCTAAAACTGTAAGCAAGTCCCCCCAACTAAATGTTTTCCTTATAAGAGTTGTTGAGGTCATGGTGTCCTTCAGAGCAATAGAAACCCTAGCTAAGACATATGGTGTCGTCTGGAAAAACACCAGTGCTGTGTCAGTCACTTCTGAGCCTGTACATTGCTTTGACCTAGCAGAACTACAGGTGGGCAGTTATTCACCTTGGGCCTGGAGCAGCAGGAACAACCCCTGGAGGCGGACATGAAATGCTTTCACGGTGCTCACCTGCAGTCTGCCCCCTGCCTTCAATACACTCTGTGAAAACAGCCCCAGAGAAAGCAGACTGAAAGACAGTCCAGAAAGCGAAATCTCCTTCCAAATGACCTCCCCTTCTTTGAAAGAAATGCTGTTTTGTATTAAAGCAATTTCTATAAAGAGATAGATGAGAAGTAAGTAGTGAGAGCTATTTGGAGGAAAAGAGAGGGAACGATATGATTAGAGAATAAAGGATACTTTTTTTATAAGGATATCAATGTGGGGGGAACTAACCCATTGGATAATATACAGATAATAATTAAGTCTGTTTCTAATGACCTGAAGGATTTACAATGTCCTTTAAAAGCAGGACTGTAGGAAAATGAAGGTTGATTGAACAAGAAACTATTGATGGGTGGCAATTCCTTCCATTCCTTTCTTCCTTCTTGTTCTTTTGGTGGTACATAGGATCAAACCCGGGTCTTGCACGGGCTAAGCAAGCAGTATTACATTACTAAGCTACACATGTAGACTAGTTGTTCAATGGTTAATTAAAAAAAAGGTCAACACTTTTTTTTTGACTTAATGGATCACACTTTAAACAAAATTAATGTTCTCTTTACTGAGTTCATATGAGGTCTAATCCCTTCGGTTATGGATCTTTCCAGGAATAATTAGGATGTGGAGCTTGATAATTTCACCTTTAACAGGTTCTTTGGTTAATTCTGATGCACTCCCAAATCCAGCACTGTTGGCACACTGTTTAGTGGCTACCTACGAGTGTATTATATATACTGATATATCATATGCATGGGACATTTAATCTATGTTTTCGCCACTGTAAATCATGATACACTGTCAACCTTCATAATAATAACTAATATTCATTGAATGCTTTCTATGTGCTAGCTGGAACTAAATGTTTATGTGGTCAGGACAACTTGCTACTGAGATGAAATCATATGTATTTTAAAGGTTTTGATGCCCATTTCCAGCCGGCTATGCCAGCAGATTAGCTCTGAGGCCATTTCGTACTTTTATGACGAAAAAACACTGATGACCCTATTGCGTGGAGACTAATACTCAGCTATCAGCTCAGTAAGCACCCTCAAACAGCAGCTTATTCAGCAGACTTAGGAAAGATAAAGCCCTGTGTCCTGGCTCCAGCAGCAGATCTTAGCTGCTATTGTTTCTAAAAGTAGCACTCCTGAGTGGTTGCTTCCAGGAATGTCTACCCAGACTGAGCAGCAGAGACAGTTGGCTGTCTCTGGGAACTGGCACATTTCATATGCTGTCTCTTCCAGGACCCATCAAGGCATAGCTGTAGCCAAGGGAACACAGAATGTGGAATTACTGGGCTCAAGATATTTTTCTTTTTTTTCCTAAATAAAATCATAAAGCAGAAAGAAAAAAACGCTCTGATGTGAGAAAAAAATTGTAATAACCTAAATAATTTGCCGATAGGCTCGTGTTTGAATACTTGGTCCCCAGCGAGGGGAACTGTAGAACTGTTTGGGAATGAGGAGGAGGTATGGCCTTGATGGAGGAGGTGTGTCACTGGAGGTGGGCTTTCTATAGCATCCCGGTTAGCTCTCTGTGCCTCATGGCTGTGCTCCTGCTTCAGCACCGTGCCTGCCTGCCTGCCTGCCTGCCCGCCCGCCTCCCTGCCTGCCTGCCTGCCTGCCTGCCTGCCTGCCTGCCTGCTGTCATACTCCCTGCCATGACTGTCATGGACTAACCTGGAACTGTGAGCCCAAGTTAAACACTTTCTTTTACAAGTTGTTTCATCATGGTGTTTTGTTTTTGTTTTTATAGAAATTGAGTCATAACTAATACATCTCATCCTTCTTTTCCTCAGTTTCTGCTGTCATGGTGTTTTGTTTTTGTTTTTATAGAAATTGAGTCATAACTAATACATCTCATCCTTCTTTTCCTCAGTTTCTGATGCATTCCATTTGTGGAGAACCGCAGCTTATACTCATCACATATTTATAATACCTTAGCTATGAGGTGGGGCAGACAGTCACTTGGAGGCTTGGTGTTCACCTATGTAAAGCCAATGGAAGGTAAGTTTTAGCCACCTAAAGAGGCATTCTTATGTGACAGGGGCAAAGCCTTATAGTACTAATGTTCAGAAAGCAAGCCGCTATATTTGGCTTTATTCATATGGACTTGAAGCATTGAATAACCACTTATTATGAAAAAGAATACTTTTGAAACTGGGATGAAATTTCTCCTTACATGGCTTCTGAAACCCTTTAAAGAATACAGTACAGTAAGACTATAAGCAATTTCAGTTCGTATTATCCAGTCTGTATTATCTTATAAATTAGCAAGCTAAGGCTTTTTAACTCTTTTGGGGGGCCCGCCACCCAACTCCCAAATAAATCACACAAGAGTCTTATTACTACTTTTGGACACCCAGCCTTAGATTGACTTGCTGCTAGCCAGCTTTTCTTAAATTAAACCATCTACCTTTTCCCTCTAGACTTTTATTTTTCTTCTGTATATCTTACTTTCCTTCGTACTTTGTAACTGGCTGGGTGGCTGTGTGACTGAGTGGCTGTGTGACTGGGTGGCTGGGTGGCTGGGTGGCTGGGTGGCTGGGTGGCTGGGTGACTGAGTGGCTGGGTGGCTGTGTGGCTGTGTGACTGAGTGGCTGTGTGACTGGGTGGCTGGGTGGCGGGTAGCTGGGTGGCTGGGTGACTGAGTGGCTGGGTGACTAAGTGGCTGGGTGGCTGTGTGGCTGTGTGACTGAGTGGCTGTGTGACTGGGTGGCTGGGTGGCTGGGTGGTGTGTGACTGAGTGGCTGGGTGGCTGGGGGGCTGGGGGGCTGGGGGGCCGGGGGACTGGGTGGCTGGGTGGCTAGCCCCTAGTGTGCTCCTCTCCTTGTTCTCTCTTTGCTCCCCTTCCTTGCTTGTCTTTCTGTTTCTCCTCTCTGCCTGCCAGCCCCACCTATCCTTGCTCCTGCCTTGCTGTTGGCAGTTCCACTCTTTATTAGACCACCAGGTGTTTTAGACAGGCACAGCAGCACAGCTTCACAGAGTTAAACAAATGCAGCGTAAGCAAAAGTCGCACACCTTAAAATAATGTTCTACCACAATTATGAAGAAGGGGAAGCAGGAGAGCACTGGTTTAATCTAAGACGTGGTGTGGCCAGGATAAGAAATTCTGCTGCTGGTGTTTCCCGAAACCAGCTGTGTACCTCAGTGAACATTCATGGAGAGCTGCTGAGTAAAAACACAGAACACCTGGGAACCAGTTCTGGCTTTCTCACTGGCCTTGGAGAATCCACTTTCCTGAGCCTCTTTCATCATTAGTTACACGAAGGGCATGGACTAAGTGATGTCTTTGGCAAGTATGGGTCGCTGTATTTGCCAAGCTCTAGCTTAGCAGGAGAGCTGCCCCTGTTCAACTCCACCATCCATGTGTCACGTCTGCTGCGCGGCCTGTGTCCGAGAACGTGCGGAGGGTGTCGGGTATTGATAACACAGAGACTCGTTCAATGATATAAAGAGAACTTTAAACAGGCTCCAAAAAGGTTCAAGAAAAACTTCCTAAGAAAGGCTCCCACCAGAGAAACTTCTGCTCTCTCCTCTCCCCTGGCTGGTTCTGCTCTGACACCAGAGGTGGATGTGTGTGGGTTTTTGAAGGTGCGGTTAGTCTCTGGACAAGGTCGAGGTCAGGGCGGTTTCCGTGGGAAGGCCTTTCCCAGGAACTTATTGTATCATTTTTAGTAAACAGGTTTTTACTAAACATTGTCTTACAGCTGCCTACTCCCAGGCAGAAGGGGAAGTGGCCAGGAACTTATTGTATCGTTTTTAGTAAACATGTTTTTACTAAACATTGTCTTATAGCTGCCTACTCCCAGGCAGAAGGGGAAGTGGGTCTCTGCTCAAGGTCTGGTGTTCCCACATCCATGTAATTACAGTGGGGCCACACAACTTACCGCCGCATCAGTCAAGTCTGACTGACCAGGGATAGTGTGAGTCCAGGCAGAAGCATTCCTAAGCTGAGCCAATAGGAGATTTTTTTTTTCCAAGGAGTTTCAGAACTGGTGCTAGAAAGGTTCTCTTGGCCTCTTACTGGAGTCTGAAGCTGAGACTATACAGACCTGCAAATAATTGGTAGCCACCTTCAGAGATTTGATCTGAGTGGTAAACATAGCCGGGAAGGAGAGAAGACCTTTGGTAAACTGGTCAGACAGAATCACTTTCAGATCGGTGATCTGAGAACTGATGTGTACCGTGATCCCACAGAATCATGTTAATAGTAAATCCCTTATTCAGAAAATTAAATAAGCCACTTGGCCAATAAATTATCTATTAATTGAGATGACAGTAGTTATGCCCAATATGTTTGCATATCTTTTTCATGCTCAGGAGTTGATTTTTAAAGGGCAGGCCAGATAGGAGCATTCCACACGATGGGAAATAATTTAACTGCAACAAACTGAAAAAGAGAATGTCTGCCAAAGAGGCAAGTTCCTAGAATGGGTACCAGAGCTATAGACTAAGTTAGGATGCCAGGAAGTTAAAGGATGTGTTTTCCTATCTGAGTATGAAAGGTAGACAGAAAACAGGCAGTGTATTTGCTATTTCCACAATCCCAGGGAGGCTAGAAGGCAGGCACGCTCTCTGTCACTATTTACAATCTGGGTACCTGGCTTCATGTAAGTTCTTTAAACTTGACTCATTATTTTTAAAAAGGAATTAAAATATCTGTTAGCCGTTCCTTTTCAGTTTTGAGCTCGAGATGAATACTGCACTGCGTCCCAGGCATGAAACAAAAGGTTCCATCTCCACAAAAGATCTTGGTTAAAAGTGAAAAGGAAGGAAATAACTGATACTTTAGAAATTGTTAAGTCAAATTTATATCAAGTAATTACATAGTATGTTTATAATTTACCTTTATGTTTATGATTTATGCCCCCAAGGTTTACATTCATGCTTATACAGTTTCTTTACTGAGTGGTAGGAAAGTTTTGCATTTTCAGCTAGTGAGCTTACTACATATTTTAGCAACTCGTATAAAAGCAGCACTGCAATGGAATTACAGGCCTATTTCACTGGGACTCTGAGATAAAGGTCTTCGTAAAGAAGTGTGGGGAAACTTTTATGTCATGTGTTGGATCTGAATTTTTCTCCTGATGGGTAATGAAGAGAGAGAGTCCCCTTGCCTGCCATGCTGTACTATCTGATGGATAAGAACCATAGCCTCCTGTTACTGGCTCATTTGTCTTTATGTGTAGGTCTGCGCTGTGATTGGCATCTGTCACTGGTCAGACAAGAAGACACTTTTAATGGGGCCTCTGAAGAAACACAGATCAGCCTTTTGTCCTAATTTGATGTGTGCAGCAAAGAACAAATGACCCCATGACTCCAGTGGTCTTCTGAAAAGGCTGGGAGAGTCTCAGGGACTACACAGAGCTACATCCATTTAAATTTAGGGGAAAAAATTAGAACTTTTTACTTGCTCTTCATTGCATTCATTTTTAAAACTTTTAGAGTTTTTATAATTAAAAAAAGTATCACTAGAACAATATATTTATAGTATTTATACCTTGATTTTATTTACTTATTTTAAGGTTACCAATGAGAACATAGCTGATTTTTTTAAATGGTCTTGGAATAGGTAAAATCAGATGATGTTAATAATGTTAGATTTGGCCAGACTCAGAGAACATTAATCCAGGTCTTACTATGCCTTTTACTTGTGTCTTAGTTAGGGGTTCACATAACATGGTGACGTGCAGGCAGACACGGTGCTGGAGAAGTAGCAGAGTGTCCTATATCTTGACTTAGAGGTAACAGAAAGTTGTCTGTCTCACTGGGCATGGCTTGACTATGAGACCTCAAAGCCCATCTCCAAAGTGACACACTTCCTCCAACAAGACCACACCTACTCCAACAAAGCCACACCTCCTAATAGTGCCACTTCCTCTGGGGGCCAATTTCTTTCAAACTACCACAAATTGCTTATGCAATCGTGAGTAAATTCCTTACCAGACTTCTCAGTTTTCACATCCACTAAATAGATTTATGAGGCTTCATGATCTAATGAATGCAGGACTGAACAGAATATGAGGCACAGAAAATTTTAAATATTTATAAATTTCAGTTACTACCACTAAACACTTAAAAATTCCTTATATAAATATTGTAAGTTATCATCAATAAATCTGTAAAGTCAGTTTTGCTAAGGTAATAAGTATTCTAGTCTAATTGAGGGTAATAATTATTCTTCAGATAGTTTAAGTAGAATAAAGCTTCTCCTTCTTGCTATTGTTATCTCAGCATCTGCTGTGTTTCATTTTAATCCATGGCTTTATAAAGAGACACCCAAATAGTATCATTCACAGAATACTTATCCAAAGAATTCCATGGCCAAAGAGAGAAACCCTGGCAATAAATTGCACCCAAATACATTGGCTTGAGCCTTTATACTATTTCTATTTAACATAATATTTTTGAATGAATGGTCTGAATTTAGGTCAGACAGGAAGGAGTTGAAAGCAAGGAAAAATAGAAAATGAATAGAAAAAAGAAGCTCTGTGTGTCCCCTAGACTTTGTTTTGGAACAAATTCTCATACTATCAGAGAGATGCTAGGTACCAATGTCTCTCAGAAAACAGGGTTCCAACCTTGCTGTTGCTGACATCTTGAGCCACATAATTTGCTGCAGTGGGGGACTGTCCTTAGGAGTGTCCCTGGACACTTCCCACTAGATGCCAGTGACATTCCCTCCTACTCAGCCCCTGAGCTGTGACAACTAAAGTTATTTCCAGACATCACCAAATGTCCTCTGGATGTGTGTGCATGTATGAGGGGGAGGGGATAGAGGGGACTTTTTCCCAGATTAGGGCCACTTGGATTCCCTACTACCTTTTCTATTATTCATAAGGTAAGCCGGTTCAATGAGTTAGTGAGCCCCTGAAAACCCAGTTCTGAATTGTATGATGCTTCCAGAATGCTTTCAAGGAAATACTTTCCAATTATTTAGGAACTTTGGAAGAGTTCAGGTCCCTTAGAGTTTCTGTGAACTGGAGGATTTCTGCATGTGGGTGTGCCAAGGGCAGGGAAGGCTTTTAGTAAGACCAAGCTGAAAGTGTAGGGCAATTGATTAGGCGTGAATGATTTTTGTTCAGTTAGCTACGGGTTCAGTTGGTAGTATAGGAGTTGGAGAAGGAATTCTCACCATTTCTTTGCTCTCACTGTTTACTTTCTTCTCCCTTCTGTTTTCCTCCTGGACCCTCACTTTTTCTTTTCTCTATGTCCTGTTTATAGTGTCTTTCCTCTCTGGTACTGTTTTAGGTACACTCTGGTCATGAAGACCCAGCGCTGTGGTCATGAAACCAGATGGCCTGACTTTGAAACAGAGCTCTGTTACTTTCTTGTTGTGAAACCAACTCAAGCTTATTTAACCTCCATCTGCTTTCATTTCCTTCCTACTGAATTGAGGATGATACCAAGAGTACCTCTTCGTGGTGAGATGAACATGAACATATATGAAGCAAGTGGGAGTGAACCAGAGCAGGTGGTGAGCATCCAACAACATTAGCTGTTACCGGCCTCTCCACCAGCATAGACCATGGGTCACACTTGCAGAGTACAGCAACACCCAGCAGTCTGTATCACTCTGGAGAGTTATTGCTCATTCTTGATTTGGGAAAGTAGACATGGGGTACCTGCCTCCAGGAGCTGACTTAACAGCTTTATGCTGGGGCAACAAATGTACCTGTAATGGCTCTATTGAATTTCTTCCTAGAGAATAAGCAGAGTTGGCGTGTACGACTACAAGGCACAGTGTATTCTGTGTGCCCAGACCAAAACATGAAATCATACTAACTACTGGAAAGAAAATCTCGCTGAAGAAATGTCAGTGACATTAAAACTGGTGATTAGGGAAGTACAAAACAAAACAAAACCAACAATACAGTATTTAGGTAGGGTGCCACATTAATAAAACTTAAGAGACATCAATATCCTTTATGTGTGTGAATATAGGGAAAATGGTACTGTCATTCAATACTAATGAGAAAATAATTGGTTTACAAAAACATGATTTAGAGGGAGGGCCGTACAGTTCTATCTTTAATTAAAATGCTTATTCTCAAGGCAGCTGTAGTGTTTTTATTCAGGAGGCTGTGGCAGATAGGACCTACATAGCAAGAGCCAGTCATCAAATAAATAGATAAATAAATAAGCAGAAAGAAAATGCTCTTACTTTTTAACTCAGGAATACCACTTACATGATTTTTTTTCTGAAATATTTGTCTTTAATTATAAGTATGCTTTAGGGTAAATATACAAAATTTCATGAAAGTGCTGTTTCTCACAGGAAAAAAAAACCTACTAGTAAGCAATGATTGATACAGAAACAAATCAATAAATAGATGCAGGTACCTGTACCAGGCTTTTTCTTTTGGGCCACCAAATCATGACACAGAGACTTATTATTAGTTTTGAGTGTTTGGCCTAGCTTAGGCTCATATCTGACTAGCTCGTTTAACTTAGATGAACCTGTTTCTCTTTATCTAGTTTTACCTCAGGGCTTATTACCTTTTTTTGTATATCTTACTTTCACTGCTTCTCTATGTCTGTTTGTCTGTCTGGAGACTGCCTGGCTTCTTGCCTCAGGTGTGTCCCTTGTTCTCTTCCCCCATTTCCCTCATTCTTTTTCTCTTGAGCCTAGTTTTCTCCTCCTGTTTAGTCTCTCTGCCTGGCAGCCCTGCCTATCCCTCTCCTGCCTAGCTATTGGCCAGTTAGCTTTTTATTAGACCAATCAGGTATCTTAGGTGGACAAGCTAAACCACATATCTTTACATAGTTAAACACCCATTCTTACATCATTAGACAAATGCAACAAAAACACTCCTTTACACCGTCAAAGTAATACTCTGCAGCATTAATAAATGTAACATGTCTTTTACATAGTTAAAATAATATTCTACAACAGGTACCTCACTGTTTAGCCACATTACAAACTGTTGAAAAGAATAAACACTGCTATAAAGCATTTGCATGGTATAGTGCAATAGTGCTATAAGCAAATCCATGTTTACTGCATGCACCTTTGAGTATCTAGGAAAGGGTCTGAATTAAAATATTCTCAACTATTAGCAGTAGTCCCTTGGAGACATGTAGACTTGGTGTCCTCTGACTCTGCCTTAACTTCTGACAGGGTTCCTAGTGTTTGCAAGGAACACCTGATTTAATTTCTTAATTTAATTGTAAAAACAATTTAACATCATTTTCTCTGCTCTCTGGGATTCCTGGGGGGTGCTGTATCTTGGTTACTTTTCCTGTTTCTGTGATAAATCATCCTGACAAAAGCAACTTAAGGGAGAAAGGGTTTCATTTTGCTCACAGTTCTGGATCTAGTTTATCATGGCCAGAGTCCTAGCAGTTGGAACTTGAGACATCAGTTCCATAGCATCTGTCGTCTGCAAGCAGAGAACGGTGAGTGCTTGTGCCCAGCTCATTTTCTCATTTTGTACAGATCAGGGTCCTAGCCCAGGGCATGTGGGCAGACCTTCTCCTTTCAATTAACCTACTCAAGACAATCCCTTATAGACATGCCCAGAGGTTGGTCTAACCTAGATAATTCATCACTGTGTGCTGAAGGCTTATCCTCTAAGTGACTCTGGGTCTTTTCAAGCTGACAGTGAACTTTAACCATTAGAGGATGGAAATCTCATATAAATGTCCATGTCCACTAAACCTGAATTGAGGCCATTGTGATTTTCCATTTGATATTATTTTCTGCCCTTTTTCTTGAATTATTGTTAGAATTACACATATAATGTCTCACGTTCATATGAACTTCCTTCAGATTTCTGGTCCACAGCATGTGATTCCCATCTACTAACATTGCTGAGAGTTCAGTCTAGACATTTGGGGAAAACAAAATACATTTTAGGGTATAAGTTGCCTGGCCTCTACTATTTTGGGGGTATGCGTGTGTGGGTGAAACAGAGTCTCAGTCTGACCTCAAATGTGCCTGCACCTGAGACTGGACCTGGATTTTGCTATGGAACCAAGGCTGGTTAGAAACTGGTAACAATCCTGTCTCAGCCTCTAAGCACTGGCCACTATGCTGAGATTAAGCCTTCTGGCTCCATACTTTGATACTGAGAACACACATTAGAAACTTAGGAGCATGTTTTAAAGAATAAAATGGAGAGCCCACAAAGATATAGGTTGTGTAGAAATTTTTACATGCACTCAGAAAAGACTCAGTGCCAAGTCCTGGGATGGATGCAGGAGAGGCCAGTGGGTGGCTCTGAGCCTTCAGAAGTAATACAAAAGACAACGCTGGCAGTTAGGCTCTAGGAATCAAAAAACAAAACAAAACAAAGAGCAACCCACATTTAATTATGTAAAAGGCTACTTTCTCTGGGTATTTAGGTACTAGATTAGGGAACTGCTGTCCTAAGTCAAAGGACCGATAAGACAAACAACTGCCAGCATAAACAACTGAAAAAAATACAATCCGGCTAGGCCCACACATAAGGGCCACCGTGTGGTACCAGGTAGGTCTTCTCCAGTGTCTCTCTTCATTCCCTCAGGGCAGGCCGAGGCGGAAGGGTGCCATGAGATCCTCACACTCAGTGGCATGGCCTTGGTGTCTAAAAGTGCCGGAGAAAAGAGAACCACACAGTTGTCAGAGCTCTGGGCACCAGCTGGCCCTTGGGAAGCTGAATCTACACAAACAGCCGTCAGCACTTTTCTGTTCACATTCTCTGAGAGCACATGGATAGAGTCAAGTTCAAGGGTGTTTTTTCACTTCCTTGTTCTTATTTATGTTTCACAATAACGCTTCACGGTAACTTACTGTCAATTCTTTATTTTGTGATGCAAAGCCTGCTGCTCCCATGATACTTCATTCTCGAGTGCGCTCTTTACAGGTTGATGTCTTCACTAGACTGCAAGTTTCTTGAAGTCAAGGGCTGTGCTTATTTCATCTCTATCTGCACGCTGAGCCATCTTGCTGGTCCCCATTTTCCTTTTACTTTCCATATATCTAAAATATTATGTGCTTGAAAAAGTACTTGATATAGCTCATTTAGTTGTAGTACTACCATGCCTTGACTCGGCATTTTTAAAAATTATTTTTATCACCTTCACTTTTAATACGCATTTTACTTTATCATACTGAAGTGTTATCTGAGCCACCTGGACTTTTTTACTATAGAGCAGTATTTTGGTTTAACCCTCAAAGGGTTGGTTTATCTTTATAAACTCACAGAAGATTTCCTTATCGGGAGAGTTCATTTGTTGAGATATTCATTTTAAATACCAGGTTCATATTCAAGTACAGTGAATTAGACCCTTGGAACCCACAGAAATATGGAAAGAGAACCAACTCCTTAATGCTGTCTTCTGATCTCCACACATGTGCTGTGGCATGCATGTGCTCACACTCAAACACACATATGCTCAGGCTATAATAATGGATTCTATTACGTTATTATAGTACAGACGCCATACATGTGGAGGAAGCGTGTCAGACTTCCTAATGACACCTTTTCACTTGAGTGCACAGGAAGTCCCCCAAAACAATCACAAAGTAAAAGTTGACCTACCAAAGGATAACAGCCCCAATAACCTCCAACAAAAGCCTTGCTGGTATCTCACTTTATAAATTCTTGTAACAACAAATCGATACATCTGAATATTGAAATTTTAGAAAAGCATGAAAAGGACAGACAACTAAATATAGACACTAAGTAAATGGAGTGAAGAATAGTTCCATGGCCCAAAACAAGAATAGCTACATAGTAGTAAGATGTGGGCGGGGCCAAATATTTGCAGAAAGCAATTTTATTTTCCCAGATCAATACCAAATCAACCTGTAGACAAGTCAGGAGATCTAACTATGTAAGCACAATGAGGCAGGTAAAAAGAGTCTGCTCAAAGGATGTGGCGTGGCTTGGCAAGGGACCCAGAAGGAAGTCTGGGACAAGGCAACAAAGGAAGGAAACTTGAAATAAACAAAGATTGGCTAAAACCCAGCAGGCAAATAGGGTGTGAAGTGTTGTAGGGCCTTTGATAAAGAGCTTTAGGGCTGAAGGCTGCTCTTTAGGTAAAGGAAAGCCAGTGTCTGCTTGAACTTCCAGTCTCAGGGGAATAAATACAGTTTTTCAGGAGGTGGTGACTGCCAGTTGTCACTAGAATTGGAGATTTTAGTTTGTAATGATTTGTTTTCAATATTTTATGAGATCTTTATGTTCATTTGTTTTCTTTTCTTTTGAAGACAAGTTCTCTTTATATAGCCCTGGCTGTCCTGGAAATTGCTCTGCAGACCAGGCTGGCCTCAAGTTCACAGAGATTCACAGACTGTCCTGGAACTAGCTCTTGTAAACCAGGCTGGTCTCGAACTCTGCCTCCCGAGTGCTGGTATTAAAGTCTGCCACCAATGCCCATCTCATGCCCATCTTGTATGAGTATTTTTACTATGTAAAAGTACAGTACCATACAAATAATAAAGTAGATTTCCAAAATAGCCACATTTGGGGATGTTAATAAAAATTGATTTCAATTGAAGAAAGTCTTAACAGTTAACTTATTACTTGCGAGGCATTTAGTCACATGGCATCTTTTATTGACTAAATGTTTGTCTTGTGTTTGCCCGTCTTCCTAAGATTATGGGGTTCCTCGTGGACTTAGAGCTGCCCTGTGGATACTAGCACACACTGCATTTGCAGCCATCCTCTTTCTGTAGCTTCAAGACCCATTAGCCCTCTTTCAATTTTTAATCTTGCACAGTCTTTTTTTTTTTTTAACTAGGTCTTAGTCTATAACTCAGGTAGCTTGGAATTCACTATACAGTCCAGGCTGGCCCCAAACACAAGGCAAGTCCTCAGCTCCAGCCTCTCAAACACTGAGGTTATAGAAATGTGCCACCACACCTGACTGTGTCACAGACTGTTGCAATAGCTTTTTCTGGTCTTCAGTCTTACAGTATAACTGTGGAAACACAGGAAACTGAAAGGAAGGACAGGCACTATGGATCAGTGGGTAAAAGAGCTTGCCTCCAAGCCTGATGATCTGAGTTCCATCCCTGAGACCTTCATGGTGGAAGGAGAGAACTCCCAAGAGTTATCTAACCTCCAGATTTATTCCCCCTACCCCCTCAAACACACGAATAGACATTTTCCCCTCAAATGCTAGTATTTCCTTCCTAGTCTTTCTTGCATTTCTATCAATTAAATGTCTACATTATGGTTTTGAATTACAACTGCACAAACACACACACACCCTGTCTACCAGATAAAGAAATTTACATGCAAAGTGATGTTGCATGTAAATGAAGAGTCTTTAAGGCTTTTGGGGGGGCAATTATAACAACATGTAGAATTGTAAGAAACTCCAAATGACTTATGTTAGAAGTGCTGAGTTTTACACAAACCCAACAAGGAGTGATCAGGTTAAATTCTGACATAATATTGTAGAGGGAGATGGAGGGAAAAAAGAATGGACTTGTTTGTTTCTTTGTTTGTTTGTAAGTCAAGTAAAATTTAGAGAAAAGAAGGAAGAAGGAACTGGATTAGTTCTATTATATATTGCTGGGTGTGGGGGGGGCACCTGCCAACAGTTACATAAAGAAGGGTTTATTTCAGTGCACAGTTCCTACAGTCCGTCACGGTGGGGAAGACACGGCAGCAGGAATTTGAAACAACTGGTCATATGACATCCACAGTCAGGAAGCAGAGAAGGATGACAGTCAACACCCAGGAAGCTTCCTCCCTTTTATGCAACCCAGAACCCTGTCCATGGAATGGTACCATCCACACTGAGTGAGGGTAGTCATTCCCAGTTAATTCTCCCAACCCAAAGAATCCCCTTACAGACATCCCCAGAGGTCTGGTGTATATTTTATCATCACTGGGAAACACAGTTCTCAAACAGAGTCCTAGGACCGCAGGGAACCAGGTGAGCAGTGTCCCACTCAGAGGTGAGATAAGACAAGGCACTGAGAGTCTAAGTCAGACTGCAAATATAAGGGCAGAGGAAACAACTGCAAAGACTCTGCTTGTAGGGACCATGAAAGGATACAAGCCAGTGACAGGACTGCCTTGCATTTTTTGTATTCTCAGAGGCTGACAAGTGTGAGACACAATGTTTCCAGCCAGTGTTAGCAAAAGACACTACTATCCCCAGATTAATTTTTGCATCAGGGCTTCCTAAATACCAATGTGCAGGTGAGTTCTCCAGGGAATATTGTTAAGTGAAAATGCCAACTCAGTAAGGATGGGGTGGAGGCCAGGAGCTGACTTTTCTAGCAAACTTTAGGTGACGCTTTGCACCTCTGAGAAGCAAGGATGGACACTTGAAGTATTTTTTTTTATCAAACCAATAGATCAGTGAATTCATGTTCCCCAACAGAGAGATACCTACTGTGGGCTTATCAAAGACCTTAATTAAGCAATCATCCTCTCTTTCTCCTTCAGTGGGTGGAAATGAATAGATAATTGGACATCAAAAGAGCAAATCCAGTGTCCTTCCCTGTTCAAGCCAGTAAGGACACATTTGAAGGCAGAATCTTTGTCCATTTTTACAACAAAATAACTCCCTCTATTATTTATAGCATTACATCTACACTCTAAAGTGTCTGAGAGAGCTTTCTGTGATAATAGAAATGTTCTATACTGACTGTCCACTAAGTATAGGTGTCTATTGAACACTAGAAATATCCCTAATATACCCAAGAATAAATAGCCACACATGGCTTCCAGTCACCATGATTGTTAATGCTGCTAGCATCAACCATGGATGCCAGATACCCAGATGCTTTTGCCTTCTGATGGAAGTTAGCTTGCTATTAAGGCTCCAATTTAACTACTAATTTATAAAAAAAGAACCTAGAAGTCTCTGGGGCCCCTGAGAGTTGATGGCAAAAGGAAACTTGAGGCCCATAGGAGGCGACTGATAACCAGGGAATTTAATCCCCCTTTTATCTAAAGCTAGCATTTTCCTGAAACCATCATCCAAAAGAATAATGACTCAGAATAGAAGCATATCCCTCCTAGGAACCTGTGTTTGAAATAGTCTATAAAATACTGAAACATATAGACCAAAGAGGAAGAGAGGTGTTTTTGAAGCACATGATTTCACTTCCAGCTTCAATGACACCTTTACTACTCCAGAAACCTCTGACAAACAGCTTAACCTCCCTGATTTTCAATTCCAAGACTCTGTAACAAGGTTCGTAATAATATTTACTGGGCAAAGACATAGAAGTCTAGGTCCTAAAGGACACTAACATCCTATCCAAAGGCTAATTATTACCCACTAATGGGGAAGTTGATGCTATAAAACAGAAGTCTGAGGACTACCTAGACTCTTTTCTTATACTATTAATAAATCTCTATTGTATGCACATAGCCTTAGGAATCTCATGTGATGCATATCCAATCCTTCATGACTGCTGTAAGGGAACATAACCTGAACAGAATGGGAACGCCGCATCCATCTGGGAGGATGGTGTAGAGGGGAGTGCTTTATTTAGTAGCACAGGGTCTGCTAAGCATCCTCCCTGCTAAGATTACACTGAACATAAAGGAAATCGCAGACTGCTCATTTCCCTTGTACTCATCTGAAGCTTGTGGAAACTTCCTGTAAAAGGCAGTTATAGCATTAAAAGTAAACTGATTTCACACATACCGGATACAACCAGACTAACAATTGCAGTCCTTAGGGAGAAAAAGAAAATAGCACACTTGCCTTCCATACTGTACACTGGCTTGGAAAAACACAGAAACCCAGGGAAGAGAGGCCCATGCTAGAGGCAAGGGAACTATTTAGAAACGTGCTTACTGTTTAGTAATTCCACTGAGGGGTAGGGCTCATTAGCCAAGAGATTGATTATAGTACAGAAAGGAGGAAAGAATGAGGGAGGGAGGCGGGGAGGGGAAGAAAAGGAGGGCCTTGGTGGGAAGAAGGAAAGGGAGCAAGAAGAAGGGAGAGGGGGAGAAAGGCTGAGGCAGGGAGGGGGAGAGAGAAAGGGAAGAAGGAGGAGAGAGAATCATTATACAAAAGCAAATTGCAGCATGAAAATAGAGTCCTTATAGAACTGGTTTCAGTCTGTAAACTCTGATGACTAACAACTGCAAAGGAGCAATGCTAAAGTAAGGGGAATTTTGGAAGCAGAAGGGAAGTCGCCCTTTAAGTACTAAGAGAACCTCACGTGCTGGCATGGCTCTCTCCTCTTGGGCTTGCCAAGTGTACAAATATCTGCTGAGAGTGAAGAGTACCAGACACGGTGTGTGTGAAATGCTGAACCACCATATATGCGGGTACAGTAGGAAGGGCAAGGAACTTCTAGTTTTAGCCCAGACTCAGGCTACAAAACTTCACTTTTATATGTAGACAAGACCTTGGCATAATCTTCTATCTTGAAAGCTTTATTATCTAAAATCACTGATAAAAGGAACACACACACACACACACACACACACACACACACACACACACAAGGAAACATAGACTCCGTTTTCAAGTCCTGTAAAGTATAACCAGGGAAACAAATATACATTCATAAAAAAGACAACTAGCAGAAAAGGCCATTAACGTATTAACACTAATGTATAAATAGTAAAGGCAAAAAGGAAAGAACCTCAGAAGACAAAATCCAAGTTCCTAGGAGAGATGGTTGCTATGGAGTGGAGTATTATGGAAGACAGTGAGGGCAGAGGAGAGGGCACCATTTACCATCGTTGCCACCTCTATTAGGGTGTGTCTCTCACGGCTGTGACAGAATACCCTGAGAGAAACAGTCTAAGAAAGCAAAGCTATGTCAACCATACGGGGGAAGACATGGTGGCAGCTACTTGATGCAACTGGTCACAGAGAGTGATGGGTATTGGTGCTCAATTTGCTTTCTTCTTTTTATTCAATCCAGGACCAACCTATGAGATGGTGCTACCCACAATTAAAGTGGATCTTCCTACCTCAGTTTACCTAAGCTAGAAAGTGCCTCAGACACGTCTCAAGTTGACAAGTAATGTACTAACAACACTTGGACTATTACCTGCCTGAAACTTAGAAGCCACTTGTGACTTAGCTTTTCTGGAATGATCCATCCTAGTCTCACTTTGACAATCATGTTTTTGCTCCTCTCTCTTCAGCCCTTGGCACTACTCATAATTACTCCAGTTTTCCTTTCGCTATGACAAATATAACAAAAAGCAACCTAGGGAGGAAAGGGTTCATTTGACTTAAACATCCCGGTTATAGCCACTCCCCTTTAACTGGGTGCTGTTGAAAGGCTGTGGCTAACTTTAGGAAGCTGGAAACAAAGTAGAGAGAGCTAGTCACCTATGGGAACCAGCAATGCCGCCCTTCTCCTTCCACAGCCCCCAGCCCTCTTGAGAAAAGAAACAACCAAGCAAATATAAATATCCCCTCCCTTGAAGAACCTGAAGCTAGCCTTAGAATCCTTGGTTAGTTGCAACTACAGAGCTGAAACTTAAGGTGCAACTGTGATGTCTTTAGCATCTCACATACATGTGAGGCTGTCCCTTTGGTGCTGGCTAGAGCAGTGGTTTTAGTTAAGGATGTGTTAGGAGACAGATGACAAAGCGCTCAAAAAGAAAGGAGAGGAAGACTATGAAGGACCTGGCGGATTTCTAAAAAAGGAAAGTAGTTGGCCATATTACAAAGCTGCCCCATTGCTCCCAGGGCTGGGGATAGGGTTAGAGCTAAAGCACTCGCTTAGTTCACACAGATTCTGGGTTTGATCCTCAGCACTTTGGTAAATAAGTACAAAAAGGGAAAACACCTTTATAGTGGAAGATTTCAATATAAAAAATAGTAAAGGAAAGCTGGGTGTTGGTGGCTCACGCCTTTAATCCCAGCACTCGGGAGGCAGAGGCTGGCAGATCTCTGTGAGTTCGAGGCCAGCCTGGTCTACAGAGCAAGTTCCAGGACAGCCTCCAAAGCAATACAGAGAAACCCTGTCTTGAAAAAAAAAAGTAAAGGAAATATACTTATTTATAGCCAATCTTGCATCATCAGTCTCTTAAGTCTCTTATTCTGAAGTAACTGTCAGATACCAAATCATTTAAATTGATTTGATAAACAGTCATAAAGGACAATCTTTATTCTTATCAAATCCTGAGGTAGTAGCCAACATTCCCCAATCATCTTCCTATCTTAAAATATTTTTCAAATCAAATTGCAAATAAGGTCTCATATGTTGCCTTTGATTGCCATCTCTCTTTTTTTTCCCTTAAACCATTTCCTGAGAGAGAAAACACCAGTAGGCTATTCTTTGGAGACTTTTGGGCCTCAGATGTATGGTTTAGTGAGACCAGACTAGAACAAGTCCACCTCTGCTGTTCAGACACAGTGTTTCTAGGTGGAGGCCTGGTTTTTCAACTCAGGGGCAGGGTCTGCAGCCCCCACAGCCTGGTCTTCAAGGATGGTCCCATGGGGCAAGTCTCTGTACTTGCAGGCAGAGCCTCTGAACAGATGGATGGGGTAACGTTGTTGGTTGGTATCCATTTTGGAGACTATTGCTCCAGGTAAAGCCTCATGACAGCAGGCTACAAATGCGCAGCTCCTCTTGAAGGGCTGCTTGTTCCTCTGGCAGTCAGGCTTGAGAACTAGGCTGAGCCAGACTTCCACAGAAAGAGTGCTGCTAACTCGCCCACCTGGCCCACCAAGACTAAGAGCAGTTCTGAGGCTGGTGGGACTGCTCCCAGGCTTCTTCAGCAGCACACGCTGCAGGGAGGCATCAAATGTCCTCGAGCATGGGCCCAGGCTGCAGCAGCAGTCTTCCTGCCCCACAGCACCAGGGTGGGACACGCTGCCTGCCCTCTCAGCCACGTGGGAACAAACTGGGTCAGAGCCACCTCCGGGGTCCTATCTCTTCTACATTAAGAGACCCAGATGCTGGGCTCTGAGCATCCTTGTAAGATCATTTCTGTCCCACATGACAGCAGGCTACAAATGCAAGCAGCTCCTCTTGAAGTTCCACAGTTTATATGTATTATAAATATATAAAAGCATTATATTATAAATATGTATCACAATATGTATTATAAATATACAATGCACTATATGTAATATTTATATATGTTGGGCCTAGACCAGAAATGTGTGTGTGTGTGTGTGTGTGTGTGTGTGTGTAAGTGTGTATGTAAGTGGAGGGAACTACAAATGTCCTCTTAAAATGGTCACATTAGAATCCTAACTAAAAGGAGCTGATGGTTTGACCATCCACCATGTCTTGTCTTTAGGCTTTAGGCTCAGGATAAGCTGAGGTGCATGACTTCAGGCTGGTGACCACGTTTGAGCCTTTCAGTAAGCTCTCTCTCTGTCTCTGTCTCTGTCTCTGTCTCTGTCTCTGTCTCTGTCTCTGTCTCTCTCTCTCTCTCTCTCTCTCTCTCTCTCTCTCCCTCTCTCTGTGTAAGTGGAGAACACATTGCTTGGTGTATGATAACAAAGCCAGTTTTCTCATCTCCCCAAGAGCTGATGCTGATTATTTCTGTGCATCACAGGAATCTCAGACAGATGCGCCTCCTAAAAGTGAAAGCTGCCTTGCAAATGGCCAACTTCACCCTTAATCATAACTATGATGGTTATCACTGTTGATGGCTTACCAAGGGCCAGGTCATGTGTCTACCGGGGTACACAGAAGATGACAGATGGTCATTTGTTGAATGACTGAACAATACCCTGTGCTTCCCATTTGACCTTCACATGCCATCACACTGATATGGGCTTTCTAACTTGTTTTACAAAGCTACCACCGCTGAATTTGTTCTAGTTCTTTTATTTTTTAGATAGGATTTCCTTGTGTAGCCTTGGCTGTCCTAGAACTCCCTCTGTAGACCAGGCTGGCCTTGATCTCACAGAGATCCACTTGCCTCTGCCTCCCAAGTGCTAGGATAAAGGTGTGCACCACCACCCTGCTACTTCTTTATTTGTATTGCTATCCCAGTCATCCATATAAACCCCCCATGAAGTAGGTGCTATTAGCCCCACAACACCAGGCAGAGTTTAAGTGACTTGCTTCAGAGCAGTCTTTGGGTGACTATACTCCCACCTCAGTATTCTACTGGTACTCTACTACCAAGCTAGATCTTTTGGCCTCTTTTTAATTTAACTGCTCCCCCCCCCAGGTACTATGCTACCAGGCTAGATCTTTTGGCCTCTTTTTAATTTAAAAATTTGTATTTTGAGACAGGGTCTTGCTAAGTTAAACAGGCTGGTCTTGAACTGGTTCTACAACCCAGGCAGACCTTGAACTTGCAATCCTCCTGCCTCATCCCCCTCATTATCTGGAATTACAGGCCCTTGCCAGGCAGGCCCAGTTAGTGGCAGCACTTGGAGGACAGACTAGCACCAACACTCGGGTTTCAGGTTCTTCACATCACAATCAAGTCCAAAATGATAGGGGTAGAGCTTTCACTCCAGGCTTCGCTCATTTCTTTCCCATCCTCACCACTGCTCCTCCTTGTTCCGAAGATCAACAATCCTGCAGACGTGGCCGGTAGGAAGGCAGTTATATAAAGAAACCTCAGTGATCCACAGCATGGCTTTTTGGTGTACGGCTGGCTGGGTTAGGGCTCTCATTCCTTCCTCAAACATACGTTAGACACTCCTATGTGCACAACATTGTTAGCACACCAGTGTGTACTCATTCGGAGAGCAGCAATTCTGAGGCTTCCTGGAAACCCTTGGCAAGAGAGTGTCGGTTTCCTTGGAAGGCCCTCTCACTTTCTTCTTCCTCTGGAATTGTTCTATCCCTCAAGGTGGCTGGAACTGCAAGTTTCCTTCCCTAGAGGTCAAGTAAACTTGAGAACAAAGTGAGAAGCCTAGAGCAGAACCGCCTGGGGAGACGCGACAGGAACTTGGGAGCGCCTGAGATTCCGTCCCCCAGGCCATCTTGTATATAGACTGACTTCGTAGATAGAGAAGAGATAATAGAATTTATAGAGCCTGGGGTTCCTGGTCCTTCAGTCACAAAGATCCCAGGCTCCAGCCCTCACCCTAGAAGGTTCCTATGCAAAAAGACCTTTTGGGATGACTGCATACATTGTCCTCTGACAATGCAAACGTGACAGCTGCCTATCCAACAACCGTGCCGCCTCCGTTCGGCGGAGTTCGTGCCACACAGGCATCTCCTGCGCTATAGTTATGCAACCTCACTCGCAGCGGGAGTTATTTCCTGTGCTGCTGGATGCGCCAGATTCATGTAACCCGCCTACCCCGGGCTTCAATGGAAGCCGTTCTCCATTAACAAGCACTCGGGCTTTCAGAGATGAATGCCCTGCATTGCATGCTGTTTGCGCAGTGAGAATCGCGCTGCGAGGTATTGAAATCAACTCTTTCTACACACACACACACACACACACACACACACACACACACACACACACACACACACACACACACATCCTCACTTCCCTTGTGCAAGCAGCAAGGGGACTGCAGCAATGCAACTAGAGGGACAGCAGGAGGAGCTCGCTTTGCAGTCCTGGCCTGTAACCCCCATTAACTAGAGATGAACTCAAGCCAGTTCCATTCTTTGCAAGGAAAACACAACACACGCGCGCGCGTGCACGCGCACCGAGCACAACGGAGTGGCCTTCTGATTTCTTCCCCCGAACACACGGTGGATGCCGCCTGTTTGTAGAGACAACCTGGACATTCCAGGCCGAGTAACGGGGAGTTGCGCGTCGCAACAATGCCAGTCCAGGAGCACTTCTGCTCACAGATCCCACCCCCGCCCCCTTTCGCGGCGTGCCAAGAGTTTGGAGCGCGCGCACGCACACGCGCGCGGTGCAGCGGTATATCCCTCCGCCGCCTTCCTCGCCCCGCTCCCGCTGCCCGACGATTTGGGAAGCGAGGGGAGGAGGGAACTACTTTTCGGAAACTTGTTATGCTGCCCACGATCTGGAGCTGCAGTGATTCGCCTGCGGACCGTCGCTTTTAGGTCTTCCCTCCACCTCTCAGAGGCCCCGCGCTGCCCGCTCGCAGCCGCGCCCCACGCCCGTCCGCTCGCCCGCCTGCTCCCGCGCGAGCCCCGCCGCCCCAGAAGTCGCGAGGGACTACTTCGCCTGCCTCTCCCGCGGGCGCCCCCGGTTCGCGCGGCGGAAGGAGCGGGCGGCGTGAGAGCTTCCGCCGCCCCCCTCGCGGCACCCCTCTCGCGGGCGTGAGGAGCGGGCCCGCGGAGCTGCGCTGGTCTCGGCCCTCCTCGCCGCCGCTCGCAACTGTGCCCTCGGGCTCGGACGGCCGCTTCGCGCCTTGCCTGGGGCCCCTAGCTGGAGCGCGTCTGAGGGAGCCCCTGAGGGCCGACCGGGTCGGCGCACCGCGCGGGCAGCCGGCGGCCAGGCGGGAGATGGTGCGCGGCACCTCGGCGGGACCGCGCCGCCGCCCGCAGCCAGCGCTCGGCTGCCCCCCGCCGGCCCCCGCCGCCCTCCTGTCGTCGCGCCCCTGAGAGCTGCACCGCCCGAGCCGCCGGCCGCGTCCCTCCCAGCGCCTGCAACCGCCCGCGCCGTCTCGGCGTCGCACCCGGCCTCGGCGCGGAGAACCGCTGGGGTCGCCACGGCCGCGCTCGCTGCCGCCGCCCCCCTGCGGGGGTGGCCGGGCTGCCCGGCTCGCGGGGCGCCGCTCCGGGTGAGGCGTCCACCATGGTGAAGCCCCCGAGCCGCTGCCCGCGCGCCCCGCCGGTCACCGCCGCCGCCCGCCGTCCCTCGGTGCCGCCGCTGCCTCTGCTTCCCCGCCTGCTGCTGTTGCTCCTCCATCTCCTGAGCGGATCACGGTGAGGGAAAGATGAGCGAGGAGACGGCGACTTCTGACAACGAGTAAGCGAGCCCTGGCCTGGGCGAGCCCGGTGGGCAGCCCCCTCCCCCCAGCCCGTCCCGCCCGGGAGGTGATAGATGCCCGATGTGTCGGGCTGTGTGTGTGTTCTTTAATGGCAGCACCCCTTTCCATCTTTGCATTCGCCTCCCTGCTTGGGCAAGGCTATCAAGTGCAGAGCAGAGGCGGGGTAGCAGTCGGACGTCTCCGAGACCGAGTAATGTGGGTGGCTCAAAGTGGAGTAGAAACTACCCTTTGCCTGCCCTTCACTCCCCCCCCCCCCGCCCCAAACACCTTGAACATCCAGCCATCCCCCCCCCCCCTTTACGGATATTTCGCTCGGAAACTCGTGTGGCAGCACCTTCTGCCGCAAACTGCTCTCGAATCCTAATTCGGTGACTCAGTGACTCTTAATGCCGATTAAGCCTTCGCCCCCTGCCCCACTTTTTAAACTTCTGACCTATACTGGGCTAGTTAAAAAAAAGAAAAGGTTTGGGAAACATTTTAAGAATTAAGTAGGATTAAGGGCACCTGGAGTGTGGGCGATGTTGGGCTATTTTTTTTTTTTTTTTTTAAACCTTGGCGAATACTGAACCCGTCCTCACCGAGAGCCGAGCAATTAAGAATTTTGAATGCTCGTGTCTGGCTTTCGTCTGTGATAAAGCGCCGTTTACATTGCCGAACGCGTTGGTGACTTCATCAGTTTCATCTAGAGCATTCCATGAGTATAAGTTTTTTGCTTATTTGGGCTGTCCTTATGTTTTCCAAACGAAGCTCTGTGCCTTTTAAATATAGCAGCCGCTTAGAGGAATAATGGTGCAGTAAAATTTTCCTGTCGAGAAGAGAGTTAATTTGGGGCCGAATGTTGGCGTCCGGTTTCTTGTAATTGAGTTCAAGTTTGTTTCTGGAGGGTTATGCAAAGTTAAATGAGGATGCATTCCTTTAAATAAAGTACATTCCTCAAGTTAGACCTCCTCGAGAAGGCTCTAAGGGCCGGTGCCGAAGCCCGCTTAGCATAAAGCAGCTAGAAAAATGCCAGGCAGCGTTCCCCCCTCTGAGAAGCTCACACCGAGGAGCGGGCGTGGAAGGAGGTGGATTGCTGCAGTCAGTGCAGTCTAGAAGCAGAAGTGGCCGCCATGTTCTCTCTTTTTGTGAATCGCCCTCATTTGCATAGCACACTTCATTCATAAAAAAAAATAATTAAACATCCATCACCTTGGATAACTTGAAAGGGGTTCCTAAGAAAAACATTCGAAGCTTGTTTGTCTTTATGTAGACTTTTGAGTTGAGGAAGTGAGGAGAATTAGAAGTTTTAGATTAAATTTTAGAACATACGCACACACAAACAACTACCCCAGTTCTCAGAATGTTGACACAGTTATGTGGGAAATATCAGTTCGGGGAGGTGCTGGGATCACGTGATCGCCTCCATTCATAAAATACCTGGCTGTCCATTCACAGTGCAGTACACTGTCACTGCCTTCCGCAGACTAGACCTATTTTGAGCTAGATCAAGAAGCCTGTCTCAGATAGTACTGGGCTAGGAGGAAAACTGCGGAAATGCTGAAGGGAATGTCGGGAACTTTTATTAGCATCTTGGAAGAAAGCAGCTGGGATAAAATCTTAAGATCTATTTTAGAGATGGGGAAAGATGTCTTAGCAGTTTAATAGTTTAGAACGTAGTATTGCCTTGCTGCGACAGAGGAACAAATGATGGGGTGTGTACTAATGCAGACATATAATAGATTGTTTCAAAACGGGCTTTTTTTTTGGTATTATGGTAAATTGAAAGTGCAAGTAAGTGCGAGAGAGAGATCTCAGTGGATGGAACCTTTGTTGCACTAAAAATGAAAAAGATATTTCCGATGTTTTTAACCCTCAAGATATTGATGCTTTGAAACAGAACAATTTGAAAATTATTCATATTTTTAAAATTGTTTTCACAAATATATCCTGACTTATTAGTACATTGTTCCCTAGGAAAGGAGTAGTTTATTAGCGTGTATTAGCCTCTGAAAGGTTCTTTGTAGGGCAATTTTTTTTTTAATTAACGATAGAAAATGATTGTGTTCATCTGGTAGTCGTTGGTAGAGTTGACATTGTTTACTTGTGTCTTAGCTCAACCACAAAGTGGATTTCTTGGAATGTCGATTTTAATCTGGCCATTTGTAGATCTTATCTTTATTGGAGGAGGTGAAATTTTGAAAATGGAAATTAAAAATTATTTGAAATCATACATTATGAATAAGTGAGAAATATAGCAGGGCCCTCATGGATCTAGGTATAGTTTAAAATGACCCTGTATTATTTTTTCCTTTTTTCTTTAAGCCATAGTACATAGGGGTTTAATTACAGTAGAAATTGTTTTTAACATTTTATTGCTTCGTTTTTGTTTTTAGCCTTTTTTTTTTTTTTTTTGGTTTTTCGAGACAGGGTTTCTCTGTGGCTTTGGAGGCTGTCCTGGAACTCACTCTGTAGACCAGGCTGGTCTCGAACTCACAGAGATCTGCCTGCCTCTGCCTCCTGAGTGCTTTTTTTTTTTTTTTAGCCTTTTAAAGAAGGCAAAAAATTACTAATTTCTTGAAGACTGTTAACTTTTAAAAATTAATAGATAGCTGTTGTATTGAAATATAATAAGGCCTTTTAGAATACTCATTATGAAAACCATTATTTGAATTTAGAATTTTTTGGTAGAGAAATAGCTGAGGTGATTGTATGTCTAACCGCAGTTTAGTAGATGCATTATCTAAAAGGCTTTGTTTTAACAGTGACAAGTGAGGAAATGAATGAGAATAGGATGAAGCACCACACTTTCAAATTCATGTTTAAAAAATAAGATTTTTCAGCAGGTAAGATGGTTCAACAGCTAAAGGCACTTTACACCATCTAGCCTGATGACCTGGGTTCCATTTCTGGGACTTATATGGTGGATTCTGCTCCCACAAGTTGTCCTCAAAACAGTCACAAATAAGTGTAATAAAACAATTTTTTAATCTGAGTTTTCAAAAGACAGCAAATGTACTCTAGGGTAAACTGCTCTATGCTATGAGTAACGGAACTGCCATACATGATTTTATTTTCAAAGATAATAATATATTTTGCAGAAATTAATACTCCAGATGTGTCAGCTTTTCATTTTGCAGAAACTGATACTCCAGTAAATAAAGTTGTACCATAATGAATTAGCCTTTTAAATAGAACTTTGAACACTTAAGAATATATTATGTAATACTCATTGCTTTGTCTGTTATTGCCCCTTACTGCATATACACTTTTTTGGTGTGTGTGAATTATACATTTGGAATCATTTAGTTTTGTTAGGCTGAAAGATTATAGGAAAATTATTTATGTTATCTTGCTTTTTTAATTCTTTTTTGGTTTTTCGAGACAGGGTTTCTCTGTATTGTTTTGGAGCCTGTCCTGGAACTCACTGTGTAGAACAGGCTGACCTCGAACTCACAGAGATCTGCCTGCCTCTGCCTCCCAAGAGCTGGGATATGTTATCTTTTAAAGAAGATTTACTCTTTATTTCCCAAGGCCAAAATTGGTTTCATTTTTGACATGTTAGATTTCCACAAGTTCTAGAAATTGTTGAGGCCTAAAACTATCGTAGATATTTTGGAGTAATCGTTGTGTTGGCCTCTGAGCTGTGCTGTATTAACAAAAGGATAGTCATTTGTCTGTCTATCAGTTTCAAAGATTTGAAAATTTCTTCTTCTTATAGCTTCTGCATGGTACCACATATGAGAAACTGCTTAGGAGTAAAGAAGTTTATTGATGGGGAAGGGGTAAAAATTATAGGCTCCCTAATTGTATGCTGCTGCTGGTGACTGAGAAGTATGGAAGGGGAAAGACTTGCTGTGATGAGGGTAATTTGAACTTGACTAATGGGTCTCACTAAGTGTTGGAAAGGGTCATACAGAGAGGTCTACATTTCTTCCCAACCTTCCAGAAGAGTTGCATTTAGATTAAACTGCCAATTTGAGAACTAGTTTACCCACCCATGCAAGATCAAAAGCAGAGATAAGTAATTTATTTTCATTGCTAACATGAGATAACAAGGACTATAGTAATTTGTTATGTAATTGCATGCATACTCCTTTACCTGTGATTTTGACGATGTTATTCATATGTTGGATTTTTTACTTTGTGTTGAGCCCTGTGAAAAATGCATTATTTAAGAATTTTGCAATTATCGGGGTGGTGGTGGCACACACCTTTAATCCTAGCACTCTGGAGGTAGAGGTAGGCAGATCTCTGTGAGTTCGAGACCAGTCTCCAAAAATTAAAAAAAAAAAAGAATTTTGTAACTAATGTTTATGCACACTCAGTCACACAAACACACACCCTTTCTCTTACTGGAGTAGAGTTGCACAGTGAATACTATGGTTGATTCACATATAAAAAATTTTTGCTGTGTCTTAATTATCTTTCTAGAATGTGACTTTTAGTGACTACTGTATGTCTATTGTACGATACTCTTTGATGTTTACCACTCTAATACTGTTGGAGTTTGTTCTGGGTTTTCTGCTTTTGAACAGTATTAAGTTTGACATTGACTTTTTTCCTCATCAATATTTGATGTTTCTTCCAGGAGATAATCTAGGAATATCACATCTTAAGTTTTTATTAAATTACCACATACAAAAGAAAACTTTAGTGTATGAGAGTACTCAGGCTTTGAAATGTTTGTCCATTTGCCTTTGAGAATTAATGTCAGTTTTGAATGCAGAGAATGAAATTCTACTCAGACTGTCTTAATGTTCTGGGTGGTAAAGTAGAAATGATTTGTTTGGAACAAAACAAAAATGTTTTAGGGTATCTAGAATTTTTTAAAATACTGCATTATAAATAGAATTAAATGAATATTCAGAAGTCATTTGCATATCTATTTAACTTTTAACTGTTTCATGCACTGTGGTATAATACAGAGAACATTAAACTTGAAATTGGAGACATTTTTCTTGTAACTAGTTCTGTGATCAAGAGTGAGTGATAGCCTCTCTGGGTTACAGTTGGCTCGTTTGTGGTCAAAGGAGTTTGAACTAAGCATATGGGCCCTCCTTAGGCTAATAGTGTATGATTTGTTCTAATGTTATCAGTGGTAGACACACTAGGCCACTTGATTTTGCTAATTTTACTATTTTTGATATATTTAAGTAAATGCTGCCTGATAGCATGGTAAAGTAAAAATGTGAATTTTGAATAAAAAGATACAAGATCTGTGAGCAGCTGATCTGTACATCAGAAATTTTTAAGTTGGGCTTACCAACTACTTTTTTTGTCATTGGGAGATGAGCTCCCACTATATATCCCAACGTCTTAGATTCCTTGAGTTAAATCTCCAACCCCAGCTAGTTGGGGATTATAAGTAGGTTAAATCATCCTACCCCATTAGCATGGGTTAGTTGGAAAGGTGAACAAAAGCTACTGGGCTTAAATGCCAACTTGAAGAGTTTCATGAGAAACACACTAACATTCTGCCAGTCTGTAAGCTTTACTTAATGACCAAGAACACCAGAAAGTCATTCTCACTTAGTTACTTATCAAAACATGTTAATCTAATACATTTATTTAGTTTCAGAAGTTAATCATTCTCACTTGGTGAATGTTAATCTAATACATTTATTTAGTTTCAAAAGTTGACACAGGTAAAGTGTTATTCTCCAGTATTTGAATATTCTATGACCAGATCGTTATAATTATACCATAAGCATCTAGAACTAAAGTCTTTAGATCTATGAAATTTGTGTCTGTGATAATTTGAATGAAAAACTTTTTTTCTTTTTTTAAATTAGAGACCATGTCTCATTATGTAGCCCTGGTTGGTCTCCAATCCACAGAGATTTGCCTGCCTCTGCCTCTGCCTCTATCTGACAAGCAAAATAATACAAATGTATCGTGAGCATTTTCATCCATGTTCTGAACAAAGATTGAAGAAAGAGTGGGCAAATGCAGAACTGGTATTGGGAAGGCCAGGAAAACAAAGTCTGGTTCAGTATCAGTGTCCTTCATTAAAAAACAGACAACACCAAAATACCACCTGCACGGAGAAAGTATTTTTCTAGGGCCTGTTAATACAGTCTTAATACCTCTTTGAACACATTGTGGAGGTACTGGTAGGTTTGATGCTGTTCCCTCATTTTGGTGAGAAGGGCCATCTTTCTAACAGTTTCTGTCACTATGTAGGGGTCAAAAGTTTACTTTCATGGGAGAAGTGAGCCTTTTCAGTTTCACTTATTTCAAGAGGTAAATGCTCATGTTTTGTAAGCTGTGATCCAGCTAAGATCTCTTACTGGTGAGAAAGATTTGCTAGCCAGAAGTTCACCCTTCTTGGTTTAATCTCTTTGAAATTTAGTTGGGCCAACCAAGAGCCTGTCAACCTAAATGTAGGCTGCTAATTTTGGTTATGAAAACTGTAGCGAAAAATTAGTATATATTGTCATCGGTCCTGATTATTCATCTGCTATTCTGAGATAATTAATTTGCTAATCCAGAAATAACCCCCTTGGAATTGTAACTATATATTTGGTTTAGGAATTAATTTGAGGTTTATTGATGAATTAAGGTCTTGAATGAGCATAATCTAGAGTTTAAAATCAGGCTTGTTTGATTAAAACAAAACAAAACGAGGTGGAAGTTGAGAATATGTAACAAATAACCTCAGTAAACCAGAGTTTTGTTCAGTTTTGTGTTTTTAAAAGAAAGAGAGGAGATGAATGAAACAAGCTAACTTTTAGCCACCCTTTGTTTTCCTTCGAGGTTTTTTTTCCCCTGAGCTGATACTTTAAAAGGGAGCAGACAACACACAGACTGTATTGCTTTGATTCTAAACAACCTATATAATGTATGCTGTTTGTTCTCCAGTATCTGTCAAAGGAAAAGGATAGTTTGATTTGTAATTAAATTTGATTAACTTCAGATCAGCCCAATCCTGCATTTACTCTGCCTTAAATACATTTAGCCAGTCAGGAAATACAAGAAAACAATACGAGCAAGATGGGGTCCTGTATGTGGATCTCTTACGTTTGAGGCTAGTGTGGTCTACATAGTGGGACCCTGTCTCAAAAAAAAAAAGTAAAATGGATACTTTTAATTGACTTTGGTTTATTGACAGGAGCAATTAATGTTGAAGAAAACAAATGTAAAATCTTTATAGGCCTTATGCTTCGTGTGTATATAATTTTTGCTTTTACAGTGTAAGTATAAAGTTATTGTTAAATTAGATCTTAATAATAGGCCAGAAAGCAGAACTATTTATTCATTCCTACTTGATACACTTAATATAAAGATTGTTTTATATTCAATTTTAATAGTTCTCACTTCTACTGTAATATATCATCATATTGTACCAAAAGCTTACATATGTACTACTTTCTCCTTAAGGAATGGTAGGCTTCCAGCTCTTTACTATTATAAATAACATTGTATAGTTGGTATACATCTGGAATCCTAGCATCCAGAAGGCTGACAGGGCAAGAGGATTTTAAGTTGGCAATTGCAAATATTAGGACAGCTTTGACTGCATAGTAAATTCTAGAACAGCATCTCTCTGCCTTTCTCTGTTTCTCTGTCATTCCTCCCTACCACCACCCCCAGTGTGTGTGTGTGTGTGTGTGTACGTACGTATTATGCATATATAGAGGCCAGAGAAGGATGTTTAGTATTCTGCTCTAGCACTCTCCAAATTATTCATCTTATTTTCTCATTGAACCTTTACCTAAGCTGTCACCCAGCAAGTTCTCTGTCCTCCACAGTGCTGGGATCATAGATAATATGGTTATACGGACTTTTATGCAGTGCTAGGATTTGAACTCAGACCCTCTTGCAGTCTCTTAATTTCTTCATGATATTTTATTTTTTCCAACATAATATTTTGATTGATTATTTGGGAATTTCACATGATTACCCTAATCATACTCACCGTCCAGTCCTCCCATGTCCATCCTCCCACCCTTGTGACCTCCAACAAAAAAAAAGAAAAAAATATGCCAAGTCCATTTATGTTTGTCATTAGTCCTCCTTTAGAAATAAGAAAATTGAGCAGGATGAGGTAGTGTACCCCTTGTAAGCCCATTAAGAGTCTGAACAGAGGATCACATATTTTATGCCAGCCTGCTCTCTGCTTTGTCCCTAAGTAAATATATACAGACTGGAAACATGGCTCAGCAGCTAAGTGCACTTGTTGTTCTCGCAGAGGACCCAGGTACTGTTCCCAACATCACATAGTAGGACACAATCATCCCTAACTCCATGCATGGGATACAGTGCCACCTCCTGATGTCCATAGGTGCCAGCACAGTTGTGATGCCCATATATATATATATATATATATATATATATATATATATATATACGTATATATATATATGTGTATATATATATATCTGCAGACAAAATGCTCATGCACATAATACAAAATTTTAAATCCCACAGTATGCCTAAATAGTATTTTATTGTTTTTCCGAACTCTATTAAAGGAATATATTTACTTAAATGTTGATCACAGACCTTGATTTTTTAAAAAAACTTCCATAGTTTATTATATGTATTGTGATACACATATGGTATCTAGTTTATAAACATTTTATCTTTGTAATTATGTATTGTAGTCTTTAATGGACGCTGTAATGATACGCGACACACAATTACTGAAAGTAAAGCTAAGTATTTATTGTAGGAATTACTCACAAGATACCAAACCCAGAGGAGCCAAGCAGTTTTCAGCTGCCGAACCGGAAGCCGAACTCCAGGAAAAAGAGACCGAGACTTCCTGTGTGCTGTCTTTTATACCTTCCCCCGTAGCGCCCCCCTAGCCATGCCCAAAAGTGGGCCTGGCTAGTGACGTAGTTCCGCCTACGTACGTATACGTCTTTACGTCCAGCCGTATACGTCTTTAGTCCTGCCTAAAGTGGGTGTGGTTAGCGGTGTGGTAAACCGCCCTTTTATTACCTCATCTGTATGCGCCTCTAATAAGTCACATGTTTAATGGCGGCATCAGACTTCCTCCTACAATGTATATGCATGAAGGGTGTACATGGAGTGCAGAACCTACTTAAGCCAGAAGAAGAGTCATAGGCAGTTGTGAGCTGCCTCATGTTGGTGTTGGGAACTATGTAAGAGCACTACATGCTGATCTCCAGATGCAGATTTAAGTTTTTTTGTTTTTTTTTGGAGACAGGGTTTTTCTGTGTAGCTCTGGAGCCTGTCCTGGACCTCACTCTGTATCCCAGGATAGTCTTGAACTCACAGAGATCCTCCTGTCTTTGCCTCCCAAGAGCCGGAATTAAGTGTGTGCACCACCACCACCCAGCATACTTAAGCATTTTTATCATGCTTTAATTCATTGGTATTGCTATGTAATACTCCTTTTGTTAACACACTGTATTTTCCTTCCTGGGGTTTTATTTGAGTTGTTTCCAAGTATTTACTGTCATGAATGTTCTTGTGTTTGTTCCTGTTTGCTAAGTGTTCCCTTGGAATAAATGTAGGAATATATTCAGGTTGTAAAGATAGAGTGTGACTTTTGAAGTCTATGAAGCAATGCCTCCCTCCAAAACCAAAACAACAAAAACTGCTAAATTGTTTATTCCCATAGTTCCAATTTATACTCCCACTCTTATGGTATCTTGAATATCAAATAATGAATTTTGGTTAAATGTCCTAGAGTGCTAGATACTGAATTAAATTAGTGAGTTAATTTACATAATTAATGAACTCATTTAATAAAACAACTCTATGATGTAGGTATGGTTAAGTCTATTCTATAGATGAGGAAATTGAAGGCTGGTAAATAGTTGGGATTTAGACTTGGTTAGGTCAGACAGTAGACTCTGGCTCCCTTCCTGTGATATTTTTTTCCTTTCTCCAAATTACTGGTAAATATCCTAATTTCTTTGTCTTTTTACTTGCTTCCACTCTTCTCTTGGCCTTTATGTATTCATGATAGTGAGTACTAGCTTATTCATTCAAACATTGTCAGATATGTAATCTTTTGAAAACTCATTTTTAGAATCTCAGTTTCCCTAATGATAGGATGAGTAAGGTCTCTCTGATTTCTAGCCCTTTGGTTTTAATTGTTTTGTAAATAACTTATTCTCCTATTTATTACATCATTAATTTCAAGATAATATTATTTGTTTTACTTTGCCTTTTTAAATTATAAAATGTGAAAAAGTTGAGTAAGACTTTGTTGCTTAATTCTATTTGCAGTTAATTACTTTTATGGACTAACAATTTAGGAAATTAAAAATCTGAAATGATTCACACACATGTGCATTGTTCTATATTAGTTAAAAATTATAAAAACTAACTTGTAGTGGACTTGAAATGCGCTAACCCTGGACAAGCTGTCTGTGCACACCCTACAGCTGGGCTACTTTGTTAATATTCTTGGTTGTTTCCTGAGGTAGTTTTTCATGAAGACAATGTTCTGGGTGCTCAGTCGATAGTTGCAAATTGCCTTGTATTGTATTGTATTGCTGCTTGTTTGCTTTATCTCTGTCCTCTTCCTTCCCTTTTTAATTTCAATTTTAATTTTATCTTTATTTGTATGCCTGTGTATGGGTGCTAACTGAGGTCAGAAGGAGGCTGTAGATCTCCTGGAGATAAGCTGCCTGTTGACATGGGTGCTGGGAACCCAATTCCAATCCTTTCCAAGAGTATCAAGTAATTTTAAAATCACTGAGCCATCTCTACAGCACCAGGTTTTTGTTTTTTACTTAAGGTAATTATTTCAAAATGATAATGTTAATGTTAGAAAGTATTACTGGATGGCAAACTGCTAGAACCCAGTAATAAATGATTATCTCTATGCTGTGTATAATAATCTAAATGTCAGTAACATTAAGGTATTCAGGTCATGCAAAAAAGAAAAACGTTTATGTTTGCTTCAGTAAGGAAATGTCCTTTAATTAAAAGCCATTATGTAAATTCTCCATATCTTAGGGTTACTAAATGTTTCAGTGCGGTAGACCCAAAGAACTTAATCATTCATGGGCAGTGGAATGGTGGGTTGGTAGTAGCAGCCAGATAAGTGGAAGTGAGGATGCTGAAGCATTTATTAGTACATTTTGTACTGCTTCTACAGTTGGCACAGTTATTAGTGCTGACCCTGAATGAGTTAACACAGGAAGCATTTGTTGAGCATTTATGAAGTACTGGAGGAAGGAGAGGAGCTAACATTTTTGATGTATACTGTGTTCCAGGTATAAGTATGTAGAGCTTGGAGATAATGATTTAACTTCAGGGGTAGTACAATTTCTCCAAGATGAGAAAGAGTGTTGAACTGAAACCATTTGTAAGAGACCATTTTTTGTTTGCACTCACCATTATAGTCCTGAAATCTTATGATTTATGTAGCTACATTCTTTGCTGACTGATTTATCTTGAAGTTCATACGGCAGGATAAATTTTATCTTCTTAAAAGGTTACAGGCTTAGTGTTGGTTATACCTTAGAGCAAATGAGTACTGTGGAAGTAGTCTTTTTGCACCTTTATATTTTGTATGTTGGGGGTGAAACTTTATATGAGTGATATCTTAGGTATCACATACATATTTATATGCTATCTGGTACTCCTTCACTAGAAAGAGCTTTAAAGTGAATAATTTGTAATTGCTAATATGTGACAATTACCCCAGCTGGGCCAGCATTAAGCAAGACTATGAGATATGCTGCTATGAAAGTTATGCTCCAGAAAGCTTCATTGTCTCATCGGAAGACAAAAGGTTATTGGAGGTGAAGAACAGGTTTGGAGTTGTGAACTCCTCTAACCATTGGCCATGAACAGACTGAACTGTATTTACTTCTCCCTTTCCATTCACTTATTCTGAAAATGAAGACTCTATGGATAAAAGGTAAAGGTAGAAACTGAAGGGATGAGGTCTGTCATTCCTTTTCTTGTCCACCTACATATTCTTGAGGTTGATTTTTGTCTTACTGACTAGAGCTATTGAAAGATAGGTGGCATTTCTTAGTAATTGTGATAATTATAGCTACTCACATTGCTGTTTTGCTTCATAAAAGTCATATACTTTAACATCTTTATGTTCATTGACAAAGCTAATTCTTTAAAAAAAGTTTTTTTGCCTCTTTAAAGTAGGAGTCCAAATACTCTTTGATGCCCTTGACTTAGGCCAAAAATTCTGTTGTTTAGGTTGTTCCCATAGACTTGAAGGTGTATTTGTGTGACCGCAAAGAGCAAGTGTCCACTTCTTTTTTTTTTTTTTTTTTTTTTTTTAATCATTTTTTATTTTAATTTTAAATAGCTTGTTTCACATGTCAATCCCAGTTCCCTCTCCCTCCCCTCCTCCCGCACTCCCCTTCCACCCTCCCTCCCACCCTATTGCCAAATCCCTCCACATAGGGGATGTCTAGAGTCTATCATTTCACTCTTGGTAGGGTCAAGGCACTCCCCTAAGAGTCCAGGCTGAGAGAGCATCTCTCTTTGTGCCATAGGCACATGAAGACAGATTGTATACCAGGGATAGACACTGATCCACAGCTCAGAGCCCCATAGGTTGCCCAGGCCTTCTCACTGACACTCACATTTGGGGGTCCAGATCAGTCCCATTCTGGCCTCCCCACTGTCGGTCTGGGGTCCAAGAGCACTCCCCTGTTCAGATCAGCCGTCTCTGCTGGTTTTGCCAGCCCATTCCTTGCCAATTTGCTCATCACTCCTCTCTCTCTGTCACTGGGTTCCTTGGGTTCAGTTCAGTGCTTAGTTGTGTGTTTGCCTCTGCTTCCATCAGTCCCAGGATGAAGGCTCCCGGATAGTTATAGACATCAAGTTCATTATCAGGAATGGGCATTCGAGGTGGTCCTTCCACTATTGCTTAGCTTGCCAGTTGATGTTATACCTTTAGATCACTCGAGGTCACTCTGGTGCCTGATCTGTCTTCGATCCTATGATTCCCTCTTCCCCCTATTTTACCCCCACCCCCTCAACTTCCTGTTCCCCCATGACCAACTCCCTTCCTCTTTACCCCCTCTACTCTTCCCAGGTCCCACTACCCCCCTCGCCCTGTTCCCCATCCATTCAGAGGATCTTGTCTCCATCCTCTTCTCTTGGGTACTATGCATATATGCATATCTTTTAGGTTCTTTCCTGTTTCCCAGACTCTCTATCTGTGGAAGTGCAGACTGGCACTATCCTGATCCATATTTAAAATCCATATATGAGTGAGTACATACCATGTTTGTCTTTTTGCGACTGGGTTACCTCACTCAGGATGGTTTCTTCCAGTGCTATCCATTTCCCTGCGAATTTCAAGATTCCATTGTTTTTTTCTGCTGAGTAATACTCCATTGTGTAAATGTACCACATTTTCTCTATCCACTCTTCAGTTGAGGGGCATCTAGGTTGCTTCCAGGTTCTGGCTATTACAAACAATGCTGCTATGAACATAGTGGAGCAGATGCCCTTGTTGTATGAACCTGCCTCATTTGGATAAATGCCTAAGAGTGGAATTGCTGGGTCTAGTGGTAGATTAATTCCCATTTTCCTGAGGAATCTCCATACTGATTTCCAAAGAGGCTGTATGAGTCGGCATTCCCACCAGCAATGGAGGAGTGATCCTCTCTCTCCACATCCTCTCCAGCATAAATTGTCTTCGGTGTTTTTGATTCTAGCCATTCTGACAGGAGTAAGATGGTATCTCAGAGTTGTTTTGATTTGCATTTCCCTGATGGCTAAGGATGTTGAGCACTTTCTTAAGTGTCTCTTGGCCATTTTAGCCTCCTCTACTGAGAATTCTCTATTTAGCTCTGTACCCCACCTTTCAAGTGGATCCTTTGGTGTTTTGGAGACTTGTTTCTTGAGTTCTTTGTAAATTTTGGAGATTAGCCCTCTGTCAGATGTAGGGTTAGTGAATATCTTTTCCCATTCTGTGGCCTGCCTTTTTGTCTTTTTGATTGTGTCCTTTGCCTTACAAAAGCTTTTTAGTTTCAGAAGGTCCCATTTGTTAATTGTTGATCTCAGTGCCTGTGCCACTGGTGTTATGTTTAGGAAGTGGTCTCCTGTACCAACTCGTTGAAGAGTATCTCCCACTTTCTCTTCTAAAAGTTTCAGTGTGGCTGGATGTATGTTGAGATCTTTGATCCATTTGGACTTAAGTTTTGTACAAGGCGATAAACATGGATCTATCTGCAGTCTTCTGCATACCATTACCCAGTTATGCCAGCACCATTTGTTGAAGATGCTTTCTTTTTTCCACTGTACAGTTTTAGCTTCTTTGTCAAAAATCAGGTGTTCATAGGTGTGTGGGTTAAAATTAGGGCTTTCGATTCGGTTCCATTGGTCTACCTGCCTATTTTTGTGCCAATACCAAGCTGTTTTCAGGACTATAGCTCTATAATAGAGCTTGAAATCAGGTATGGTGATGCCTCCTGAAGTTCCTTTATTGTATAGGGATGTTTTGGCTATCCTGGGCCTTTTGTTTTTCCATATAAAGTTGATTAATGATCTTTCCAGGTCCTTGAAGAATTGTGATGGAATTTTGATAGGGATTGCATTGAATCTATAGACTGCTTTTGGCAAGATTGCCATTTTTATTATGTTGATCCTACCAATCCAAGAGCATGGGAGATCTTTCCATTTTCTGGTATCTTCTTTGATTTCTTTCTTCAAAGACACAAAGTTTTTGATATACAGGTCTTTCACTTCCTTGGTTAACATTATCCCCAGATATTTGATGCTGTTTTTGGCTATTGTAAAAGGTGATGTTTCTCTGATTTCTTTCTCAGTCACTTCATCATCTGTATATAATAGGGCCACTGATTTTTTTGAGTTTACCTTGTATCCTGCCACTTTGCTGAAGCTGTTTATCAGCTCTAGGAGTAACCTTGCGGAGTTTTTTGGGTCACATATGTAAACTATCATATCATCTGCAAATAATGAAAGCTTGACTTCTTCTTTTCCTATTTGTATCCCCTTTATCTCCTTTTGTTGTCTTATTGCTGTAGCTAGAACTTCAAGTACAATATTGAAGAGATATGGAGAGAGTGGACAGCCTTGTCTTGTTCCTGATTTTAGAGGAATTGCTTTGAGTTTCTCTCCATTTAGTTTGATGTTAGCTGTTGGTTTACTGTATATTGCTTTTATTATGTTCAGGTACGTTCCTGTTATCCCTGATCTCTCTAGGACCTTTATCATGAAGGGGTGCTGGATTTTGTCAAAGGCTTTTTCAGCATCTAGTGAGATAATCATGTGGTTTTTCTTTCGCAGATTGTTAATATGGTGGATTACATTGATAGATTTTCTAATGTTGAACCATCCCTGCATTCCTGGAATGAAGCCTACTTGATCATGGTGGATGATTTTTCTGATGTGTTCTTGAATCCGGTTTGCAAGTATTTTATTGAGTATTTTTGCATCAATGTTCATGAGGGAAATTGGTCTATAGTTCTCTTTCTTAGTTGTGTCTTTGTGTGGCTTGGGTATCAAGGTAATTGTAGCCTCGTAGAAAGAGTTTGGCAGTGAGCCTCCTGCTTCTATAGTGTGGAATACTTTGACGAGTATTGGAATGAGCTCTTCTTTGAATTTCTGGTAGAATTCTGCACTGAAGCCATCTGGGCCTGGGCTTTTTTTGTTTGGGAGACTTTTGATGACTGCTTCTATTTCATTAGGGGTTATAGGTCTGTTTAGATTATTTATCTGTTCTTGATTTAGTTTTGGCAAGTGATATCTATCCAGGAAATTGTCCATTTCCTTTAAATTTTCAAATTTTGTGGAGTACAGATTTTCAAAGTATGCCCTGATGATTCTCTTGATTTCCTCAGAGTCCGTTGTTATGTCCCCTTTCTCATCCCTGATTTTGTTAATTAGCATGTTCTCTCTCTGTCTTTTGGTTAGTTTGGACAGAGGTTTGTCTATTTTGTTGATTTTCTCAAAGAACCAACTCTTTGTTTCATTGATTCTTCTCAATGTTTTCCTGGTTTCTACTTGATTGATTTCAGCCCTCAATTTGATTATTTCCTGGCGTCTGCTCCTCCTGGGGGAGTTTGCTTCTTTTTGTTCTAGAACATTCAGCTGTGCTATTAATTCTCTAGTATGACTGTTCTCCAGTTTTTTCATGTGGGCACTTAGTGCTATAAACTTTCCTCTCAGCACTGCTTTCAAAGTGTCCCATAAGTTTGTGTATGTTGTGTCTTCATTCTCATTGAAATCGAGGAAGTCTTTAATTTCTTTTTTTATTTGTTCCTTTACCCAGGGATGGTGCAATTGTGCATTGTTCAATCTCCATGAGTTTGTAGGGTTTCTGCGATTTGTGTTATTGTTGAATTCTAATGTTAATGCATGGTGGTCTGATAAGATGCAGGGGGTTATTCCAATTTTTTTGTATCTGTGGAGATTTGCTATGTTTCCTATTATGTGGTCAATTTTAGAGAAGGTTCCATGTGGTGCCGAGAAGAAGGTATATCCCTTTGTATTTGGGTGGAATGTTCTATAGATGTCTGTTAAACCCAGTTGGGTCATAACTTCTATTAATTCTTTTGTTTCTTTGTTAAGTTTCTGTCTGGAGGTCCTATCTAGCGGTGAGAGCGGAGTGTTGAAGTCTCCTACTATTAGTGTGTGAGATTTTATGTGCATTTTGAGCTTTAGTAATGTTTCTTTCACGAATGTAGGTGCCTTTGTATTTGGGGCGTAGATATTTAAAATCGAGACTTCGTCTTGATGTATTTTTCCTTTGATGAATATGAAGTGCCCTTCTTCATCTCTTTTGATTGATTTTAATTTGAAGTCTAATTTGTTAGATATTAGGATTGCTACGCCCGCTTGTTTCTTGGGGCCGTTTGATTGGAAGATCTTTTCCCAGCCCTTTACTCTGAGATAACGTCTGTCTTTGGTGTTGAGATGTGTTTCTTGTATGCAGCAGAAGGAAGGGTTCTGTCTTCGTATCCATTCTGCTAGTCTGTGTCTTTTTATAGGTAAGTTGAGGCCATTGACATTGAGGGATATTAATGACCATTGATTGGTGATCCTTGTTTGCGCTTGATTTATTGTTAGTGAAGTTATTTTGTGTAGTTTCTCCTCCCTTTTTCTTTTAGTGTTTTGTAAAGTATGATTCTATATTGCCTGTGTCTTTGTGAATGTAGTTATCTTCCTTGGCTCTAGGTTTTCCTTCTAGCATTTTCTGTAGAGCTGGATTCATGGATACGTATTGTTTAAATCTGGCTTTGTCATGGAATATTTTGTTTTCTCCATCTATGGTAATTGAGAGCTTTGCTGGATATAGTAGTCTGGGCTGGCATCCTTGTTCCCTTAGCGTTTGTAGGACATCTGACCAGGATCTTCTGGCTTTCATCGTTTCCATTGAGAAGTCAGGTGTAATTCGGATAGGTCTGCCTTTGTATGTTACTTGGCCTTTTTCTTTAGCTGCTCTTAATATTTTCTCTTTGCTCTGTAGGTTTGATGTTTTGATTATTATATGGCGAGGTGACTTCTTCTTCTGGTCAAGCCTATTTGGTGTTCTGTAAGATTCTTGTACTTTCATAGGCATATCTTTCTTTAGGTTAGGGAAGTTTTCTTCTATGATTTTGTTGAATATGTTTTCTGTACCTTTAAGTTGAAGTTCTTCACCTTCTTCTATACCTATTATTCTCAGGTTTGGCTTCTTCACGGTGTCCCATATTTCCTGGATATTTTGTGTTAAGGATTTGTTGGTTTTGAGATTTTCTTTGGTTGACGATGCTATGTCCTCTAATGAGTCTTCAACACCTGAGATTCTCTCTTCTATCTCTTGTATTCTATTGGTGATGCTTGCATCTGTGATTCCAGACCGTTTACCGAGCTTTTCTATTTCCAGCATCCCTTCATTCTGTGTTTTCTTTATCGTTTCTATTTCAGCTTTCAATCCTTCAACTGTTTGAGCTGTTTCCTTAATTTTCTTGGTTGTTTTTTCTTGGTGCTCTTTAGATTCTTTGAGAGATTTGTTTATTTCTTGAATTTTTCCCCCATTTCATGGATTTTTTTGTTTGTTTTTTCTTCTATTTCTTTAAGGGATTTCCTCGTTTCTTCCTTGAGGCTCTCCATCATCTTCATGAAATAATTTTTAAGGTCTGTCTCCTCTTCTTCATCTATGTAGTGCTTTTCAGGTCTTGCTGGTGTTGGATCCCTGGATTCTGGTGGGGTCGTGTTGGTGTTTCTATTGCTGAGTGATCTCTTATTCTGTCTTCTTCCCATCTCTTCTTCCAGTGGGTGCTGGTGGGGGCTTTCTGTCTCCACTGGTCTCCTTCTTTACTGCAGCTGAAGCTGAAGCTGGCCTCGCTGGGGTTGGGGTCTTGGAGGGGCTGATCTCTTTCCTGTGTGGGTGGCTCTTCTGAAGCTGGGCTCGCTGGGTTGGGGTCTTGGAGGAGCTGATCTCTTTCCTGTGTGGGCGGCTCTTCTGGAAGCCGGGAGCGGCCCCGAAGATGGAGGGGGATGGGTGATGGGCGGGTGGTCCCAGCCAGAGACCCAATCTCACCTGAAGCTGGGCTCGCTGGGTTGGGGTCTTGGAGGAGCTGATCTCTTTCCTGTGTGGGCGGCTCTTCTGGAAGCCGGGAGCGGCCCCGAAGATGGAGGGGGATGGGTGATGGGCGGGTGGTCCCAGCCAGGGACCCAATCTCACCTGAAGCTGGGCTCGCTGGGTTGGGGTCTTGGAGGAGCTGATCTCTTTCCTGTGTGGGCGGCTCTTCTGGAAGCCGGGAGCGGCCCGAAGATGGAGGGGGATGGGTGATGGGCGGGTGGTCCCAGCCGGGGACCCAATCTCACCTGAAGCTGGGCTCGCTGGGTTGGGGTCTTGGAGGAGCTGATCTCTTTCCTGTGTGGGCGGCTCTTCTGGAAGCCGGGAGCGGCCCCGAAGATGGAGGGGGATGGGTGGTGGGCGGGTGGTCCCAGCCAGAGACCCAATCTCACCTGAAGCTGGACTCGCTGGGTTGGGGTCTTGGGGAGCTGATCTCTTTCCTGTGTGGGCGGCTCTTCTGGAAGCCGGGAGCGGCCCCGAAGATGGAGGGGGATGGGTGATGGGCGGGTGGTCCCAGCCGGGGACCCAATCTCACCTGAAGCTGGGCTCGCTGGGTTGGGGTCTTGGAGGAGCTGATCTCTTTCCTGTGTGGGCGGCTCTTCTCAAGTGTCCACTTCTTATAGCATAAGAATCAAACAAGTGAGGAGAGCTAGTAACTCTTTTTTTTTTTTTTGCCAGAATCTCAAAGAAGTTCTGTAAGGTTAGGGAAATAATCTCTTTTGAAATGTATTAGACTTCAAAAAGTCGGAATCATTTTACAAAGAATGTACATGTATCTTCAGTTAGTGTCCCAAAATGTTAGTATCTTGCATAACTAAATGAAACAGTTAACACATATATCATATTGTCTGTTGACACTGTGTGTATCTACTAATACTATTCATGTTTCAACAGTTGCCCTAATTTAGGATTTAGTCCATGATTGTATGTTGCAGTAAGTTGTCATGTCTTCTTAGTCTGCTGTGATCTGAAACAGCTCCTTAATTTCTTTGTATGATTTTGACATTGCCTGAAGAGTACTGGGCAGGTATTTGCAGAATGTTCCTCAACTGAAAACGTGTAAGTTTTGGCAACAGCGCTATGTTAGTTGTGGTAGTGCATTTAGTCAGGAGGTTGGTGAGATGAACTGAACATTTGGATAAGATGTTCGCCAGGTTTCTTAACTGTTACGTTCTTTTTGTAATAAGCAGCTTTTAGAGAGATTCCTGAGGCCTGGAAAATACTCTTGTGTATATTTACTACTTTCTCATTTGTTGATAATTCTTATCTACAACAATTACTGTGATGTTTGTCAAATAATTTTCCTATGACCATGGTTTCTCTCACTTTTAATAATTTGGTATGTGATATAAAGTCTCTCTTCTCATATTTATAGTTGCTTATATCAGAATGACTTGGCCCACTGTCAGCATTTTTATGCTCAGTTTCTCTGGACTTGGCCATTGGGAAGCACCAGCATGTTGATTTCTCCATCTCTTTGACAACTATTTGTTTTTTGGTGACTTCCTTTCTGGTATCACAAACATACTAGGCTCAGTGCATACTTTATTTGTCCTAACTTTGAAGCTATCATTTTTCTAAGGAGCACTGGTTCTTTTTATTGGAGAATTATATTTAAAAACTTTACAACTGTGCTCACTAGCTTTGGACTAAGGGATTAATATTACATAAAATAGTCTTATTTAGCTTATACTGTAGATGGAGAAAGCAAAGTTGAAGTTAAAGCTATTCCTCATAAAATCCAGATGTAGTTGTAATAAGAATTAGGGTATGAACTTAGACCTCCTATTCAAAGACAGGGTTTGTTTTACTTAACCACTTACATATTGCTGTGTATTCATTCCTTACATTTACCTACTTTCTGTCTTTTCCTTCCTTTCTTGTTTTGGAGACAGAGTCTCTACATAACCCAGGTTGTCCGGGAATTCGCTATGTAGACACGACAGGTCTTGAACTCACAAGAGATCCGTCTGCCTTTGCTTCCCAAAAGCTGAGATGAAAGGTGTGCACCACCACTGACAGCTTCACATTTGCTTTTATAATAATTTTGCTTTTTGCTTTTCCTGGACACAATCAGTTTAAAGTATATTAGCTTTTCAATCAGAAAATAGCCATTGCAATTCTAAAAATATTTATATGCTTCCTATGAAGCTATGTGTTAGATATTAGTAGTGTTTTGGACTGTGCATGCACATGTTGGAGACAGTTTGGAGACATACTGGAAGTGTTTTGTTTACTGTGCCATTTTCCTCTTAAGCCTGTGCTTGGTATGAAGATGGCGATTATTTCATTTTCTGTACATTTAGGTGGCTTAGGATGTAATGCGTACATTCAATACTGAGTTTACTTTCATTTTTGCATTCACCTGCGCCCCTATTTAGTGTTCTGTCATTTCTTAGGTGTTACAATGTAACCTTGCCAAACATTTATAAGCATTTTATATTTGTTGCTTAATTCCCACCCACTGTTTATTCAATGCTTTGTTTTAGCACATACATTTCTTTCAGTGATTTGTCAAAGATAGGACAGTTCAATAAGCGAAGGTGCATTTAAATATATTTTTATACTATCTACAGTGAAGGACTAGCTCTTGTCAGACTTTTTGACTGTCTCTTCTAAGATTGCATGTTTTCTGCTTAAATACTATCCATTTATTTTTGGCTTACACTTTTTAATTTATCCCTTTTCAGCTTTTACTTGATTTGTAGACAAGTGTAATTTATGACTAAATAATATTCTTTCGGAATAATTTTTATGAGGCATTCCTCTTTTTTTGTAGTAGGCTGATGCTTGCTGAGCATTTCTAACTCAGTTGCTATATTTTGTAGTCTATCTGAACACACACAAAAGTATGCATAGCATATTCATTTGTGCTTCTATATTAAAAGAAGGAAATATACTACTGGTAATAAATAAATCATATGGAAAAATACTGGGTAGTAAATTTTAAAATGAAAGCCTATGGGATAAAGTGCAGCTGTGTGGTTAAATTTAATCACTAGTAGTAGTGGAACCATCTGAAGACAAAAGTTGATCTTTGTTGTTAGAGAGCTCTGAGGCAATCTTGTTCTTGTGAGCATCACAGTTAGATTAACATGTTAATGTATACACCTTCTATTTGTTCTTCACTATCTTCGTGAATGTCAATAAGCCCAGTCTTCTGTGGTCTTCCTGGCAGTAGTCAGAGCTGTTTTGATTCAAAACTGCAATAATCAAGTCTAGCTCAGAGGAAACAGTCATACAACATGTGTCCTCATATAGCAAGCACCACAATGTTAGCTGTCTGTTGAGATTATTACTGGGGGTAGTAATTCATGGCAAGTGAATACAAACAAGTTCCTACTGTGGAATAACCTAAGTAACACATGCTAAACATCCATGGGAACCATGTCTGATAATTTACAGGTCTTTGCTGTTTCACAGAAGTGAAGAAATTTGGAATGGGAAAGGATTTTTATTAAATAGGACTGTCGTAGACCATGAACAACTTGGGGAGGAAAGGTTTTTATTGTTTGTTTACATTTTCATTTCACAGTTTATCATTAAAGGAAGTCAGGACAGGAACTTAAGGCAGAGCAAGGAACCTGGGGGCAGGAACAGATGGAGGAGTGTTGCTTAAATAGCTTACTCTCCATGGCTTGCTCATCTTGCTTTATTACAGAACCCAGAACCCTCTGCCAAGGGGTGACATCACTCACAGTAAGCTTGACACTCACAAATTAATTATCAATCAAGAAATTGTCCTGCCCTGTCTGGTGTCAAGTTGTCATAAAAAA